>NC_066620.1:133097230-134297230 GCF_025201925.1 Gopherus flavomarginatus
TCAGGGCCTTGCACAGACCTCTTCCACCTTGAGTGTCTGGCAAATCCTTGGGTTCTGCACCAATCCCTTCCTATCCAAAAGGCTGTGGCTCTTGCTCTCTGATGTCATAATTCTGCTAGACCCCAAGCCCTTCAGAATCCTCCAGCTCAGGATGGCTAGCCTCTTGCACTACTGTGGCTCCGTTTCTATTTTTAGCACACTAGCTTGATCAGCGCTAGCACTGGTATGTCTACACGAGCCGGAAATTACATCTTTTTCCAGTGTAAACATATCCTCATGATTTAGGGTACTTCCTTTCGTCTACCCTCTGTATATATGGGGAGGGGAATTATTGACCTTGTGCATATGTAATGGTGTTTGGTGTTTGTAAGACAAGGTATAATAATCAAATTTCCAAATTGCAATGAACTGTGGAAAAGTTCCTGTTTGGTGTGAGAGATGTTACTTATACCTAGATCAGGGGTCGGCAGCCTTTCAGAAGTGGTGAGTCTTCATTTATTCACTCTGATTTAAGGTTTTGCGTGCCAGTAATACATTTTAACGTTTTTAGAAGGTCTCTTTCTATAAGTCTATAATATATAACTAAACTATTGTTGTATGTAAAGTAAATAAGATTTTTAAAATGTTTAAGAAGCTTCATTTAAAATTAAATTAAAATGCAGAGCCCCCCGGACCAGTGGCCAGGACCCGGGCAGTGTAAGTGCCAGTGAAAATCAGCTTGCGTGCTACCTTTGGCATATGTGCCATAGCTTTTAAGACACTTTTCACATGCACCACTTCTAGTATTACGATAAGTTAAAATAAGCTACAGTACATTGGGACATTAATACTCTATTACAGTGTTTGCATTAGCATATTAAAAGCTACTTAACAGACCAGTATATCCAGGACATTACTAGCACACTTTTCCCGCACCGATACATAGTAGTTGCACTGTCATCTACCAAAGCTACTTATATTGCAGCTCTTTTTGTTAAAACTAAATTGGGAAGAAAGACTACTGGTTCAGAACTTGTTTAATGGTTATTGCTAAAGGATGTAGTGGGATGTAGGCTTGGAGGGAGGAAGGTTTCTGTGATGTAGGCAAGATCAGGTGTTTTATCCAAAACCAGAATATAAATGGTGCTGGTCTTCTTGGTGGCTGGCTGACCTTGAATTATCGTCAAAAGTTAGAGGGTGTACTCTTCTCCTTCCTCACATTTTGGTTGAGGATTCCATTGATAAAGGTATTGTCCTCAAATACGTGGTTGTAGGACACTACCATGGTGTAATTTTCATCTTGAGTGGCCCGGTCCTAATTATATTAAAGCAAGTACTTTAGTCTTTGTAATTATCTGTTATAACTCTGTAGCTTTTTATGAAGGCAGGAGTAAAATAAAAGTAGCTGCAATAGTTAACTAAAACTGAAAATTTACATAATTTAAATCAAACTCCTAATCTTCATTTTTGCTTAATAAATAAATCCATATGAAAACTCTGTTGGGAAACTGCTACAGTTTACTTTGAAAGTTCACTTCTCCTATATAGGCAGCAAAGAGTCCTATGGCACCTCATAGACTAACAGACATTTTGGAGCATGAGCTTTCGTGGGTGAATACCCACTTCGTCGGACGCAAGTGGGTATTCACCCACGAAAGCTCATGCTCGAAAATGTCTGTTAGTCTATAAGGTGCCACAGGACTCTTTGCTGCTTTTACAGATCCAGACTGACATGGCTACCCATCTGATACTCTTCTCCTATATAGGTCATAAGGATCCTATCTGTCAATACTGGCTGCTCTTTCTTTCTTTGATCTGCAGAGTGACTGATGCTTTTCAGATATCAGTTGTGGATACAGGAGGGTTTCATTGCATCTTCTTTCTTGGCCCCAGCTACTGTTCTCCCTTCTTGTTGCATTGATAGTGGGTGGGTGTGTCTCACCTTTTTTTTTTTTTGTTAATCATATATACTAGGGACAGTCTTGTCCTCTTCTCCTCTCCTGATGTCAGTGTAGACACAGGCAGTGCAAAATGTACTACAGTCATACAGTATCTCAAATGCAAAGCTGCATTTCTCTGATCTGAGGTCTGAAGAACAATGTGGAACTAGTTATTTTATAGGATGTCTAGATTTCATTCCTGTGGTAACAGAACTGGTGATAGGAAAGTAGGAAGAATTTTGTTTGTTTTTTGTTGTTGGTGTGTGTGTACAGCTTAAATTGGTTAAAAACCCTAATTTTCAGTACTCAGTGTTACAAAAATGTTAGATTGCCAACCTGTGTCGTAGAGATTTTATTCAACCTTTTGTTTAACCTCTCCTCCCCCAGCATGAATAAAGCTACTTTAAGGGAAATTACTGCCTTATCCAACCCTAAAGAGCTATGAGATCTTTGCTCACCAATTCTCATAAAACTTGTATTTGTCATGCGTTTTTGGTGGTTTTGGTATTATGATCTTATAGACTCATAGACTCTAGGACTGGAAGGGACCTCGAGATGCATTTCATTGATTTTAAAATAAATTTTGATGCATTTCATTGATTTTAAAATAAATTTTAATGCATTTCATTGATTTTAAAATAAAATTAGTAACTGGAAAAAATGGCCAGTATTTTTTTTAAACCTGTGACAATTATAAACTACTGTATTCTGTCATTTACTTTCTAGAATCTAAAGTATATCTAAGTATAATCTAAAGTTCTCCTGTGAAATGCCGGCTGTGCAAACCCTTCCGTGGCTGGATCATTCTTGTGTTTTTATTTTAAGTACAAATAAATATGTATAACAAATTTAAAAGTATGTAATTAGTAATTTGATATGTCAGGTGGCGCATCTTTTTATGTGTTCGCTCCCCCTGATGTTAAAACCTTGCTACACCACTGGGCTACACATTGCATTTCAGTTCACCCCCACCCTCCATCCCGGCTGGTCCCAGGGGACTCAGCGCAGTCCCACCTCCTAGGGCAGGAGGTGGCACGTCTGATGCACCTGGGGTCAGTCGAAAGAGTACCAGTAGAACTCCAGCGCAGAGGCTTCTACTCCAGATATTTCCTGATCCCCAAGGTGAAGGGCAGTCTCAGGCCCATCCTGGACCTGCAGGCCCTCAACAGGTTTCTGGGCTGCTCCAAGTTCCACATGGTGTCCCTAGCCTCTATTATTCCCACTCTGGACCCAGGGGATTAGTATGCGGCCCTGGGCCTCCAGGACGCGTTCTTCCACGTCCATATATTCAAGGAGCACAGATGTTTCCTCCGATTCCTGGTAGGGTTGGACCACTACTAGTTTACGGTCCTCCCGTTTGGCCTGTCCACAGTGCTGAAGGTGTTTGCCAAATGTATGGCGGTGGTAGTGGCCTACCTCCGATGGGAAGGTGTGCAGATCTTCCCATACCTGGCTTCTCAAGGGCAACTCTTGGTCCCAGGTACAGGCCCATGTGGAACTGCTCCTGTCCACATGTGCAGATCTCGGCCTAGTAGTAAACGAAAACAAATCAACGTTAGTTCCAGTGCAGTGCATAGAATTCATAGGGGCCACAGCCTCTCTCTCTCTGAGCAGGTTCAAGACCCTCAAAGGTCTCATCGCCTCGATCGCGGCTTTCCCAGTGACAACAGCAAGAGCTTGCCTTCAGATCCTGGGGCACATGGCGGCATGCACATACATGGTTTGCCATGCCAGGCTTCGAGTGAGGCCCCTCCAGATCTGGCTAGCCTCCTAGTTCTCCCTGGCCCGGGATGGGTTAGACAAAGTCCTCACGGTACTGTCCCCAGTAGTTGCCTCCCCACAATGGTGGTCACACCCGAACAACATGCTGCGAGGGGTCCCCTTCCGGGAAGTGTCCCTATCATTAGACCTGGTGTCCAATGCATTGGACTTGGGCTGGGGAGCCCACAAAGGGAACATGCAAACCCAGGGAAGATGGTTGGTCTCAGATTTGTCCCTCCACATAAATGTCAGAGAGCTCAGGACGATACACTTGGCGTCCATAGTTTTTAGCACACACCTTTGCAGGAAGGTGGTTAGAGTCTTCATGGACAACACTGCCGTGATGTACTATATCAACAGGCAAGGTGGGACTTGTTCCTCGGCCTGGAAGCCCTGAGCCTATGGGAGTTCTGTATAGCCCAAGATATCTCCCTTCAGGCTTTTCACCTTCCCAGCGTCTGCAATGTGCGAGCTGATCACCTCAGCAGGATTTTCTCCCACCAGTACAAGTGGTCACTCCACTCGGAGGTCGATCTCCAGCTCTTCCAAGACTGGGGAGTTCCCCATATTGACCTCTTCACAACCTGTCAGAACCGGCATTGTCCCCGGTTCTGCTCTGGGGGAGAATAGAGAAGGGGGCAATCTCGGACACCTTCCTCCTGCAGTGGTCGGGCCATCTCTTCTACACCTTCCCGCCCTTTCCCCTTATTGGCAAGATCCTGCAAAAAGTAAAAGCAGACAGGACACATGTCATCCTCATAGTCCCAGACTGGGCCCGCCAACACTGGTACAGGACCCTCCTGCACCTACTAGTGGCCCCCCAGTGGAGGTTACCACTTCGCCTGGACCTCCTCTCCCAGGATGGGGGCCACTTCCTCCATCCCAACTAGCAGCGCTCTACCTGACAACATGGTTGCTCAGTGGCTAGACGTGGAGGAGGGGAGATGTTCAGAGGAAGTCAGACGGGTCCTGCTGGAGAGCAGGAAGCTGTCTACATGAAGGACGTACCTGGCTAAGTGGTCCAGGTTCTCTAGGTGAGCGGGGGTGCGGGGAATCTCCCCATCACCCACACCGCTCCAGGTCGTCCTCAAATACCTCCTGTCCCTTAGGATCCAAGGGCTGGCTCCTGCCTCTGTCAGGGTACATTTGGCAGCCATATCAGCCTTCCACCAGCTGGCGCAGGGCCAGTCAGTCTTTTCCCATGCTATGACCTTCCGCTTTCTGAGAGGTCTGGGCCCATCATTCCCATATGCTAGGCCCCCCGTTCTGCAATGGGACCTAAACGTAGTGTTGTCCCATCTTACGGGACCTTACTTCAGACTCTTGGCCATGTATTCCTGATCTCACCATTCTTGGAAGGTAGCGTTACTGGTAGCAATCACATTGGCCTGACGTGTCTCAGAGCTCAGGGCCTTGACCTCGGATCTCCCATATACAGTCTTCCATAAGGATAAGGTCCAGCTTTGCCCACATTCTGCATTCCTCCTGAAGGTGGTCTCCACCTTCCATATGGAACAGGACATTTTCCTTCCTGTATTCTGTCCCAAGCCCCATTCCTCCAATGAAGAATGCCGTCTTCACAAGCTCAATGTGCGTAGAGTACTGACCTTCTATCTAGACCAGACCAAGCCGTTCCGGAAATCCGCACAACTGTTTGTTGCCTTGGCCGAGCGTATGAAGGGGCAACCAATTTCTACCCAGTGACTTTCTCACTGGATCACCTCATGCATATGCACGGGTTATGATCTGGCAGGGGTTCTCCTGCCACCTATTGTCAGGGCACACTCAACGAGGGCTCAAGCCTCATCAGCTGCTTATGTAGCCCACGTCCCTATCCAGGCCGTTTGTAGGGCTGCCATGCGGTTCTCTGTCCACACATTTTCTTTCCATTATGCGATCATCTCCCAGGCTAGGGATGACACCAGGTTCGGTAGGGCGGTACTGCATCCCAGAAACCCCTAAACTCCTACCCACCTCCATCAGATATAGCTTGGAGTCACCTACTGTGGAATACACATGAGCAATCACTCAAAGAAGAAAGGACAGTTACCTGTTCTATAACTGGCATTCTTCAAGATTTGTTGCTCAGGTGTATTCCACATCCCACCCTCCTTCCCCTCTGTCAGAGTTGTCCGGCAAGAAGGAACCAAGGGTGGGAGGAGTGTGCAGCTCCCTTTATAAAGCAATATAGAGGCGCCACTGCAGGGGTCACAGTGGTGCTCCCCCCATACAGGTACTGCTAAGGGAAAAACATCTGACACCAGTGCATGTGGCAAGCACGCACACCTACTTTGGAATACAGCTGAGCAACATATCTCGAAGAATGCCAGTTACGGAACAAGTAACTGTCCTTTCCAGCATGACTGTGAACCACTGATAACTACTCTCTGGGAATGGTTTTCCAACCAGTTTTGCACCCACCTTATAGTAGCTCCATCGAGGTTGCATTTCGCTAGTTTGTTTATGTGAAGGTCATGTGAGACAGTATTACTGCTTTTCACCACAAGATCAATGGGACATTGATATTCATCCATCCGATCACCAAATGTTTCCTTATGGGTATCAACAATGTTTACCCTGATGTGGACATACCTACTCCACCTTGGGATTTGAACTTAGATTTATGCTGCCTCACTAGACCACCATTCGAACCCTTAGCAACATGATCTCTGAGGCATCTGTTGATGAAGTTGACATTCTTAGTGGCTATCACATCAGCTCACTGAGTGAGTGAGTTAGGGGCCCTCATGGCACACCGACCTTACACATCTTTTTCAAGGACAAGGTCACACTAAGACCCCACACAAAATGTATACTTAAAGTATCTTCCTCCTTTCACATGAATCAACCAATCTATCTTCCCTCATTCTTTCCTAAACCTCATGGGAACATGCAGGACTCAGTATTACATACCCTAGATGTCAGGCATGCACTAGCGTGCTACTTCAACAGAAGTAAGCCTTTCAGAAAATCTCTGAGGCTTTTTCATTTCCACTATGGAATGTTCTACAGGCTCCACTATCTCTACACAGAGCCTATCTAAATGAGTCTCCAAGTGCATCCATCTCTGTTATCAACAAAGGAACTTGCAACCCCCATTGGAGATCAGAACCCACTCTACCAGATCCCTTTCGACTTCAGTAGCCTTTCTAAACTATGTATCAATCATGGACATATGTAGAGTAGTCACTTGGGCTTCTTCACATACATTTACAAAACATATGGAATTGACCAGAGTTCAAGATTGCATGCAGTGCTAAGTCTTACAGTGTTATCATTTACACAGGCAACTCTGAAGCCTCTTGCATCCAATGTGGAGCACTGCTCGACAGTCATCTGAAGTGAAGCACCCACAGGGATGCTCCTTGAAGAAGAAGAGAAGGTTACTCACCCTGTGCAGTAACTGTGATTCTTTGAGATGGGTGTCCCTGTAGGTGCTCCACTACCCACCATCCTTCCCTCTACTTCAAAGTTAAATTTCCAGACTCTATTGCAGAGAAAGAACTGAGGGGAATCGGGTCACGCATACTAGATAAGTGCCAACAACAGCGCAAGACGGGGACAGTGCATGTGCAACCTGGATGGACACTGGTGCTAAAATTATCTGATCAAAGGTGCAGGAATGCATCAGCACCTGAAGTGGAGCACCCAAAGGGACACCCATCTCAAGAACCACAGTTACTCCACGGGGTGAGTAACCTTCTCTTTCTGAGGGTAAGTTGTTACCTTGCAAACCCCTCCTGTTTCCTTTCACTAGTCTGTGTTCTCTCTGACCATGACTAAGCTTGTCTCCATCTAGGACTGCCTGTCTCTATGGTAACCGCAGGGCCGTCCTTAGGCATAGGCAACATAGGCAGCTGCGTAGGGCACCTGAAAATTTGGGGTACCACTGGGTCTTAGTGTCCACCCTCTTGTTTTCCTATCCCTGTTTTGACCCTTCCTGCAGGTTCCCACAGATGGCTGCTCTAGCCTGGTGAGTCTTCCTTGGGAGGGAATCTAGTAGTTAAAAGTGAAAAAACCTCCAGCCTGCCAGACCTATTAGCACAACATTGAAACTGTTAAAGAGACATTCAAGGGGTAATGAAGCCATTTAACAGGCATTTGCCAAGCCCAAGGTATATACTGACAGGTTTCAGAGTGGTAGTCCTGTTAGTCTGTATCAGCAAAAACAAGGACGAGTCCTTGTGTCACCTCAAAGACTAACAAATTATTTGGGCATAAGCTTTTGTGGACTAGAACCCATTTCATCAGATGTCCACGAAAGCTTATGCCCAAATAAATTTTTATACTGTCAGTTTCTGACTTTACTGACAAAAACAGTTGTGCATTAATGTAATATTTACACAGAACATGTCAGTCTACAGGACCTTAGTTTAAAATTTGTTTTAAAAATATTTCATTAGTGAGCTGGTGAAGATTATAAAATCACATTTCTAAAAAATGCTTGCATAGAGTTTTAGATGCACAATCATCTTTAGCCTTAAATGTGTGGATCTTCACACATAGTTTTTTAAATAAATCCTTCAAAAGACCTCCCTTATCTAAAATACACATTTTAATTACTATAGTAAAAAAAAAAAGTGCTTCCAAGTCTTCCTGTCCTTTCTGTCCATCCTTCACCACCTCTCCCCCCACTCCCCACTGAAGAGAGCCCTTAAAGGGACAACAGTCCTTCCCTTCCAGATAGCTGGACAAAGAATTCCCTTTCTTTACTTCTGACTATCCGACAAACTAGTTTTAAAAGAACCCTCCAGCAAAATCAGTACCTTAGTAAGACAAAATCCTTGTTATACCTAAAATCTTTGGAAACATTTTTTTTTAAAGTTGGTGAAATTTCATAACCATGTCTCTTGTTATGGAGATCACACAAAGTAAATTACTGTTCCCTTTTTCTAAAAGCAATGAACATTGTTATGAACACACTAAATCTCTCTGATTAATTTAAAAGAATGTCTTTGTTTCAGTGAGTTAAATATGTAGTAATCTGGAATGCTGGCTTAAGATTTGAGTACATTTAAAATATAAATTCAACTTAGAAATACTGATGAAGAAAATGTAAAACAGAGAAGAGCTGCATCATGTATTCCATTACATGTAATGTTGTATTCAGCAGGACAGCTGACTCACCCTTACTATGAAGTTTTTGCAAATAAATCTCTGACAAACTTCAGGGCATATCAAAAAACCTGTGACTGACATTTTTTATTCCCAAATTTTAGTGCTTTTAATTAGGTACTTTCTTCATGTCCATTCTGCATGAGGGAGAGTGCATGGAAGTCTCTGCGGGGAACTGTGACTCTCCGCCACCATGAGGCAGGCTGGGCATCTCATTATCCTTTGCTGTCAAGTCCCTCCTCCCCCTCCCCCACCCCCACCAGGCTGTGAGCTTGGGCTGCCATCCGGCATAGGGGCACCAGTTTAATAATACTGCCTAGGGCCCCATAAATCCTAAGGACGGCCCTGGGTAACCGTGTTCAGTAACCATCTTCAAGAAGGCAGAGAGCATAGGAACATGAGACAGAGTCTTCCAAGGGGACTTTTCATTCCCTGTAAGGCTTCAGAGCTAGGTGAGGGGAGTTGGGGAGAGATCCTATCCTAACACCCCTATGGTAAAGAAAACTGGGTGGGGGTAGGACAACTTGGAAGGTTGGGGGAACTGGTAGGTGAAAGTACTCAGAAGCGGGAAATTGAGTGTAAAGGTAAGTCTAGGAGGCAGGAGCGGCGCCGGGGTTTTTGGTGCCCTAGGCGGAGGTCCTTCCGCGCTCCTGGTCGTTGGCCGCAATTCTGCTGCGGGGAGGTCCTTCCGCGGCTTCTGGTCTTTGGGGCACTTCGGCGGCGGGTCCCGGAGCAAGTGAAGGACCTGCCACAGAATTGCCACCGAAGACCCGGAGCACGGAAGGACCCCCCCGCCGCCAAATTGCCACCGAGGCTGGCAAAATGCCACCCCCCAAATCCTAGTGCCTTAGGCGACCGCCTAGGTTGCCTAAATGGAAGCGCCGGACCTGCTGGGAGGTGGACTCAAGTGTTTGAATTTTAGGCCTTGTTGTGGAAAATTGACCACACGATTGATTTTTGGATCAGATCAGCCTGAGGCACCTTTATTGATTACAAGCACAGGGGGGTAACAGCTCAAAATAACTGCCCCCCCCCCCCCGATTCAAGGAACACATAAGCTTTTTACAGCTTAAAACCACAGACGAATTATGCATACTTCCATATTAATTACCTTATTTGGAATACATTGCAAAATCTGTACAGGCCAAAGGCAAAAACAAGCGTCTCTCCCACTAGGCCCCTCCTGTTACTGTCTATTCTTTTGCGGTCAGCAACCTTTCTAACACAACTGTTGCGGTTATATATTTCATAAGCCTGACTATTGCAAATTATGCTACTTGGGGACTTTTTCACTCTGCTCCCTCATGCCCTCTATACACACACAGCCATTGTTCTGCTTTGGGGGCTTTCCATAAAAAACAGGCTCGGTCAACTCTTTATGCCTGTAAGCTTGACCAGAGTCGTAAGTCCCCTCACCCCCTAAATTTTCCTTTATAGCCCATTTACTCTTAAACCACTCCTGGTGTTTTCCTGATGTAAATATATTCTAATGTCTTAGAAAATATCTGTTTTCTCTAGCTTCTCTGTGAATAGCATATCCTAATTCATATATAGTAGCAAATTACAGGTATTTTATGTTGTGTTCACAGAAATGGTAGAATCAGAGAGTCACCTTGAAACAAAACAACTATCTCAGGAACAGTCTGATTTCAGTGAGGTTCAAGAACCTGAACCTAAACTTGAATCAGGTTAGAATTGTTCAATAAATAATCTTTTCTCTTTTCTTGCATAAGAAAATATATGCCTCCTTTTTATTCCTCTCTTTAATATGTCCCTCTGTGAATATATACCATTTTATGAGGTGTTTTGTTTTGTCTATCAAAATGATATATGTTCTATGTGTGTAAGCAACTGCAGGGCTGGAACCTTGGGAGTTCTGGGCTGCTGATGCCACCCCATCACCACTGCAGGCTTAGGATGGACTCCTACAGAGTGTACCACTCAGGACCTGAGTGGTGGCCCCTCACAGCCCACCGATTGACCAGTACCAGTACTTAAAACAGGAAGCCATGAAGGAGAACTGTCTGAGCAACAGCACATACTGCCTGCCTGCCTTTGCTCCAGACCCTGCTTGCAATAGACCCGTGACTCTGGCTTCTGACTCTGATTTGTCCTCAACTTCAGTATTCGACAGCTGTCTGTAACCTGGTGTCCTACCCCAATTCCTTAGTAACTTGACCCTGCCTGCCTCCTGACGCCTGACTCTTGGTCTGTCCTCTGATCTGTCTCAGACTTGGACCTCCTGGTACCTGACTGGGCTTGTTTCCCAACTCCTACTCCCACCAGTAGGTATGACCACCTACATCTCAGTCATGACAGTTTGCTCAGACCATCTGCCTCTCCCTCCCACAAATCCATCCAACCCCTTTGCAGATGCTCTCCAACCAGTGGCTCCCCGAGGCCCTGCAACCCACAGGACTAAGTCACCTATCTGCAAGCAGAGAATCTTGCACTAGTTTCTTTTTTGGGCCTAGTTGGGGTTACTCTGTTTCTTGGTGCTGAGGGATGCTTTGGTCATTGTACTTCAAACCCTGTGACTCTTGCACTAGAACTAGGCCAATGGCCATGAACGACCCACACTCAAAGTGCTTGTAGTGTTTACAGGAAGGTCATATTCAGGATCATTGTCATATCTGCAAAAACCTTAAGCATAAATCAAGAAAAGGCAGGGAAGCCAGGCTAAAGATTTTGCTCCTGGAAGCAGCCCTGAGACCACCATCAGAATCCGGCCATTCAGACTCTGCACCAAGTGTCTGGGCATCAGTTAGGAGTGCACCTCCTGTGTTGCCCAAGACCTGGCACAAATTGCTGTCTGCAGTGCCTAAGAAGAGGCATAAGACCTCTAAGCAGACCACCAAGAGAGGAAGCTTGCTAGCACCAAATCCTCTAGGCATAGGTGTAAGACTAGACTGCAGTCAAAACCCTAGCATTCCTCTTCTCTGGCATTGCAGAAGCCAGCAATGTTTGCTGTGGCACTGAGGCAAGTACCGTCAAGCCTGGGGCCTGAGGAAGTACCTTCCATATCTGCAGTATTGTACCATCCTGAGAGCATCTTGGTACCGACCATGCCGTAGTCGCTTTCAGCGGTGAGAATCAGCTGTGCCTTTTGGTGCAGGAGACCATGCTCTCAGTACCAACAGACAGAGGGGTGCCATCAGCATCAGGTTAGCACTCAGTACCACAAACTCCTTTACCTCAAACTTCATGCCCGAGAGTACCATCCAAAGGGAAGCCTGCAATGTTGCCTGCACTATGTCCTTCTCCAACTTGGCATCAGCATCTGGCACTGTCAGGAGCAGCTCCCCCTTGGTCAGCAGTGGGAGATTCATCCTCTTCTGAATTGTAGATTGGCTCCTATGTTTCCCAGCCTCAGAGCTGGTCTCGCTACTTTCCAAGGCACTAGTAGCCTGCTAGGGACCCTTCAGCAGGAGTACCATCAAGTATGTGGCTAGAAGGTTACTGAGGCCCACTGGTCCCCTGATCTTTTTGAACCCATGAGGTTTCCCTTACAGTTCTGGGTTGTACATGAGATATCCCTGCTTTTGTGTTTTTGGAGAGGCATGGGTAGTCTACTCACCAGGCACTGCCTGTTCTTGAGCCTGGTACCAGGCCCAGTACAGAGCAGCACGAGGCAGTTCAGGAGGACTCCACTGGACAGCTAATGGAGGAGGAGCAGCCTCAGCCTGTGCTGATCTCTTCCTCCTCCTATCAGGCAGTCTTTGAAGGGGCTATTTCACCATTCCCACTTCCTCGATGATAGGATGTTCTGGCCCTGTCCAGAAAATATTTCTGCCCACAGCAGACCTACCATTACTCTGCCACTGCTCTTCATCAGGACTTGCAGAGAAAGAAGAGTAAGAGTTATAGACACAGACAACCTCTTTCTTTTGCCTCTGCATCAATGCCAGTTCCATCTAGACACCCACAGGGTGTTAAACAGGCATTTTGATAGGGCACTAGAGGACACTATGCCAGTTTCCAGGATGTCAGTTTCCATCTTCTCCATATTCACAAGCCACCTTTCCCATTTCTTCAGTGCTTGGTCAGGAATTCCCTTGGACCGTTGGGCATTAAGCACTATGGAAGTGAGATATACCCTCCAATTTGTTTCTGTGCCTCCATCTCCATCCCTCTTTAGGGACCATCTTCATGAGGAGCTTTTCCTCCAGGAGGTTCAGTCTCTCTCCTTTGTGTAGGAGCCACAGAGGAGGCTCTGCAGTGTCTCAGAGGGAAGGGGTTCTATTCCCTCTATTTCCTGATCCCAGAAGCATAGGAAGTCTCAGGACAATTTTAGATGTGCACTACGCAACAGATATCTAAAAGAGATAACGTTTTGCCTGCTCACCCTGGCTTCCATTACTCCCTTACTCTATCCTGGAGACTGATATTCTGCCCTCAATTTAAAAGGCACCTACTTTCATGTGACTAATTTATCAAGGTCACAGAAAGTATTTCAGGTTCATGGTGAAGCACTCTCATTGCCAGTTCACCATGCTGCCTTTTGGCCTGTCAGCAGCTCCTTGGGTTTTCACAAAACATATGTCAGTGATAGCTGCTTTCCTGAGAAGACTGGGAATACAAATCTACACTTACCTGGTTGGTCAAAGGCCAGTCCAGAGCTTAGGTAGTCTCCAGAATACATCTCATCCAATCAACTTTCAAAGCTCTAGGTCTACAGATCAAAAGGAGTTTGAAGAACAGCTAGCCAAAAACTCAAAAGGTAATAACAAAATGTTTTTTAAATACATCAGAAGCAGGAAGCCTACTAAACAACCAGTGGGGCCCCTGGACAATCGAGATACAAAAGGAGACTTATATATGATAAAGTCATAGTGGAGAAACTAAATGAATTCTTTGCTTCAGTCTTCACGGCTGAGGATGTTAGGGAGATATCCCAACTTGAGCCATCCTTTGTATGTGACAAATCTGAGGTATTGTCACAGATTGAAGTGTCACTAGAGGATGTTTTGGAATTAATTGATAAACTTAACAGTAACAAGTTACTGGGACCAGATGGCATTCACCCAAGAGTTCTGAAAGAACTTAAATGTGAAATTGCGAAACTATTAACTATGGTTTGTAACCTGTCCTTTAAATCGGCTTCTGTACCCAGCGACTGAAAGATAGCTAATGTAATATCAATATTTAAAAAGGGGTCTAGAGGTGATCCTGGCAATTACAAACTGGTAAGTCTAGTGATAGTACCAGGCAAATTAGTTGAAACAATAGTAAAGAATAAAATTGTCAGACACATAGAAGAACATAAATTGTTGGGCAAAAGTCAACATGGTTTCTGTAAAGGGAAATCATGTCTTACTAATCTATTAGAGTTCTTTGAAGGGGTAAACAAATGTGTGGACAAGGGGGATCCAGTGGACACAGTGTACTTAGATTTCCAGAAAGCCTTTAACAAGGTCCCACCGAAGGCCCTCACGTAAATTAAATTGTCATGGGATAAGAGGGAAGATCCTTTCATGGATTGAGAACTGGTTAAAAGACAGGGAACAAAGGGTAGGAATAAATGGTAAATTCTCAGAATGGAGAAGGATAACTAGTGGTGTTCCCCAAGGGTCAGTCCTAGGACCAATCCTATTCAACTTATTCATAAATGATCTGGAGAAAGGGGTAAAAAGTGAGGTGGCAAAGTTTGCAGATGATACTAAACTGCTCAAGATAGTTAAGACCAGAGCAGATTGTGAAGCACTTCAAAAAGATCTCACAAAACTAAGTGATTGGGCAACAAAATGGCAAATGAAATTTAATGTGGATAAATGTAAAGTAATGCACATTGAAAAAAATAACCCCAACTATACATACAATATGATGGGGGCTAATTTAGCGACAGCTAATCAGGAAAGAGATCTTGGAGTCATCCTGGATAGTTCTCTGAGGACATCCATACCGTATGCAGCGGCACTCAAAAAAGCAACCAGGATGTTAGGAATCATTCAAAAAGGGATAGAGAATAAGACAGAGAATATCTTCTTGCCCTTTTATAAATCCATGGTATGCCCACTTCTTGAATATTGCGTACAGATGTGGCTTCCTCATCTCAAAAAAGATATACTAGCATAGGAAAAAGTTCAGAAAAGGGCAACTAAAATGATTATGGATTTGGAATGGGTCCCATATGAGGAGAGATTAAAGAGGCTAAGACTCTTCAGCTTGGAAAAGAGGAGACTAAGGGGGGATATGATAGAGGTATATACAATCATGAGTGGTGTGGAGAAAATGAATAAGTAAAAGTTATTTACTTGTTCCCATAATATAAAAACTAGGGGCCACCAAATGAAATTAATGGGCAGCAGGTTTAAAACAAATAAAAGAAAGTTCTTCTTCACACAGCACACATACAACCTGTGGAACTCCTTGCCTGAGGGGGTTTAAAAGAGAACTAGAAAAATTCATGGAGGTTAAGTCCATGAATGGCTATTAGCCAGGATGGGTAAGGAATGGTGTCCCTAACCTCTGTTTGTCAGAGGGTGGAGATGGATGGCAGAAGGGAGATCACTTGATCATTGCCTTTTAGGTTCACTCTCTCTGGGGCACCTGGCATTGGCCAGTGTCAGTAGATAGGCTACTGGGCTGGATGGACCTTTGGTCTGACCCAGTATGGCCGTTCTTATGTTAACTCAGACAAATCTACCCTTTGTCCAGTTCAGAGGTTAGGATTTATAGGAGAAATACTGGACTCTACTCAAGCTAGAGCTTTCCTTCCAAACTTGAGGTTCCAGACAATTTGATCTCTTGTTGCAGATCTCAAGGCTCACCCAAACACAACAGCTTGAAATTGTATGGGGCTTTTGGGGCCTGATGCACATATGTATTTCAGCAGACCAGACTGCTTATTAGCTGAGCTGTCACCATCTGAACTCTGTCCTCAATGTGCCATCTTGAGTATTGATTTCTCTAGACTGGTGGACAGACTCACTTAATGTTTGTATGGGCATTCCTTTTGTCTGCCCTCAATCTTTCCTGACCTTGGTGATGAACTCATCTGCTCTGGGATGGGAGGAAGAGTATTCATCTGGGTCCCCTCCAAACTTAGGGTTTGTGGTCCTCAAGGGATCTCTCTTTACATATAAACATCAGAGAACTAAGGGTTGTCTTCCTAGCCTGTCAGGCCTTCCTATCTCCTGTCAGGGAAAATGCCTATTTGTTCTCAGAGACAACACTGTAACAATGTTTTACCTGAAGCTTTACAAGAAGCTTCTCTGCACAGGCATGGACTTGCTGACACTGGTTTACAGTCTCCAGTACAGAGTGCACAGGTGCATGCACATACTGTGGTGGGACAGTACCTCTACAGGTAAGTAATCCCTCCTTTATCTTACTGTACAAATACGTAACCTCTCCTTTCAGCCTCAGATATGGAGTGAGGATAAAATTTTCAAAAACGTATATATGATTTAGAAGCCTATTGACTTTCAGTAAGACTTAGGCCCTAAGTGACTGGTATGGCTGAAAAAATTACCCGTAGTACTTGTGGCATTCTTCATCAACCCTTAAGCGAAGGAGTGACATCCAGTTCTGAACTGAACACATCTAGACTTTTGAGGGAAGGAGAATGACTTCTACTATATAATCTGTTGTTGTAGCTGTGTCGGTCCCATGGACACACAAAGTGGGTGAGGTAATATCTGACCTGAAGAAGAGTTCAGTGTAAATTCAAAAGTTTGTCTCTCCCTCTCCAACAGAACTTGGGTCAAATAAAAGATGTTACCTCACCCACCGTGTTTCTACTATATCAGACTTTTTTGAGGAAAGGGAAAATGAAGTAGAAAATAAAATGCTGTTATCTCACAAAATTCTCTTCCTCCTCACATCCATTAAGCATTTAAAATGAAATGAAGAGCAATTGCTTTGGGTATTATGAAGTAAAAATATTTTAATACTAAGGGTTATATTCAGCATGCCTGTTTGTGGATGTGCTAGAGGACTGAGCTAGAGCATCGACTTTAATAGGGCCATGATCTCACTCAGGGAGTCTCTTACCTCCCTTTACACTCACCGAAGACCAGAATATGAATCTTTCGGTGCTATGCTGTTGGACTGTCAATATGCCCAGTGATAAAGGTGTGTGGCCAGCCAGCTTGGGGTACAGCTAGGGTCCTGTTCCTCTAAATCCCTGCTAGTGCCCAGGGGGGTGAAGCTGGTTTTTGCACTTTCCTGTAGCAAATACAGGGAATAGTATGTAGAATTTTTACATACATACTGTGACATTGCACTCCATATTCTTTATAGAAATATGCTTATGTTTTGGATATGACATAACTGAGATGTACTTTATTCAAGATGGGTCTTGTAAGATATCATTGGAAAGGTTATAATTTACTGAATGTGATTATTCAATTCATATACATGTATCATTTCTGTATCTAAAGTTAGAAATATGGACTATATAACAATTACAACTGGGTGTGTATTGGGAAGGCACCCACCAGATGACAGGCCATCAAATCTGATGAGCCCTCAGGAAGAAACACTCTCTCTCCCTCCTGGGAGGCATCCGAAGATGTAACTGTGACACTACTAGGTCAGGTGGTCTTGTCACGTAATACTAAACATTACCTGGGACAACTTCCAGGGGAGGGGGCTTAAGTTTGGGCAACAAAGGATTCCCACCTTATGTAAATCCTATTTAAGGGTGAGGAGAAAGGCAAACCGGCAACCCGTCACATACATACATACGTACATTCTTCAGGCATTTAAGGACAGCAGTGATGGCATTTATCTTTAAATCAGACTAGATGGAGGCTTGTTCAACATCATAAGATTTAGAGTCAAAACCAAGGGGAAAGAGCTGGTTCTGAGAGATTTCCTGTTTGCAAATGATGCAGCCTTGGTTCCCGACAGTGAATCTTCCCTGTAAAATTTCTTGGATAGATTTTCTGCATCATGCAAGAGTTTTGCGTTGACAATTAGTTTCAAGAAGACTGTGATCATGTACCAAGGGATGGAAGAACCAGTGCCTAAAATCACTCTGGAGGGTAAATCTCTTGGCATTGTTGACAACTTTTGCTACTTGAGTTCTACGGTCAGCAGGAATCTTTACCTTCAGACTGAACTGATTAATAGAATCGGAAAAGGAGCTAAGAATTTTGGGCTAATACAGAAATATACATGGAATAACAGCAAACTATCGACTAAGGTGAAGATACAAATCTATGAAATCTGTGTGCTGTCATCCCTGCTATATGGTTCAGAAGCATGGACTATGTGTGCTAGGCGCATCAGGAGACTGAACAGCTTCCACATGAGATGCCTGCATAAGATCCTGAAAATAAAATCAGAAGACAGTATACCCAACACAGAGGTACTGGAGCATGCAGGACTGACACTTAGAAATCACTATCAAAAGAGGAGATTGTGATGGCTCAGTGATGTCAGGAGAATGGGAGGAAGCCATATACCCACAAATATTTTCTACAGCGAGATTTGGGATAGCTCTAGAAAGTGGGGTTGCCCTTTATTGTGGGGACATGACATGTGGAAAAACTATTATATGAATTTGTTCAACATCAGTGTAGAAAGCTGGGAAGAGCGCACGGAGTCCCCTTCAATTAGGAGAGACTATCTGGCACTGGGTGAAGCTCAACATGAAGTGGCTTTGATCCAGAAGATCGAAGCAAAGCAAGAAAGAGAAGAAAACAGCATGCTGTAATCTTGGACTCTAATTCAGCACATGGATCTGTGGGCTTGTCAGCCATATGCAGATTTATCAGGCACCTGATTAGACCTCTTACACATATACCACGAACCAGTTTGGATCAATGGTTGCCAAGACCAAGACATACATACATGCTCTCTCATTTCTGAGGCACTCTGCCTATATTTCACCTGCACAGATAAAATACACACACAGTTACGATTGGCCATTGTAGCTGTTCTCCCACCATGCCCTTGACATGCCTATATCTGCAAAAGTGTGTGTGTTCTGAAGACTGTCATAAACATCAACTTGGGAGCGTACAGATAATCCAAGTGCCTATTGGAAGCATGCTAGACCTGAGCTACTGCCACCTGCAGGACTTCTCTAGGAGTAAAAGAGCTGCTCTTTGGGAAACTCCGGGAAGGTAGGGAGATCTTCAGGTCTGATGCAAAGCCTTCTGTATCCTGTTTGGCAGAAGTAGGTCCTCATCCAGCATCTGGGCACTTTCCTCACTTCTTGTTCCTATTGATTAATTGGGTGACAGTGTGCATGGCTCCCAGAGCCATGTGCACTATGGTGATGTCACAACGCTGGTTCATGTGAACAAAAAGTACCAAGATGTGTCAACAACTACCTTCATCTGCATAGATATTAGGATTTGAAAACAAGTTGTTTTCAAATTTGATTTGTAATTCTCCAGTTTTACAAGATTTCACTTTGAGATTTCTAAGTTATTATTAATAATATAAGTAAGGGTGAAAATGGTGTGTTTGTTCTTTTAAGTTGCCAGTGGCCCTCTAATGCTTGTTTCTGTATTTTTGAATGTGTTTATATAGTAATACATAATTTATGTAATTACTGTGGCAAATTCTTATTTATTTATTTATGACCAAATCACTGTTGAGGACATAACAGATCACCTCTAAATGAATTTGTGGGAATAAAAGCCTACATTAGATTTGGGTGAAACTATGTTTTTAAATTGAGTTGGGATATTAGCATGAACAGGCCCCAAGCATGGAACCAGAAAGAATGAAATCATGAGAAAGAAGACTTGAGATGGAATTGTTTTTTGCACCTCTCCATAGCAAATGCAGGGAATACTATGTAGAATTTCTACATACATACTGTGACGTTGCACGCAATGTTCTTTATGGAAATATGCTTATATTGTGGATATGACATAACTGAGATGTACTTTATGCAAGAGAGGTCTTGCATAAAGTTGTGTTAAATTTGTGGTGATCCTTCAAAATACTAGCGTTATTTAAGGTTTGGGCTAAAGTAATAGAAATAAAACATGGTTATCTGAGTACCAGGTGCAGTAAACTACTGCTATATAAGAAACTCCTTCATCTGGCCTTAGGTATGTTCTGAGAATTGGTAATGACATTACTTGTTTGTTAAAGAGTATAAAAAAGTAAACTCTTAAAAGGTTTCATTGCTAAAACTGGCCTGACCAAGTTGGAGCTGACCAATAGTAGTCTAGGCACCCCTGGTATAGCCTGTTTGTACATATCTTGATCAAATGCTTATAAATGTTCTGTTACTATTTGGATATAGTAAATTGGTTATTATTTAGGCTTTTTAGTCATGTTTAGAACAATTGTATAAATACCATTCAGCCTTTGGATTTAATAAGGAATTTATAGTTAAATTAGTGTTGTGGTGATACCCTGCATAAATATTAATAATTTTAACAGGATTCCAATACATTTATGGTAGTGAATAATTGGTAAGATCAGTTTCTTTCTCTTAGAGGAAACATGGTTTAGTGGTTGAAGCACATGATTGGGACTTGACCATCAGAAGAGATGGATTTTGCATTCCAGCTGTGCCACAGACTTAGTTTGTGATCTTGGGTGTGTCATTTAGGTTCCAATTCTCTGGACAAATAAAATGTGATTTCAAAGGTGTTGAGCACCCAGAGTTCCCTCTTATTTTAACTGGAGTGTTTGTGTGCTCACAATCTCTGAAAATCAGGCCTTAGGTATCCAGAATTGGGCACCCAAAAACTGAGACATCCAAATCAAAGGCTACTTTAAAAAATGTGAGCCTTAATTTCTGTGTGTCATAGTTGCATTTCAGTCCTAATCTTTTTGAGAATTACTAGGTTAGGTACTTTAGGATTTTTTCCTCAGCACTTTGCTTCAGCAGTGCTGTTTGTAGTGCTTCAGAACCTGTCGTTTGGTTCTCTGATGCTGTGCTTCAGCACCTTGGTGCCTATATTAAGGTTCTTCTTTATTTTTGTTTGCAAATTCACTGTTTTCTCTGCAGCTCTGGACTTCTGATCTTTGAAGACTTTGGTTTTGAAATATCTTTATGTTGTCTTTCAAGATGCCATCTACTTCTTCAACCCCTCTACTCACAGGAGTCTGTAAATCATTTTAAGACCCTCACCTGGAAGGTGTGGGAGAAATAGAAGTTAGTAGTAGTAATTGAATTAATTGTATTTGTGCTTATAGAATCAAGAGACAAATCTCCACTTGAAACAGAAGCAATACTTCAAGTACAACCTGACCGCACCAAAGGGGTTGTGGAACCTAAACCTGAACCAGGTTAGACCTGAAATCTTTCCTGTTTTCTCTTTCAAGCAAATATAGTCCAGCTTTCTTTCCTTTGTATAATATGTTCCTTCCAACACTGGTATATTCTATTTGATGCATGAGAATTTCCTTAAGCTGCCAAAAATTGTTTGTAGATGAATGCATCAGGCTTTTTAATTACATGTACATTTTTTTTGTTTTGCAGAAATGTAATGAAAAATGTCATGGTCTCAAATATGTATGCTATGCAATTAAAGAACCACATGCAAATTTAATTAATTGGATCTCTTTCTATCTCCTTGTCTATTCTGAGAAGTATCAATATACAGCAACCCAATGTAATGAACTTGGCACTGCAAAATGTGCTTCTAAAACAATAATAAAATAAATTTGTGCTTAGAAGAGTAAATCACATAAAGAGGCAGAATATGTCAAAACTGCCACATAGATTTAAGAGAAGTTAAAATTATTTTATAAAATATGATAGGATAACTCTTTAAATGCAAAATCTTTAAAGATGCATTTTCTTCTCAAAATCATTTTGTTTGCTCAGAAATCATGTTACCTGAGTTTCCAGAGGATGGTTTTCCAGATGTACCAGAAATAGAGCCATTTAAAGAGAAGATTAAACTATTCATGCACAACTGGCAAATACTAGAGTCAGGAATCAATGATTCATCTTTAATTCAGACTGCTGTTTTAGAGATTGCTGGGCAAACTCCAGAAACACTGCTTAATCAAATTGTCCTGGTGATGGAAAGTAAGTAATGCTGTTCATAAGTTTCACATTTGACCTGCACAGAGAGGAAGTTATAGTGTGAAAATGAGAGGGGGTTTGTTTTTGTTTTACTTAGTCCTAAATCTGTGTTGTGGAGTGGAAGGAAGGGCTTATTGTGGTTCAATAGAGGAACTGGGAATTAGAAGGGGGATAGCAAGCAGGTTAAGCACCAAGACACATGGGAAGAGGTGAATAATTTATATAAAAGAAATCATGAAAATGTGTACATAACAGCTTCTTAAACATTTTTCTTTTACATCCCTTGCCCACCATTTTTGCTTTGGCTATTTATGCTATAATACTGCAACAGGACATGCACAGCTGTCCTGTGTGTGCACACATGTCCTGTGTGACACACCTCATATAAGGGTCCACTTGTGTGTAAATTCTATTAAAGTGAATGGACTCTGAATGAATGTAAGGGTCCATCCATCTGCAGTAAACATTTAGTAGCAGGATCATTTCTTCCCTGTGTGCACTGAGGTGTCTAGCACATTTTTGAGTGCTAGATTAATAATAATAAACCTTTGATATAAATCTGATTCAAGTGTTTGATTAACCCACATCAATTACAAATTCATTTATTCTGTCAGATAAAATTTGACTGATCCTTGTTCTGAGGGATTTTCCCAAAATTAAACATAAAAATAGTTATTACAAACAGTAATGCAGTTCTCTTCAGTTTTACTTCTAATCCCTGTGTAATTGCAAGTTCCTGTTAGAAATACTATTGCATCTTTATTTACAATACAAACAAGAGGACATTCATTTTGTCAAGAAAACAATGTGTACTCTGAGTAGGAGATGTGTTATGTACACTTCAAGGATTTAAAAAAAAGGAAAAACATACCTGGCCTGATTTATTTGTGGCCTTGCATGTTTTGTATACTTTCAGGTGGCAGAAATAAAAACGTAAGCATGATTTGAACACTTTTTGACAATAATTGAAATGAAAAAATGCTAACTTTTTCAGAACCTTTTAAATATTATGGCTGGGAAATATCTCCAGAAGATCTAGATGAAGAAGCAGAAGATTTGCAGGCAGAAGGGGAGACTGATGAAGAATTAGAAGAGGAAGAGCATGAAGAAAATGATGAAGTGAGAAATACTGGTTTTGTTAGTTTATCATTTTACTTTGACTTATTATGGGTTTGTGTTTAACCTCAGACAAAGCAGATTTATTAAGCTGTGTGCCTAAATATTTTTGGTCCAAATTCATCATCCCCACAAAAATGTCCACAGAATGTGTACACCCATAAATTGCCTACGCAATTGTATTGTACTCCTGTATTCTGACTGTCAGTCATGTTATTCCAACAGAGCAGGGGCGGCTCTAGGCACCAGCAAAGCAAGCACTTGCTGGGGCAGCCCATTTGCAGGGGCGGCAGGGATCCAGCATGGGAGCTGAGAACCAACAGGGGGCTCTGGTAGCTGTAGTTCCTTGGTTAGCTCCCTGCCTAGAGAGCCAGCCCTGGAGCAGGGAAAGAACTACATTTCCCAGCATTCCCTTGGCCACTACCAACAGGAGAGGGAGGGAGGTAGCTGAAACCTCATGCTGTAGCTTGCTGTGAATGGAGAGCTGCACTGTGAAGGGTAGGGATACCATATTTTAACATTCAAAAAATAGGACACTCCATGGGGAGGGAGAGTAGCTCCACCCTGCCACCATCCACTCCCTCCAACTGCCCCCCACAGAAACCCCAACCCATCCAATCCCTCCTGCTCCCTGTCCCCGATCACCCCATCCCGGGACCCCTGCCCCTAACTGCCCCCCAGGACCCCAAACCCTATCTAAGCATCCCTTCTCCTTGTCCCCAGCTGCCCCCTCTTGAGACCCCCGACAACTTCCCCCCTAGGACCCCACCCCCTATCTGTCCCCTGACAAACCCCTGGGACTCCCATGCCTATCCAATCGCTGCCTGTCCCCTGACCCATCTAACCCCCCTTTCTCCCTGCTCCTGATTGCCCCCTGAACCTCTGCCCCATCCAACTCCCCCTACTCCCTGTCCCTTGACTGCCCCCCCCCAAACCCGCTACCTCTTCTCCAACCCTCCAGCCCCCTTACCGTGCCACTCAGACCAGCGTGTCTGGCTCCGTGCAGCACCAGACACGCTACTGCATACATGTTGCCATGCTCCCGCGTGGAACAAACCCCTGACCCACACCTGCCTTCCAGATTTGAACACCTGAAAATTCAGGAGTGCTCAAGCTCAATTTGGGCAGCTGTTACTTCATTTCTCCCAAATCAAATATACTGATCCACTGTAACTTGCTGTAGAAAAAGTAGGATAAAATTGAGAAAGAAATGCTTTCTAGTAGTTATTAGGACTGGAATTGCTATTTTCAACAGCCATTACCTTTTTTTGTTTGTTTAAAAGGAAGACAGTGATATTGCATTGGCAAATTCCCCCACAGAAACAAAGAATGTAACAAAAGAATAATAAAGGCACCTCAACTTTTCCTTATTTATGTAGGACAGTCTTATAATATACATCCAGATATCCTCCAATCACACAAACTGAAAATTGTTCCACTTTACTGCGGTTCTGTAACCATATGGGAACCAATCCTGTCTGTGTTCTGTGCACATCTAAAATTCCTGCTGATGACCTGCCCTGGGAGTGAGTTACCAGTGACCCAGGGCTGCAGCGGAAGGAGGGTGCAGGTGGTGGGGGGAGAGCCCAGGGCTGGGGCAGCAGGAGGTGTGGGGGGGGGCAATGGTGGGGAGGAAGGGGGAAGCCCATAGCTGGGGTGGCAGGGGGTGTGGGTGGGGGGAGAGAGCCCAGTGCTGGAGCAGCAGGGGGGCAGGGCCAGTGCAACCATTTAGGCGACCTAGGCAGTCGCCTAGGGCACTAGGATTTGAGGGGCGCCATTTTCTTCAGCAGTGACCACGGCGGCCGGATCTTTGGCCACCCTGGTTGCTGCTGGCATTTAGGCGGAGGGAGCTGGGGCAGGGGAGCGTGGGGACAGCCGCCTGCAGAAAGTAAGGGGGGGCAGCGGGCAGCACACAGGGGAACTCCCCATCCCAGCTCACCCCGCCGCAAGCCTGGGAGGCGGGAGAAGTGAAGCAGCCATGGCGTGCTTGGGGAGGAGGTGGGGCAGGAGTGAGCTGCTTCACTTCTCCTGCTTCCCAGGCTTGCGGCGCCAATCAGCTTATGTGCTGCAATCCTGGGAGGCAGGAGAAGTGAAGCAGCAACAGCATGCTTGGGGTGCTCGTGTGCGCAGCAGGGTTGAGCTGGGCTCAGGGGGAGTGCGTCAGGGTGGAGGGTGGGGAGCTGCCACCAGAGAGTGGGGCGCAAGGTGGAAGTTTCGCCTAGGGCGCGAAACATCCTTGCAGCGGCCCTGCAGGGGGGTGTGGCGAGGAGCCCAGGGCTGGGACAGGGGGCAGCCAAATTTTTTTTTTGCTTGGGGTGGCAAAAAACCTAGAGCTGGCCCTGCAACAGAGAGGACAAATACTCTGTGCTTGTAAGGAGAGTGTGCATAGCCAGTATTACCAGATGATGGGATAGGTCAGGGGTTGGCAACGTTTCAGAAGTACTGTGCCGAGTCTTCATTTATTCACTCTGATTTAAGGTTTCGTGTGCCAGTAATACATTTTAATGTTTTTAGAAGGTCTCTTTCTATAAGTCTATAATATATAACTAAACTGTTGTTGTATGTAAAGTAAATAAGGGTTTTAAAACGTTTAAGAAGCTTTATTTAAAATTAAATTAAAATGCAGAGCTCCCCCCCAGACCAGTGGCCAGGACCCAGGCAGTGTGAGTGCTACTGAAAATCAGCTCACATGCCGCCTTTGGCACACTTGCCATAGGTTGCCTACCCCTGGGATAGGTGCATATCAGCATGCAGATCCACCATCAGGCCTAATTTCTGAATGACTTTCTGTAGCTGCTTTTGTGGTGGACCTGTATATTTTGGATAAGCTAGAAGTTGTGGGAAATTCTGCCTTCTGTCTGATCGGCTCTCGAAGACATGAAATCCTATATGAGTGCTAAGTATAAGTACCATTTCTTTTCCCTGTATTATTCCAATGCTATATAGCACAGTCATATTCTGCTAATTATATAGGGGAGTGCCTGCCTTACTATTTATTTATGTTTTCAGAACCACCATTTTATAAGATATTTTGGCAGTATTGTTAAGGGCCACATTTAAAGTAGTTTATTTTTGTTGCCCCTTTTGGCCTAAGAGGTTAGCCAGTTTTCAGAGCCTTGCCGTTTTTGTGTTTGTTAGGAGGAGAAATTGATGGTGTAAGTCAGGTATTTCTTTGGTGCAATCCTGTTTATTTACAGAGAATGTATAGGAAGTCCTGTTTCCCTGAACACAGTAGAAACAACAACTGGCAAGTTTCCCTGCTCACAATCTTCAGGCCTGCCTTCCCGAGTAGTCCTCTGTCCCACAGAGCATTGTCTCTTGGCTCCCTCTTAAGGCTATATTCACAACTGTTTCTCCCCCTGTCTATAGTTCTTCTTCTCTGACACACACTTAGCTTGTAAAAACAATACCCTAGCCTCTACATTTGCAATTAGTCCCAGGGAAACCCCTCGGAGCACACAGTTTTTCTTCGAGTGATTGCTCATATGTATTCCACGATAGGTGTGTGTGCTCACCACGTGCACCGGTGCCAGAAGTTTTTCCCTTAGTAGTATCCGTAGTGGGGGAGCACCACTGTGACCCCTGGAGTGGCGTCGACATATCGCACCATAAAGGGGGCTGCGCGCTCCCTCTACCCTCAGTTCCTTCTTGCTGCTAGTGAAGGTAGTCAGAACTTGCTCCAGCCTAGACTGCAGCATTATAGCCTTAGTGGTATCCAGTCTTCAGAAAACTTCCTTGCTGAACTTTCTCTCGCGAAGCTGGGCTCAGGGCATACCCCATGGCCCAGGCTTCAAGTCGTGTGACTCCTGTCGCAACTCCATGCCCAGAAGTGATCCACACAGTCAGTGTCTTCACTGTCTGGGTGAGGCTCACATTAGTGAGAAGTGTAAGACCTGCTGCTCCTTCAAGCCCCGAACAAAGAAGGAGCATAAGATCCGACTCCAAGCTCTCCTCATGGAGTCGGCATTGGCCCCGGCACCGGCACGTCGAGCCGACCCTGTGCCCGGCACCTCGACTTCGGCGCGCAGCGAAGCGCCTCCAGTGCGCTGTCCTGATTCTGCTCCCAGTACCGTGTCCTCGGCGTGCAGCGAGGCGCCGTCGACGAGCCGGCATCACTCCCCAGCTAAACAAGGGAAGACTCAGCAGTGCCGTGAGAAGGAGAGGGTGAGGCCAGACCCGAGTTGGGCAGCCCACGATCCCCATCGGGACATAGACTTCCGACTCATGCTGAGCGGAGTAGTCCAGTCCCGTCTGCATGAGCCTCGCCCGAAGTACGCATGCCGTCAACACCAGAGGCAGCTCAGGCTGTACGTGATATCTTGGCACTCCCGGTGCTGGGTGTGCCGCCTCAGTCGGGTCTCCGGTCCTGTGGAAAGTTGCCCTTGGGGGCCCATCAGCCCTCCCTGGAGCTGTCGGAGGTCGAGGCACCTTCCCAGGTCGAGGTGCCGAGTAGAGCACCGTGATGCACGTCGACTCTGCGTCCCAGCTCTTCAATGAGTGGATCTCACTCTTCAGACGCCATCGAGGAGGTGACAAGAGACACTGCCATTCCTCCTCCAGGGAGTCCGAGAGGAACAGGTCTCAACGCCGTCGGCATTGACACTCATACTCAAGCGTCCGCCATTACAGAAGCCATGCTCATAGTGCATCCCGAAAGTCCCCGGCACCAAGGTGCGGTGGTTGTAGGCACCGCAGGAAGTCCAGAGATACCTTGTCGGAAATTTACCTTTTGACTTCCTCCAGGTTGAAGTCTCGGGGAAGGAGCCGTCATGACAGAGATCATTTCAGTCGTTCCTATGGCACTGTGCCTTCCTCCAGGACTTCGGCATCAGCGCGCAGCTGTCTTTCCCCGAGTCGCACCGCACTGCATGACCAACCAGCCCTGCTGGCGCCCGAGGTGACTCATTTCCAAGCCATTCCCTGGCAAGGACAATGGTGTCACTGGACACCATGGCCTCAGGTTCCTGCGCTGCCGAGACCTCGCTCCGTGGCGGGAGCCTCTCAAGGCCGCTCTGTGTCACCTCCCCGGCACCGGGATTAGACCATGGCCGCCAAACCCCCAGCACCGACTCTGGCACCGGACCCGGACGTCGAGCCCACGATGCCATCGGTGGCTGAAGGCACCACACCATCCACCTCTTCGGCACCGGGCGATTCAGTTGCGGTACTGCCTTCCTCTTCCCAAGAGGACTTCAAGGCACATCAGGAGCTGCTTAGGAGGGTGGCAGCAAATCTTGAGCTCCGGGCTGAGGAGATGAAGGAGCCTTCCGATAACCTCTTCAATGTCCTCGCCTTCTCAGTACCGGGGCGTGTGGCGCTCTCATTCCATCAGGGAGTAGCCAACATCACCACTGGCCTCTGGCAGACCCCGGCCTCCCTTGCCTCAATTTCCAGAAAGGCCGAGAGGAAGTGCTTCCTCCCCACAAAGGGTCATGAGTACCTATACACCCACCCAGCTCCTAACTCCTTGGTGGTAGAGTCGGTCCACCACCGTGAGCAGAATGGCCAGCCTGCACCCACACCAAAAGACAAGGACGCTCGTAGACTGGACACCTTTGGGAAAAAGGCTTATTCGTCTGCAAGTTTCCAGCTCAGAGTGGCCAACCACCAGGCACTGCTGAGCTGGTATGAGTTTAATCTCTGGGGTTCCCTCTCTAAGTTTGAGCCCCTTCTCCGGGACAAGGATGGACAGGAGTTTCGGGCCTTGATCGACGAGGGTGCGGCCACAACCAAAGCAGCTTTCCAGGAGGCTTTGACTGCAGTGGACACAGCTGCTCGTACGATGGCTTCCGCAGTCTCCATGCGACGGGCATCGTGGCTCTCGCTCTTGGGGTTGTTGGTCGAGTCCCAGTCTATAATGCAGGACCTGCCCTTTGATGGCAAGGCTCTGTTTGCAGAACAGACAGATACCCATCTGCACGAGATGAAGGACTCCCACAGCATCCTTCAGATGCTAGGCCTGTATGTCCCTCCCTCTAAGGACAAGCTGTAATAACCTTAGTCCCAGATTTGGACCTTAGCGTCCAAAATATGGGGGTTAGCATGAAAACCTCCAAGCTTAGTTACCAGCTTGGACCTGGTACCTGCTGCCACCACCCAAAAAATTAGAGTGTTTTGGGGCACTCTGGTCCCTCTGAAAAACCTTCCCTGGGGACCCCAAGACCCAAATCCCTTGAGTCTCACAACAAAGGGAAATAATCCTTTTTCCCTTCCCCCCTCCAGGTGCTCCTGGAGAGATACACAGACACCAGCTCTGTGAATCCAAACAGAGTGAATCTCCCTCTCTGTTCCCAATCCTGGAAACAAAAAGTACTTTCCTATTCCCCCAGAGGGAATGCAACATCAGGCTAGCAATCCAACACACAGATCTCCCCGATTCCTTCCTCCCACCAATTCCCTGGTGAGTACAGACTCAATTTCCCTGAAGTAAAGAAAAACTCCAACAGGTCTTAAAAGAAAGCTTTATATAAAAAGAAAGAAAAATAAGTACAAATGTTCTCTCTGTATTAGATGATACAACACAGGGTCAATTGCTTAAAAGAATATTGAATAAACAGCCTTATTCCAAAAGAATACAAATCAAAGCACTCCAGCACTTATATTCATGCAAATACCAAAGAAAAGAAACCATATAACTTACTATCTGATCTCTTTGTCCTTACACTTAGAAACAGAAGACTAGAAAGTAGAACTACTTCTCCAAAGCTCAGAGAAAGCAGGCAGCCAGAAAACAAAAGACTCAGACACTCAAATCCCTCCACCCAAAGTTGAAAAAATCCGGTTTCCTGATTGGTCCTCTGGTCAGGTGCTTCAGGTGAAAGAGACATTAACCCTTAGCTATCTGTTTATGACACGCCCCCCAAATTGCAGACAGTGGGGAAGCTCACTGGCGGCGATTTCCTTCTAGAACTTGAAAATAAACAGATTAATACAACACATGCACCTTTACATATACTACTAAGTATATAACTAACAGACTTCTACATTTTAAGAAAACTTTTTAACTACTGACTTCTGGGAAACTCTCACGGGAGAGTGCATCAGCTACTTTGTTAGAAGCTCCTGTGATGTGTTGAATTTCAAAATCAAAATCTTGGAGAGCTAAACTCCAACGAAGAAGTTTCTTGTTGTTCCCCTTGGCAGTATGAAGCCACTTTAGTGCAGCATGGTCAGTTTGTAGTTGGAACCGCCGTCCCCAAACATATGGGCGTAGCTTTTCCAGGGCGTACACAATGGCATAGCATTCCTTTTCACTGACTGACCAGTGACTTTCCCTCTCAGACAGTTTCTTGCTGAGAAACACGACAGGATGGAAGTTGTGATCTGTTGCTTCCTGCATGAGCACTGCTCCTATACCACGCTCAGATGCATCTGTGGTTACTAGGAATGGCTTGTCAAAATCCGGGGCCCTGAGCACAGGGTCCGACATGAGCGTTGCCTTAAGTTGGGTAAAGGCCTTTTGACACTCATCAGTCCACTTAACTGCATTTGGCTGGGTCTTTTTGGTCAGGTCGGTCAGTGGGGCAGCGATTTGGCTGTAGTGGGGTACAAATCGCCTGTAGTATCCGGCCAAGCCTAAGAAGGATTGGACCTGCTTCTTGGACCGTGGGACAGGCCACTTTTGGATAGCATCCACCTTGGCCTGTAGGGGGTTTATGGTTCCTCGACCCACCTGGTGCCCCAGGTAAGTCACTCTGTTTTGGCCTATTTGACACTTTTTGGCCTTAACAGTTAGTCCTGCCTGCCTGATGCGCTCAAAGACCTTTTCCAGGTGTAGTAGGTGTTCGGGCCAGGAGTCTGAAAAAATGGCCACATCATCGAGGTAGGCAACTGCAAATTCTCCCAGTCCAGCTAGTAGACCATCTACCAGCCTCTGGAAGGTGGCGGGTGCATTTCGAAGGCCGAAAGGAAGGACATTGAATTCATACACCCCCGCATGGGTGACGAATGCTGACCTCTCCTTGGCAGGTTCATCTAGCGGTACTTGCCAGTACCCCTTGGTTAAGTCTATTGTAGAGATGAACTGGGCACGTCCCAACTTTTACAATAGCTCATCGGTACGTGGCATTGGATAGTTGTCCGGACGAGTTACAGCATTTAGCTTACGGTAGTCCACGCAAAAGCGTATTTCCCCATCTGGTTTGGGTACCAGAACCACTGGAGATGCCCATGCACTGGTAGATGAGCGGATTATACCCATCTGTAGCATGTTCTGGATCTCCCTCTCTATAGCGGCTTGGGCATGAGGAGACACTCGGTAGGGTGGGGTTCTGATTGGGTGAGCATTACCTGTATCAATGGAGTGGTATGCCCGTTCAGTCCGTCCTGGGGTGGCTGAGAACAATGGGGCGAAGCTAGTGCACAGCTCCTTGATTTGTTGCCGCTGCAGACGTTCCAGGGTGGTTGAGAGGTTCACCTCTTCCACGCCACCGTCTTTTTTCCCGTCATAGTAGACACCGTCAGGCCACTCAGCATCCTCTCCCTGGACTGTAAACTGACAAACCTGTAAGTCTCTGGAATAGAAAGGCTTGAGAGAATTAACATGGTACACTTTAGGCTTTAGTGAGGAATTGGGAAATGCTATGAGGTAGTTTACAGCTCCCAGGCGCTCTTGGACCGTGAATGGCCCTTCCCATGATGCTTCCATCTTATGGGCCTGTTGCGCCTTCAAGACCATAACCTGGTCTCCTACCTTGAAGGACCGATCTCTGGCATGTCTGTCATACCAGGCCTTTTGCGCTTCTTGAGCATCCTTTAGGTTCTCTCTAGCAAGGGCTAAAGAGTGTCGGAGGGTGCTTTGTAGGTTGCTTACAAAGTCCAGAATGTTAGTTCCTGGAGAAGGCGTAAACCCCTCCCATTGCTGCTTCACCAACTGTAATGGCCCCTTAACCTCGTGACCATACACAAGTTCAAATGGTGAAAACCCTAAACTGGGATGTGGTACAGCCCTGTAGGCAAACAGCAACTGCTGCAACACTAGGTCCCAATTATTGGAGAATTCGTTGATGAATTTTCGTATCATGGCCCCCAAAGTTCCATTGAACCTTTCCACCAGGCCATTGGTTTGATGGTGGTACGGGGTGGCAACCAAGTGATTCACCCCATGAGTTTCCCACAGTTTTTCCATGGTCCCCGCCAGGAAATTAGACCCTGAATCTGTAAGGATGTCAGAGGGCCAACCTACTCTGGCAAAGATGTCTGTTAGGGCCAGGCACACAGTGTTAGCCCTGGTGTTGCCTAGAGCGACTGCTTCTGGCCATCGGGTAGCAAAGTCCACTAAAGTCAGTACGTACTGCTTTCCTCTGGGCGTCTTTTTTGGGAAAGGGCCCAGAATATCCACAGCTACTCGCTGAAATGGGACCTCAATTATGGGGAGTGGCTGGAGAGGGGCCTTGACCTGGTCTTGAGGCTTACCCACTCTTTGGCATACCTCACAAGACCGGACATACTTGGCAACGTCCTTGCCCATCCCCTCCCAGTGGAAGGACTTCCCCAACCGGTCCTTGGTTCGGTTCACCCCAGCATGGCCACTGGGATGATCATGGGCTAAGCTTAAGAGCTTCCCCCGGTACTTAGTTGGAACCACCAACTGTTTTTGCGGCTGCCATTCTTCCCGGTGTCCACCAGAAAGAATTTCCTTGTATAAAAGTCCTTGGTCTATAACAAACCGGGATCGATTAGAAGAGCTGAGAGGCGGTGGGTGCTCCGTGCCGCCGCCCAAGCTTTCTGAAGGCTGTCATCCGCTTCCTGCTCAGTCTGGAACTGTTCCCTTGAGTCTGGGGTCACCAGTTCTTCCTCAGACTGTGGACTTGGGCTTGGTCCCTCTGGAAGCGATGTAGGTGATGGGGTTGTTTCCGTTGCTGGTGAACCGCTCTCCGCTGGTGCACCTGAGGGTATTTCAGGCTCTGGCTGAGCCTTTTGGGTATGGCTGTCTGTTGCTTCTGCCAGTTTTGGCTCACTGGCGCCCTCTGGCGTTGAGTTTGAAGATGTAGTTGCACTTGCTGGTGCTGGTTGCTGTTCCAGTTCCGGGCCTGGGACTGGAGATGCTGTGGCTGTTTCAGTGGTAGGCATGGAATCCGGGTCCACTACCTCTGTCTGGGTCTCTGGTAACACAGACGGGGCCTCTGTGGACGGCTCAGGAACAGGAATGGGTCTGGAAGCTTGCCTGGTTTGGCTACGTGTAACCATTCCCACTCTCTTGGCCCGCCTCACCTGGTTGGCCAAGTCTTCCCCCAGTAGCATGGGGATAGGATAATTGTCATAGACTGCAAAAGTCCACATTCCTGACCAGCCTTTGTACTGGACAGGCAGTTGAGCTGTAGGCAAGTCTACAGCTTGTGACATGAAGGGGTAAATTGTAACTTTGGCCTTTGGGTTGATGAATTTGGGGTCAACGAAGGATTGGTGGATAGCTGACACTTGTGCCCCCGTGTCTCTCCACGCAGTAACCTTTTTTCCGCCCACTCTCAAATTTTCCCTTCGCTCCAAGGGTATTTGAGAGGCATCCGGGCCTGGGGATCTTTGGTGTGATGGTGGTGTAATGAATTGCACTCGCATGGTGTTCTTGGGACACTTGGCCTTGATATGTCCCAGTTCATTACACTTAAAGCATCTTCCATCTGATGGGTCACTGGGCCGAGGTGAGTTACTGGAGACTGGTGAGGTTGAAGGGTAGGGTATCTGTGGCTTTACTTGGGTGGTATGTGGGGTCTTTGGCTGTCCTCGGTTGTAGGGTTTATGGTCTGTGTGCCCCCTGGGGTAATCGTTCCCCTTGACAGTAGCTTTCTTGCTTTCTGCCAGTTCCATCCATTTGGCTCCAATCTCCCCCGCCTCAGCGATATTCTTGGGGTTTCCATCTTGTATGTACCGCGTGATGTCTTCAGGAACACCATCCAAGAACTGCTCCATTTGTATGAGGAGGTTCAGTTCTTCCAAGGTTTGAATGTTGTTTCCTGTTAGCCAGGCCTCATAGTTTTTTTGCAATGTAGTAGGCGTGTTTGGGAAATGACACCTCTGGTTTCCACTTTTGGGTTCTGAAGCGCCGACGGGCATGATCTGGGGTTATCCCCATCCTGTATCTGGCCTTGGTTAGAAAAAGTTTATAGTCATTCATTTGGTGCTTAGGCATTTCAGCTGCCACCTCTGCTAAAGGTCCACTGAGCTGTGACCTCAATTCTACCATGTACTGGTCTTCGGGGATGCTGTACCCAAGACAGGCTCTTTCAAAGTTTTCCAAGAAGGCCTCGGTGTCATCACCTGCCTTGTAGGTGGGAAATTTCCTGTGCTGTGGAGCAATATTTGGCGCCGGGTTGTTAGGGTTGGCTGGCACAGGCAGCCCAGCTTTTGCCATCTCCAGTTCATGTTTTCTCTGTTTTTCCTTCTCTTCATTCTCTTTTTGTTGTTTTTCCATGTCTCGGCGGTGGGCCGCCTCCTCTTCTTCTTGCTTCCTTCTGTGGGCCAACTCATCTTCTGCTTGTTTCCTTCGGTAGGCCACCTCTTCTTCTTCTAGTTTTCTTTTGTGTGCTGCCTCTTTGGCTGCCTCTTTGGCTGCCTGTTCTCTTTGGTAGGCTGCCTCTTTGATCTGTTCTTCTCTTTCTTTCATCTCCATCTGTCGCCTGTGTTCAGCTTCTTTGATTTGTTCTTCGGCGTCAATTTTTGCCTTAGAAGTCATGGTTCCTGTTTTCTTGTGTTGGGGTGCCCTCCGGTGTTTATCTTCTGAACTGCAGGTTCTCTGTTGCCTCCTGAAGTCTGCCTAGCAACAGTGCCTTTAGCTAATTTTCCTTTTCTCTCTCTAGCTAATGTTCAATGAAGGGAAACCAGAAAAACCACTTATTTGCATGCCTATAAGTGCTGGTACTTGCCTCCTAATGGGAGGGCTATTGCATGACAAAAGACCCTTAACATGCAAGCCACAAACTGCCAGAGAGAGCAGAAAAAAAATTCTCTCTGGTTCCCTTTTAAAACCAACTGCTTCTCTCTGCTAAAAAGCCCTTAGCAGAGAAGAGAAAAATAAAATATTTCCACTGGCTTCTGGATTCTGTCTATATCATTCCACCGCTGCCACCATGTAATAACCTTAGTCCCAGATTTGGACCTTAGCGTCCAAAATATGGGGGTTAGCATGAAAACCTCCAAGCTTAGTTACCAGCTTGGACCTGGTACCTGCTGCCACCACCCAAAAAATTAGAGTGTTTTGGGGCACTCTGGTCCCTCTGAAAAACCTTCCCTGGGGACCCCAAGACCCAAATCCCTTGAGTCTCACAACAAAGGGAAATAATCCTTTTTTTCCTTCCCCCCCTCCAGGTGCTCCTGGAGAGATACACAGACACCAGCTCTGTGAATCCAAACAGAGTGAATCTCCCTCTCTGTTCCCAATCCTGGAAACAAAAAGTACTTTCCTATTCCCCCAGAGGGAATGCAACATCAGGCTAGCAATCCAACACACAGATCTCCCCGATTCCTTCCTCCCACCAATTCCCTGGTGAGTACAGACTCAATTTCCCTGAAGTAAAGAAAAACTCCAACAGGTCTTAAAAGAAAGCTTTATATAAAAAGAAAGAAAAATAAGTACAAATGTTCTCTCTGTATTAGATGATACAACACAGGGTCAATTGCTTAAAAGAATATTGAATAAACAGCCTTATTCCAAAAGAATACAAATCAAAGCACTCCAGCACTTATATTCATGCAAATACCAAAGAAAAGAAACCATATAACTTACTATCTGATCTCTTTGTCCTTACACTTAGAAACAGAAGACTAGAAAGTAGAACTACTTCTCCAAAGCTCAGAGAAAGCAGGCAGCCAGAAAACAAAAGACTCAGACACTCAAATCCCTCCACCCAAAGTTGAAAAAATCCGGTTTCCTGATTGGTCCTCTGGTCAGGTGCTTCAGGTGAAAGAGACATTAACCCTTAGCTATCTGTTTATGACACAAGCCCAGGCCTCAAACCTCTGTTCCTCTTATTCAGGGCAGATACGAGCCCCGCCTAAGCAGCAGAGGGAACAAAGGCGTCGGTCCCAACGTCAGTCCCGTTTGGCCCCATGGCCTGCAACCTGTAAAGCCAGGCGGCCGGGGAAGCGGCGTTTTTGACTCGTTGAGGGGGGTCACCGAGCCTGTTGCCAGTGTTCCCCCCACCCAGTTAATAAAAGTTTCCTTTTATGAACCGTTTATCGGCCTTCCGACTGCAATGGGCCTGTATAACATCAGACCAATGGATCCTCAGCACCATTTCCCAAGGGTACAGGCTGCAGTTTGTTTCCACCGCTCCCAACTGTCCCCCGTCCGGGCAGCCAGCCAGGGTCCTGGAGCATGCCCTCCTCCTCCGTCAGGAGGTGGAGTGCCTCCTCTCCCTGGGAGCGATGGAAAGGGTACTTCAGGAATACCAGGGCAGGGGTTTTTACTCCAGGTATTTCCTCATCCCGAAAGCGAAGGGTGGGCTTCGGCCCATCCTCGACCTGCGGAATCTCAGCCAGTTCCTGGTTCGTTGCAAATTCCGCATGGTGTCCCTGGCCTCTATTATTCCATCCCTAGACCAGAGGGATTGGTTTACGGCGCTGGACCTCCAGGATGCATACTTTCACATCCACATATTCGAGGGTCACAGGCATTTCCTCCGTTTCTTGGTGGGTCAGGACCATTTCCAGTTTACGGTCCTCCCCTTTGGCCTCTCTACTGCCCCCAGAGTATTTACAAAGTGTATGGTTGTCATGGCTGCCCACCTCAGGGAAAAAGGGCTGCAAATCTTTCCCTACCTCAATGACTGGCTGCTCAAGGGCCAGTTTCTGTCTTTGGTGCAGCAGCACATGAGCGTCCTGTTAAACACCTGTGCAGCTCTGGGCTTACTGGTAAATGAGGAGAAATCCACTTTTCTCCTGGTTAAGCACATAAGCTTTATAGGAGTGCTGCTGGATTGCCGGGTGGCCATAGCCTCCCTTCCAGAGGACAGATTTGAGGCACTCAAAGCTCTCATCACCTCAGTCACGGCCTTTCCTGTGACCATGGCACGGGTGTGCCTGCAAATCCTTGGCCACATGGCAGCATGCACCTATGTGGTGCAACATGCCAGGCTTCAGATGAGGCCCCTTCAGCTCTGGCTGGCTTCCCGATACTCTCAGGTCAGAGACAGCCTGGACAAAGTGGTCAAGCTGCTGTCCAGGGTGGTGGCAGATCTCCAGTGGTGGTCTCTCCCGAGCAACATCCCCTTCTGAGAGCCCCCTCCATCACTAGACCTAGTGTCAGACGCCCCGGACCTGGGCTGGGGACCCCACATAGGCGATAGCAGGACCCAGGGCATGTGGTCACCAGAGGAACTGACCCTGCACATAAATGTCAGTGAGCTCAGGGCCATACGCCTGGCATGCATGGCATTTTGCCAGCACATACAGGGGAAGGTGGTCAGAGTCCTTACGGACAACACGACCACCATGTATTACATCAACAAACAGGGGGGCACACGTTCCCGGGCCTTATGCCAGGAAGCCCAACTCCTGTGGGAGTTTTGTATAGCCCACAACGTACTTCTTCGGGCTTTGAACCTGCCAGGCAAGAGCAACACACTCGCAGACCACCTGAGCAGGGTGTTCTCCCAGCAGCATAAGTGGTCCCTGCACAGGGAGGTAGCCAGGTGGATCTTCCTAAAGTGGGGTGCACCCCAGGTAGACCTGTTTGCCACCGCCCAGAATCGACAGTGTCCTCAATTCTGCCCCAGAGCGAGAGAGGGCGAGGGAGCGATATTGGATGGGTTCCTGCCCCCATGGTCGGGGTGCCTGTTGTACGCCTTTCCACCCTTCCCCTTAATAGGCCGGGTCCTACAGAAGGTGAAGTCAGACAGGGCGAGGGTCATTCTCATAGCCCCGGATTGGGCCCATCAGCATTGGTATGGGTCCCTACTGCAACTCTTAGCGGCCCCTCCATGAAGGCTGCCGCTCTGCCCAGACCTCCTCTCCCAGGAGGAAGGTCGTCTCCTCCATCCCAACCTAGCCACACTCCACCTGACAGCGTAGCTGCTCCATGGTTAAATGAGGAGGAAAGGAGGTGTTTTGAGGATGAGAGGAAGGTCCTCCTGGAAAGTAGGAAACCCTCCACACGTTGAACCTACCTGGCTAAATGGTATAAGTTCTCTAGGTGGGTGAGGGATAGAGGTTCTTCTCCCCACTCCGTGTCTATCCAGCTTGTCCTCGACTACCTCCTCTCCCTTAGGACCCAAGGGCTGACGCCCTCTTCAGTCAGGGTGCATCTGGCGGCCATTTCGGCCTTCCATCCCCCGGTGCAGGGCCTGTCTGTGTTCTCACATCACATGACGGCCCAGTTTCTGAAAGGGTTAAATCGGGCATTCCCATACGCCAGACTCCCGTTTCCACTCTGGGACCTGAACCTGGTGCTCTCCCGCCTAACAGGGCCTCCCTTTGAGCCATTAGCCGCGTGCTCGTGGTCCCACCTGTCGTGGAAGGTGGCATTCCTAGTTGCCATCACCTCAGCCCGCTGCGTCTCGGAGTTCGGGCCCTGACTTCTGAACCGCCGTATATGGTCTTCCATAAGGACAAGGTTCAGCTCCGTCCTCACCCCACGTTTTTGCCGAAGGTAGTCTCAGCTTTTCACATGGATCAGGATATTTTTCTCTGTCCTAAATCCCATTCCTCCAATGAGGAACGCGCATGCAGACGTTGGACGTGCGCAGAACCAGGTCATTTAGGAGGTTCCCCCAGCTTCTTATTGCTTCCGCCGAGCGTGTGAGGGGACGGCCAGTGTCCACTCAGCGCATCTCCCGCTGGATCACCTCGTGCATTCACACCTGTTACGACATAAGAACATAAGAACTGCCATACTGGGTCAGACCAAAGGTCCATCTAGCCCAGTATCTGTCCATCGACAGTGGCCAATGCCAGGTGCCCCAGAGGGAGTTAACCTAACAGGCAATGATCAAGTGATCTCTCTCCTGCCATTCATCTCCATCCTCTGATGAACAGAGGCTAGGGACACCATTCTTTACCCTTCCTGGCTAATAGCCATTTATGGACTTAGCCACCATGAATTTATCCAGTTCCCTTTTAAACATTGTTATAGGCCCAGCCTTCACAACCTCCTCAGGTAAGGAGTTCCACAAGTTGACTGTGCGCTGTGTGAAGAAGAACTTCTTTTATTTGTTTTAAACCTGCTGCCTATTAATTTCATTTGGTGACCCCTAGTTCTTGTATTATGGGAATAAGTAAATAACTTTTCCTTATCCACTTTCTCCACATCACTCATGATTTTATATACCTCTATCATATCCCCCCTTAGTCTCCTCTTTTCCAAGCTGAAGAGGCCTAGCCTCTTTAATCTTTCCTCATATGGGACCTCTCCAAACCCCTAATCATTTTAGTTGCCCTTTTCTGAACCTTTTCTAGTGCTAGAATATCTTTTTTGAGCTGAGGAGACCACATCTGTACACAGTATTCGAGATGTGGGCGTACCATGGATTTCTATAAGGGCAATAATATATTCTCAGTCTTATTCTCTATCCCCTTTTTAATCATTCCTAACATCCTGTTTGCTTTTTTGACCGCCTCTGCGCACTGCGTGGACATCTTCAGAGAACTGTCCACAATGACGCCAAGATCTTTTTCCTGACTCGTTGTAGCTAAATTAGCCCTGTCATAAACCGATAAGTAAGAGTTAATAGAACAGAAGTACTTCATATCTCTTTTGCCTGTAAAAGTTTAACAAGATCAGTGAGCCAGGCTGTCACCTGACCAGAGGACCAATCAGGGGACAGGATACTTTCAAATCTTGAGGGAGGGAAGTTTTTGTGTGTGCTGTTAGTTTTTGGTTGTTGTTCACTCTGGGGGCTCAGAGGGATCAGATGTGCAACCAGGTTTCTCTCCAATCTCTCCGATACAGGCTTTTATAAGTTCAGAATAGTGAGTACTAGGTAGATAAGGCGAGTTAGGCTTATGTTTGTTTTCTTTATTTGCAAATGTGTATTTGGCTGGGAGGAGTTTAAATGTGTATTTGGCTGGGAGGATTTTACTTTGGTACTTGTATACTTAGGCTGGGAGGGTATTCCCAGTGTCTATAGCTGAAAGACCCTGTAACTTATTCCATCTTAAATTTACAAAGATAATTTTTACTATTTTTTCTTTCTTTAATTAAAAGCTTTTCTTGTTTAAGAACCTGATTGTTTTTTTATTCTGGTGAGACCCCAGGGGCTGGGGCTGGATCCACCAGGGAATTGGTGCGGAGAAAGGAGGAAAGGGGGAGAGAGAGGTTAATTTCTCTCTGTGTTAGGATTACTTTCTCTCTCAGGGAGAGTCTGGGAGGGGAAGAGAGAAGGAGGGGGGGAAGGTGGATTTTCCTCTCTGTTTTAAGATTCAAGGAGTTTGAATCACAGTGATCTTCCAGGGTAACCCAGGGAGAAGAAGCCTGGGAGAGGCAACGGTGAGGGAAAGAGTTTACTTTCCTTGTGTTAAGATCCAGAGGGACTGGGTCTTGGGGGTCCCCGGGCAAGGTTTTGGGGGACCAGAGTGTACCAGGCACTGGAATTCCTGGTTGGTGGCAGCGCTACAGGTCCTAAGCTGGTAATCGAGCTTAGAAGAATTCATGCTGGTACCCCATCTCTTGGATGCTAACGTTCAGAGTGGGGAATTATACCATGACAAGCCCCCATCATGTTGTATGTATAGTTGGGGTTATTTTTTTCAATGTGCATTACTTTACATTTATCCACATTAAATTTCATTTGCCATTTTGTTACCCAATCACTTAGTTTTGTGAGATCTTTTTGAAGGTCTTCACAATCTGCTTTGGTCTTAACTATCTTAAGTAGTTTAGTATCATCTGCAAACTTTGCCACCTCACTGTTTACCCCTTTCTCCAGATCATTTATGAATAAGTTGAATAGAATTGGTCCTAGGACTGACCCTTGGGGAACACCACTAGTTACCCCTCTCCATTCTGAGAATTTACCATTAATTCCTACCCTTTGTTCCCTGTCTTTTAACCAGTTCTCAGTCCATGAAAGGACTTTCCCTTTTATCCCATGACAGCTGAATTTACGTAACAGCCTTTGGTGAGGGGAGTTCCCCCGCCTCCTATTGTAAAGGCGCATTCCAACAGAGCCCAAGCCTCATCAGCGGCCTATGTGGCTCATGTCCCTATCCAGGACATCTATAGGACTGGTATGTGGTCCTCTGTCCACCCCTTTTCATCGTCTCCCACCATAGACAGCTGCAGCGGCACTGCAGCCAGCAAACAGAGCTGTAAACAGGAGTTTCAGTGGGAGCTCTGTTGGCAGGGCCGGCACTACCATTTAGGCAGCCTAGGCGATCGCTTAAGGCGCCAGAATAATTGGTCGGCACCGTTTTGCCGGAGGGGGCAGCAGGCGGCTCCGGTGGAGCTGCCACAGTGGTGCCTGCGGAGGTTCCGGTGCTCCGCGGCTCCGGTGGAGCTGCTGCAGTCGTGCCTGTGGACGGTTGGCTGCTCGCGCGGCTCCGGTGGACCGCCCACAGGCACGATTGCGGCAGCTCCACCGGAGCCACGGAGCACCGGAGCCTCCGCAGGCACCACTGCGGCAGCTCCACTGGAGCCGCGGGACCAACGTGAGGGGTTCTGAAATTGCCAGCCGCCTAGGGCGCTCAAACCCCTAGCGCCGGTCCTGTCTGTTGGAGGAGAAGGTTTTTGTATTTTGTGTATTGTATTTTGTGGTTTGTATATGTGGACGCTGGTAGGGGCAGTGTGCTGGGAGAGAAGCTGAGCCCTGATTAGGGGGCAGGGCTTCTCTGCTTAGGGGTCCTATAAAGGTAGCCAGCCAGTCAGGCAGCAGCATAGACAGCTGTAGCGGCACAGCAGCCAGCAAACAGAGCTGTAAACAGGAGTTTACAGGAGGAGTTTGCGGGGGAGACACAGAGACCTAGGCAAAGGAACTGATAGGCTAGTGAAGGGAGTGGGTGGTGTTCTGCCGGTGTTCTGGTGCCTGTTGGGGGTTTGTTTTGGTTTGTGTTTCCTGGACTAACAGGTTTTAGGTGGGAAGGCTATGACCGATACAGAGGCAGCAGTGAAAGACACAATGAGTATGACTGGATGTGGAAGCTGCAGCATGTACATGATCTTAGAGGGGGTATCTGAAAAGAGTTTCGTCTGCATGAAGTGCTGCCTGATAGAGCTGATGGAAGAAAAGATCCGAGGACTGGAGATGCAGGTGAAAACTCTGGTAGGGTTTAGAAGGGGGTCTGAGCAGATGATGGAGCAAAGATATGAGGAGGCTGAAGGGATAAGCTCAGACTTGCAGATGGAAGCAGGACCAAAGAATTCTGAGGGGAGACTGCTGGGTGAGGAAAGTGGACGGTGGAAGTACATGACTAAGAGAACCAGGCAGAGGAAAAGACGGGCCAGTGAAGGAGAAATAGAGCTCAGGAACAGATTTGCAGAGTTGGAGAATGAAGAAGGGGCACAGCAGGTGGTTGCTGAAGGTGAGAGGGCAAGGAAGAAGAGAAGAGCAGCTAGTCCTACAGGAAGAGGGGAAGAGTCAATGGAGACAACACCAAATATGGGCTCCAGGAGGATATGGGATGGGTTGTGGAGGATTGCAAGGGTGGATAGGAATCAAGAGGACTTGCAGCCAGTGGGAGCAGGGGATAGAGCGGAGAATCACACTGTCACCAGGAAAAGGCAGGTCTACGTGATTGGGGACTCCTTACTGAGAAGAATAGACAGGCCTGTAATTAGAGCTGATCGGGAGAACAGAAGGGTGTGCTGTCTGCCGGGTGCTAAGATACGGGATGTGAACCTGAGACTGAAAAGGATCCTAACGGGAGCAGGAAAGAATCCGTTGATTGTTCTTCATGTGGGAACGAATGATACAGCTAGATTCTCGCTGGAACATATCAAGGGACACTATGCCAGACTGGGGAAGATGTTTAAGGAAATTGAGGCCCAGGTGATCTTCAGTGGGATTCTGCCTGTTCCTAGAGAAGGGCAACAAAGGTGTGACAAGATTATGGCAATCAACAGATGGCTCAGGCAGTGGTGCTATAAGGAGGGCTTTGGGATGTACGGCCACTGGGAAGCATTCATGGACAGAGGACTGTTCTCTCGGGATGGATTTAACCTGAGTAAGGAAGGAAATAGACTTCTAGGATGGAGGCTGTCACAACTGTTTAAGAGAGCTTTAAACTAGGAATTTGGGGGAGATGGTTGGGAGATGTCCAGGTACTCTCCACGCTGGAATTTAACATTGAGAGGGAAAAAAACAAAGTAAGCGAAGATACAGCCGTGGGCAGAAGAATGGACTTAAGGAGGAAGGGTAGTGTAGATACCACTCGAATAGGTGATACTGGTGGTAGAATGTCTGTACCTAACCGGGTAAAGAATGTCAGTGAAGCCAAATGACAAAAATTAAAATGTCTGTACACTAATGCAAGGAGCCTAGGTAACAAAATGGAGGAACTAGAGCTACTGGTGCAGGAAGAGAAACCAGATAATATAAGGATAACAGAAACATGGTGGAATAGTAGTCATGATTGGAGTACAGGTATTGAAGGCTATGTGCTGTTTAGGAAAGACAGAAATAAAGGCAAAGGTGGTGGAGTAGCATTGTATATCAATGATGAGGTTAACTGTAAAGAAATAAAAAGTGATGGAATGGATAAGACAGAGTCTGTCTGGGCAAAAATCACACTGGGAAAGAAAGCTACTAGAGCCTCCCCTGAGATAGTGCTTGAGGTGTGCTACAGACCGCTGGGATCTGATTTGGATATGGATAGAGACCTCTTTAATGTTTTTAATGAAGTAAACACTAATGGGAATTGTGTGATCATGGGAGACTTTAACTTCCCAGATATAGACTGGAGGACAAGTGCTAGTAACAATGATAGGGCTAAGAGTTTTCTGGATGTGATAGCTGATGGATTTCTTCACCAAGTAGTTGAAGAACCAACAAAAGGGGATGCCATTTTAGATTTGGTTTTGGTGAGTAGTGAGGACCTCATAGAAGAAATGGTTGTAGGGGACAACCTTGGTTCGAGTGATCATGACTAATTCAGTTCAAACTAGATGGAAGGATAAACAAAAATAGATCTGGGACTAGGGTTTTTTATTTCAAAAGGGCTAACTTTAAAGAATTAAGGAAATTAGTTAGGGAAGTGGATTAGACTGAAGAACTTGTGAATCTAAAGGCAGAGAAGGCCTAGAATTACTTCAAGTCAGAGTTGCAGAAACTATCCGAAACCTGCATCCCAAGAAAGGGGGAAAAAATCATAGGCAGGAGTTGTAGACCAAACTGGATGAGCAAGCATCTCAGAGAGGTGATTAAGAAAAAGCAGAAAGCCTACAAGGAGTGGAAGATGGGAGCAAGGAAAGCTGCCTTATTGAGGTCAGAACATGTAGGGATAAAGTGAGAAAGGCCAAAAGCCTTGTAGAGTTGGACCTTGCATAGGGAATGAAAACCAATAATAAAAGATTCTATAGCCATATAAATAAGAAGAAAACAAAGAAAGAAGTGGGACCGCTAAACACTGAGGATGGAATGGAGGTTAAGGATAATCTAGGCATGGCCCAATATCTAAATAAATACTTTGCCTCAGTCTTTAATAAGACTAATGAGGAGCTTAGGGATAATGGTAGGATGACAAATTGGAATGAGGATATGGAGGTAGATATTACCACATCCGAGGTAGAAGCCAAACTCGAACAGCTTAATGGGACAAAATCGGAGGGCCCAGATAATCTTCATCCAAGAATATTAAAGGAACTGGCACATGAAATTGCGAGCCCATTAGCAAGAATTTTTAATGAATCAGTAAACTCAGGGGTTGTACCATACGACTGGAGAATTGCTAACATTGTTCCTATTTTTAAGAAAGGGAAAAAAGTGATCTGTGTAACTATAGGCCTGTTAGTTTGACATCTGTAGTATGTAAGGTCTTGGAAAAGTTTTTGAAGGAGAAAGTAGTTAAGGACATTGAGGTCAATAGTAATTGGGACAAAATACAATATGGTTTTACGAAAGGTAGATCGTGCCAAACCAACCTGTTCTCCTTCTTTGAGGAGGTAACAGATTTTTTAGACAAAGGAAATGCAGTGGATCTAATTTACCTTGATTTCAGTAAAGCATTTGATACAGTTCCACATGGGGAATTATTAGTTAAATTGGAAAAGATGGGGATCAATATGAAAATTGAAAGGTGGATAAGGAACTGGTTAAAGGAGAGACTGCAACAGGTCGTACTGAAAGGTGAACTGTCAGGCTGGAAGGAGGTTACTAGTGGAGTTCCTCAGGGATCGGTTTTGGGACCAATCTTATTTAATCTTTTTATTACTGACCTTGGCACAAAAAGTGGGAATGCGCTAATAAAGTTTGCGGATGACACAAAGCTGGGAGGTATTGCTAACACAGAGAAGGACCGGGATATTCTACAGGAAGATCTGGATGACCTTGTAAACTGGAGTGATAATAATAGGATTAAATTTAATAGTGAAAAGTGCAAGGTCATGCATTTAGGGATTAATAACAAGAATTTTAGTTATAAATTGGGGACACATCAGTTGGAAGTAACAGAGGAGGAGAAGGACCTCGGAGTATTGGTTGATCACAGGACGACTATGAGCCGCCAATGTGATATGGCGGTTAAAAAAGCTAATGTGGTTTTAGGATGCATCAGGCAAGGTATTTCTAGTAAAGATAAGGAGGTATTAGTACCGTTATACAAGGCACTAGTGAGACCTCATTTGGAATACTGTGTGCAATTCTGGTTCCCATGTTTAAGAAGGATGAATTCAAACTGGAACAGGTTCAGAGACGGGCTACTAGAATGATCCAAGAAATGGAAAACCTGTCTTTTGAAAGTATCAGAGGGGTAGCCGTGTTAGTCTGGATCTGTAAAAGCAGCAAAGAGTCCTATGGCACCTTATAGACTAACAGACGTTTTGGAGCATGAGCTTTCGTGGGTGAATATCCACTTCGTCAGATGCATGTGACGAAGTGGGTATTCACCCATGAAAGCTCATGCTCCAAAATGTCTGTTAGTCTATAAGGTGCCACAGGACTCTTTGCTGTCTTATGAAAGGAGACTCAAAGAGCTTGGCTTGTTTAGCCTAACCAAAAGAAGGTTATGCGGGGATATGCTTGCTCTTTATAAATATATCAGAGGGATAAATATTAGGGAGGGAGAGGAATTATTTAAGCTTAGTACCAATGTGGACACAAGAACAAATGGATATAAACTGGACACTAGGAAGTTTAGACTCGAAATTAGACAAAGATTTCTAACCATTAGAGGAGTGAAGTTCTGGAACAGCCTTCCAAGGGGAGTAGTGGGGGCAAAAGACGTATCTGGCTTTAAGACTAAGCTTGATAAGTTTATGGAGGGGATAGTATGATGAGAGAGCCTGATTTTGGCAATTAATTTGGCAATTGATCTTTGATTATCAGCAGGTAAGTATGCCCAGTGGTCTGTGATGGGATGTTAGATGGGATGGGATCTGAATTACTATAGAGAATTCTTTCCTGGGTGCTGGTTGGTGAGTCTTGCCCACATGCTCAGAGTTTAACTGATTACCATATTTGGGGTTGGGAAGGAATTTTCCTCCAGGGCGGATTGGCAGAGGCCCTGGAGGTTTTTCGCCTTCCTCTGCAGCATGGGGCACGGGTCACTTCCTGGAGGATTCTCTGCAGTTTGAGGTCTTCAAACCACAATTTAAGGACTTCGATAACTCAGACATAGGTTAGGGTTTGTTACAGGAGTGGGTGGGTGAGATTCTGGGGCATGCACTGTGCAGGAGGTCAGAGTAGATGACCATAATGGTCCTTTCTGACCTTAAAGTCTATGAGTCTATGACGCCGGGTTTGGTAGGGTGGTGCTCCGCCCCGGTAACCCATAAAACTTTACATTTAAACTCCTACCTGCCTCCATCAGGTATAGCTTGGAGTCACCTATAGTGGAATACACATGAGCAATCACTCGAATAAGAAAGGGCAGTTACCTGTTTCCCTAACTGGCGTTCTTCGAGATGTGTTGCTCAGATGTATTCCACGTCCCACCCTCCTTCCCCTCTGTCGAAGTTGTCTGGCAAGAAGGAACTGAGGGTGGAGGAAGCGTGCAGCCCCCTTTATGACGCGATATGTTGGTGCCACTCCAGGGGTCGCAGTGGTGCTCCCCCACTACAGATACTGCTAAGGGAAAAACTTCCGGCACCGGTGCACGTGATGAACATGTGCACCTATAGTAGAATACACCTGAGCAACATATCTGAAAGAATGCCAGTTACGGAAACAGGTAACTGTCCTTTTCTCTGCTCAGGGTTTGCCATACGGCCCAGCGTCTTGTGCAGTAACCTCCTAGTTTCCAGCTGTCACCACATAAAGGGGCATTTAATTGCTCCTTCTTTCCATTTAGCCTGAAAAAAGTGTGCATAGCATACCCATCAGATTTAGTTTGACTGTCTATAGGTCAAAGATCCGCTTCATTAATACCTTCCAGCATAACGTTACCTTGCCCTCACAGATTTGTACATGTAAATATTACATGTGCATTCACATAGTTACTCATAATTCCACATATATTCAAGTAGATAAGCAATTACCCGAATTGAGTATAAATATTGTATTTGTAAATTGGTACATATGCAAAATTTGCACACACAATTTTGGAGATTGTTTGGGAGCTAGTTTGTAAATTTAGCAGTAAGCATTTAGAGTACCCTGTATTCAAACATTTGTAATTAGGAATGAGTGTAAGATGTAAAGTTTGGATTGGATCTGGATTTCAAATGCTCTAGAGTTCAAGGGAGTGTTTAGATCTGGGGCTTTGCTTCATCATCATCTCTGAAAGTAATGTATTGTAATGCACTTGAAATGGGAAATATGTGTACAGAATATTTTATATATAATGTTTTTCTACTTGATCCAAAGACTTTTGACAGTTTTCTCTAAAACCATTGTGTATTTCCAGGATGAAGATAAAATTAATGAAAAGAAGAGACACATGGGAGACACCAGACACTTTTGTCCAGTGAGTCTGAAGGAGAACTTTGTCCTTTTCCCAGGGATTGCTGAACATGGAGCTATATATCGAGAAAAAATTTACTATTTTTCAAGTCCTGAATCCAGAGAAAAGTTTTTGGAGAACCCTGAGGAGTATGTTGCTCACAAGGAACCATTACAAGTAAGAAAAAGTTAAAACTATTTAAAATAGATTGCTAATAAGAGGTTGATATTACACATCATTTTCCATCCTTCGTTACAATTATTTTTGTTGTTCTTATTTTTGAGTTGGTACAAGTGTGCTAGGCACTTCACAGAAACAAGGAAGATGTGCCCCTTCTCCAATGCGTTTACAATCTAAATGTAGGCCCAACACAATAAGTAAAGGTTATGAACAAAAGGAGAAGGGAAGGGCAGGACAAAGATTTACAATAGTATCACATGCTTACTCAGTAAGACATATACACATTTTGATGGCTCTGTTAAAATAGTTTTTTGTTCATTAATTATTGTTGTTAACTCACTTCTCATAAGTGAAATGAGGTCAGAGGAGGATGGGACTGAGTGGGAAGTTGAAATAAGAAGAATAAAAAGGGTGAAATAGAGGGGCAGAAGGGAAAGGAGTTAATGTACAGGTTTTTATCTACTGTATATGTAATTCACTGTAGTTTTAAACTTTGAAATGCAAAATGCATGTGTGCTCATGCTGCTTTTGGGGGTACTTTTTTTTATATTAGAGGCCCTGAAATTTAGAATTAATTCAACAAGGTGAATACAACCGTAACTTAAGTTCACCCTAGTGTAGAAATTTGTTATAAAAGTATTCTTAATTCTTTCTGACAGGCTCCTCCCTTAAGAGTGTGCCTGCTGGGCACACATGGAGCAGGTAAAACTATCTGTGGCCGATGGCTAGCTGACAAATTAGGAATTTTCCATATTCAGTTTGAAGAACGTCTACAGGAAATGGTCATGCCCAAAACTGAAAAGAGAGTTGGACTTGAATTTGACGAGGAACCTGAGGAAGATCAGATTGACATGGAAGCTGTCTTTCAGGAATTGGGAGACTCCTCTCAGACCAGTACAGAAACAGAAAGTGAAAGTGCACATGAAAATGAAAATAACAAAAATAAAGAGGTAATAATAGTAAGCAGTAGTATCCCCTTTTTAGAGGCCAAATACTCAGTATTGCCAACCCCAAGAACTACCATTCATTTCCTATTACTGTCTTGACTCCCTCCCCTCCTAATTTATTTCCTTTGATAAAAGAAGGCGGGGTGGTAAATAGTTTGAGAACCATTGATCTGTTTAATGCATCATGATTCACACTTGCTCAGAGAACTTATTACTTTTTAGGACTATAGCAAAGAACTTTACGTTAACTTCTGCTTTCTGAATTTAGCTTAACAAGGTGCAGAGGAATGCGTCAGGAGAAGGGGTCTTAGACAAAAATGTTCAGTTTTTAAAACTAATCAATTTTAGCTAATGGGCAGATAACTAGTGACTAGAATCCTTTGGAAGCACAGCATAATGTAACTTCCCTTCATTACGTATTTCAAAATAAAGTTAAATGTTGAAAGTATTCATAATATTCCCAAAATGATCCTATAATGAGTGTTTTTATGCAAAAACATATATCAATCATTCATATAAACAATAATGTCACAGTAAAAACAATAGGGGGTTGGTTTAGCTTTTTTGAAAAAAGCAACACTTCCCTGATCTTCTCTCTCTCTTTCTCTCTCTCTCTCTCTCTCACACACTCACTCTCACTCTAACTTCTCTGCCCGAGACTGGGCAGCACTCTCCCATTCTACCTCCCCCTGCTTTGGACCCCCCCTACATTCCCTTATATTCCCTAAATCTGCCTCGTGCTCCCTTCCGTGCCCCCTTTTCCCTCCACTTTTGCTAGGAAGGCCAATCATCCAGTTTTGAACTGGACAGTCCTCTTTTGGGGTGATTTGTTCTGTCTGGCACTAAGGTAACAGAAGTGTTTTGTCTAGTATTGGACAGCTGATGCCATTTTTAAGGGTACAACACTTTGCCCCCTCCATCATAACCTCACATGCATAGTGTACACAAATTCATACAGATAGAGCAGGGTGGCATGCTCTTAAAAATGGTGTTTCTTATGTGGTGTGACATTGCATGCACCATGCGTATAAGGCAGGGGTGGGCAAACTACGGCCCGTGGGCCAGATCCAGCCCGCAGGATTGCCCCTGTGGTGCCACGGGTCCCACACCGCTCTCAGAAGTGGCCAGCACCACTTCCCTGTGACCCCCAGGCCAGGAAGCAGAGGGCTCTGTGCGTTGCCCTTGCCTCCAGGCACTGCCCCCTGCAGCTCCCATTGGCCGGGAACGGGGACCATCTCATCACCAACCACCTGCAGATACACAAGGATGGTATGATCACCCCTGGGCACTGCTCCCGATACCTTTTCCACCTAACTGGTCATTCTGGGATCCATGAGCAAAGTTTAGGGCCCAAAACCACAAGCCCATCTAGGTCCAGATCAGCCCTTTCACCAACTGTCCCAGCACCCTCAGAAACACAGGAGGAAGACACTGAGGAACCTGAGGACACAGCCAAACATGACACTTGTCCCTACTCACCTCTTTTTATCGTAACTGAACAAAACCATAATACCACCACCAGCCACTACTGGGGATGATTTCAAATACTTTCAGGACCTCTTCAAAAGGTAGCCAAATCCCTAAACATTTTACTAGTACAGCTACCAGAAGCCCAACATAAGGTCAAAGACATACTCCAGGCATCTCCAATGGCAAATATAGCTCTGACAATTAATGATAAAATCATGAAGCCTGCAAAAAAAAATCTGCCAGACACCAGCTACAGCACCACCTTCATGTAAAAGGTCCAACAAAAAATATTACATGTCAACAAGAGGGGCTGTGTTCCTATTTACATACCTCCACACCAAATTCCTTAGGGGGAAACAACACCAGTCGTGAACGACCCCATACAATAAGGATTGGAAAAGGCTAGACCTTTTCAGGTGGAAAGCTTATTCCTCAGCTACACTTCAGTTCCTCATAGCCAGCTATCTCCGCTAGCCAAATATACACACAATCTGTTCTCCAAAATGTAAACTTTTATTGAAAATTTACCAAATGACAAAAAAGAACAGTACAAGGCAAACATTTCTGAAGGGTCTCTCATCGCCAGCACAGCCCTCCAGGCCTCCCTGGACTCTGCAGACATGGCAGCACAATCCCTCATGACATCCGTGATCATGCATTATGGCTCCACCTCTCTGGATTCCCAAGGGAGGTCCAGGCAACAATCGACGACTTACCTTTCGAGGGGCAGAAACTATTTGCAGACAAAATCAATGTCTCATTACACACCCTAAATGATTCAAGGGTGACCGTAAAAACTCTTGGCATTTACATACCTGCAAACAAAAACAGAGCAGGTTTTATAGTAAGTGATTCCAGTCTACGCCATACTCTCAGCCCTGAAGACAGTACAACCAATGGCATAAACAAAGACAGAACAGACGTCAGCAGAACCAAGATGAGCCTTTGATGTCTCATTGATCCACCTCTAGACAATCATTTTGAAGGTGTGGTCGAGGGCATGAGACCTTGTCATAAACAGATAGTTAAGGGTTAATGTCTCTTTTACCTGTAAAGGGTTAACAAACAGGGAACCAAACACCTGACCAAAGGACCAATCAGGAAACACGATACTTTCAAATCTCGGTGGAGGGAAGCCTTTGTTTGTGTTTGTTGGGTTTTGCTTTGTTCTCTCTGGGTCCTGGAAGGGACTAGACGTGCAACCAGGTTTCTTGCCAATCTCGCTGCTACAGTCTCTTATATATTCAGAATACTGAGTGTTAAGGAACAGGCGGTTATAGTCTTTTTAATTGGTTTTCTTTATTTGCAAATGTGTATCTGGCTGGTAGAGTTTTAATGTGTATTTGGCTGAAAGTATTTTAAATTGTATTTCTGCTGGAGGAGGCTTTTTCTCCAGTTTCTATAAGCTGACAAACCCCCTGTAACTTTTACCATCTAAATTGCAGAGATAACTTTTACCTTTTTCTTTCTTTTTTTTATTAAAAGTTTTGCTTTTAAGACCTGTCTGATTTTTTCCCCTTATTGAGACTCCAGGGAATTGAGTCTGTACTTAACAGTGAAAGGGAAGGGAGGGGAGAAGGGTGGAATCCCTTTGTTTTAGATTCACGGAGCTTGAATCTGTATTGCCTCTGGGTGAGGGAGAAAGGGGAGCGGGGGGAAGGGACATTCCTCCCTGTTTTAAGATTCAAGAAGTTTGAATCACGGTAATCTTCCAGGGTAACCCAGGGAGGGAAATCCTAGGAGAGGCACGGGTGAGGGAAAGAGTTTACTTTCCTTGTGTTAAGATCCAGGGGTTCTGGGTCTTGGGGGTCCCCAGGGAAGGTTATGGGGGGACCAGAGTGTATCAGGCACTGGAATTCCTGATTGGTGGCAGCTTATCAGATCTAAGCAGGTAATTAAGCTTAGAGGAATTCATGCTGGTACCCCAACTTTTGGACTCTAAGGTTCAGATTGGGGAAAGATACTATGACAGACCTCCACACACTCTGACTTTGGAACCAAAAATGGTGCCTGTCTATTTCGAGACCATCTGTCACCATACTACCCAGTCTGGAACACCATCATGACAGGACAAATGAGTTTTAGAGATTATCCAGAAGGGCTACTCTATCCCCTTTATTTCTATCCCACCTACCTACCCCACACCCCCAGCCCTCTTCAGAGACCCGTCTCATGAGCACCTGTTACAACAGGAAATAAACCACCTCATACAATTAGGTGCCATGGAACCTGTACCATCACAGCACAGGAGGAGAGGTTATTCATATTACTTTATAATTCAGAAAAAGACCAGTGTGTGGGGACGCATCCTCCCATCCTGAATTTACGAAAACTCAACAAATTCGTGAGAACACAACGTTTCAAAATGGTGACTCTAACCACAATAATTCCAGCATTAGAGAAGGGAGATTGGCTCTCGGCCCCTGACCTTCTGGACGCTTATTTTCATATTACCATCTATCCATCACACAGAAGATTCACACTAGGGAAACAGTATTTCCAATACAGAGTAATACCCTTCGGCCTATCCACTGCCCCAAGGGTTTTTTCCAAGGTTCTTGCTGTTGTTGCAGCTCACCTATGCAAACACTGAGTAATGATATTTCCGTACTTGGACAACTTGCTGCTATGGACACCAACAGGGCAAGAAGTGATAAACGCCACACAGAGCACAGTAACCCTTTTCATGAACCTAGGGTTGCAAATAAACATACAAAAGTCCTCACTGGTTCCTGTCCAAAAGTTGGAATTCACAGGAGCCTGTCTCGACTGTCTAACAGCAACAGCAACACTACCCCAACAACACTTCCTCACCATATTCAATCTAATTTCAATGATGAGGGACAGCACACAAACATCCACCAGAACATTTTACAATTCTTGGGGCACATCAGCAACAACATTGGTTGTCAAGCATGCCCAATTCCACATGAGATGCTTGCAGGCCTGGCTTCAAACAGTGTATATACTGCACAGATACTCTCTCAACAGACACCTCATAATGCCATGCAGAGTAAAAGACTCGTTAACATGGTGGACACAACCAAACAACGTCTGCTCAGGAGTCCCTTTCCAAAAAACAACTCCAACCATGACCATCACAGCAGATGCTTCCTTAATAAGTTGTGGGGCACATCTACTCAACAGTGGTGGTCCAAGGCCGCTGGTCCCCAGTGGAGTCCAACCTTCACATAAACTTACTGGAGCTAAGGGCAGTCCGAAATGCATGTGATCACTTTCTCCTTCTAGTCAAGAACAATGCCATCAAGATCTTCATAAACAATAAAGCAGGCATGTTTTATATAAACCACGAAGCAGGAGGACAATCATACTCCCTATGTACAAAGGCAATATGCCTTTGGAACTGGTGCATCACCAACAAATAGAGATATCAGCATCCTATCTGCCAGGATGTCAAAATACAACAGCAGATCTACTAGGCAGGGATTTCTCACAAACCCATCAGTGGGAGATGGATCCCAGAATTCTCAAGACCATATTCAAACTATGGGGGTTTTCCACCATAGTTCTATTTGCAACAGCTCAGAACACCGAATGCTCCCAGTATTGCTCCACTCCCTGGACATTGCTCACAGTATTGCTCCACTCCATTGGGACACCACTCCCTAGGCGATGCAATCCTCATAAAATGGGAAGCCCCATCTTCTCTGACCCCACTCCTAACCAGAGTCATTTACAAGATCAAGCAGGACAAATCCAAGGTCATTCTCATTGTGCCCCTGTCGCCCAGACAAACGTGGTTCCCATACTTATATCAGATGGCAGTGAAACTGCCTCAAACCCTTCCCTTAGTACCTCCTTCTATCACAAGATGCAGGACGTGCCTGTCACCCCAGCCTCGCAGTAGTCCACCTCAGGGTCTGGTTACTCCATGGCTGACTGGGGTCAAGAAGGACTGTTCTGAGGAAGTAAAAGATATACTACTGAACAGTCGGAGACTAAGTACAAGAAAGACATATCCATAAGTGGAAATGATTCTGCGCCTGGTGCCAAGATAAACAGATCTTGCCACAGTCTTCCCCCCTACCAAGGATCCTGGACTATATACTGGGATTTAAAAAACTGGAGCTATCCACATGCTCCATAAGAGTACATTTGGTTGCCATTACCTCCTTCCACGACAAAGTGGACAGGGTCACTATATTTGTTCACTCAATGATTAAATGCTTCCTTAAAGGCATTGAAAACACTTATCCCACAATAAAACTCTACACCCATGTGGGACCTCAACCTTGTTCTATGCGGACTCATGGGAAAGCCATTTGAACCCCTTGCAACTTGCTCTTTGTTTCACTTATCCATGAAGGTGGCTTTCCTCATTGCCATCACGTCCCTCAGATGGGTGGGAGAATTAGGTGCCCTAATGGCACACCTACTTTATACAACATTTTTTAAAGATAAAGTAATCCTATGACCGCATCCTAAATTCATAACCAAAGTTGCCTCACCCTTTCATTTAAATCAACCCATTTACTTACCTGTATTTTTTCTTAAGCCACATGCGGATGGTTGGGAGGCCTCACTCCACACATTGGATGTTCTCAGAGCATTAGCTTTCTACACTGAAAGAAAAAAAGCATTTATAAAATCACCCAGACTATTTGTTTCCATAACAGAATGCTCGATGGTCAAACCATTTCAAAATAGAGATTATCCAAATGGATATCAGGATGTATCAATTTGTGCTACCAAAACAACACTCTACAACATCCACCGGGAGTTCACACACAGTCCACCAGAGCACTGGCAGCATCTGTGGCTTATCACTGACGTTTGCAGAGCAGCTACATGGGCATCAGTCCATACTTGCACTAAACACTATGCTTTAGAGAATAATCAGCATCAGATCCTCACTTTTGTCTTATAGTGTTATCCACTGTCAGTAGATCAACTCCACTGAGGGGCACTGCTCAACAGTCATCTAACGTGGAGCACCCACAGGTACACTCCATGAAGAAGAGAAGGTTACTCACCTTGTGCAGTGACTGAGGTTCTTTGAGATGGTTGTGCCTGTGGGTGTTCCACTATGCTCCCTCCTTCCCTCTACTTCAGAGTTTGTCTGATTCTCTGAGGTAGAGATGGAACGGGGACAGTTGGCTGCATACCACTATGTAACTGCTTAGAGTGGTGCGAGATAGCTAAGGCACATGCATGGTCCAACCAGGCACTGCTACCACAAATACCTTATTACAAGCACAGGGCATCAAGACACCTGAAGTGGAGCAATCAAATAAGGGGGTGCAATCAAATAAGTTTGAGAATACCAATACTGCTCTATACCATCTCTGAACTGTGGCATAGCTAGAACAGAGCTAGTTATGCTCTGGTGATCCCCAGTGGCTGGAATGGATCCTTGGGGACTGTGGAATGGGGCACAGTTTACAGTAACTCTGAAGTTGCTGTAAATTGTGGGAAGTAAAAAGGAATTAGGTCCAACTTTGCCTCTGCTTCTCAGGTCCCCCATGGGGCAAAGCTTAGTTGGGCCAAGTATATAGCACAGTGCCTTCATATCCCTCCCATTTTCCATAAATGAACTAAACTCTGGTTTTTAATTAGAGGTGGTAGAAAAATTAGAAAAAAATTCATGAAAGAATCATCTTTTTTGTGTTTGGTCAATGTTTCAAAAATTTTTGACTATCTGTATAGGTGATCAAAAAACAGCATGCATTTTCATGCCAGTTTTCACCCCAAACATCCTGTTTTTAAATTTAGTTTCTTTTTTGTTGAAAAATCAAAATTCAGAAATGTTTGACCAACTCTGTTTTTAAAATTGTATGTGAAATAACATATAGCAAAATGTAATGAACTAGATTTTATTGCTGCTGAACGTAACTGAATAAAAGCTGTACCTGATCTTCTGGGTCAGTCAAAGAGCAATATCATTGTCAAGCAACATATAGATATTAATTCATGGTCTTTTTGTCTCTCTAGATGAAGGAAGTGGTGTTAACTGATGAGGAAGAAATAATCAAAGCGAACATATTAGATAATGAGGCATTGACACCAGAAATACTTGATAAAATTGTTCCTGAGTGGTGGACAAATGAGCCAATCCGGTAACTATTATTGACAACAAATTATTTATCTTTCTGTTTAATTTTAATAAACTCAATTTTTGCAATACTAAGTCCACAAATTGTAGATAAGTAATAAATAACATGCAATAAATAATCCATTGGATATGTAATATCTTGCAATACCAGCATACACCTATACATTTAAAAATAAAGTATATTCACTTTAGTAGTTACGAAATAAAGTATTAAACCATCCTAAAACATCTCAGTCTCTCAAAAAAGGATAAGTAGGATTTAGTGAGAACATATTAGTATTAATTTTAGGTTTTTGTTTCTAGAAGGCTAAAGTGGACAAAAGGAAGGGAAGTGATAAACAGTATTTAAATGAGATTTCATAAACAATCTTGTGGGAGAAAGAATTATTAGATGACATGCTTCATAAAGTACTGGACATAGAAGGAAAAGATTTATCTTAGAGAAAGTTTTCAGACTTGGGCTCCCATCCCACAACTGCTTACATGTAGGTATGCTGCTGAATCTGTGCAGGCCACCAGTCCACACACATGCAAGCAGTTGCAGCATCATGTGTTAAAAGTTACATTTTAATTTTAACCAAATATATACCTGTAACTTTTACAGTTTACAAATGCCAACAAGATTTTTCTTCGTATATTAAAAGATTACAAAGAGGAAGAAAATGTTCTTAAACTATTCACAATCAAATGAAGAAAAAATAATGGCAGTTTGAAAACTGTTTTTAAACTCCTGTAAAACAAAACATATTCCACTTTCTTAACTTGCCCAATACTTCTCTCACAATCTTCTGCTTTAACATTATACAACAGTTTAACAGGCTAAATTATATGCAGTTTATAGGCCCAGTTCTGTGTAGCCTTCTACTTCTTTTGGGGCCAACTTGTAACCTGACTAGCCCAGGGGAATAAGGGTCACAAGGTTCCTCCTTACATCCTTAAACTAGCTATCTGTATATTGGGTAGCAGTGGTGGATAGGAACAGGCTTCACAGAACCAGTACATTGCCTCCCTCTCACACAGTTGGACAGAAAAGGGCAGAATGATATATGGACTGGATGCAGCCTTGGCTTTGCCCACTCAACATACTGACCAGCGTAGCTGTACCATTGTGTTGGGGAATATACTGTGCCAAGTATGAAGCCAGTGCAGTTTTCACCCTTCCTTGGGCAGCAGGGAAACTTCAAAACTGTTATGACTCTCTGAGTATCTCACTATCTGGTTCATTAGCTTGGAAGTTTCAAGACTAGAACTACTTTTTAATCAGGTACAACCTTAGTTAAATTTATCAAGCGGCAAAAGTAAGTTAAAAGAGAGGCCTCATTTAAGTTACACCAGGGATAAATTTGACATAGCATTTTTGAAAGTATGCTATCAGGCTTTAAGTCCAACATTTTTCTTGACTTAAAGTTTGCTATAATCAAATGAGGCCTTGCTGAGGAAACAGTCCATCCTGGATCTGTCACACAACATGATGACCATGGCATACTTAAATCATTAAGGGGTACAAGAAGTTCACATGAATGCCAAAGCAATGCAAGTCCTTCTTAGGCACATGGTCATCTAGCCTCCATCAGGGCAAGCCACGTAAAGGTGACATGGAACACAAAAGCTGTTTGACTCAGCCGTCAGGAGAAAGACAACTCAGAATTATTCCTGAACCAAGATATTTCCCGGTTGATATCAATGGATCTTGGTCAGCCCCAGATGGATCTAGTCACATCCGATGAAAATGCAAAGACAAGGCCCTTCTTCACCAGGGAAACCAGACAAAGATCAAAGGAAACAGACACTCTGCGTCATAAATGGCAGAATTGGTTTCTTGGACACCCCCCATCCCTCTTTCCCATTGTTCTGCTAAAGGGAACTGTTATTCAGAAGATAAGAAGCAAGGAAGCATCTATCATTCTCCTCCTCCGTGATCGGTCACAAAGGGTTGTGGTTCTCAGACCTAGTGGAGATGTCACAGAGGTCTCCACTCCCTCTTTTCAGAAGACAAAATCTCCTGTTCCATGGCCAGCCCCACTCTTTCATGTCATCCCAGACTACTGAGCTTGGCAGTTGAGAGGCAAGCCCTAAACAAGATGGGATGCTCTATAAAAAAAAAAAATAAGTTTTAGTCTCAAGCAGAACTTCTGGCTTCTCAGTTTACACGTAGGTTTAAATAAAATTTTCCTACTAGTGTCAAAATAGAAAGATCAGCCCTAGGAAACTAAATATTTCAGCTATTGGTGACCCAAGATCCCCTTAATGCCAACTGACAGAGGGTTACAGGAATGTCCTGATTCTGGTGCATACATTCTGGTTTACCAAAGAATGAGGTCTCAAGTACTGTAAGCTAATACAATGGATAACTACTTACATATGACGTCAATGGAGCAATGTGACATCAACAGGGAAGGAAACAAGCCATGGGTCTGTATTCAGAGATAAAACTTTGGGGAGTATAAGTAGAAGGCAAAGAAGACACCCTCTAATCCTGTACTTAGGAAGTAAACAAGCAGTGTGTTTACATTCATGAAAACAGGCTCTCAGCCAACCTTGGTTGAAATGGTGCAGAGGAGTTTGGGTATGAAACAGACTTCTTTAGACAGGTTAACCTATAGGTTAAGATTAGTCTCTAGAAAGTGTATTATGATTTTGTTTTATATGTAACCTTTTGTTCCCAATATCTTTACTCACTGTTGCTTGAATCTTTGGTGGTAAACATCCTTCCTTTCACTATACTTATATCTCAGTGCTGTGATCATACAAGCGGGGTACATATTGTTCCTTTGGGGACAGCAGATCTGATATCACTGAATATTCAGTGGAAAAGGAGCTGGACATTACAAGGGAATGCTTCAAAAGGACTTGGGGACTGGGCTACATCTATTGTTAAACTGCAAGGCAAAGTAAAGGCTAGTGTTGCCCAGAGGAGAATACTTGAGGGGCTAACAGGCTGGTGGTATCAGAGAGCAGACATACAAGTAAGCACAAACAAGACTCCCTCCCACTGGTGGCAGGGAGTAACAAGGTGACTCACAGTCCTGGGTACCCTGAGAACGATTGCATTGTTCTGGACCTAAAACTTCCCACCATCACATGTGACATCTTGACATTAAATAGTGACATAAATGTAGACTCATTAAAGACTCTGAAAGATCACACGATAATAACTAGGTTCCTTAAAGCAGCTGCTTCTTCGACTGCTGTCCCTCTGGCTGCTCCACTCTAGGTGATGGTGTGTCCCAGCACCGTTGATCGGAGATTTTCAGTAGCAGTGCCTGGTTGAGATGCCGCACTCAGTTGTTATCTCCCACCTTGTTGGAATCTTCCTGAGTGCGTGCATCCCGCACCCTCCTCAGTTCCTTCTCAACCATCCTTGGCTGAAGACGGGACTTGGGGCAGTGCTGCCTTTCTTCCCTGGTCTCTATAGGAAACAGTAACAAAAAACATAGACATAGTTATTAGTTGCATCCCAGTTGTTTCCCTTCCTTTAGTATAGTTACATAGTTAGTTAGTTAGTTAAAAAAAAAATTCGCCTCAGGCTTCTCTCCCCTGACATTTCTAATTCATAATGCCAGGTGCTTCAGGATTCAAAAGGTGTATTTCCTGTCAGGACTCCATGCCATGGTCAGATGGGCACTCACATTGTGTGAAGTGCCTCGGAGAAACTCACGTCCCTGCCAAATGCCTCCATTGCACGACCCTCAAGTCTAGGGCTCGGCATGACAAGAACCTGCGGCTTAAAATGCTTCTAATGGAAAAATCCCTACAGACGCTTTCGGAGATGGGGAAAGTTAAACCTGCTCCCACACGCTCCCTGGCCAGATCTGAACCAGTTGGGAGCATTGTTTCACCCTTCCTGGGTTGGAGGCAAGAAGCACAACAGTCTCAGAGGAGAGACTTTAACAAGGATAGTGGGTCTCCCATGAGATCCATACCCTCTTTGCTGACAGTGCCGAAGGCAGGTGCCTCAGTCTCTTCTAATGCCTCAGCTGCTGCTCCAACAGAGTGCAGAGGCAGGGACCCAACCTCCCGTGCCGGGAAGGTTCCCTTGGCACCGGTCCCCTCAGCACTAAAAATGGATGCGGTGCCGAGAGCACGTTCCTTGGCACCAAAAACAGACGTGGTGCTGACAGCACACTCCTCCTTGGCACCGAGAAGAATGTCGGCGCTGAGCCTGTCTTCCACCTGAGCACCAGCAGCGGACCCTCTGCAGGGCACCTCCAAGCGGTCCATGGTGCTGCTGTCACTTTCACTTTCTCTTGATAATGCACTAGAGCACAGAGCAGGCTCAGCGCAGCCCAGGGAGCAGGAGCAACAGTTTCTCACTCAATGTGACCTCTCAGTGCCACCTGAGCACAACTCTCCACTCCTAGATAGACAGGGCTTACTTTTTGAACAGCCTCTCTCTCCACCTGAACTGGCTACCTTTACTGACAGCGAACTCGATTTACAGCAGCAGGCAGAGTTCTCCCCTCCTGCTTCTCCTCCTCCACTAGAACCTCTCTCACATCAGGTCATGGCTCAAGGCCACCAGCCTCAGTTTCCCTACTTTTCCCCCCCCATGGGCGGCACCTGGGTTCTCCTACCCCATGCCGTGGCCTCAGTGGTACCCTTGGCCATGTCCTCCTACCAATCCTCCTCCTGCTGTGCCTCGATCTCCAGCTCTGTCCACTTCTAGGGTGTCTGAACCCCCTCCTGAGACTGCGAGCTATGCACCATATCCTGACTCACCGACCCCTAACTCTCCATCAGCCCCGGACAGAGCCATCTTCCCTCCGCCTCCACAGACCCTGGACGACTGCAAACAATTTCAAGAACTTTCCAGGAGGGTGGCACTCAGTCAAGATATCCTCTTAGAATAGGTTTAAGGGACACAACACAGACTCCTCAGAATCCTTCAATCATCTGTGCCCTCAAAGATCACGCTCCCTATAAATTAAGTGCTTCTGGAACCAGCTGACACTCTGTGCCAAACCCCAGCTTCTTTAGTACCAGCTTGCAAAAAGGCCGAACATAAAATACTATGTCCCTGCTAAGGACGCTGACTTCTTTTTTCTCATCCACAACCAAACTCTCTTGTCATGGATGCAGTCACACAGAGGACAAAACAGTCACAATATCGGCCCACCCCACAAGACAAGGACCTTAGACGCCTTGACATCTTGGGTTGCGAGGTTTATTCGTCATCCACTCTACAATTCAGAACTGTGAACTACTCCGCCCTCCTTGCCAGGTACGACTTTGATAATTACAATAAACTTTTTGAATTTGCCTCCTACATTCCAGAGGATAGGAGAGCAGACTTCAAATTAATCCTGACTGAGGGCTATCCGATTTCCAGAATGGCCCTACAGGCATCTCTAGACACAGTGGACACAGCAGCCTGTACTACTGCAACTGCTGTGGTTATGTGCAGATTTTCATGGCTCTCTGCATTCGGCATCCCTGAAGAATTGCAGACCAAAGTGGAGGACCTCCCCTTTGATAAGGACAAACTTTTCTCCAAAAAAAACTGATGAACTCCTCCACACCATGAAAGATTCTAGAGCAACACTGTGCACCCTGAGCATTCACTCATCTCTTCCCAGGAGACAACGATACCAACCGTTCCAAAGACCACACACACAACAGTATTATCATCCTCAACCCAGACCATACGACACAACTAGGAATTGCGCTAGACCCCCTAAGCACAGACAAAATCAAACTCAGGCAAGCACATTCCATCCATTGAGGAATAAACAACAATTTTGAAATGTTGGTCGAGGGTCTGCATGACCACTCCTTGATTCCACCGCCTACTTGCCCATTTGTCCACCACCTCCAGAGTTTCCAACATGCCCGGCAGCAGTTTACACAGGACCGCTGGGTCCTCGAAATAGTTCAGTCCAGTTACTCTATCCCATTTATATCCTACCCTCCTACCTTTCCACCTTCCCCATCCCTCTTCAGGGACCCTTCTCATGAGCGCTTACTTCGCACAGAAGTGGTGCACCTTCTACAACTAGGTGCAGTGGAACCTGTGCCAATGCAACATCAAGAGAAAGGTTTCGACTCCCATTACTTTCTGACACAGAAAAGGACCAGGGGATGGAGACCTATACTAGATCTACGCTGAGTGAGCAAATTCGTGAGGATACAAACATTCAAGATGGTCACGCTGGGCACAATAATTCCTGCACTGGATCAAGGGGACTGGTTCACAGCCCTTGACCTACAGGAAACTTATATTCATATATCAATTCATCCAGCTGACAGACGCTTCCTACAATTCACAATCGGTCATGACCATTTTCAATACGGAGTTCTTCCTTTTGGACTCTCCACAGCACCAAGAGTGTTTTCCAAGACTCTAGCCATGGTCGTGGCTCACCTCCACAAACATGGGATCACGCTGTTCCCCTACCTGGACGATTGCCTTGTTAAGAGTGACTCCTATGCCGAGGCACTTCAAGCTACCCGTTTCGCCATCTCCCTCTTTCACAGCCTAGGCCTCCAAATAAACATCCAAAAATCTACCCTGACACTACACAACAGATCGAGTTCATCAGAGCTCATCTCAACTCAATCCAGAGTAGGGCCTTGCTCTCATATCACAGATTTCTCGCCATCACACAGCTCATACACACGCTCTCTATTTGTCCCAGGACACAGGCAAGAATCTGTCTACAGCTCCTTAGTCACATAGCAGCCACGACTTTCATGGTTCAGTATGCCAGGCTACACATGAGATGTCTTCAGGTCTGGCTCAATTCCAATTTCAAACCCAAGAGACACAGCTAAGGGATGCTGTTAACTCCTCCTCTCAATGTACTAGCTTCCCTACATTGGTGGACAAGACCAGAGAACCTCTGCACGGGGGTTTCCTTCCAGCAATGATCCCCCAAGACTCATGCTCACCATGGACGCTTCCCTAATCGGTTGGGGAGCGCATCTAGGGGGACACAGGGCAGAAGGCCGGTGGTCCGCATCAGAGATGCATCAGAGACCTACACATAAATCTCTTAGAGCTCAGAGCAGTGAGATGAGTGTGCCTCCACTTTCTTCCCCTCATAAGGAACAAATCTATTTGGGTCTTAACAGACAACATAGCATGTATGTACTACATCAACAGACAAGGGGGAGCCCGATCACATTCCCTTTGCATGGAAGCCATCTGACTATGGAATTGGTGCATACAACATCAAATACAGATCATCGCTTCCTACCTACCAGGCTGCCACAACACTATTGTCAACGCACTCAGCAGGCACTTCTCGACAGAACATAAATGGGAACTGCACCCCACAATACCTCAACAGCTCTTCTGCCTCTGGGGCACCCCATCAATAGACCTCTTTGCCACAACCCAGAATAAAAAATGTTGCCTGTTTTGCTTCAGAGCAGGACTTGGGACTGCATTCCTAGGAGATGCATTTCTGATCTCGTGGAACAACTCTCTCCTGTACGCCTTCCCACCAATCCCCCTGCTACACAGGGTTCTTTGGGAGATCATAGACAACAAAGCCTGGCTCATACTTATTGCCCTGGCTTGGCCGAGACAGACGTGGTATCCTTACCTACTCCGCATGTCTTCCCATCATCCACGGTATCTCCCCAACAGGCCAGATCTCCTTTCCCAGGACAATGGACAGGTTCTTCACCCCCAGCTCCAAAAGCTCCACCTCACAGCCTGGTTCCTTCATGGTTCCAAACCCATGAACTAGCCTGTTCCGAGCAAGTCTGATATGTAGAAAAGACGCCACTCGTAAAACCTACTTGCAGAAGTGGAAGCGTTTCGCCCTCTGGTGCTCACATAATCACTTAATGCCCTCCCTACGGTGACCCTCCCTAACATTCTAGACTATCTGCTTAAACTAAACTAAACTAAACTAAAACAGGATGGACTTTCGCTAAGCTCCATTAAGGTACACCTGGCGGTGCTCACCACTTTCCACAACCTGTTACCCATCCCACCATAAAATGATTTTTCCCGGGCCTCCAAAATCTCTACCCTGAAATTTACCCAACGGCAGCTACATGGAATCTTAACCTTGTTCTTCACGCTCTCATGAAACCTCCATTTGAGCCTTGGCTACCTCCTCTCTTCTCCATATGTCCATGAAGGTAGCTCTCTTAGTTGCAATAACATCAGCAAGGAGAGTAGGTGAAATTAAGCGCCCTAATGGCCCATCCGGCCTACACAATCTTCTCCAAAGACAAAGTCTCTTTGAGACCACATCCTAAATTTTTCCCTAAGGTGATTTCCACCTTCCACCTTAACCAATCTATATACTTACCTACTTTCTATCCCAAACTTCACAAGAATCCACATGAGGCAACCCTGCACACTCTCGACATCTGACGAGCATTTGCCTTTTATTTAGACAGGACTAACCCATTTTGGAAATCTCCATGACTCTTTGTCTCCACCGCCAAAAGATCAAGGGGCACGGCTATCTCTAAGCAACATCTGTCCAAGTGGATCTCTGACTGCATCAGATCCTCTTACCGTATTCAAAATATTCAACCACCTGAAGGCATTAGAACTCATTCCACTCGAGCTATGTCGACATCCGTTGCCTTCCTTCATAACGTACCCATTTCTGTCATCTGTAAAGCAGCTACATGGTCATCTGAACACACGTTTGCCAAACACTATGCTATCACACAAGATACCACGGCAGACACCATAGTAGGCCATACAATACTATCTACAGTACTCACTGCCGCATCTCCAAAGTCCCACCAACCATAGTGGGTACTGCTACACATTCACCTAGAGTGGAGCTCCCACAGGGACAGCAGTGGAAGAAGAGAAAGTTACTCACCTTGCAGTAACTGAGGTTCTTTGAGATGTGTGTCCCTGTGGATGCTCCACTCCCCACTCTCCTCCCCTCTACTTGGCATACTAGTATGATTCTCCATGGTAGAGAAGGAACTGAGGAGGGTGCGGGACGCATGCACTCAGGAAGATTCAAACGAGACGGGAGATACCAACTGAGTGCGTGTGTCTCGACCAGGCACTGCTACCGAAAATCTCTGATCAATGGTGCCGGGATGCACCATCACCTAGAGTGGAGCACCCACAGGGACACGCATCTCAGAGAACCTCAGTTACTGCAAGGTGAGTAACTTTCTCGTGTGTATCCAAAGCAACACTTGGGCTTATCTTCCTGTGGTGCGGCTTTGCCGCTGTTCATCTCTCAGCGGGGCTGTGGGGTATCCCGCCGCCTCGCTCTGGTTCGCCAGCCATTGGCTCTGCAGTTAGGGAGAATAACGCACACTCAGTTAAGGGCTCAGGCCCTTGGAGCGGGGGCTGAGTCAACAGTCAAATGGCGGCCAAGGCCCTAGGTCAGGGTGGGGCAGCCAGCAAACAGTCAGAGACTCAGGCCTCTAAGCAGGGACTGAGTCTATAGTTCAAATAGTAGCCCGGGCCCTAGGTCAGGGCGGGGCGGCAAGCAGCCCGTCAGAGACTCAGGCCCTTAGGCAGGGACTGAGTCAGCAGTTCAATAGCAGCCCAGGCCCTAGGTCACAGCGGGGCAACAAGCAAATAGTCAGTTAGCAGGAGGTCCTAGCCTCTCCAGGCCAGGAAAAAGGGGGAGTCTGCCACCCAAGGAGTGGGTGACAGGGGGGACGCAGGCCCTCCTACCCCACTGCATCCCAGTCTGGGGCCCTAGCAGCGGCAGAAACTCGCTGCTGTCAGTGGGGATCCTGGCCGCAACACACTGACATAGGCTCTGGCAGTGTTGCAGCCAGACTGTGATCGGCTGCCCCCAGGCTACTTCCACACTCCCCCTCCTAGGGTACCTGAGTCATGGTAGCATCACCGGCGGTCTCGAACACCATCGGTTCCTCCGGGTAAGTAGCGGACGGTAAGCTCAGCTGCTCCTTGGGGTAGCTAGCAACAGGCAGGCTCGGCTCCTCCTCGGGGTAGCTGGGGAGGGGCAGGCTTGACCAGTCCTTGGGGTAGCTGGAGAGGGGCAGGCTCGGCCAGTCCTCAGGGTAGCTGGAGCGGGGTAGGCTCGGCCAGTCCTCCTTGCGGTAGGCTCAGCCGGCCCGGTGCGACCTCAGGCCGGACGCTGCCTTCTGCTGTCTCTCCCAAGGGAGCTTGGCCACAGACGTCTGGTCTCTGCAGCGGCTGGTTCTCAACTGAGCTCTGCAGGTGAACTTTTATACTTCCGGGTCTGTGCTGTGACCTCTGAGGGGCGGGTGCAGGACTCAGTGGCTCCACCCACGTTGGTGTCAGGGGAGGTCCGTCTCTCAGCGGGGCTGTGGGGTATCCCACCGCCCCGCTACACACACACACCCCAAGGCTGGCTCTCGTCCATCGGGGCCAGACCCGTCCAACTCTCCCAGGCAGGACAAGAAGTCCGCGTTGGCGTGGTCCTTACTGGCCCTATGGCGTACGGTAAAAGGATAGGGTTGTAGTGCCAGGTACCACCGCGTTAGCCACATATTATTATTTCTCATTCAGACCAACCAGCGAAGCGCGGCATGGTCGGTGACTAGTATGAAGGGGGCTCCCAGGATGTAATAACACAGGGCATCACAGGCCCATTTTACTGCCAAGGCCTCCTCCTCGATTACCACGTAGTGCCGTTCTCGAGGAAACAATTTCCAACTGAGATATGTAACTGAGTGTTCCTCCCCATCCACCTCCTGAGACAGGACCGCCCCTAATCCTACCTCCAAGGCGTCTGTTTGGAGGATGAACCTGCAGGTAAAGTCGGAGCTGTACAGGACGGGTTCACAGCAGAGATAGTCTTTGAGGGCCCAGAAGGCAGGGTCACACTCCGGGGTTCACTCCACCCATCTGGGACTGGTTTTGGTCAAGAGTCCTATTAAGGGGCTGCGATGGAGGCGAAGTCAGGGATGAATCTCCAGTAGTAGCCCGCAAGTCCGAGGAATTGGGGGACATGACGCTTTGTAGTGGGGGGTGGGCATGCCGCTAGGGTTTGAGCGTTTCCCACAAGCAGTCTCACTTGTCCCCTTCCAATAGTGTACCCCAGGTAGGTGGTCTCCTGCCACCCGATATGGCATTTCTTCAGATTTGTGGTTAATCCTGCGGCTCGTAGGGACCTCAGGACAGCCGCTACCCACTCCAGGTGGTTCTCCCAATGGTCGCTATAAATGACGACATCATTCAGGTACGCGGCCGCGTACCCTTGATGAGGACGAAGGAGGCGATCCATGAGCTGCTGGGACATTGCGGGGGCACCATGGAGACGGAAGGGCATCCCGGTGAACTGGCAGAGGCCCGTGGCTGTGGCAAATGCGGTCTTCTCCTGTGAAGTGGGGTCGAGGGGAATCTGTTAGTACCCTTTGCTTAGATCGAGGGTTGTGAGGAAGCGGGCCCTGCCTAGACGGTCCAGCAGCTCATCTACCCGAGGCATCGAGTACACGTCAAACTTCGAGATGAAATTGACACGGTGAAAATCGATGCAAAAGCGCTGGGTGCCGTCTGGTTTGGGAACCAGGACTACTAGGGTGCGCCACTCACTTTGCGATGGTTCAATAACGCCCAGCTCTAGCATCGCCTGGACTTCCTCTTTGACGACCTGCCGCATCCGATAGGTAAGGGCCTCATTGACTCTCGGATTACCACCCCTGGCTCCATCTGATTGGTATGGTATACGAGGGTCATGTAGCCCAGCTGGGAGGTGAATGTCCCATGGAATGCCTGCAGGAGGCACCCGGTCTGTTTCCTTTGCTCCTCAGTTAGTGACTGTCCAAGCTGAGGCATCGTGGCATCTTCGGTCGGGGTAACCGGGGGCCCTAACTTGGGCTCTGGCGGACAGGGATTAATTAAGAGGCCTTCCCGTTCTCGCCAGGGCTTTAGGAGGTTGATATGATACCGCTGGGTTTGCTTCTGGCGGTCTGGCTGGTTAATCTCATAAGTGACCGGCCCGACCTTCCGAATCACCTCATATGGCCCCTGCCACTGGACCAATAGTTTTGACTCACTGGAGGGCAAGAGAAGCAGAACTCAGTCGCCAGGTTGGAACTCGCGAACTCGGGCCCCCCGGTTATACATGTGGGCCTGGGCTTCCTGCACCGCCTTCAAATTCTCTCAAGCAAGACTTCCGGTTTGGGTGAGATGCCCTTGAAGCTGGAGGAAGTACTGCAGAAGGCCCTGAGTCAGTGAGGGGGTCTGCTCCCAGGTCTCCCTCATAAGGTGCAGGAGCCCTCGCGGACGACGGCCATGCAATAGCTCGAAGGGGGAGAATTTGGTGGAGGCTTGGGGTACTTCTCGGACAGCCAGGAGCAAGGGTGGGATCAACTGGTCCCATCGGCGCAGGTCTTCAGGGGAGAACTTTCGCAGCATGTCTTTCAGGGTATGGTTGAACTGCTCCACCAGGCCATCGGTTTGCGGGTGGTACATGGAGGTGCGTAGCTGCTTAGTCCCAAGGAGTTTGCACACCTGCCGCAGCAACCGGGAGGTAAAATTGGTATCCTGGTCGGTGAGGATCTCCTAGGGCAAGCCCACGCGAGCAAAGACCTTGACAAGTTCATCTGCATGGTCCTAGCGGTGATGCTCCGGAGCAGGACAGCTTCGGGGAAACGGGTAGCGTAGTCCACGATGACGAGGATGTATAGAAACCCGGCCCAGCTTCTCAGGAGGGGTCCCACCAAATCCATCGCCACCCACTCAAACAGTATCCCCACAGTGGGCATGGGGATTAGGGGGGCCGGGGCCATCTGTGGGGGAGCAGCTAGCTGACACTCCGGACAGGAGCTACATTAGTTCCGCACCTCCTGGTGCACCCCAGGCCAGAAAAACCGGGACAGAATTCGGGCGAGGATCTTCTCCTGACCCAAATGTCCACCCGCTGGGACCTCATGGGCGAGCCTCATCACCGCTCGTCGGTGGCACCAAGGCACCAGCAGTTGGGTCTGGACCTCCCCCGTGCGGGAATATTGATCCACCCGGTAGAGGCGATCACGTCACAGCTCAAAATGGGGCCAGCTCTTGCCCCAGGCAGGATCAATTAGAGCACCGTCTACTGCCGCCAGCTGTTCATAGGCCCGGCTCAGGGTGGGGTCCTCCCTCTGGTCCTGGCAAAAGTCTATTGATCTTGGAGTTATCAGCGGACATTAGCGGGGGGTCTTCCACTGTGCCTTCCTGGCTCCTACGCTCCGCCTCTTCAGCCTCCTCTGTGGGGTCCTCGTGGCAGTCTCCTTCCAATGCGGGGGTGATCTCGGGGCTTTCCTGTGCATGTGACCCCAGGACGCCCAGAAACTCTGGCCAGTCATGCCCCAAGATCACGAGGTAGGCCAGTCGCGGGGCCAGGCCTACCACCATGGTTCGCGTGACTCCATCCATGGTAAGTGGGACTCAGGCACTGGTGTAAGGTCGAATGTCACCATGAATGCATTGCACCTGGATGGTTCCCAGCCAAGGGTGTTCCAGGAAGCCTTAGCCTTTGGCGGATTAGAGTCTGACCACAGCCAGAGTCAACCAGGGCCCGCGTCTGGCAGTCCCCAACAACTACGGGCATGGTGACTTTGGCCGCCTGCGGGGGTCGGGCCCGGTTTTCTCCGGTGCAAACGTGCCCAAAGCTGCAGTCCATCTCAGTGCAGTCCCATTGGTAGTGCCCATGCTTCCCGCAGGAGAAACAGATCCCAATTTTGGGTCTTCTGGGCCGGGCCAAACCTCTGTGTCGTGACCTCTGAGGGGCGGGCGCAGGACCCAGTGGCTCCGCCCATGGTGTCAGGGGAGGTCCGTCCCTCAGCGGGGCTGTGGGGTATCCCACCGCCTCACTACACTTCCCTATCTAGGATCTGCCTACAGTGCTGCAAGGTCTTATGATGCATCTGTTCAAATTGATGGAATCTAATTCCTTGCATTTTCTTTCCATAACATGTCTTTCCAACATGTCTCCCGATTGAAGTCATGTTGGCAAGAAAAGTCTCTGAAATCTCCATTCATGTGCGACATGGAATGACCTCTCGAGGTCTCTTCCAGCCCTACATTTATATGATTCTATCACTTGCTCCACCATCCACAAGGACAAGTTTGTTCTCCGTGCTCCAGAATCCTACACAGTCAGTATTAAATATTTTCTCCCATTCCTCAGGAGAAAATAATTCTTCTTTCATTTTGCCGAAAACCTCAGCATCATATAGAGAAATCATGACACATGCCTAATGTAAGACGAACTGTTAAAAGATAATGTTGGAGAATCTTTCAATTCAGAAAAACACTGGGTCAGACCCTGGCCCATTCTATAGCCCCTTTCCACCACTCTGCCAACACAAAGGGGTTTTACGTCTGCCTTAAATATGAAGCTGAGGTTTCTGCCAGCATGGGGCAATCCTTGGCTGATATGGTGTGCTGTGCTGCCCCCACCAAATACTCTGGGCACAAAAACATATTTGTGCATAGATAAAGTAATTTTAGAAAATATCAAAGCCCACTCAATATTTTCCACAGAGGTATCCTAGGCAGAAAGAGTGCTAGCTTCCACAAAGGAAGTCTGTAAAGCCTTGTCATCCATCAACTTTTTTTCAAAAAAGGTTGACTTCATTCCTTTGTAAAATCATACTTCAAGGGGACAGACTCCAAATGAGGTCCAGAAACAATTTTAATACTACTAATTTGCGGGAATTTCTACTGTGCTATTTATCTTTCCTTCCTACTTTTGTCCAAATGTCTGACTGGTTAAAAGATTAAGTTTTCTTTCCGAGTCTGACCTTTCCTGCCATCTGCATCACTTAAGATAAGTGCTTTGTCTATATCAAGGCCCATGTATATGAAATATTACTCTTATATTCAATCTAATAATAAGTACAGAAACACAAAATTCAGCTTTGCAAGTACTTATCGAGTGTGAAGATGTAAGGAGCATGACCAGGACCTGGAGTTCCATAGACAAGTCTGAACTGACTCCAGTATTTGCGGGGAGAGAGGTGTAGCTCATGCAGAGAGGTGTAGTCCATGTCATGGACTGTGAGAGAAGTCATTCCCTGAAAGGAAATCATCAGCTAACAAACTTCACATGACAGACTCTACCAAAACAATGATTTGTACTCCCATTTATGACTCTACAGCAGTGGCTAACACTATTTTCAGAACCACACTAGAAAAATTGAAGATGCAGGCACACAAAGCTCTTTTAGGCACAATGCTGTCTAGGCTGAAATTACTCTTAAACAAAATGGGCATTTGATTTCTGTGCCATTCAAAATACAGAGGGAAAGACAATTTTTGCTAAGCAGAATAAATAACTAAAATAAAAAGTGAAAAATTGCTTCTAGTTTTCTAAGGGCTTGTCTACTCGCTAGGGAACTTTTTAGTGTGTGCCAGCAAGATTAGTTTGCAACTCAGTGCACATTTGAATTCATACCCCTCTGATGCACATTGCTGCACCATATAGATCAGCCAGAAGAGGGAACTGCAAGAAATTGAGAGGGAATAATGATGACTTTTTAAAATTACTATTAAAAAATCCTTTTAATGAAATGTGTTTTTTTTTCTTTTTGCCATTCGCTCACTGAATTTTCTGTGTCGTAAAAGATTACTGTAGAAGTACATCATCTTTATCTTTGTTTCCAATCAGATCCACAGGATTTATACTGGATGGTTTCCCTCGTACATTTGAGGAGGCCCAGTACTTATCAGAGCGAGGACTCTGTCCTGATGTTGCAGTTTTTATCCAAGTGGAAGAAAGTGACATTTGTGATCGTCTTCTTCCTCCACGTTTGAAAAAATGGAGGGATAGACAAAATAAAAAAATGGAAAATAAGAAGAAGCTGAAAGACATGAAAGAAAAAATAAAGGTAGGTTTTATTCTTTCAGTAACAAACACATTTTAGATTAGTGTTATAGGGAGGCTGACGCCCTTGGAATGAAGGAGGCCTCAATCGCCTGTGCCACCTCAGATGGTCAGTTAATACAGCGGGGCAGCACCTGGCACTATAAAGGATGATGGAGAATCATAGAGGATAGAGGTCTTTGAAGAAAGGCTGAACATCAGAGGGGTTTGCTGACTGACCTCCCCAAATTGGAGAGCCAGAGCTGAGGAGTGGAGAGGGCTGAAGGCAGGGGAGCAGTGAAGGAGTTTACCTCCATGCTGGAGAACTGCAGCCAGAGGGCTGGGGGAGAGAAGGGGATACTCCCCAGGTAAGGACTAAGTCCCAGAAGAGAGTTGGCAGTGATCGGGGCTCCACTGCGAAGAACAGGGATATACTACAGCTGGAAGGGATGGAGTGGCTGTCCTGGCAGAAGGACGTGAGGGGACTGAAGAAGAACCCAGGTGTGGTGGAAAACTCCAGAGTGTGGTATGTCCTATGTTGACAGACTGTCATGAGATTTTAACAACTATGCACTGGAAGTGGCAGACAGACTTTGTTTTTGGACTTTTAGTATGGATTATTCGCAGTATGTTATTTTAATAAACTGGCCCCTAGGAGGCAAGAGAACCCATTGTGGGGTTCTCAGGGATCTGAGAGGGGAAAAGGGATGTTAACCCCTGTTAGGGTGCCCACCCACAACAGGACATTTGAGGATGAAGGTTAATCATTCATAGTTAGATTATACCATTTAAGCAGATCTCTGCATTGGGGGGATGAAGCAGAACTTCATAGTGCTACGGCGAGCACCAGGAGGCAAGTAGAACAATTCTGAAATGGTCAGCTTATACCATCCCCCTCTCAGGCCTTAGCACAGGGGTCTATCCAGAAGAAAGGGACATGGCTGGGGTTTTCCTTTGCCCTGGAGATCCTCGTCTGCTAGAAGTAAAAGTTCTGCTCCAGCAGTTGTCAAAAGTTAGGGCTCTGCTCTAAAAATCTCATCTTTGAGGTTTAGAGATGCAGTATTGTCAACCTCAAGAGGTCAAAAATCAGGAGGTTGGCCCCCAAAATCATGAGATTTTAAAAAACATCAAATCATGTTATTCTGTTCTGTCTTTTGATTTTTTTATTCTCATCTGCCAATGAGTGTGAGTGAAAATGTCATTGTCAGTGTGATAATTTCAGCTTGAATGCATACAAAAATGCATGCCTTTCCCATGTGTCACAGATGGAGACTTCGCTTTGTCTCTAATCACCAGAAATAAAGAGAATGGCCATCCATGCCCTATTACTGTTCAGACTCCTTCCCTTCTTAGATTATAAACTTTGATAAAAGAAGGGCTGAATGTTAAACAGTTTGAGAACCTGGACCTATTTAGTGCATCATGATTCACACTAGCACATAGAACTTATATTACTTTTCAGAGTTGATAAATTATAGATGTACATAGACCTTAAGGTGACAAGGAACCATTGTGATCATCTAGTCTGACCTCCTGCACATTGCTGGCCTGTAATAGACCCATAATCTCTGGCTGAGATACTGAAGTCCTCAAATCATGATGTAAAGACTTTGAGTTACAGAGAATCCACCATTTACACTTAGGAGGCTGTTCCAGAACTTCACTACTTTGATGGTTAGAAACCTTGTCCAATTTCAAGCCTAAACTTGTTGATGGCCAGCATATATCCATTTGTTCTTGTGCTAACATTGGCCCTTAACTTAAATAACTCTTCTCCCTCCCTGATATTTATTCTTCTGATGTATTTTTAAAGAACAATCATATTTCCCCCCACAGCCTTCATTTGGTTAGGCCAAACAACCCAGCCTCCTTAAGTCTTCTTTCATAAGATAGGTTCTCCATTCCTCTGATCATCCTAGTAGCCCTTCTCTGCACCTGTCCCAATTTGCATTCATCTTTTTTAAACATGGGAAACCAGAAGTGCACACAATATTCCAAATGAGGTCTCACCACTGCCTTGTATAGTTGTAAAAGCAGCAAAGAGTCCTGTGGCACCTTATAGACTAACAGACATATTGGAGCATGAGCTTCCGTGAGTGAATACCCACTTTGTCGGATTCATGCTCCAATACGTCTTTTAGTCTATAAGGTACCACAGGACTCTGCTGCTTTTACAGATCCAGACTAACACGGCTACCCCTCTGATACTTGTATCGTTGTAATAACATTTCCTTATCTCTACTGGAAATACCTTGCCTGATGCATCCTACAATTGCATTAGCCTTTTTCATGGCTCTCTCACACTGGTAGCTCATAGTCACTCTGTGATCCATCAATACACTCAAGTGTTTCATCTCTTCTGTCTCTTCCAACTGATATGTGCCCAGCTGCTGGCAAAATTCTTCTTATTACTCCCTAAGTGTGTGACCTTGCACTTTGCACCATAAAATTTCATGACATTTCTAATACTAGATGTAACGGGGCGTGGCTCCTCTACCACCTTCTTCCCTGCAGAAACTGCATGGACTCCAATAGTTGTGCCTTCACTATACCCTTTTATTTTAAGTTCCCTCCACCATTTCCACCACAAACCTATGCAACAGTCTGTTTACAGCACCACCTGCGCTTTTTGGCCCTCCCCTCAGAACCTGAGGGGAACAGAGGTCTCCCTTCCCTGAGGCATCCATGTAACTGGGCTAACCCAGCCCTAGTCCCCTCTCCTGCCCTTGGCATTCTCTTCCTGCTTCTTTATCAGCATTGGGTTGATAGGCTAATTGGTTCCTTATCCTATCCATCCATCCATCCAGTGAGGAGGGCGAGGAGAAAGCAGCATAACTGAAATACTGAATAGAGAGAAGCAGAATCTAGAGGGTAGCGAAGGAGGAGACTGGAACTAAGAGCCACTGGGGGGAACTGGAACATGGAGAGACAGGGCTGGAGGAAGGGCGTATAGAGATGAGGAGCCTAGGGAGAGCCAAGAAGGGAAACTATGATGAGGATGGCCTGGAGAGGGCAGGCCCATCAAGGACTCAGGATTCAGGAGATGGGCAGAGAAAGAAGGATCTGAAACCACTAGAGCACACTCACCTCAGAACCTACAATAGAACCTGGAATTCCTTAGTTCTCTGTTGTCAGTAAATAAGCTTTGAATCCTGCTGACAAAATGTGTGCCTCATCCTCATTAGTTACTCTTGTTAGTTCAAGTGGCACATGTCTGTGTTGTGGATCAAAAGATTCTAACCTTGTTAATGAACTATGTGGGAGTCATTATGGTTCCGAAAGATGGAATATTTTTTAGGGTTTTTTTTTAAAATGTAGGAAATTAAATACACAGAACTTCATTAAAAGAATTATAATGTTGCAAAGTCAAGCACTTAAAAGTTAGGAATTAAGATTGACCCTTTTTAATTGCATGATCACATACTATTTTTCTCCATTCAGTACACAAACTGGATGTTGTTCAGAGAATTAATCGGTTAAATAGTTAATGAGGCTGTTGTCCGTATAACACTTGCTTCACTTGTTGCAGAAGTTAGAAGGTGCTTAGCAAGTGAGGCAGGAGAGTGCAGGAAGAGGAAATATGGTCTTGTAGATTAGGCAGTGGAATACTACCCTGCAGCTTCCTCCTCCTCCTCCTTAATGCTGCCTGGATCTAGCTGGGGGGCATTGAGAGAAACAAAAAAAATAGTGTCTCTACTCTCCTTTTAGATGTCCAGCACCACAATGGCATACAACAGGTGGTAGTTACAATAGCAGGTTAGCTCCCTGCCGCCCTGAATGGCATGCCCATCAGACAGAATCTTTGGAGAATGTAACAGCCAAAACCTTAAAAGTTGCTAGTGAGCATGTATAGACTGAGCAATAAAAGGCACATCAGACACTTAGCTGACCCCTTTCAGGTTCTTACTTCAAAGCATGGAAGCACTAGAGCATCTCAACATGAAGGTTGTAAGAACTTTTTCAGTGTGGGTGGAACATCTTTTTTCCCTAATCTCATTCTCATTCTGCATTACCAATATCTGCCTCATTCTGCATTTTTTATAGCTGACCCATTTTTTTAACACTTTCCCAAAAAATGCAGAATGAGGCTGAGATCCAACATGGAAAATTGCAGCCTGAATTGCTACACTTCTTCAAAGTTATAAGCAACTGAAAACAGGGTCCTAAAATGGGAAATGTTGAGCAAATTTAACTTTACGTGATACTACTAGCTCCATTCTTAATACAGAGGAATAAATCTTGAAGTTCATACTCATTTTTAGACATGTTGATTCAATGAGAGTTTTGGACTGAATAAGGATAACCTATGGAATTCAGGGTTTGGTCTCAAATTAATAAGATTTTGGTTCTTATTAGTATGTCACAAAAGGTGAGATCCACTTTAAGATCCTTGAATGAGAGGCATTACAGAAATTCAAAGTATTGTTATTTTATTGAGTCTTTTTTTCACTAATAGGAAGAGAAGATTGCCAAAAGAAGGGCAGAACTTTTAGCAGAGCAAGCTAAAAAGAAAGAGGAGGTAAGAATAATATAATAGAAAGAAATTTAAAAATGGAAATATTTGATTTGGTCTGTGTTAGGAATATCTAAAATGTCTATGATTATAATATCTAAGTGTTATTTAGAGTAACATGCAGTAGCAGTACTAAAACTGAAGTTGTCAGAAACCTCTCTTTTTCCATTATAATTAAATCAGCTATTTAAGGCATTTTACTATTGATTGGGAACAAAGCTACATATTGGAGACTGTCCACAGAATATTTATAACTGTGTTTTAAATTCCTTGTAAACATGAACTCCTATTCAGCAAGGTAGTTAAGCACATGCCTATCTTTGAGCACATGATAGTCCCGCTACATTCAGGTGAGGCACATTTTAAGCATCTAGTTGAATTGAGGCCATGGTTACTCTGAAACATGAAGTTATCATACTCAACACAGTTACAAAATGTACTAGAGCTATATTCAAACTCTTTGCCTCCTCCTGGGTATTCTCAGGAATGGTGTCAGCTAACAAGCTTGTTTGTAATGTGGCAAATTGCCGGTACTGTTATGCTGGGTCTCGCGCTCTCTCTTCTTTGGGGAAGGTTCAGGGCGCCATTGCTTGCCTCTGAATCAGTATTTTAATTACCTCACTATTGTCCTTGAGGAGGGGAGTGGAGAGGGAGGGACCTGGGCCTGCCCTCTTCTTCAGGTCCCAACCCAGGGGCCCTGAGGTTTGTGGTGAACCACTTGAACTAGCAGTTCCTTCCCCTGGGCTGCTTCTCTCTCCTGCCCTTCAGCTTGTGAAGGGGCTTCTTGCCCTCCTTCTGCATAAGCCAGGTGCCCCTTACCTAGGGTTTTTTGGATTTCTCAGCCCACCGCAGCACTCCTCCAAACTTTCCTTTTGGTCTCTCTTCAGAACTGTTTTCTGCTCCAACCAAACCTTCCTGCTCCAATTCCCACACTGTCTGACTGAAGCAGGGGTTTTTATCACATGACTGACTGCTGGTGCTCTAATTGGCTTCAGGTGCTCTAGTTAATCTATAGCAAACCTTCCTCCCCTTGCAGGGAATAAGGCTTCCTGTTGGCACTCTCCTGCTGCCCTCTGGCCATGCTGTATCACATATCCCCCACCCCCGCTCAACACCAAGGGGTTGGGCTTCTTGGAACGAGAGGCAGTGCCATCGCGATAGACCATCAGCTTTGCCATGTTGGCTTCCAGCTCTATGCTGGATCCAAAAATGGAAAGGCTGCAGAAAGAGGAACCACCTCGTCACTCTGGTGTTCCTCTCCTTGTTCCTGTGCATCCACTGGAGCGGGGCGTGGTCTGTCACGAGGGTAAACCGCCACCCCAGTAGATAGTAGCAGAGAGTCTCCATAGCCCATTTTATCGCCAGACATTCCTTTTTGACAGCAGCGTACTTTTGTTCCCTGGGGAGGAGCTTCTGGCTGAGGTACAAGATGGGGTGCTCCTCCCCTACCATCTGGGAAAGGACGGCACCAAGCCCCATCTCCGAGGCGTCCGTTTGTAGGATGAATTCCTTCTCGAAGTCTGGGGCTATGAGTACTGGATGGCAGCATAGGGCTGTCCATAAATCTGAAAATGCTTCTTCTGTCGCATCAGTCCACTTTACTATCTCGGGGCCCTGAGCTTTTATCAGATCCGTCAATGGCCCTGCTCTTGTGGTGAAATGAGGGATGAATCTCCGATAGTATCCTACTATCCCTAAAAATGCTCTGACCTGCTTTTTGCGGATTGGTCGAGGCCAACCTTGTATTGCCTTCACTTTGTTCCATTGGGGTTTTACCAAACCTCTCCCTACTACATGCCCGAGGTATCTGGCCTCAGCTAGTCCTATCACGCACTTGAGAGGGTTAGCACTGAGACCAGCCTTTCGCAGGGTGTCCAGCACTGTTTCTACTTTTTCTAGGTGCGTTTCCCAGTCAGGGCTATGTATGACTATGTCGTCTAGATAGGCGGCGGCATACTTGGCATGGGTCGTAGTAACTTATCCATAAATCTTTGGAATGTTGCAGGGGCCCCATGGAATCCAAAAGGGAGGACAGTGTCTTGAAACAGGCCATCGGGTGTAGAGAAGGCAGTCTTTTTCTTGGCATCCTTGGCCAGAGGAATTTGCCAATATCCTTTGGTCAGATCCAGAGTGGTTAGGTATCGGGCCTTGCCTAACTGATCAACTAGCTCATCAATGCGTGGTATCGGGTAGGCATCGAAGTGGGATACTTCATTCAATTTCTGGAAGTCGTTACAAAACCTCAGGGTGCCATCAGGCTTGGGGACTAGGACGATCGGACTGGACCACTGGCTGTGGGTTTCTTCAATGACCCCGAGTTCCAGCATCTTCTTCACTTCCATCCTAATTTCTTCCCTTTTAGCTTCCGGTATTCGGTATGGTCTTATCGTCACCCTTACTCCGGGGCTGGTGACAATATGATGTTAGACTAGTGTCGTTTGGCCCGGTTGTGTACAGAATACGTCCTGGTTCCAGTGAATCATTTCAATGACCTCTGTTTGTTGTTCTGGGGTTAATTCAGGAGATATCTTTACCTGTCCCTGTGGGTCGTCTGTCTGAGGTAGAGCTCCTTGAATGACCAGACACGTCTCTCGGTCATGCCAGGGCTTCAGTAAGTTGACGTGGTAAGATTTGCTCTGGCTTTTGGCGGTCTGGTTGTCTAACCTTATAGTTCACTTCCCCAATGGCTTCCACTATCACATATGGTCCGTGCCAGCTGGCTAGAAGTTTGCTTTCTGCTGTCGGTACTAACACCATCACCCGTTCCCCCAGCTGAAAACTCCATACTTTTGCCCGACGGTTGTAATATGTCCACTGGGCCTCTTTTGCTTTTTCCAAATGTTCCCGTACTGTCGGGGTTACTCGAGTTATTCGCTCTCTCATCTGTGTCATGTGCTCAATGACATTCTTTCCTGGGTTGGGTTGTTCCTCCCAATCTTCCTTGGCAATATCTAATATCCTGCGTGGGTGGCATCCATATAATAGTTCAAAGGGAGAAAAACCCGTGCACACCTGGGGCACTTCCCATATAGCGAACATTAGATATGGTAGAAGAGTATCCCAGTCTTTTCCATCCTGTGCTACCACCTTCCGGATCATACTTTTAAGGGTACGATTAAATCACTCGACCAGTCCATCTGTTTGTGGATGGTAGACTGAGGTCTGTATGGCCTGGATGCAGAGCAGGGCACATAAGTCTTTCATTAGTTTTGACATGAACGGGGTTCCTTGGTCTGTCAGGATCTCCTTAGGGATGCTCACCCTGGCGAAAACCTGTAGTAGTTCTTTTGGTATTGCCTTGGATGTGGGGTTTCTTAAAGGAATGGCCTCTGGATACCGCGTGGCATAGTCAAAGATGACTAGTACGTTTCAGTGGCCCCATGCCAATTTTTCTAATGGGCCCACTATGTCCATGGCTATCCTCTCGAAAGGGACATCAATAATAGGCAAAGGTACTAATGGGGCCCACAAGTGAGGTCGGGGGCTATGCAACTGGCATTCAGGGCAGGAGGCACAATAACGCTGGACTTCTGTGCATATCCCTGGCCAATAAAACCTTCTTAGGATTCTATCCAGTGTCTTGTCTACCCCTAGATCTTCCCCAAATAGATGACTGAGAGCTAACTCTAGTACTGCCCTTATGTGTTTCTGTGGAACTAAGAGTTGCTCTACTTCTTCCCCTCGTATTTGCTCTATCCTGTACAAAAGATCACGTATGAGCACATAATATGGCCTTGGGCTTTTGATCTTTCCTTCCACAGGCACACCATTTACTTCCATTACCTCCTCCCTCACATTCGCATATAATGGATCTTTGGCCTGGTCCTGCTCAAAAGTCTCACGTGCAGAACTGAACTGACCTAATTCTAGGGGGCCTATTTCTACTCTTCCCCCTGGGGTGCTCCCACGTGGGCTAGGAACCGCCTCCGAGTCTTCCTTGGCCTGAATTATCTCCTGGTCTCCTGAGCAGGTTCACCTACCCACAAGGGAAGTTTTTTGATTCTCTGCTAGAATCCTGGTCCCTAATCTTTTATCTGCCCTTTGTTCTCGCCTAGACTTTCGGGGTTTTCCAGGGGATGAGAATAACTCTGGAGCAAATTCAGCAAACATTGGGGTGAGGCTAGTTGCCTCTGTCTCAGCCTGGGGGTTGCTACCCTCCCCTGGCTCTATTGGGGTAAGTAAGCTCTCAAACCCGGGGAAGTCTCTACCAATTAAAACAGGGTAGGGAAGCTTGGGGACCACCCCTGCAGAAACCCTGGTAGTATTCCCCTGGATCTCAATCTGTACCGGAATTGTAGGGTAAAAATTCACGGTGCCATGTATGCACGTTACCCCTGTGTTTTTGGCCCAGGTTAGTTGGTCTGTTCCCACCAACTTCCCCGAGACCAGCGTGACAGCACTCCCAGAATCTATTAATGCTATGATCTTTATACCATTCATTTTTACTGGTCTTGTATATCCATGTGAGGTCATTGTGACCCCTGCCAGGCCGATTAGGCCACATTGTTCCCCGTAATCCCCCAGATTACACTGCCTAGGTTCTTCCTTGTTGGGGCATTGGGCTGCTATATGCCCCAATTCCCCACACTCATAACACCGCCCCCTTATTCCGGTTGTCACCCTCTGCCTGGGGCTATTTGGCCGGCCCCCCACCTCTCTTCCCAAACCCCCAGGTCCCTTCCTGGCCTCGAGCCATTCCTCAGTGTCTTTCCTCCTGGTTACAGTTCTCCTATAGTTCTCGACAGCCCGGGGCCTTGGGTTTGGGGTTGGCTTCCTGGATTGCCATGTCTCCCTGCCTGGGGTCTGGAACAGTTTGCGGGCTGCCAGCTGTCTTTCCACGAGGGAGACCAACTCATCATAGGTAGAGGGATCATTCTGGCCAACCCAAGACCTGAGACCTGGTGGTAGCCCCCTCATATACACCGGTCCAATACCAGTACCTCCATCATCTTCTCAGAGCTAAGGGCCTCAGGGCGCAGCCATTTCCTGGTCAGGTGGATCAGGTCAAACAATTGTGATCGAGGTGTCTTGTCCTCTGTATACCGCCACTCATGGAACCTCTGGGCTCGCAATGCCGACGTTACTCTGAACCTGGCCAGGATCTCTGCCTTCAGCTGGGAATAATCTGCTGCAGCCTCTGCAGCCATATCGTAGTAGACCTTCTGGGCTTCCCCACACAGGAATGGGGCAAGGATACCAGACCATTGATCTCGGGGCCAGGCCTCCTGCAGGGCTGCTCTTTCAAAAGCCAGGAGGTATGCCTCCACATCATCCTCCCGTGTCATTTTCTGTAAGCAATGGCTAGCCCGTACCGTCCGAGTCCCTTCACAGTTGCAATTCTGCTCCATAAGGGCCTTCATCTGGTTCACCAGGTCTTTCAGCAGGGCTCGGTCCTGAGCAGCCTGACTCATCAACAGATGATTGGTCTCCTGCTGCATTCTAGTTGCCTCCTGTTGGGCGGTTGCTTGGACCCGGGTACCTCCTGCTGGGCCGCGGTGGCTTGTATAAGGGCCTTGACCACGTCATCCATCTTAAGGATGGGAGGGTTTTGCCTAACCTTGGTCTAAGTCCCCAGTGCGCAGATCTCACTCCTAACACCATGTGTGGCAAATTGCTGGTACTGTTATGCTGGGTCTCACGCTTTCTCTTCTTTGGGGAAGATTCAGGGCGCCATTGCTTGCCTCTGAATCGGTATTTTAATTACCCCACTATTGTCCTTGAGGAGGGGAGTGGAGAGGGAGGGACCTGGGCCTGCCCTCTTCTCCAGGTCCCAACCCAGGGGCCCTGAGGTTTGTGGTGAACCACTTGAACTAGCGGTTCCTTCCCCTGGGCTGCTTCCCTCTCCTGCCCTTCAGCTTGTGAAGGGGCTTCTTGCCCTCCTTCTGCATAAGCCAGGTGCCCCTTACCTAGGGTTTTTTGGATTTCTCAGCCCACCGCAGCACTCCTCCAAACTTTCCTTTTGGTCTCTCTTCAAAACTGTTCTCTGCTCCAACCAAACTTTCCTGCTCCAACTCCCACACTGTCTAACTGAAGCAGGGGTTTTTTATCACATGACTGACTGCTGGTGCTCTAATTGGCTTCAGGTGCTCTAATTGGCTTCAGGTGCTCTAGTTAATCTATAGCAAACCTTCCTCCCCTTGCAGGGAATAAGGCTCCCTGTTGGCACTCTCCTGCTGCCCTCTGGCCATGCTGTATCACAGTAACAAAACCCTGTCAAACTACAATACCAAAGCATGCTAGCTACAGTACATTAGAAAACAGTAATTAAAACACATTTCTGTTATGTCAGCAGAACTGCATTCTACAACTGCATTCAAGCTGTGATAGGGTGCTTTTCTGTGTTTTCTTTCCAAATATTAATCTAAAAGTTACTTACTTAGATTTTTTAATTGAGACTTCCATTTTCAAAAAAATAAATTGGAGTTTTAGTTGTTCAGTACATGTCATTGTTTATAAAGCTCATTATTAAAGGCATTTATGATATTCTTCAGAAGTTTTTTTTTTTCAACTTTCCCAACTGTGCTCCCAGATTCAATGAACTTCTTCCCACTACCAAAATAACTAGTTACAGTGATAAACAATGATAAGTGGCAAGGAGATGTGGAAGGGTGTAAAATACTTAGGTTTTTAGTTTTTAATAAATATTTTCTGATAAGTCTGCACTTCGATTTCAGCAGCTTTTATATATAAATACTGTATCTGGTTAAACCAGAAGCTTTATTTCAAGCTCAATTACTGTAAGTTGGTTAACATTTATGAATAGTAATTTGAATTTGATTAAAAAATTCGCAACAACATCATAACAAAACATGAAGGTATTGCTGAAAATAAGTCTTCCTCAGAAGCAAACTTTTTAACTTCTCTATTTAAGCTGGTGTGTCTTAGTGAAATAGTGTACTCTTTCCCCACCTCTGCAAATCATCTTTGCAAATTATTGATAAGCTATAACAGTGGACAAAAAAAGGGAAAGTGTGTGAGAGAAAATAATATTAGTTTCTTTCTTCTGAACTCCTATACAGTAGGCATGAAACAGTTGAACATTTTATCTTTAGGCTGCAGCATATAGGGAAGAGGAGGAGGCTAGTGACGAGGAGGATGAAGATGAAGAAGAAGATATTGAAATGATTCTTGAAGAAGAGTTCCCAAAAGAGGAAGAGGTAGATGAGGAAGAGGAAGAGCAGGAGGCTGATGCTGCTGAACGCATGAAAAATGAAATTACAGAAAAGTATGAAACAGATAGTAATAATTTACAAGGAGTACAGGTACTTTCTTCATTATCTACTTTATCAGATAAGATGGCATGAGGCAAGAAGTGCTTCCAGTTTTATAGTTGATTTAATTTAGTTGTCAGATTTCAAAGTTATAGTATTTGAGATCTTTGTTTCCTTTTTATGAGCTAATTAATGCAGGAGGACAGACTAGATGATCATAATGGCCCCTTCTAGCTGTCAAATCTATGTCATGATTATGGGGCTGATTACAACTCTGCCCCCTTTCTGAATGTGAGATAACTTTGCAGGATGGCAGTTAAAAAAACAACATATTATTCTTGTAAAAAATATGATACCAAATCAATGAGAGAGAATCAAAATTGAACCTTTTAATGTCTTTTATGCAACAACATGTTTAGACTCCTTCAAGTACAATAAAAGGCTCCAGGTGGAGCTAATGGAATACTGCATGTTTTTTGAAGGTAGTATTTTTACAGCTCCACATTCCTCTCCCATTCTCACCACTGAAGTTTAGGAGTACATTATTTGTTTTTTTAGTATCTTGATGACTAAGTTGGTCAAAAAGGAACAAGCAGATGAGAATGTTGGTAATTACTGTTTCAAGAGGTAGATAGGTGTCAGCTACTGGAGAGGTGGTTTGTGTTTTAGAATTTTGTGCTGCATAGCACCCTGTCTATGATGGGTTGAAGCAAAGACTCCAGAATGTAGATCTACATAAAAAATAAATTTAAGAGCCACAATTACTGGTTAGTATTTTCCCCTTACTGTATCTAACTCTCATTCTAACTTATTCAAAATTTATTTTCCCATTATTATTGATACCCAATAATTTTGTCTAAACAGCAGGCTTATTTATTAATAAATAATTTAGTCTTCCTATCTCCTTCATTCGTTATTGCCACCACTGGGTACTATGGCATCTCACTCAATTATGCAATAGTAAATTTTTATATCAAAACACTGGATAGCAGCCTCTCTAAAAGGATCAGACAGTGGAAGAGATTAATTAGAAAATAGACAATTTTATATTGTAATTAAGTAGCTGAGCTGTAATACGTGAGCAGAGGACAGTGCAATAAATCTGCTAAGGCTCTTTTGACTCCTCACTGGAAAGCAATTGGGCAGCTAGGAGGAGCAGGTCCCCTGCTATTTGAGAGGACAGTTGGAGGCCTGGTGACAGCTCAGGCTAGGATTCTGGAGTTCCCTGTGTAAAACTGACAGGATTCATGTATAGTGTAGATAAGAACATGTTCATAAACAATCCACCAAACCTGACTGCACTATATCAATTCTATCAAGAACAGAAACTGACCTGCTGCAAGTCACCAAAATGGACCAGAAGGGACTGGGGAATCATTTTTTATGCATAGATAATAGCTAAATAAGCAATGGGGGTCAGGTAAAATAGAAAAAAAAACATGACATTTCATTGGTTTTGATAAGAGACCTTTTAAAAGTTCAGCTAAATGGAATTAGAGTCTTCAAAGTTAATGGAAACTTTAGTTTTCTGATTTTATTTTAGCATATTGTAATACTGTAATACAAATCTTTATAATGAAAACAGAGGGGCCAGATCTTCAGCTGAAGCTGAAGTCAGTTGAGGTACACTGATTTACACTAGCAGAGAATTTAGTCCAAAGATTACTAATAGTTAATGGCAGTTATTATTCATATCACCCTTCATTACAACATTTGATCACGTTTATGATTTTTGTCATACATTATTCTTTCATTATTCAGGAAGAACTTGAAAGGTTGCTGATACCACAAATCACCATCAGTGGAGGACGAAAACCTCACATTGTATGTTACCAATTGTATAGCAAATTGAAGCATCTAGTAGAAAATCGAGAAAGCATTTTTGAGAAATGTTACCCAATAAGTTTGCCACTTGCACGCAAGATGTTGGTTCTCTCTTACAAACATCCCAGTTCTTTTGGTCAATGGGACCCAATCAAGGTAATGTAATTAAATGGCTGAAGTATACTTTCAGGAAGTAATACTTGTCTTCTTTATGCCCATATAATTAAGATAAAATATTATGAAAAGCACATCACTGAATATTTTCAATAACCAGCACAAACTATAAATAGCAAGAATTGGTCAGTTTAGTGTTGTGTTTTAAGCACTGATAAATAATATTTTTTAAGCTTTGTGGGAGCATTGAGCAGATGGAGGTTGGTGAATTAGTACAATCAAAGGTGGAGCTGAGCAAGAAAGAAATGTGTGATACTTAGGACCCAGCAAATATAGGATGGCAAACAGGAAGTTTCTACAGCCTTGCAGGAGTAGCAGAGACAAGTAAAAGGGTTTTGGAGTTATGGGTGATTAACACAAAGTTCTGGTGGGTAATCTGTATGTAATTTTGTTGGAATGCTAGAAGTGCATCTTGGTTTTGTGAATGAATAAAAAACGAGGGGCAGAGCCGAGCTAAGAAAAGCCCAATGAACAGGAAACAACAACAACAACAAACAAATTCCTGAAGACGGGCGAGTAGGAAGATACAGTTGGAGGAGTGACAGCTTTGCAAGTGAGAAGATTCTTACATATCTGAGTTTCCAAGAGTAAATCTAAGAGAGAGAACTAAGGCAGAGAACAATTTAACACCTGACACATGAAAAAAAATTCTGTTAGGAGAAGGAAGCAAGTACCAGACTGTCTTTAGATGGAATCAAGATGGTGTGTTGTCAAAGCTGTAGGGTGCATGAAGTAAAAGATTATGACAATTATGGAGGAGAAAATAGGGGTGCTTTAGGATCAGATAGAGATGAGTAGAATTAAGGATGCCAAAGTCTTCATAGATCAGAAGGTATGAGATATGCCAATTGACGATTAAATAATTATGGATAGGAAGATAAGACAAGACTATGGAGGAGATAATGGGTAAGAATAACAAACTAGAAGGAGGAATGTGAGCACCACCAGAAGTGGATTAAGGCAGAATCCTAGTGTAGAGCTAAGGCATGTGGTCTGAAGGGACCCGATGCACTAATGAGAAACCAAGAATCTGAGAAGGGTAGAATGTGTAGTATGGCAGTCTGTAGCCACCAAAGAGCAGTGTTTCAATATTATCCTCTGCAGATGCATAGCTCAGGAATACAGTGGCATTTCCATTATTGGTAATAGGGCCTAAGTACTACTGAACAGTGTAGCCTCTGTCAGTCAGTCAGTCCACAGAACAGCACTTGTTTTTAATTCAGATAATTATTCTTTTCTTTGTTCTTACCAGAAATAAAGTAATGCTCTGGCCATTAAAATGGGTGTAGAATTCTCTCTTGTCTCATCTACAACACTGATTCCATGGACAGACAGTGTTATGGTTACCCCCCAATGCGACCAACGAGGCAATGGCTTCTGAAACACTCCCTTGATTACCTAAGCCTAGGCCAGATATTGAGGGTTCCGCTCCTTTATTGATAAAATATCTGATAACCAGGCTCAATCAATTTATTTATCAAAGATACATCTCAGCAGAATACAGAAATGTTAATACAGTATCAATCTCCAGAACAGTCTTGCATCAGTTACATTGTTACTCTATTCCAAATTCTGAGGTTAATCTTGCTCATATTTTTATTCCCTTTTTTTATGACAGATAAAAAATCCACAGATTTTACACATCGTTTCTTATTTGGGGTTTGTGCATAACATTCCAGATGTCAGTAGACTGCAGAGACATCTACACTACTATACCTAGCACACAGTTCATCTCTGACAAACCTCAACAAAACATTTCTTCCGTCTGACAGATTTTACACATATAAAGAACCAAAGTTACAACAGTTTAACTGCTAGTAGATTTCTACAGTAAAGCTTAGCATAAATACAAGGCATTTGGGGAGTACAGTTTATAGTTATACAACTTAGCCTAAATACAAAGCATTCTGGGAATATATAATATTGGATAACAGTCCTCCTTCCCCTTTGTCACCTTGATTCGTAGCATCAGGACAACACCTTTGACAAATGCACATATGAAGCAAAAGTAAGAGCGTTCATATGGGATATTATTTTACCACACCTTGTGAGCAAAAATAACATCAACAAAATCAAAACTACTCCTACATAATCTAAGCCTTAAAGTAATCTTTGTCTATGTATTCATAGATTCATAGATTCATAGACTCTAGGAATGGAAGGGACCTCGAGAGGTCATTGAGTCCAGTCCCCTGCCCTCATGGCAGGACCAAATACTGTCTAGACTATCCCCGATAGACATTTATCTAGCCTACTCTTAAATATCTCCAGAGATGGAGATTCCACAACCTCCCTAGGCAATTTATTCCAGTGTTTAACTACCCTGACAGTTAGGAACTTTTTCCTAATGTCCAACCTAAATCTCCCTTGCTGCAGTTTAAGCCCATTGCTTCTTGTTCTATCATTAGAGGCTAAAGTGAACAAGTTTTCTCTCTCCTCCTGATGACACCCTTTTAGATACCTGAAAACTGCTATCATGTCCCCTCTCAGTCTTCTCTTTTTCCAAACTAAATAAACCCAATTCTTTCAGCCTTCCTTCATAGGTCATGTTCTCAAGACCTTTAATCATTCTCGTTGCTCTTCTCTGGACTCTCTCCAATTTCTCCACATCTTTCTTGAAATGCGGTGCCCAGAACTGGACACAATACTCCAGTTGAGGCCTAACCAGCGCAGAGTAGAGCGGAAGAATAACTTCTCGTGTTTTGTTTACAACACACCTGTTAATGCATCCCAGAATCATGTTTGCTTTTTTTGCAACAGTATCACACTGTTGACTCATATTTAGCTTGTGGTCCACTGTGACCTCTAGATCTCTTTCTGCCATACTCGTTCCTAGACATTCTCTTCTCATTCTGTATGTGTGAAACTGATTGTTCCTTCCTAAGTGGAGCACTTTGCATTTGTCTTTATTGAACTTCATCCGGTTTACCTCAGACCATTTCTCCAATTTGTCCAGATCATTTTGAATTTTGACCCTGTCCTCCAAAGCAGTTGCAATCCCTCCCAGTTTGGTATCGTCTGCAAACTTAATAAGCGTACTTTCTATGCCAACATCTAAGTTGTTGATGAAGATATTGAACAGAGCCGGTCCCAAAACAGACCCCTGCGGAATCCCACTTGTTATACCTTTCCAGCAGGATGGGAGCCATTAATAACTACTCTCTGAGTACGGTTATCCAGTCAGTTATGCACCCACCTTATAGTAGCCCCATCTAAATTGTATTTGCCTAGTTTATCGATAGGGGTATCATGCGAGACCATATCAAATGCCTTAGTAAAGTCTAGGTATACCACATCCACCGCTTCTCCCTTATCCACAGGACTCATTATCCTATCAAAGAAATTAATATGTCCAAGCTACCATCATGCAGTAGATCATCTAGAACCTTTTCTATTTAGTGCATGTCATTGCTAATCTGAATTATGTGAGTGTCTTTTTGAATCAGTGATGTTATTAAATTTAAAGTTAGTGGATCACTGTGTAAAGTAAAAACTGGTATGTATTTCTCAACCTCATGCTGATGATCACTTTGGATAATGGATTTATTGTGGTAGATGGGAACAGGCATAATTGACCCACGTGTGCATGGGGAGAGAAAAAAAGGCATTCTGGAAGTACAGTTTGTATTTATATTATTTAGCCTAAATACAAAGTATTCTGGAAATATATGATATTGGCTCACACAGATCACCCTCCTTCAGTGTGTTTGTTCTTGGACAAACTTCTGAATAAAAAGAATAATAATGTTTTCTCAAGCTGTGTATGAGGTTCATATCTCACCTCCTCCGCTCCTTACTGGCAGCCTTCCTTCCATTTTTCTTTATGCTGTACTCTTCCTGTCACTGCACAGAGAGCTTTGCAAGTGCCTTCAATGACTTGCCTGCACTCTGCTCAGTTTCTGTCTGTTGTGTCTTTTATCGCAGCTCCTATATTGCATCACATCTTGAGGCCCCTTAACTAGTGTCCCCTCTACTGCCTTTCAGGCTGTCCAGTCTTACTTACATGATAGCTCTGCCTTCCCAACAGTTCTTCCCAGCAAGATGGTTTTTCAGCTTCTTCTAGAATTTGTTCCCAGTGTGAATATCAGATTCCAAATAAACTAACTCGTTGTTCTTCCTCTCTGTCTGAATCTCATATCCTCCCTCAGACTAGAGACTTATCTAGAGCAGTGTTTTTCAATCTGAGGGTTGCAACCCATTACTTGGTTGGGGCATGTAAGGTGCTAGGTCACCTTGTTTTGGTCAGCACCACCAACCAGGACATTAAAAGTCCCATTGGCAGTGCTGCCCAGCTAAGGTAGGCTAAAGCCTACCTGTTTCCACACCACGCTGTGCCCCTGAAGCAGCCCTCAGCGGTCCGGCTTCTAGGCAGGGGGACCAAGGGACTCCATGCACTGCCCCCACTCCGAGCACTGGCTCTACAGTCCCATTGGCTGATTCCCAGCCAATGGGAACTGGTGGGGGGTGGTGCCTGCAGGTGAGAGTCACACATAGCTGCTTGCGCACCTCTGCCTAGGAGCCAGACCTGCTGCTGGCTGCTTCCCGGGTGCAGCGCGGTCCGTGGTGCACTCCGGCTGTGCTCCTGAATTGCCGGAGGTAAGTCCATGCCTGCACCCCAGTACCCTGCCTCAGCCCTGAGTCCCCCCAAGCCCAGAGCCCCTCCTGCATCCCAAACCTTCCAGCCCAGAGCCCTGACCCCTTCCTGTACCCCAGCCGCCTGCCCCAGCCCTGAGCCCCCCCCAACCCGGAGCCCCTCTGCACCCGAAACCCCTCATCTCTGGCCCCAGCCCAGAGTTCTGACCCCCTCTTGCACCGCAACCTCCTGCCCCATCCCAGAGCCCCCTCCCACACCCTAAACCCCTCATTCCTGGCCCCACCCCGAAACCCTCACCCCCACACCCGAACCTGAGCCCCTCTCACACCCCAAACCCCTCATCCCCAACTCTGTTGGGTGGTGGGCCTCAACAATTTTCTTTAACTGGGTCCCCAGAAAAAAAGTTTGAAAACCACTGATCTAGAGACTTACTTCACAGGAAGTAAGTGCAAAGAAGCATTCCAAGATATGTGAAGTAGCAATATGGTTATGTTTGTGCTTCTTTGTGTATTATCATCAGCTGGGACAGTTGCTTCTCAGGATGCCTCCTTTGGGTTCAAGGCCTTACTAGTAATGTGATAAGGTTGGACCTCCTGAGGATACTGCTTGCTACATCCATTGTCTGCCTGTGAATCCACTGTCATAAGAGGGGAGAGGAAAAGATGTATGACAAAGGAGAATTACTTACTGATAATTTTGTTTGTCATAGAGTCCTCTTCTCCCATCCTACATGCCTCCCTCCTCCCTTTGGATGGTATGCCACTGTTTGTATATTATTATTTCTCTCACTGTCTTGTATATCCTATCCTCCTTTCTGCCCCTGGAAGTTTCTCTAGCTCAGGGATGGTGTTCTGTAAGGCTTATGTAATCAGGGGTAGGGTTTCAGAAACCTTTGCTTCCTTCAAGTAGGTATTTCTATAACACTGTGTCCATCAATCCACTACTGTAGGATGAGCGAAGAGGAGACTGAGAAACAGAAGTATCAGTAAGTAACTTTTTCCCATTTTGTATGTTACAGCTAAGTGAAGGAGATGTAATCAAACCTTTCCAAAACCAACAGACTCCAAGCTTGCCTGTAATCCACCGACAATATATTTATTTCTTTTCAAGTAAAGAAAATAAAGAAAAATTTATGAAAAATCCTATTAAGTTTATCCGTCAGCCAAAACCCAAGCCATCTGTGCCAGTTAAGATAGCAATTGTGGGACCTCCAAAATCCGGGAAAACTACAGGTAAGGTCCAGTATTTTCAAAGGGTAGGAGCTTCCCTTATAATTGGGACAGACGCTCATCTCTGCTTTAGTCATACAGTTGTATGATTCTAATGCTTGCTTTTATAATATTTTTCCATTGGTGTTTTAAAGATACGGGGCTAGATTCACCTGTCCACTCTAGTTGCTTTAGTAGTAAACAGTTTATTTGAAACTAGTGCAATTAAAAGAAAAAGAATCATACAATTAATTCTTTTTCAAGTGAAGGTGCCTACGTGTGTTCCACTTGAGGTGCACATATGCTCCACATGCTTGAGACCAGAAGATTTTTGTTGACAGTCTGCAGCTGATGACACCTGTGCCCTTCTCTTCTTTATGCTCTGAACCGAGAGCATAAGATACCATGCAAGCTAGGCTTCTCCAGTTCCTTTCTATCACCCTTGGTCTGAGACAGAACCTGTTTAGTGGCTGCAGCATTAGCTAGCATTCTTGTTCAAAAACTGTAGTTAGTTGTACATAGTTTTAAAAGCTGTTTTTAGATAGTTTAGATAGTTTCCAGTAGTTTTTAGACACGCCCAAAAAACTTCCCCTGTACATTATAATACAACTTTAGTATTCCATCACACAGTAACTGCTACAGTGCTCCTAAAAGGATAAAAGGATAAATGGACACAAATTAGATATTAGGAATGGCAATATACAAAAACCTGTAGGAGAACACTTCAACCTCCCTGGCCACACAATAGCAGATCTTAAGGTGGCCATACTGCAGCAAAAATACTTCAGGACTAGACTTCAAAGAGAAACTGCTGAGCTTCAGTTCATCTGCAAATTTGACACCACCAGCTCAGGATTAAACAAAGACTGTGAATGGCTTGCCAACTACAAAACCAGTTTCTCCTCCCTTGGTTTTCACACCTCAACTGCTAGAACAGGGCCTCATCCTTCCTGATTGAACTAACCTCGTTATCTCTAGCTCGCTTCTTGCTTGCATATATATACTTGCCCCTGGAAATGTCCACTACATGCATCCGATGAAGTGGGTATTCACCCACGAAAGCTCATGCTCCAAAACATCTGTTAGTCTATAAGGTGCCACAGGATTCTTTGCTGCTTTTACAGATCCAGACTAACACAGCTACCCCTCTGATACAGTGCTCCTAATGTACTGCTGTAATGTAGAGCCAGTAGGTGACACTGTGTATAATATACCTTACCTGAGCTGGCAACAGGCATAGCTGGGAATGTGTTAAAGCAGGGGTAGGCAACCTATGGCATGTGTGCCGAAGGCAGCACACGAGCTGATTTTCAGTGGCACTCACACTGCCCAGGTCCTGGCCACCAGTCCGGGAGGGTCTGCATTTTAATTTAATTTTAAATGAAGCTTCTTAAACATTTTAAAAACCTTATTTACTTTACATACAACAATAGTTTAGTTATATATTATAGACTTATAGAAAGAGACCTTCTAAAAATGTTAAAATGTATTACTGGCACGCGAAACCTTAAATTAGAATGAATAAACGAAGAGTCCCGCTGGCACAGCAAAAAAAAAAAAAAAAAAAAAAAAAAAAAGCATGGAGTCACAAAGTCCCGCTGGCAGAGAGAGAGAAGAGAAAAAAAAAAGAAGGAAAAAAAATGGAGTTCTGCCGGCAGAGCGAGAGAGAGAGAGAGAGAGAGAAAATGGAGTCCCGGAGTCCCACCGGCAGAGTGAGGGGAAAAAAAAGAAAGCGGAGTCCCGCCAGTGGAACAAAACAAAACAAAACAAAAAAAACAGGAGTGTGAAATATCAGGATAAATTGTGTCCCAACCAAACATCGATTGGGACATGGGACAAACGCCTAAAAATCGAGACAGTCCTGATTTTATTGGGACGTCTGGTCACCCTAACTCTGCACCCCATTAAAAGAGTGTCAGGAGCTCACAAGGAGCACGGTACTGATTTCCCCACACCATTGGTTCACCACTGACTGGTACCATTGACCAGTCAAGGTATAATAAAACCACCAGTACCACTGATCAATATAAAAGCCTCCTTTTCTGCAGCCCAGCATCTCCCCAATTCTAGACATCTGGGCTTCTCCCCTCCTATCTTCTGCTCATGCAAGCAGATCAAAGACTTGGTGCCACATATCTTGGCTACACCGCCTTTGTTCCCACTTGTCGCCAGATTCTCTGTCTCTGTGGCAGCAGTCAGTTGGCAGTTACACTGTTCCTGCTCCTTTTATTTCTACTTCTATTTTTTCACTTTTTTTCAGGAACTGGTGAGCTATTCTATTTCAGGCTTCTTTTCTCTTCCCTGGGTAAGTTTAAGTTTAATTCACCCTGAAACTCTGCTGCAGCATCTCCCTGCTGGCTCCTCTGCCCTTATCCATGCATGGCAGAGAGGCCAAGAAAGCACTAGATCAAATCCAAGCAGTGCTCTATTTGTGAGGCAGCCTTCCTGGGTTCAGAAGACGATAAGCTGTGCGCAGGCTGCACCCAGATAGCTGACCCTAACTCTGTTAGTTCTTGCAGCTAGGAGTTGGACAGGCATATGGGATCCCCTACTGACCAAAGCGGCCACAATTCCAGTGTGGAAAAAATGGACCAGGAAGCACAGGGTAGAGCAGGGAAAGTCTCTGAAGATGAGGACAACTCCAGGCAACTGACTCAGGGAGTAAGTCCCAGAGGATCACTGTAGAACAAAGAGACGAGGCTTGTGGGATCACAGATCCTCACCCCTCTGTGTCTTAAAGTGGGTCCTGAATGCCCTTGGTAAAGAAGCAGGACTCTTAAAGAGCCCCCCCCTTCCCAGTTCAACCAGAAAGACTCTAGTAATGAGTCTCTTCCCCTCACCCTCTTGGGGGAATGGGACCCAGCATAGGAGGACTCAGAGGGAGAATTTTCCAGAGGGCATCAGGCACTATGGAAGGCAAACTGCAAAAAGTATCACCAAAGTGTCAGGGCGCTCCTACTCCTGCAAAGCATGCAAAAAGAGCAAAGAAATCTAAAAGGGAAAAAAAGGGAAATAAAAGCACAGAAAATCCAGGAGGTACAAAGTCCTTGGATGCCTCTTCCTCCTCCCCCACCCCTTCACTGAGGGCAAATCTACACTAAGTGCTGTATCGGCGCAGCTGTAGTGATGCAGCTGTACCACTGTAGCGTGTCTGGTGAAGACATGCTAAGCTGATTGGAGAGTGCTCTCTGGTCAGCATATTTATTCGTCAGCGAGAAGTGTAAGCTACGTCAGCAGGAGAGCATCTCCTGCCTACATAGCACAGGTATGGACAGTGTGAAACTTGCATCACTTGGGGGGAGGGGGAAGCATACGGGGAAGAGTTTCATACCCCTGAGCGACATGAGTTAAATCAACTTAACCGGTAGTGTAGACCTGCCCTGAGAAAGGTGAGGTATCAGACTCTGACTACAAACAGGACCAAGGGAAAACACAATATAGGGTTTTTCCCTCCTGAGAAGTTTGAGGCCATGGGCAGAAAGGTTTGCTCCTTGATTCAAGTTCAACCTGAATAGCTTCATGAGAGAAAGTCTCAGAGTAAATTTCTCTTCTTTACGTTCTCTGCTGAAGCTATGACTTCCCCTGCACTCCTCCTTCCAGTATGTGATCAGGGATGACTGGAACAGATTGATACGGGCAAGCACATTAATAAAAATGACCTCCGGTTCTGTAAGATACAGGAATCAAAGCCCCCTGTCACTGAGATCCTGCAGGTAGACATAGCTTTAGCATCTCTAGCAAGGGATATGATCATTCCTTCAGAAGCGGAGTTCTACCCTAAGGAACCAACAGATAGAAAATCGGAGGCCACTTTCTAGAAAGATTTTGAGCCCTCAGAGCATCCTTAACAGGTATCTGCTTTGCAAGGAATCTGTCTTCTGGCTGAAGGATCTCAGAACCCTAAAGGACAGAGATCATCCTGAATTTGGCTCCATTTTAAATAAAGTTTCCCAAGCAGCAGCATTTGTAGCTGATGCCTCAATGGATGCAATGAAGTTCTCAGCCGGGGTCATGGCTTCCAGATTCATAGCCAGGCATCACCTAATGGCTCTAACCCTGGAAGGTGGATACACACTCTAAGAAGATCCCATGTTCGGCCAGATTTAAAGGTTCACTCTTTTTGGAGGGAACAGCTAGACAAGGTACTGGCTGACAATGCAGCAGAAGCCAAGCAGTTACTCCCATCATCACTAAGTGTTCTCAGGAGGGAATACAGACCTGCCTTCGAACAAAGGTGCTCCTTTTGTCTCTTGTCCTAACAGAGATATCAGTGAAGGGACAACAGATTCTCCAAAGGAAAATCTTGGAGCCAACTTTCATGGAGGAAGCTCTGCATCTCCCAGTGCCACTTTATGCCAAAGATTTCACAGGAGGCCTCTGGCCAGGGCTGAAGCTAGGAGGCGGAATTTCCATTTCACAAAGGAATGGTTTGCATCAACCATGGACACATGGGTGAGGGAAACAGTGAGCCAGGGATACTCCCTCAAGTTGCAAGCTCCACCTCATCTGCTTTTCATCCAGTCTCCCATCTCCAACCAACCCATAAAGTGTGATCTGCTCCAGAACAAAATATCTCATCTTCTGGATATTAGAATGATAGCATTTCCTCAGAAGATAGAGTCCCAGAGTTCTAGTTCATATTCGTCATTGTTCAGAAATGCAACAGAGCAATCACAGCCATTCTCAACTTAGAAAGTCTCAACAAGTGGGAGGGTATGGTGGGGATTTGTGGTCCCACAAGCCTCTGGGCTTTGTTCTACAGAGGTCCTCTGTGATTTACTCCTGAATCAGCTGGCTGGAATCCTCTTTGTCTTCAGAGCCTTTCCCTGCTCTTTGCTTCCTGGTCCATTTTTTCCATGTTGGAGTTGTGGCTGCATTGGTGGGTAGGGGATCTCACATGCCTATGTGACTCATAGCCCAGAGAACTGATTGAGGTTAGGGTCAGCTAGCGGGGTGCAGCCTGGGCACAACTTACCATCTGCTGAGTCCGGTGAGGCTGCCTTACAAATGGAGCACTGCTTGGATTTGACCTGAGCCAAGACTTCTGAGGTTTGCACGTGGCAGGAAGCATTATTAGCGCAGAACACTCCCGTTCAGCCAGTTCTTTGCCCACAGGATCTTTACAAAGATGTTGGTGGTTATAGCAAGACTTAAGTCACAGGTACCCACCTGTACCCCTTCCTAGATGACATCCTGATCAGAGCTCCATCTCAGGCCACAGTGCACAGAGCCACAACTCAGGCACCAAATCTCCTGGAAGTGCATGGCTTCATCATCCGTCAAGAAAAGTTACTTGATTCCATCGACCAGAATAACTATGGGAGTAGACATAGAAACCTCAATAACAAAAATCTATCCATTACTCTAAAGGTTCTAGAAAAATCCAGGATCTTATCACCATGTTCCAGAGCTGCAGGAGGCCTGCCATAGCACTGTATCTTCAATTGCTAGGACTTCTCACATCATGTATAGGGATCACTCTATGGGCATAATCACATATTAGGAGTCTTCAAGCCTTTATCTTAAAGGTTGGGACCACTCCCCAGAACACATGAAAGATCAAGTGCAGGTTCCAGTGCCAGGGTTCAGCCCCCCTAAAATGGTGGTCAGCCCAAGGCAACGTTTGCAGAGGCATGCCAGTATGTCTTCCAGATGCTCTACTTCTTACAACTGATGCCAGGCCTCTGGAGCACAGAAGAAATAGCTAACAGCATAAACTTTCTAGAGCTAAGAGTGGTCAAGCTGGCTGGACAATGGTGTCAGACGTGTCTAGAGGAGAGCCACTTCCTGGTTCAGTCTGACAACACTACCAGAGTTGCATATGTGAAGAACTAAGGGGGAGCAAGGAGCCCACACTACACATGGAAGCAATGGAAAAAATGAGGTGGGCAGGGCAGTTTCTCTTTTCCCTCAGTGGGATCCACATAAAGGGGACTTGAACCAAAAGGCAGACTGGCTCAACAGTGGCAGGATCAACAACTCTGATTGGTACCTGAATCGGGAAGTTTTCAGCCTCAATATTCAGATGTTTGGCCACCCTTCAGCCAACCTGTTTGTAAATCATATGAACACAAAGAGACCAAAGTACTTCACCAGGGAGATGGACCCCAAATTCATGGGGACCAGATGCTTTATCACACAGATGGCTGCAGATGTCCATGCTCTCTTCCCACTCCTAGTGAAGTTGGTCCAGAAAATAAAGTAAGAGTAGGCCACAGAAATACTGATATCTCCCCATTGGCTGAGGAGACCTTTGTTTTCTGACTTGATATTACTGAAGATGGAGCCTCCACCTTAGCTTCCATCAGGACTGGGCATTCTCTCACAAAGTCCTTTTTCTCCATCCAGATCTGGCCTAGCTTCAACTGGCAGCCTGGCGATTGAGAGGCAAGAACTTGTATTGCTGAGCCTGTCCTCCAAAGTCATCAAGGCTGCTTTCATCTAGGAGAATATTGACACAAAGCATATTCCTCTATCTGGTCCAGATTCAGTAGCTGGTGCCAAGAGCACAATGCCAATCCCAGAAATCCAGAATCCCAGCCATTTTGGATTTTCTCCAAGAAGGTTTCAATAGATGTCTTCAGCCCAGCACTATAGCACGTCAGGTGTCTATTCTTCATAGCATTTGTAGGATCCACTGGCTTCCTAGCAGAAAACCCCCACTAGCCAGATTTCTTAGAGCAGTCTGGATAGCTAGGCCATCGGATAGACCACTCTTCCCAAAACGGGACCTACCACCCATGTTGAGAGCCTTGATAAGTTATCCCTTTGAACCTCTGACTTCAGGGCCAGCATTCTACCTACCCTTCAAAACTTGCTTTCTGATAGCCATCGCATCTAGCAGGCAAGTGTCAGAGCTAGAAGACTTATTTATTAAAGTATGTATTCACGAGAACATTGGAAGCATTTCTTGCTAAGATGAACTCTTCCTTCCACACTTCCCAAGATGCTGTTCTTCCCTTGTTCTGCCCAAGACCACAGCATCGGACTGAAAAAATGTGGCACACCTTAGATGTCAGAAGAGCTCTCTACCTCAAATCCATGAGAAGGTCAGGAGTCCTATTCATGTCCTTCCATTCAGAATACGAAGGACTCATGAGTTTCCACATCGTTCACTGCTAGATGGATTAGGCTATTCATTGTGGAGGTTTTCAAGCCCTTCCTGTTCTGGAAGGGATCAAAGTGCAGTCCACAAGAGCCCTAGAAACCTCGTGGAGGGCAGAACAAGCAAGTGCATTCACCTCAGAAATATGCAAAACAAGCACTAGGTCAACAACTAACACTTCATTATGCCCTATAGGGTGGACTTTCTGTCATCCGCAGGGACCTCCTTTGGCAAGAAGGTGCTGCAGGCAGTGGCTAAGAAATAATATTGTCCTTTGATCAATTATTTCAAGGTGGGGGTACCTTCTCTGTCTTTCTCCTGATGACGTCTTCCATACTCTGTCAATATCTGTTCACTGCTTGCTACTTCCCATATGTCCCAAATTGTGAGAGATAGTGGGTTGCAGAATGGAAAAATTTATTACTGATAATTTCCTTTCTGGTAGCAGTGTCTTCCACAATCCTATCTACGCTGCATGGTTCGAGGGCCAAAGGTCAGATATTATGTGGGATCATTATCATGTGGCCATTTTATCTGCTGTAAGTAGTTTGTTACCTCTCGAGTATTTGTTGTTAATATTGTTATATAAATTGTTTTCATAGCTTTGGAATAACTCAGCTGGTGGCAACTAGGAACAAAGAGAGATGGCCAGGATGTTCTAAATCTTTGATTCACCTGCATGAGCTGCAGAGTGTAGGGGAGTAGCCCAGATGTCTGGAATTGTGGGAGACACTGCTAGCAGAAAGGAAATTATCAGTAAGAAATGTTCTGTTCCTCCAATGAGCTTGGATACAGTGGGAGAGCTTCACCACCTGATCAAGACATGGGATCAACCCCAACAGAGGTTCCAAGATCTCGTGGTGCCTCTCCCTTGCTCATAGGAGGGACTACTCACCTCAGGACCAGAGGTACACTTCTCCATGGAGACTGCCTCATTTTCCCTATGACTCTTCACACTGGCATTACTGGGGTCACACCAGGAGTCAAGACAGGCTTTCCCTTTCAGAGAAGAACCTCAACCCCCTCAGAAGAAATCTAAGGAAGAGGAATACCCTGATCAGGAAGAACTGCTCGCCCCAGTGAAGTTATCATTGTTGTCCCCAGATGGGATGGTTGCACCAGCCTCACTACCACCATATAATGACTACAGACCCAGGAGCTCCTCAGAAGCAGGGCCGGCTCTAGGCAAACCAAGCACTTGCTTGGGGCAGCACATTTTCAGGGGCAGCATTCCAGCCATCTTTATTTTTTTTTTTGCTTCGGGTGGCAAAAGCCTAGAGCCGGCTCTGGCAGCAGCAGCATGTCATGCCCTGGGGCCGCTGCAGTTCATGCCGTCGGGGAGCAGCACCTGCACCTTGTGGCTGGGCCAGGCAGGCTCCGAGCGGGGGACACTTGGTCTGGGGGCCGCCCCGCGGGACACAGGGACACAGGGAGCCACCTGCAGATGCCGCAGGGTGGCTTCCCCCCAGCAGCACAGACAGGGCTTAGTGAAGTGGCCCGAGCCACCCAGAGACTGTGGCAGGGCGGCCAGAAGTAGCAGCTGGGCCATAGAGGGTGGGGCTCTGGTCTGCGGGGCCCGCATCCCACTCTCTGCAGCTCCGCTCACTCTGGGGTACCCTGCCCCAGCTCCTCAGCCCTCTGCCAGGGCGGTCCCCCAGTTCTGCCCTCCCTGGTCCCGGCCAGTCCTGGAGGAGGGAGCCCTTGCTGGAGGGACCCTGGGCTGAGGTGTGGCCTGGGAGCCCCACAGCTTACCCCGACCCTGCCAACGCCAGACCAGCTGGAGGCGAGTGGGGAGCGGGCAGAGTCAGCACTGGTGAGGAGGAGCCCAGCGCTGGGGTGGCAGGGGGTGTGTGGGGGGGAGCTCAGTGCTGGGGCAATGGGGGGAAGAGAGAGAGCCCAGGGCTGGGGCAGCAGGGAGTGCGGGTGGGGGAGGGCACTGGTGGGTTGGGGGTGAGAGCCCAGAGCTGGGGTGGGAGGCCGCCAAAAAATGTTTTGCTTGGGGCAGCAAAATAACTAGAGCTGGCCCTGCTCAGAAGGATTTCAGATTCATTCCAGACCACCTGGAGGAAGTATAGGATATACCTCATAAGCTACTGAATGTCCACCAGAATGTTGGTACCAGTAAGATGGCACTGCCAATTAATGAGGGCATTTTAGAACCAGCCAGGATGATCTGGTATACTCCAGTCACATGTGCTCCCATTCTGTGCTCCCATTCCCTGTAAGCCATGTCGTCAGTCGCCCCTCCCTCCATCAGAGCAATGGCAGACAATCGTTTTGCGCCTTTTTTCAGCACAGACACTATAGTACTGGGAACATGGAGCCTGCTCAGATCACCACAGCAATTATGAGCACTGTAAACACCACGCGCATTATCCAAGCAGGATATGCAGAACCAGAACCTGCAAAAGCGAAACCAGGTGAGGAGGCGACGGCAGCGCGGTGACGAGAGTGCTAAAGACATGAACATCGACTTCTCACAAAGTACGGGCCCCAGAAATGTGCACATCATGGTGTTAATTCGGCAGGTTCATGGCATGGAACGCCAATTCTGGGCCCAGGAAACAAGCACAGACTGGGTGGACCGCATAGTGTTGCAGGTCTGGGATGATTTCCAGTGGCTGCGAAACTTTTGCATGCGTAAGGGCACTTTCATGGAACTTTGTGACTTGCTTTCCCCTGCCTTGAAGTGCCAAGGTACCAAGATGAGAGCAGCCCTTACAATTGAGAAGCAAGTGGTGATAGCCCTGCGGAAGCTTGCAACACCAGACAGCTACCGGTCAGTAGGGCATTAATTTGGAGTGAGCAAATCTACTGTGGGGGCTGCTGTGATCCAAGGAGCCAATGCAATCACAAAGAGCTGCTGCTATCAAAGGTAGTGACTCTGGGAAATGTGCAGGCCATAGTGGATGGCTTTGCTGCAATGGGATTCCCTAACTGTGGTGGGGCGATAGACGGAACCCATATCCCTATCTTTGCACTGGAGCACCAAGCCAGTGAGTACCTAAACCGAAAGGGGTACTTTTCAATGGTGCTGCAAGCACTGGTGAATCACAAGGGACGTTTCACCAACATCAACGTGGGATGGCCAGGAAAGGTACATGACGGTCGCATCTTCAGGAATTCTGGTCTGTTTCAAAAGCTGCAGGAAGGGACTTTCTCCCAGACCACAAAATAAGTCTTGACCATTACTTTAGTTCAGGCCTCAGGCCTCATACCGGGCCTCTGACTGAAGTGAGGCTGGAGTGGGCGGAGCTAGGGAGCGCTAAGCCCACCCCTCAGAGGGTCAGGCAGTGACCCGGAACTGTAAAGGCCGGTCCTCAGAGCTCAGTGGGAGCCCAGCTGCCAGAGAGAGCAGATGTCCCTAGCAGAGCCCTCGACTGGGAAGCCCCCGCGGCCCAAGGCAGTTGCCCAGACTGGGCGGACCTGCCCTGCGCCTGCTATCCGGAGGAGATGCCGGGCCTGCCCGTCAACCCCTGCCCCGAAGAACCTATGCTCCTGGATCCCCCAGAGGCCAACACCAGGACCCAGGTAGGGCCCGAGGGGGAGTGTGGAAGTAGACCAGGGGCAGCACTACCAGAGTCTATGTTGGTGTGTTGTGGCCAGGATCCTCACTGACTCAGTAACGGATCTTCAGCTGCTGCTAGGGTCCCGGGCTGGGATGCAGTGGATTGGGAGGGCCTGCATCCCCCCCCGCCACCCAACTCCTGGGTGGCAGACTCCCCCTCTCCCTGGCTTGAGGAGGCTGAAGCCTATGGTTACTGCTCAGCTCTGCCTGAGGGCCTGAGCCCCCTGACTCAGTGTTTGTTGCCCTGCCCTTTCCTTGCCAGCTTCTGTGAGCAGGGCCTGCCTCTGGCTCACAGCTTAACTTTGCTTTATGTTAGCAAAGTCTTGACCATTACTTTAGTTCAGGCCTCAGGCCTCATACCGGGCCTCTGATACCAAGGTTTATATATTAGGGCCTCTACTTACTACAACTACCCGAGATTCGACCCGGCAAGGCCGATTTCAGCACTAATCCTCTCGTCGGGGGTGTAGTAAATAAATCAATTTTAAGAGCCCTTTAAGTCTGAAAAAAGGGCTTCGTTGTGTGGATGGGTGCAGGGTTAAATCAAGGTAACGCTGCTAAATTCAACCTGAAATCATAGTGCAGACCAGGCCTCAGATAGTTTAACTTCTTTATCCACTGCCTCAGGTTCAGGATGATCACCTTGGTCTCTATAATCCCGTCACTAAACAAGTGTGATTGGTTCACAGTTCTAGATGTAAAGGATTCTTATTTCCACATAGACATCCACCCAGCACACTAGAGGTTTCTGAGGTTCACTGTGAACGTAGACTGTTACCAATACAATGTGCAATCCTTTGGCCTCTCAGTGGCACTGATGATATTCACCAAGGTATTATCAGAAGTGGTACCTCACCTCCTTTGTCAGGGTTCGTCATTCCCTACCTTGATGACTGCTCATGGGGAAGTCACATGACAGCCTTGTCCCTACTCATACTCTTATACTCCTCAGAGGTTCAGGTAAATGTAGAAAAGTTAAGTTAGTCCCACAAAGATGATAGATTTTATTGGAGTAATCCTTTTCAATCAGAGCTAAAGCAATACCTACCTCAGGACAGATTCCAGGCTACAAAGGCCCTCATCACTCTGCTGTGGCTGAACTCTCAGATGACTGTTCAAACCTATTTCATCATCCTACGTCACAGAGCTTCATGTACTTATATGACACCTGTAGATGAGCGGACTCACCCCTGCGGTGCCTCCTGCTGGTGACTTCCAGGAATTATCTCAATTCAGCTCTAGAGCACCCTCTGCAGGCTGGTGATCCACCTGTCCTCTGGCCCCCGTGTCCCTCCCTGGACCCAGCACTCTTTTACATGGGGTGCTGCCCCCTGGCAGTAACCCCTTTCTCTCAGGGTCTCCCCTCCCTGGGGAACCCCCACCCTCTATCCCCACCTTGCCTCAGTATATGGCTACTGCTCTGGGGAAGACTGCAGTATCAGCCTACTCATCACAGGCAAGGAGGGTTTGGACCTGCTGCCTTGGCCTACCCCTGGGCTGCCCTTTGCAACCCCCAGTACCTATTAGCCAAATGCTAGGCTGCAGCCTGAGGCTTTCCAGGCTGGAGCTCCCCGGCTCCTCAGTCTTTCCCCAGCCCTGCATCACTCAGGTACCTTATGTCTAGCTCCTTGCAGCCAGGCCTTTCTCACTCTACAGCTAGAGAGAGACCTCTATCTGCCCCTGGCTTCTTTGCCTTTAGAGGGCCAGCTGAGTCTATTTGGGGTGTGGCCCCAGCTGCAGCCAATTTCCCCAATCAGCCCAGCCTAAAAGCTGCTTTCTCCAGCCACAGCCTCCTCCCAGGGCTGTTTTTAACCCTTCAGAACAGGAACAGAGGACCACCTTGCTACAACACCCTTTGCCTTCTGTGTCCATAGGCTTGCTTATTGACAGTCTACATGTCAAGCAAGCACATTCTGGACAAACTGATCTTGCTCCCACACAGAGTTCTGGCTTCTCTCTCCTGGTGGGAAAAAAGGGAGATGGTGTGCATGAGGTTTCCTTTTATCCTTCCCCTACCCACAGAAAGACTGATTACCGATGCTTCCTTACTAGTAAGGCATGAAGGCTCACTTGACTAGAGCACAGGCTGCAATGGTAGCTTCATTTTGAAATGTTCCTCTCCTAGAAATTTGCAGAGCAGCACAGCAGCAATGTGGGGTTCCATTCATACATTTGTGAGACATTACACTTTGGCAGACACATCTTAGGCCTCTTTGGTAGGCCTCTTTGGCAGACACATCATTTGGCAGAGCGATCCTTCATTCTGTGGTACAACAGAGTTCCTTGTGTCCTCCTCCTGAATGAAAATTGCTTGAGAGTCACTTCAAATGGAATACCATAGGGACCATCACTCAAAGAAGAAAAGAGAGTTACTTACTTTGTACAGTATCTGGACTTCTTCGAGACGTGTGATTCCTATCTGTATTTCACTATTCACCCTCCTTCCCCTCTGCTGCAGAGCCTTATCCTATGGCTATTCGTGGTAGAAAGCTAATTGAAGAGGTGGTTAGCCTGCTCCACCTTTTATGCCCTTGGTTGGGAGCACAAGGAGAAGTAACATCCTGTACCTCCTATTCCAGTCCTGGCCCTATACTAAGCAGTGATTGGTTTAGTAATGCAGACATTGCTTTTGAGGGTTCAGTCTCAATGTCTGAATATTAATGCATTTTAAATTATGCATACATGCACGAGCTTGACCTACAATATATTTTTTGAGAAGTCCTGTGTCTTGGTTCTATACCAGTAGCATACTACATTTATGTAAGTTATGAAAGTCATAGTTTTACGGAATATGAACAAAATTTTGTGAATAAAACATTGTGTTGTATTGATGTCTAAGTGAAAACTGAGTATTAAAAACAAAATATTTTTCAGTTGCTAAGAAGTTTGCAAGTGTCTATGGGTTAATGCGCTTATCTGTGGGAGATGCTATGCGACTAGTGTTAAACAATCAGCCAGAGAGTGAGTTGGCACTTATGTTAAAGTGGCATCTTCACAAAGGACTGACTGCACCTGATGAACTGGCCATCCAAGCTCTAGAAGTGGCTCTGATGGATCATGTGTGCAGCACTGCTGGGTAAGAGGTTTGTCTGTTTGTTTTTTGTAAGATAACATTATTTTCATAAGGATTGATTTGCGTAACCATAATGAAACAAGTGGTTTCACTAAAATATGTCAATGGAACCAAAAATGTGTCCATTAAGAAGTTACACTTTGGCCCTGTCCACAGTGGAGCACAAACCAGTCTCTCCATTTCAGTCTTCAAAAAGAATTTTCAAGCATGATATTCTACAATTCTCAAGTAAGAATACTTCACTTTCCTCCTTTACCTTTAATATTTCACATTTTCTGAAAGACATGTTTTCAGCCAAAATGACAGTATTTCATTCTACACTGAAAATTCCTATTTCTTTCTCAATTTTGATGTCTCCCCCCGTCTGAGACATGAGGACTGCACCTCTTACTGCAAATACCAGTGACAACTCAGACTTATCCATATAGCTCTGGGACTCCGCTGTACCTGCTCTGCCCTTGCACAAGTTTTTTTCTCTCTGGTAGTGCAGACTGACAGTTCAGTGCTCCCATTTTGATTTTTTAGGAACAGCCAGTAAATAAAATCTGTCTTCTGTCCCCTAATCTCTATGGAATCCAAATTTCTAGTAGACTGTCCCCAGAATGGAACTGCCTGCCAAGCTGACCAAAGTTAAGAATCATCCCACTTCTTTATCTCTTCCACAAGCTCCAGCTCCTCTCTCAAAGAAGGGTAATTCTCACAGGACAGGACAACACTTAATTGATCTCTGACATGCATTTTTGAGCTTTGAGATCAGGATTGCATAAGCTTCCCTTGATGTGAAGGTGTTGGAATGTTTTGGTGTATGTTGGCCCACCAACGCCTCATATAGATTAGACAGACCTTGAGTTAAAGTAGCAGTTGTTGATTTAGATGTTATTTCTTTGGAACCTAATCCTGCTCCAGTCAAATTGCTAATTATGTAGAGGACCAGTGGGGATTGTGGATCACTATAAATAAATAGATAAGATCTCATTATTTAAAACTCCAACTTTAAATGACTCTGAACTGCTAAGTTGTGCACGCCACCAGGCTATGTAACCATGTGTTCCTACCTTTTATGCTTGGCCTACCTCCTCCACTCCCTCCAATTTTTGTTACATCCACTTCCTATATTTTGTATTACATTTTATTGTAAACTCTGGGATGGAGGCTGTGTCTTCCTATAGTTTTGTACAACCCCTCGCTCAATGGGACTTGAATCTTGATTGGGGTCTCTGGACAGTACTGTAATACTGCTGCTAATTGTTATTAATAACAGCAAATCTCTCATGCACTGACTTGAAGGGGCAGTACCACACCCTTGATATTTTTTTTGCTGTAATTAAAAATATGTTCTTGCTATTTACTGTTTAGTCTTAATGGTAAATTAGGAACTGACAGTTTTGTTGAAACCTGTATTCATGTTTCTGTTTTCACACAGAGTTGTTATTGATGGATATCCTGTAACAAGAAAACAAGTAAACATCTTGGAAGCAATGAGAATAATTCCAGTGAAAATCTTTGAGTTACAAGTGGATGCAAAGGAGCTTTTTAGAAGAGCACTGATAGACAAGGAAAGCACTGACAGGTAGCGATGCTAACAAAGAGTGATGATTTTATCCATGTAAATCTTATCGTCTCTCTAAAGTATCAGTTTAAGTACTCATATGTCCCTCATCAAAATAATATCTGAGTGCTGCTGAAAGTGACTACCAAAAACTGTATCTGCTAGCCTTGCTACTGGATTTTATTATTCACCCACAAAAGAGTTATTAGTGTCAGTAAAACTGATACTTAACTGACTCTAACATTATCTGTCTCTTTTCCTTGAGTAAGAGTTCTAATTGTAGGCCTTTTTAAAGGTCAGGAGTAATGTTTCATTTCTTCAAATTACAAAACCAGTGTTTCTCAACTTTACACATTGCAGGCCCACAAAGTGTAACCTGGGCTGCAGGGGCCAGGTGGCAAGGCAGAGGCAGCCTGGACCGCGCTCCCACCATCCTGTGGGCCAGCGACCCCGGGAGCCAGCCAGTTACCCTGATCCCGGAACTCACATAGGGTTGCCAACTTTCTAATTGCACAAACCCAAACACCCTTGCCTGACCCCCTGCATCGCCCCTACCCTAAGGCTCCTAGGCCAATCAGAACTGCAGAGTCGGTGCTTAGGGAGAGGCAGCACACAGAGACCCCCTGGCTCCTCCCAGAGGCTGCAAAACATGCTGGCCGCTTCTGGGAGCGGCATGGTGCCACGGCAGGCAGGGAGCCTGCCTTAGCCCTGCTGCACTGTCAGACTGTTCATTTGCATAACAAAAAATAACCTAGAACTATCTTTTTGCAAGAGTTTTTTACAACTCCCATTTTTAATTTCAAACAAGTTATATTTTATAGGCTTAAATCTGCCCAATTGTGCAATCTGAATAATTACTAAAATTACATTAAGAGCCTTATCTTATTGCTTTAAAAAAATCCCTAATATGTACTTTTGGCACTGTTTAAATGAAGAACCAGGATACTCTATGCATTTAAACTAGATATTTATACTTTTCAGGATACAGTACTTGCAGCTGTGTTCTAACCCAGATTGCTCTGAGAGTTTCACATAACATCCCAGTTTGAGATTAGATTATTTTTTTAATTGGATAAAATATATATTATTTTCTGAGTTTGGAGCTTGCATGTCCCCTAAACATATTAGAAACTTATGGCTCCTTATCTCCAGACAAGAGTCTGATGCTCACTTGACTCTTTTGGACCTTGATATCACAAATTTCCAGTTCAGATACTGGATGCAGGATTGTGCCTACCACCACACCAACTCTCCCATCTTAAAAGGCTCACAAAACTTTGTTTAGACTAGGATTTAAAGGCATGTTATTAGAATGTGTCCATAAACGTGTAATAATTAATATCCTAAAAGTCCTCTTCAAAATATTAAGGCTAAAGTCAGGAAATAAACAGAGCGTAATTTTCTGAATTGTGCTTGTTTTCTGGACACCCACTTGATTCCTCAGAATTGTGTAATGATAAGAACGAAAGATAATTTTTTCTGTATTAATGACAACACGATTCTTGATAACAGAGGTGTATTTCCTCAACAGTGCTCTATAGTTTCAATAAGCGTAATTAAAAAAATATTGATAGTGAACTCTAATGTATTAATTTTGACATTCTATCAGATAATCATCATCAGGGAAAATATATATTTTGTATGTTTTTTATTCTTCTTATGTCAATGCTGTTTCTTAAATCATTGCTATTTTTTATTTTCTTCAGTCCACCGTACCCTATACATGACAGCTCACAGATTCTAGCTATTCAGAACTCTTGCTATAAAAAGCAAATTGATGCTATTAGGACGTACTACGAGAAGGAACATCAGAACTGGTGTGTGGTTGATGCATTCCGCAGCAAGTGGTGGGTCTGGAACAAAATATTTGAGGAAGTTCAGGTGATCATTAAACAGATCCAGACATATTTGGAAAGAATAAGAGAAGGTAAAAGAAGAATTGCTGTTTTAAAATAGTGCTTACTGCTTTGTAATTGTAATTTAAGGAATGCATTGTGTCACATTTAGATTCAATTTTAATTTGCTTCAAATTATCCAAAGCAATAAAGCCCAGGCAAAAACATTTTAAGCTGGATTTAAGTTTCAGAGCCCATTTCAGTTACTTAGTAGTAATAAAAGTCTTACAAGAAAATAGTACTTATAAAAAATCTAATATCTTGACTACACTGGGAAAATGAATCATGTCAGAAACTTATAAATGTTATCTAATATGATGCAAAACACAATTTGCATAGTTGCATGAGGGGAGGGATAGCTCAGTGGTTTGAGCATTGGCTTGCTAAACCCAGTGTTGTGAGTTCAATCCTTGACGGGGCCATTTGGGGATTTAGTTGGGGATTGGTCCTGCTTTGAGCAGGGGGTTGGACTAGATGACCTCCTGAGGTCCCTTTCAACTTTAATATTCTGTGATTCTAGATAGAAGCTGAACATGTTAGTTGGTCATGGTTAATGCTATTGGGTTTTGAACATGAGTCTCTTGTCTACATCGTTTTACATTATGTTAACAAAGAGCTTGTCTACATGGTGAAGTAATGCACTCTACAGGGGTGTGATTTCTAAAGCCTACCCCTAATGAGTTACGCATTAATTGATCCATGTAGATCCTGCTGGTGCACACTAAAAGTTCCCTAGTGCGCTTTAACACGCACAGCACTATGTTAAAGTGCTCTAGGGGATGAGGTAAGCAGTCATGGAGTAAGAGGAAATGGCCTCCCATGGATTAGTAACTGGTTAAGAGATCAGAAACAAAGGGTAGGAATAAATGGTCAGTTTTCACAATGGAAAGAGCTAAAAAGCAGGGTCACCCAAAGATCTATATTGGGACTTGTGCTATACAACATAATCGTAAATGATCTGGAAAGGGGGGGTAAACTGTGAGGTGGCAACGTTTGCAGACGATACTCAAGATCGTTAAGTCCAAAGCTGATTGTGAAGAGTTAAAAAGGGATCTTACAAAACTAGGTGACTGAGCAACAAAATGACTGATGAAATTCAATGTTGATAAGTGCAAAATAATGCACATTGGAAAAAATCATTCCAACTATACATATAAAATGTTGAGGTCTAAATTAGCTCAAAAAAGAGATCTTTGGAGTCTGAAAATGCTGACTGCAGCAGCAGTCAAAAAAGCTAACAGAATATTAGGAACCATTAGGAAAGGGGATTGATAATAAAACAGAAAATATCATAATGCCACTATTTAAATACATGCGATTCTAGTCATCCCATCTCAAAAAAAGATTTACTAGAGTTGGAACAGGTAAAGAGAAGGGCAACAAAAATGATTAGTTAGGAGTATGGAACAGTTTCCATATGAGGGGAGATTAAAAAGCCTGGGACTGTTCAATTTCAAAAAGAAGAGACTAAAGGAGGATATGGTAGAGATCTATAAAATCATGAATAGTATGGAGAAAATGAATAGGGAAGTGTTATTTATCCCTTCACATAACACAAGAAATAGGGGTCATGAAATTAATAGGCGGCAGGTTTAAAAAAAAACAGAAGGATGTACTTCTCACATTGCACAGTCAGCCTGTGGAACTCTCAGTGGATGTTGTGAAGTATAACTGGGTTCAGAAAAGAATTAGGCAAGTTCGTGATCCATCAATGGCTATTAGCCAAAATGGTCAAGGATGCAAACCCATGTTCCTGGTGTCCCTCCTTAAACCAATACAATTTAATGTGTGGATGTTCTAAAATCAATTTATATCTGTTTAGTTTGCACCTTTAAATTTACTAATGCAAGCTAAACTGCTATTACTGGTTTTAAACTGTTATAAGTATGTCCACAAAAAGAGTGTGCATCAGTTTAAGTAAATCAGTTCTTAAACCAGTTTAAGTTAAACTGGTGCATCTTCTCTGTGTAGACAAATCCTATGACGCATTTTTCCAGTGTAGACAAGGTCTAAGGACTTGTCCTCACCTTACCACAAACTAAAAGTTTGTGTAGACAAGCCTTAAGAGACCACCTGTCTCGCCTTGTGACATATTATCACAGCTGAGGTCAGCAGAGTTGGTTGAGCTGGAGGCCAGTTGATATGAAAGGGAGTTGCGATTAAGATGTTCTCCAGTAGGACTCCTTAGCACCTTTTGGAATTTGCTTCCTCACCCTTTACCCCTTGGTACAAAGTAGCCTGAGTTTGCTGACCTTCAGGATTTGCTGAAGGGCTTATTTCCTTCCCAAATCCTCAAAAATTTCCTCTTAGGTTGTTAAGTAGTGCAGTAGAATCTGTTTGGGTGTTGAAGTTTTGTTTATATTTTTGTGATTGCCAGAGTATTGTCTAGTGGAAGGCACTGGAAGAGACCTTTTATTCTACTTATATATTTGAAATACTTATTAAGGATGCTCAGCCTATGACCTATGCTTTGTTTTATAAACTAGTATAAATAAAAATACATTTATAAACACAGAAAATTCAGACTTAAGGTTAATCTTACAAAGTTTGTTTTTTGCAGTGTTGTTGTAGCCGTGTTGGTCCCAGGATATTAGAGAGACAAAGTGAGTGAGGCAATATCATTCATTGGACCGACTTGTATTTGTGAAAGAGACATGCTTTCGAGCAACACAAAGCTACACAGACATCCTGAAGAAGAGCTGTGTAGCTTGAAAGTTTGTCTTTCACCAACAGAAGCTGATCCAATAAAAGATAGTACATCACCTACCATGTCTCACTAAGGTTTTGTTTTTTTTACCGAGTATATACTCAACCTTAACAAAATTTTTGTTTGTCTGGGAATTTCTTTCTTTTTAGTTTTTTTGCAGGGAGGGGAGGAGTGGTGAGGTTGGAAAGCAAGGAACTAGGAGTCATAGGAAGGCAGGAAACAGAAGTTTAATTGGTCCTTGGCTCCTTAGCAGTTCTCTGTGAGTTATATATCACAGATTCCTCAGGATCCATATGTTGATTCCTCTTCTCCTAGTAAGGATTCTGTTGCTATCTGCCACTCTGTGAAGGCATTACAGATTCTGCTACTGTGAAGTACAGAAGCATCTTGCAGGAGATGTTTCGCCAGAGGATGGAATTTGATAACAAAGTGTCTCTGCAAGTCCTGCCTTCACTCCCTGGCTTCTTCATGGAAGAAGCCTGAGTGGATGGGCTCGGTGAATGAGAGTGCTTACTATTTGGGAGTGTAGTGAGTACACTGATTCTATTGTAGTTTTTAAAGACTGCATGCATACAAAGCATCCATATACAATCTTCAGATTTTTATTAAGTTTAAATACATTAATAAATAAATCCCTGGCCTCTCTGAGGAGACAATCCCATTTAGACAAATCTGCTAGCAATAGGAGGATAAGAGCTGATGCCTGAGATCCAGGAACACAAAAGTAGAGGCAGATACTTTCTCTTCTTCCAAATGTAACTGGGGTGAGGGGTGTAAGTGGTGAACTAACGTAATATGCATTGATTTGGTATTAGTATGAGTACATAACAAATGTTACTTAAATTGGTTTGTTGTTCTGAGGGGAACAAATTGCTATTCTTTGGGGATCAAATACAGTCCTGGCATAAACTGACACATTTTAATTGTTGAGTTATCTTACACCAGGGTTGAGTTTGGCCACAGCTATCCTTGAAGATGGTGCAATGTAAGTTAGAATGCATGCTGCCTTATTTTACACCCTCCTTGTGCTTCTCCTGTTACAACCCTCATATTGGCATCCAAACTTCAATCTTTTAAACTTCAGTTATAACCCAAATAATATTTCATTCCTCTTTAATCTAGAATTTGAACATATAAACTGGATTTTCTTAGATATTTTATTCCAAAAGATCTTGAAGAACTCTGTTAGCTAGACCCTCAAGTTTGTAAGACTGGGGTGAATAAATGAGAGTTCTTAATCACATTCTAATTTAAACTCATTCTCATCCATGTCAAGAAATCAAATAACAATTGAAATAGTCCTTTGCGTCAGAGGAATGAAGCAGTACACCTGTAATGCTAAACTACCTCAAAGAAATCTGACTAATAAATTAATCATGAGTAGGCTCTTGCAACATTAGCTATTGTATTTCTTAAGTAATTGCTAAAGAAAAGATTACCAACATAAATTAATAAAATATATTGCAACCTAGTTACTTTAATAATCAAATTATTTATAAAGATTGCCAATTTGTGATTCTCATCATTGAGTATAAGCGTTACATTTCCACAATGGATATAATCCTCAAAAACTGCGACATTTTGTACTGCATATGAAAAATGTTTAAAAGTTACAAAATAATATTTTATTCCATTATCAACAGGAAAAGCAGCCAGTATTGCTGATTTATGTATCACACCCCAAGAGCTGCAGTCTCGCCTGGGAGAGTTTGGACAATACTGTCCTGTCAGCCTCGCAAAAAAGGGTGAACTGGTTGACTGCTCTATAACCTCATCATTGCAGTCTGCAGCAGAGTTTCGAGGACACTATTACAAAATGGCTTCGCAGGCAGAATTGAATGTGAGTATCCAAGGGGTTCAATGGCCTCAGCAAGGTTGAAATAGGATGAAGGGTAGCTTTACTAGGAGCAGATACTGCACCTGTGAAAGGTTGGGAAGTAGCAGCAAGAAAGAGCATCAGAGCCAAAATGTAATAAGTCACATCTTGTGTAGCTTGTATAATGTTAATATAATGCTATGTTCTTCTTCGAGTGCTTGCTTGTATCCATTCCAGTTAGGTGTGCGCGCGCCGCATGCACGTTCGTTGGAAGATTTTTACCCTAGCAACACTCGGTGGGTTGGCTGGGCGCCCCCTGGCGTGGTGCCGGATATATACCCCTGCCAACCCAACTGCCCCTCGGTTCCTTCTTACCGCCCGTGTCAGTCGTTGGAACAGTGGAGTGCGGTTTCACTGACCTCCACCTCCCTAGCTACTCGTAGTTCTCTAGTTATTTTTGTGTATATAGTTCAAAGTTATATAGTTAATTTTTATTGTTCATAGTTAGTGTATAGTTAAGAGGGGTTCGGGGATTAGCCCCTTCCCCGCACCCGGTGCCGGGGCCCATGCCCAGTTCACCGGGTTTCAAACCGTGCTTGGCCTGTCATAAGCCAATGCCGACAGGAGATCCACACAACTCCTGCCTTAAGTGCCTCGGGGAATCTCACCTGACAGATAAGTGTCACATTTGCAAGGCTTTTAAGCTGAGAACAAAAAAGGAGCCAGACTTTCGGCTAAAGCAGCTCCTCATGGAGGCGGCTCTTACCCCTGCGCCTTCGGCACCAAGCGCTGGTCAATCGGCTGGCAGAAGCATCTCCTCGCACCGGACCACGCCGGTGCTGCAAAGGCTTCTAGGCACTGGCCGTCACCGGCACGGAAGTCGACTCGGCACCACTCCCTCTCCCCGAGGTCGAGAAAGCCTAAGACTCCTGCTGCTTCTGTGCCACCTGCACCGCAGCCAGAGAGCTCGTCTAAGTTGGATCGCCCGGCACCGACAACGTCGGCACCGTCGATTCCGGTTCCACGAGGGCCATCGAGTCCGGTGCCTGACAGCTCCCCGGCACGCGCTGTGGTTGAGCTTACTATTCCCTCCATGCCGGAGATATTCTCAACAGCGAGGGATCTGATTGCCATGACAGAGTCGATGCTGCCTCAACCCCCAGCACTGCCGGTGCGGGTAATACAGTCTATCGGCAAGCCTGCCTTGATAAGACCATCCTCTGTTGGCACAGCAGAGCGGCACTGTCATAACCTAGTCCCAGATTTGGACCTTAGCGTCCAAAATATGGGGGTTAGCATGAAAACCTCCAAGCTTAGTTACCAGCTTGGACCTGGTAAAGCTGCCACCACCCAAAAAATTAGAGTGTTTTGGGGCACTCTGGTCCCCCCAAAAACCTTCCCTGGGGACCCCAAGACCCAAATCCCTTGAGTCTCACAACAAAGGGAAATAAACCTTTTCCCTTCCCCCCTCCAGGTGTTCCTGGAGAGATACACAGAAGCAAACTCCGTGAATCTAAACAGAGGGAGTCCACCCTCTCTATTTCCAGTCCTGGAAACACAAGCACTTCCCTCTTCACCCAGAGGGAATGCAAAGTCAGGCTAGTAAATCTAACACACACAGATTTCCCCCTGACTTCTTCCTCCCACCAATTCCCTGGTGAGCTGCAGACTCAATTCCCTGGAGTTCCCCACTAAAGAAAAACTCCAACAGGTCTTAAAAGAAAGCTTTATATAAAAAGAAAGAAAAATACATAAAAATGGTCTCTCTGTATTAAGGTGACAAATACAGGGTCATTTGCTTAAAAGAATATTGAATAAACAGCCTTATTCAAAAAGAATACAATTCAAAGCACTCCAGCAACTATAGACATGTAAATACAAAAAAAACCATATAAATCACTATCTGATCTTTTGTACTTACAACTGGGAAACAGAAGATTAGAAAGCAGGAAACAGAAATCACTTCTCATAGCTGAGAGAGAGACAGACAGAAGACCAAGAACAAAGGACTCACACACAAAAAAACCCTCCACCCAGATTTGAAAAAGTCTTGTTTCCTGATTGGTCCTCTGGTCAGGTGCTTCAGGTTACTTTTTTTCCAGGTGAAAGACACATTAACCCTTAGCTATCTGTTTATGACAGGCACCGTTCACAATCACGGTCCCGCAGACGCTCCAGGTCCCATCGGCACTCCCGCTCCCAGCGCCGCTCACAGTCCCGGTACCGTTCTCCTCCTCAGTACTGGTCGCACTCGCGGCACCGGTCGGTATCCCATTCGCCGTCCCGCTACTCTCGGCACCGTTCCAGCTCCCGGCGCTGCTCCAGGCACCGTGACTCCCGTAGCCGCTCCCGACGTCGAGCCTTGAGATCTCGGTTGACCTCCCGGCACCACTCCAGTCGCAGGTCCTGATCTCGTTCCCGGTACCAGTACACCTCCCAGTACTGGTCCCCGGTGCCGAGTAGGGCAAGGTCCGCTAGAGACAGAGACTCTGCCCAGGGCTTTTCAGCACCTCCATGGCCATCCAGACACGCATCAGTGTCATCCTACGCGGACAGCTCTTATGCTCAGGACCGCGATTCTGATGTGCCCACGAGAGTCTTCCAAAAGACCCAGACCCAGGACCAAGGACCCCATCAGTGGTCTTTCTGGACACCTTGAGCGTACCACCAGGCCCAAGGCGTACCAGTAGTTCCGTCCCGCTCTGTCTCATCAGAGCACCGAGTGCCGGAGGCGACAGTTAGCCGTCCCCCTCCGACTGCTGCGGAGGAAGCCCCAGTTCACCCACCGGACTTCCAGCTTCCTCTGAAGCAGGAGATCGCCCAAGAGCAACAGGCCACCCAGGACCTGCTCGTCGCCAGCATCTCCTCTTCCTCTTCTCCAGATGAGACGGTGGCAAGAACATCCTCCTCGGGCCCTCCTCCAATCGACCTGAGAGCCCATCAGGACCTCCTAAGGAGGGTAGCATGCAATATGAGCCTCCAGGTGGAGGAGGTCCTGGAGGTAGAGGACCCGGTAGTGGACATTCTATCGGCGGATGCTCCCACTAGAGTGGCCCTACTGTTTATTCGGACCATCCAGGCGAATGCCGATACTATATGGCAGTCCCCAGCCTCTATCCCTCCTGCGGCCAGGGGAGTCGAGCGTAAATATATAGTGCCCTCTAAAGGGTATGAGTACTTGTATGTCCATCCTCCTCCCTGCTCACTAGTCGTCCAGTCCATTAATGAGAGGAAACGCCACGGCCAGCAGGCACCAGCCCCGAAATCGAAGGAGGCTAGGCGAATGGACCTACTCGGCTGCAAGGTGTACTCGGCAGGGGCCTACAGCTCCGGGTGGCAAATCAACAAGCCTTGCTTAGCCGCTATAATTATAACACCTGGGTGGCGGTGGGTAAGTTTACCGAGCTTCTCCCTCAAGACTCCCGCCAAGAGTTCACTGCCCTCTTGGAGGAAGGGAAAAAGGTGGCCAGAACTTCCCTCCAGGCCTCATTGGATGCAGCAGACTCAGCAGCCAGGAGTCTGGCCTCAGGTGTTGCTATGAGGCGCATCTCATGGCTTCAGGTTTCAAACCTCCCACCGGAGCTGCAGTATGCCATTCAGGACTTACCTTTTGATGGTAAAGGCCTCTTCTCAGAAAAGACTGACCCCAGGCTGCAAAGCCTGAAGGACAACAGGGTCATAATGCACTCTCTTGGCATGCATAGGCTGGTGACCCAACGCAGGCCTTTCCATCCCCAGCCTCACCGCCCATACTCTGTGCCTAGACAAAGACAGGACTTTTGCAGGCTGCGCGGCCGAGGTGGTCGCAGACGACCGTCAGGACCACAAGGGAGCCAAAATCAAGGTCCCTCGAAACCACCACCGGGACCAAAGACGAACTTTTGAAGGTGTGCCTGAGGGCGGCGTACCAGTTACAGGCCAGGATCCCTCTCCTCCTTTCTCCAGACGTCTCTCCTACTTCCTCCCGGTGTGGTCCCAGTTAACTTCAGATCGCTGGGTCCTACGAACGGTGGAGTATGAGTACCACCTCCAACTTATTTCAACCCTGCCCTCCCACCCTCCAACCCTGTCCCTCTTCAGGAACCCCTCTCACGAGCAATTCCTCTTACAAGAGGTGCAGACGCACCTCACCATAGGAGCTATAGAGGAGGTACCAATGGATGAAAGGGGCAAGGGGTTTTACTCCCGTTATTTCCTAATCCCCAAGTCGAAGGGAGGTCTCAGACCTATCCTAGACCTGCGAGGACTCAACCAGTTTATGATAAAGTTGAAGTTCCGCATGGTATCCCTGGGGACCATTATCCCGTCCTTGGATCCTGGAGACTGGTATGCCGCCCTCGATATGAAGGATGCGTACTTTCACATCGCCATCTTTTCTCCGCACAGGAGATACCTCCGCTTTGTAGCCAGCCGTCAGCACTTCCAGTTTACGGTCCTGCCGTTTGGCCTTTCTACAGCCCCAAGGGTATTTACAAAATGTATGGCCATAGTCGCCGCCTACTTCCGCTGACGTCGGATACACGTTTTTCCGCATCTGGACGACTGGCTCATCTGAGGGGCCTCCGAGACACAAGTTACCCAGCATGTGAGCATCATCAGGGACCTATTCACACGTCTAGGCCTGATGATCAATATAGAAAAATCCACTCTGGTTCCCACACAGAGGTTAGACTTCATAGGACCTATCCTGGACTCCAATCTAGCCAGAGCCTGCTTACCACAGCCGCGATTTCAGGCGATGGCAACAATCATCCGAGGTCTACAGAATTTCCTGACGACCTCAGCTCACACTTGTCTTGGTCTCCTGGGTCACATGGCTGCCTGCATGTTTGTAACCAAACACGCGAGGCTCCACCTCCGTCCTCTCCAAGTTTGGATTAACTCAGTATACCGCCCGGGCAGGGACCCAATAGACACGATAGTCACCATTCCCTCGAGCACCCTAGGCTCCCTAGAATGGTGGCTAACTCCCTCCCTGGTGTGTACAGGGCTGCTGTTCCATCCGCCCCAGCCCTCAATGTCCCTGACGACGGACGCATCATCTCTCGGCTGGGGTGCTCTCCTCGGTCACCTTCGTACTCAAGGCCTTTGGTCTTCTCAGGAGCTGGCATTACACATAAATGTCCGAGAACTGAGAGCAGTCCGCCTGGCGTGCCAGGCGTTCCAGCAACAGTTGCGAGGCCGTTGTCTCTCAGTGTTTACAGACAACACAACGGCCATGTACTACAAAAACAAGCAGGGAGGGACACGGTCCTCCCCCCTTTGTCAGGAAGCCATCCAACTCTGGGACTTTTGTATAGCCCACTCGATACATCTGGGCTTTCTCCCAGGCATTCGGAACACCCTGGCGGATCGACTCAGCAGGTCTTTCCTGTCTCATGAGTGGTCGATCCGCCCAGACGTTATGCATTCTGTTTTCCAGAAGTGGGGATTTCCCCAAATAGACCTGTTCGCTTCCCATGAGAACAGGAAATGCCAGATGTTCTGCTCCTTCCAAGGTCTCTCCCCGGGATCGATCTCGGATGCTTTTCTGATGCTGTGGAAGAGCCAGCTCCTTTATGCCTTCTCACCGCTCCCGCTGGTTCACAAGGTCCTGCTGAAACTCTGCAGGCACCGAGTGCGCATCATCATGATTGCTCCAGCGTGGCCCAGGTAGCACTGGTACACCACATTGCTCGACCTGTCGATAGCCAACCCAATTACCCTGCCACTCCACCCAGACCTCATAACTCAGGACCACGGCAGGCTTCGCCACCCGGACCTGTAGGCTCTTCACCTCATGGCGTGGCTGCTGCATGGCTAAACCAGTCAGAGTTACGTTGCTCTGAATCAGTACGACAAGTTCTCCTGGGTAGCAGGAAGCCTTCCACTCGGTCAACGTACCTGGCCAAGTGGAAGCGTTTCTCCTGCTGGTGCGAAACACTTAATTTTACTCCCATTGAAGTCTCAATCCCTTCTATTTTGGACTACCTCTGGTCTCTCAAACAGCAGGGCCTAGCAGTATCATCACTGAGGGTATACTTGGCAGCCATCTCTACCTTCCACCCAGGCGAAGGTGGTCGTTCCGTGTTCTCACACCCTATGGTTTCGAGGTTCCTCAAGGGCTTGGAGCGCTTATACCCTCAAGTATGCCGCCCAGCCCCGACCTGGGACTTCAACCTGGTTTTAACCAGACTTATATTTCCCCCATTTGAGCCGTTAGCAACCTGCTTACTACTATACCTGTCTTGGAAGACAGCTTTCCTTGTAGCCATTACATTGGCCAGATGAGTCTCCGAGCTTAGGGCTCTTACGGTGGATCCGCCGTACACTGTGTTCCACAAAGACAAGGTGCAGTTGCGACCACATCCGGCTTTCCTCCCTAAGGTGGTTTCGGCCTTTCATGTTAACCAGGACATCTTTCTCCCGGTCTTCTTCCCAAAGCCACACTCAACGCCACAGGAGCAACAACTGCACTCCCTGGATGTCCGTAGAGTGCTCGCATTTTATATTGAGCGGACAAAACCCTTTCATAAAACGCCCCAACTCTTTGTCGCGGTAGCAGACAGAATGAAAGGCCTACCTGTTTCCTCTCAGAGGATCTCATCTTGGGTGACGGCGTGCATCTGCACTTGTTATGGTTTGGCTCATATTTCCCCAAGCCACATCACCGCGCATTCTACCAGGGCTCAGGCTTCATCTGCCGCCTTCCTGGCTCGTGTACCTATCCAGGAGATATGTCGCGCAGCTACCTGGTCCTCGGTCCACACCTTTGCTTCGCATTATGTTCTAGTTCAATAGTCTAGAGATGATGCAGCCTTTGGCTCAGCAGTTTTGCATTCTGCCACATCTCACTCCGACCCTACCGCCTAGGTAAGGCTTGGGAATCACCTAACTGGAATGGATATGAGCAAGCATTCAAAGAAGAAAGCACAGTTACTCACCTTTGTAACTGTTGTTCTTCGAGATGTGTTGCTCATATCCATTCCAAACCCGCCCTCCTTCCCTACTGTCGGAGTAGCTGGCAAGAAGGAACTGAGCGGCAGTTGAGTCGGCAGGGGTATATATCCGGCGCCATGGCGGCGCCTCTCCAGGGGCACCCAGCTGACCCACTGAGTGTTGCTAGGGTAAAAATCTTCCGACGAATGTGCACGCGGCGCGCGCACACCTAACTGGAATGGATATGAGCAACACATCTCGAAGAACAACAGTTACAAAGGTGAGTAACCGTCTTTTTCTTTCGTAATACAAATGTTTATTTTCTCTTACTACAGAAATTCTTGAATGCACCAGAGTTGTATGTGCCACCATTAGCACCTCATCCTCTTCCCTCACCAGATATGCTACCAAAAAAACTGACAATGGCAGAAGTGAAGGCCTTATTCCCTAAAAAGGCTGAAATGCAAGGATACTGTCCAGTCACTTACCTAGATGGAAAACAAAGGTAAATCCTTACATTTCCCAGAATATTTATTTTTTAAAAAAAGTACCCTGACAAAGTACTGCTTTTCTCTTTTCAACAGGAATAACAATTACAATTCTTTACATTGCAAAACTTTTGTAAAATAAACTTTTGAAACCCACTGGCTTCGGTCTTCATTATGAACCTGAAACATTGAAGAGATTGCATAAAACATGAAGCAAGCTAAACCAGCATAGATTTGTTGTCCCCAAAAAAACAGAGTTCCTACTCCTGTTTTTTGCTACTGTCTGGTGGGGTCCAGTAGCCTTCCATTCTTCATTCCTTCGGATATTTTCACAGGGCTGCCTATGAGACTGCTCCAATCTTTTTCTTCTATGGTGGGTGAATGGGCAGCCAGTAGGCCATCTTTCCTCTCCTCAAGATCTATAAGTGTCTTTTAGGGACTGTCATAACTGTCCTACTCAGATCTGAACCTTAGAGTTCAGAACATGAGAAGCTAGCATGAAACCTCCAAACTTAATTACCAGCTTGGATCTCATATCGCTGCCACCAGCCAGAATTCCAGTGTCTGGCTCACTCTGGTCTCCCCAAAACCTTCCCTGGGGGACCCCAAGACTCAGATTCCTTGAGTCTCACAACAAAGGAGAATAAACCATTTCCTTTCTCCCTCTTCCCCTCCAGATGTTCCCTCCCTGGGTTCCTGGAGAGATATACAGATTCAAGCTCCGTGAATCTAAACAAAGGGATTCCACCCTCTTTACCTCCTCCCAGATTTCCCCGCCCTGGGTACTCTAGGAGATTCCCTGCTTCAAGTCCTTGAAACACAAGTACTGAGAGATCAAATCTCTCTCCCCCCCTACCCAGAGGGTATGCAAAGTCAGGCTTAGTAAATCTTAACACAAAGAGATTTTCCCCCTCCCTTCGTTTCTTAGCCTTAACCAGTGAAAAACACTTAAACAGGTCTTAAAAAGAAAGTTTTATATAAAAAGAAAGAAAAAGACATAAAATGGTCTCTGTATCAAGGTGACAATATACAGGGTCAATTGCTTAAAAGAAAAAATGAATAAACAGCCTTATCCAAAAAGAATATAATTTAACACATTCCAGCAACTACACACATGTAAATAAAAAAAAAACAATATAAACCTATTGTCTTACTATCCTTGTACTTACAACTTGGAAACAGAATATTAGAAAACTTGGAGATAGAGAGATCACTCCCAGAGCCGAGAGGGTCACTGAACCAAGACAAAGAACAAAGAACTCACACCCAAAACTTCCCTCCACCCAGATTTTAAAAAGTCTGGTTTCCTGATTGGTCCTCTGGTCAGGTGTTTGGTTCCCTTTGTTAACCCTTTACAGGTAAAAGAACATTAACCCTTAGCTATCTGTTTATGACAGGGACTGGTGACATAACTGGTCCTTTTGCTTTCTGCAGTAGTGGTAGTTAAAAACTCTGCTGCTTTAGCTGCTGTTGATGCCATATTAGCCCTCATTCTGAGGCTGAAAGACATCCTACTAATTTGAAATTCTGTTAACATGGGTGTGCTCTGAAGTATTTCTAATGAGCAGAATGAGGCCAGCCAAAAGAGCATCCTCAAGAGGATCAGCTTCTACACATCTCCAGCAGACAAAGCAGGTGGAGAGCAAATAGGTTTGTTATTCCTGCAAAGATCTTTGCTGGAGCTAAGGAGCAGACCTAATAGCAGGTCCCCTGAAACAAGTAGGGAAGAGAGTTGACCAGATGGCTACCTCTTGAAGACTTTGAGGGATAGATTGGGGGAGGTTCTTATACTGTAAGCTCTTTGAGGCTGGGACTGTATCTTCTTTTGTATCTTGTACAGTGCCAAGCATTATTCTCACTTAATACATAATAGATAAGGCTAAGATTATGTCATGGAGGTCACGGAATCTGTGACTTTCAGCATCCTCTGACATTTTCCGCTTCAACCCTGGGGTGGTGGGGCTGGAGCTGACAGCCAGCAGTGGGGTTCCGGAGCTCTCAAATGCCACAGGCAGCGGGGCCCACTGCAGCTCCCAGCCATTGTGGGGGTAATGGGGGGAGGGGCAGGGCTGCAGCTCCCAGCCACTGCAGGCAGTGGGGGCACTCCGGAGCTCTCAGCCACTGTGGGCGGTGTGGGGGAGGACCCTGGAGCTCCTAGATACCGTGGGGGACAGGGCACCCCCAGCTCCCAGCCACCAGGTGGGGCCCCCACAGATCCCAGCTGCTGCAGGCGGCAGTGGGAACCTCGGCACTCTCAGCCACCAGAGTGGCAGGGGGACCATGGATCTCTGAGCCACCAAGGGCACCTGGGGAACCCAAGAGCCAAAACAATGGTGGGTGCTGGACCCCCTCCTCCCCATTTTGTCAGTTATTTCTAGTAAAAGTCAGGGACAGGTCTTCTGTGAATTTTTGGTTATTGCCAGTGACCTATCCCTGACTTTTATTAAAAATAACCGTGACAGAATCTTAACCTTAAAAATAGATCACATAGAACTCCCTCCCCTACCTTCTCTAAAGATGGCTAAAAATAAGGGTGAGCTTGAGCCTTTTGGAGGGCGGTAGGTCCTGTGAGGAGAGGATCTCTGTAGCCTTATTTTTGTTTATGACAAAACTTACATGGTTTGAATGGTTTCAACCAAGATTTACTTTAGGTTTTCAAGTTGTTAATTATTCAAAATGGCACCCAAATCCCAGGCATTCTAAGAAGATACAAATTGAGCCACCAGTATCACACAGTAAGGCCACAAAGCTCTCCTAAAAAGGTAGCTGAGCATTCACTTATTGTGGGGAAATCCATGGTTGGGATAGAGCCAACATAACTAGCTTTAGACCACCCCTTCTCAGCTTCAGAGATACTCATCCAGAGAAATAGTCCCTGTTGGAGGGTGTTTACAGGCAAATCTAGAGTAGGGCCCATGTTCCTTACTGAGGCAATGTATCCAATTCAAATTGTGAGCTATGAGTAGCTCTGTCAGTCACGTGGTGGGAGCATGAACTATTATACCCCGTTGTTTTTGTAATTAGTAGAGCTATTAGATCAGAACAGTCCTAATTTTTAATGTATTTAAATAGAACAAATGATACTTCATATTCCTTGTAGATATATACTTGTTTCTTATTCTGTCTTTTGAGATACGAAACCTTGGTACCTGGCACCATTGAGTATGCTGTGGAATATCGAGATAAACTATATATTTTTGAAAGTGAAGAAAAACTCCAGAAGTTTATGAGGTAAATTTATTAACTTTTATTTTAACTTTTAATCATTTCACATTTTCTGTCTTTGAAAACACTTAACTTCTGTGTCTTAGGTTACCAGAAAAATACTGGAATCAGAAGCTTCCACACAAACTTCCTCCAATAAAGGAACCAGTTCTACTTACTGCTCTTCCCCTGACTGGATATCTTGAACAGGCTAGTTTTTGCTTCTTTAATTTAAATTAAATTTAAGCTACAATATAGGATTATACTGTGTCTTCTGATTTTTGCTTTTTATTTTAAAATGTATAATTCATCTTGATTTTATTAATAGAAATTCAATAAAGATCATGGAAATATATGTACTTACAGTTAAGGGAGGATACTACTGGTAGTTTAAAAAATGGCAGCTGTTTGAAGCTATTCAGAGATTTGTAATCTTAAAGTAGTCCTGGGGAAGATTAATTAATGGGCAGAATCCAGGTGAGGCCATCAAAGATACATGATAAACTGCAGAACAATGTAATAAAATTTATCCCAAGGTTCCTCCATTTATCTTATGGCTCTCTAATTTATCACAGAGTTATACTACTACTTGCATAGTGTAGTTGTGTAAAATACATATGGAGCTAATATCCATGCCCATTCAATTTGTCACAGGCCTATGACCATATCATCTGCCCCCAATCAATTTTTGCATCCACTAATCCATTGTAGGAGGGATGTGCAAGTGGTATAAATCTGACCTTTGTACTGCTCTAATATTGGTGCTGCTTTATGCATAGAGAGCGGCTGTAACTTAAGCCAGCCTTTAATGATGATGGAGGACCAAGGATACAGAGGACAGGCATGGTATAGGGCATTCCTGTTTGTTGTTGTTTCGTTTTTATTGCAGTTGCACTTAGGGGTCTTAATCATAGTGTAGTGCTGTTTTGTACAAATGCATAACAAAAACATAGATCCTGCTCCCAGAAGCTTGCCTTTTTTTTCCATGCTGTGTTGGCAACAATGAGAGTATGTGACATAAGAATCTCTCTTTTGTCTCTGTGGCATTGGAGGATCACCCTTGCTATGAGGTGATCCTCTGAAAGTTAAACTGGGTTCATGAGCTGAGTATGATGATAGTACAGTACAGCATGGAGCAGCTACACTGCACTGGCAGGTCTGGCCATGCATGTTCGTATACATATGTTTGCACACACTCTCACATAAAACTTACATGGCATTGCTAACAGTATGGCAACTTGCCATGGGATAGTGTTATTAAAATAAATACTAAACAGGCATTTTCTTTTCTATAACATATGGATGGAAAAGATAACTATTTACTCCTGTTGAAGTCAGTAACAGAACTCCCATTTATTTAGATGCTCGGACACCATGGAATATCAAAACATATACAGATAGACATAAATGACAGCAGGATCAGGCTTTTAATGTATTTTTGGTGTACTGTGTTCAAGTCCTTGCTACATGGCCTTTTTAAAACAATTTGTATTTCTTCAGGGGATAGCAACTGCTCTAATAAAAGCTATGAATGAAGTGGGCTGTTTAAAGCCAAAGTTTCCATTCTTAAGTGTAAAAAAAACTGCTCTGCTGTTTGTGGCCTATCATTTAAAAGGTATGATAAAATGTGCTATAGTAATACCATTAATTGAATAAATGGAATGAATTCTTTTATATAATTTTTAGATAAAAATGCAATCGCTGACTCATCTGATTGCCCCATTCTTCTGAAGTCTGATTCTTTAAAAAATAAATACTATACATAGCATAGTACATATAAACACGTTTTTGGCAAATATATAGGGCACCAAGGTGAGAGAGGTATTAATAGGCCCCCCCAAAAATATTGTGAGACTCTGTTACTTTATCACCGTACTAGGGAAATTCCCTCCCTCTCTCCCCAAATTAACTAGTTTTAAAACATAACACAAAAAAAATTGCTTTTAAAGCTAGCTGGAGCTGTAGTGTGAGCCAGTCTTGGGCAACCTGAACCATTTTTAAAACTGGTTGGGACTCACTGTAATAAAGGATGCTGAAAGATCAAGTTAACACACTTATCTGACCTACACCAATTTCCAGAAAAGAATCAACCAAAATATCAGTGCAGGATCTAACTGTTTTTAAAAATGGTTTAGTTGAAACAGATTTTAGATTCACATGGAGCATTAGTAGCTCTAAGGCCAGCTCCACAGCATGGATTCAGGTACTGATCCACGAAATTAGATCTATTTATGATACAAGAAGCTGCATCAGTAACTTTCCGCGGAAGGACACAGGTCAAATGTACATGATGATATAATTAGATCTTTTAGCAGCCTTTACCAAGTCCAGTGTTGTTGACCTGCTAGCTTGTTTGTGAGGTCACTGGGGAAAATTTCAAAATGTATGGGTAATGCTGTGAGTCTGTCATGGAGATCATGGATTCCATGACTTTCCAGGACCTCTCATGACTTCCGCAGCTGCAGCGGCCAGTGTGGCTGACCTCAGGGTCACCCAAGCAGCTGTCCCCAGGGCCAGCTGCACCAGCTACTCCTCGGGTGGCCTCAGGTACCTGGCTCCGGGGCTGCCTGAGCAGCAGCAGTCCTGGGGGTGGCCCTGGAGCAGTGGTCTCACGGGCCACCCCAGAGGTTGTCGGAGCAGTGGTCCCCGGGGGCCTCAGAGCAGTGGGGGGCGGGCAGTCAACCCCAGGGGCCCCCGCCGCCCCAAACGGCAGCACTCCAGGGCCCTAGGAGCAGCTAAGATTTAGTCAGGGGTATTTATAGTAATAGTCATGGACAGGTCACGGGCCATGAATTTTTGTTTATTTCCAATGACCTGTCCATGACTTTTACTAAAAATACTCATGATTAAATCTTACCCTTAATTATGGGCTGTTATACTACCAGTATGCTGATGATTTTCAGTTCTGCATCTCATTGTTATTGAACCTTCGTTATTTAAAATCTCCTTACTTTCTCAGTAGATAAATACAATCTTAATGAAAGTTAGCTGACTTAAACTCAGTTCATAGAAGATTGAAGTGATACTTGTTGATAGAATAAAACATCTTTTGGAATTGACAGGTGGAAAGACTGCTTTCGCCACTTAGGGAGTATGCCCAAATTTTGTTTCAGTTGTTCATATCAGCTTATTATTTGACTCTTCACTGCTCCTGGATACACAGGTGACTAGGGTGGCCTAAAGAACTTGTCATCTGTAGCCAGCCCAGAGAGGGCAGGCTCTCCTCTCCAGTGTATTCAGGAGTCTAACATCTCCCTGGTTTGTGACTGAGCTTTCTATGCAGATATAGGAGGCAGTTCAGTGCTGTTGCTAGGGGACTCTGGGCGAGACCACATCCTTTACTTCCACTCACCAGAAGTCTTGCCTGTGATAGAGTAATATGTTCAGTGGTTCAGCTCTCCCCTGCCTTTTGTTATTTTTAACCTCTTGCTTTACATGTGTGGTTTTTTTTTTAAGGTAACGGCAAGTTTATCTTCTCTGTCAGGTTCTTCACATACTTTGTGTCTCTGTGGAGCTTTCAGAGCACTGAGATTATCTCTAATAGATTAATTAATAGTTTACTAGTTCCAGTCAGGGAGCCAACCTTGTAAAACTTTCTTGGCCACCTGGATAAAATTCTTCTTGTGCATGGATAACTAGCTTGACCCTAGAAATCCCAGAATCCTAGACATCTATCTATGGTTATCTCCAAAACTGGATAGAATTGCATCTCAAATCTGGTGGGGGGGGGACGGGTTGTTTTGTTTTTGGAAGATGTAGTGGTGGTTCCAATGAGAAGTCAAGCACATGTCTTGACCCTCATGAGTGTGCAATGAGCTGGAACAACAGAATCCCTGATCAATCACCCATGAGCCTCAAGCGCCATTAGATGCCTTATCACTAGTTTGGAGAGCCCTGTGACTATCATCTCAGAGTGGAACCTGCATTTGGTCTTACAGACTCTTGCTTCATCATTTTTCAGTCCTTTGAGTGATTGCACCTGTGCATTCCACTCTTGGTGTCTGTGCACCCAGCACACGGGCATTGGAAACTTTTTCCCTCTGTGGTACCCATTTGGTGGCTTGAGCTCCCCCTCCTAGCACATGCCATTCTGTGAAGGTATGAAGGGCAGAGCCTCCTTAGTCCCCCTCAGTTCCTTCTTACTGCCCACAATTTATGTTGGAACTCCGTTGTATGCTGGAACAATTCTTCTCTCAGCCTTTGTGTAACATAGTGTATATATATTGTTAGTCTAGTTCTTAGTGTTAAAAAAACAATTTTTTTTGGACTTGTCATTTCCCCGTTTAGGGTCTTTCTATTCATGGTACCAAGGTATGCCCTGGTCACCAGGTGCTTTTTACTCCAGGCCTATGCCAGTTAACAACCTGCACAACAGCTTCCTAGCGTGCTTTGGAGAGGCACCCATGAACACTGGAGTGCCAGAGTTCAAGCTTAGGATGAAGAAAGATAGGAAGGCCTCCCCATCCTGCTGCCCTAGTTCTGGGCCCCCTCAGGACACCTGGAACTGGAAAGCAGCCATTTTGATGGGCCAGTTGGAGTCAGCACATCACTCTCCATCTCTCCAAACCCAAAGCCTCTCCCCTTCACAAACCATCTGTCCCACTTCCGCAATGATTTGTCCCGGATTACTTTGGACCAGTGGGTCTTGTGCATTGTGGAGGTGGGATATAATCACCAGTTTGCTTCTACCCCTCCCTCTCTCTTCAGGGACCACTCTCACAAGAAATACCTTGTCCAGGAAGTTCAATCATTCCTTCTTTTCGGAGCAAGAGATAAGGTTCCATATGGTCTCAGAGGGAGGGGGTTTTATTTCCTACATTCCTAATTCCAAAAGCATTATCTCAACAAATTCTTAAAAAGGATAAAGTTCCATATGGTCACCCTAGCTTCTATTATCCCTTCCTTGCATGCTGGAGACTGGTATGCCACCATTGACTTAAAAGATGCCTATTTCCATTTGGCAATCAGTGAAGCTCACAGGAAGTAACCCTGGTTTCTTGTAAATCAAAACCATTACTAGTTCACTGTACTACCTTTTGGTCTGACAGCAGCTCCCAGGGTCTTTACAAAAGACATAGCAGTTGTAGCTGAATTCCTTCGAAGATCAGGAGTACATCCCTGGGGCATGCTGCCTTCCAGACTTCCTGCCTTACTCCTAGTCTCTGGGAGCTGCAGCTCCCTCCCCTCCATTCCCTGGTGGGGTGCAGGATCAGGTCACGTCCTTCTCTGGAGTTCCCAGAGCATGTCCTTCTCCCTGGCCTGCTAGCATCCATTGAGCTATCTGGCTGCCTTTTAAATCCCACCTCCAATTCAAGCATGCAGGGCTGTGCTGGATTAAACTCAAGATAGGGCCTTTCTTCCAGACTACAAATTCCAGGCAGTTTGATCAGCTGTCATAGGATTGAAGCCACATCTGATCTCAACAATACAAAACTGTTTGAGGCTTCTGGGTCACATGACCTCTTGCATCTATGTGGTTCACCAAACTAGATTGCAACTCAGAATTCTGCAGAGCTAGCAGGCATCAGTCTACTTGCCAAGCAACCATCAAGCCAAGCCCTCACGACTCACCCAGCCACCATGGACTCCATGGTAAGAGTTCCCTCCCATGTCCTTGCCTTCCTAGATTGGTAGAAAGATGCAGCTAATGTGTGTGTAGGTGTTCCATTTGCCTACCCACAACCAACTCTCACGCCAGTGACAGAAGCTTTGAACCCGAGATGGAGGACCCAGCTTAGTTCTCTACAGATACAGGGTCTATAGTCCTCAGAGAACTTAGCTTTACACATCAGTGTCAGAGAACTGAAAGCTGTCAGTCTGGCATGCCAAGTATTTCTATCTCAGATCAGGGGAAGCAGGCTGTTACTCCTCACAGACAACATGGCAGCAATGTTTTACCTCAACAAGCAGTGGGGATCCCACTCTTCTCCACTTTGTCAAGGAGCAATCCTACTCTGGGAGCTTTGTATTGCCAACAGGGCCGGCTTTAGGCCAATTCCCCTGAATCGGGTCCTGCACCCACGCCTAAGAGGGCCCCATGCCCTAAAGAAGAGCACCTAACTTTTTAATTTTTATTCACCCAGCGGCAGTCCGGGTCTTCGGTGGCACTTCGGCAGTGGGTCCTTCAGTGCCGCAGAAGACCTGGAGTGAAGGACCCGCCACTGAAGTGCTGCTGAAGACCCGCACCGCTGCCGGGTATTCAAATCAAGCCTCACACTTCCTAAAGCCAGCCCTGATTGCCAACTCAATAGATCTACAAGCATCTTACCTGCCGGGCATACAGAACGACCTAGCAGACCACCTGGGCAGATTGTTGACAAGTCACCACCTGAGGTCTCTTCGCTCAGATGTGGCCATACACATTTTCCAGCAGTTCGGTTTTCCCCCAGTAGACCTATTTACGAAAAAATCTAACAGAGAATGTCAGCAGTTCTGCTCCCTGTGGGGCCACAGTCCAGATTCCATGACAGAAGCCTTTTTACTGATGTGGTCAGGCACACTCCTCTGTGCTTTTCTGCCAGTCCAATTCATTCACAGATATTGCTTAAAAGAAGACAGGACCAGGCCAGAGTCATACTTATAGCCCCAGCATGGGCCCATCACCAATGGTTCTCCAGTCTCCTGGAGCTGTCAGTGAAACCTCCAATTTCACTTCCATTGTACTTGGACCTAATCTCCAAGGATCATAGTTGCCTTCTTTACCCGAGCCTACAGTCCTTTCATTTAACTGCAAGGATGCTCTAAGGCTAGACACTAAGGAGCAGGCTTTCTCAAAAGACATTCAAGAGATCATGCTACATAGTAGAAAGCCTTTGACAAGAGTGATTAAATGGAGGCATTTGTCCAGCTGGTCTCATCAATATGGGGTATTATCATCCAGTTATTCAGTTCAACTTATTCTGGACTACTTATTATACCTAAATACCAAGGTTTGGCAGTTAGTTCTATCAAGATACCTCTGGCTGCTATTTCAGCATTCCATCCTATGGTGAACAATCACTCTGTTTCTTCAGTGACATGTCCATGATGTTTTAAAGGGCATAGTCAAATTATTCCCTCAAGTGCAATATCCTGTTCCCCATAGAATCTAAACCTAGTTACTGTCAAGACTTATGGGTCCCCCATTTGAATAGTTGGCTACTTGTTCTCTGGCAATCTGGTGCTTGGTCCATATTTGCATCCCACTATGCTGTGGGTCAAGACACCACAGATGATGCTAGAGTGGAATGAGTTGTTCTCCCATTTTTCTTGAAATAGAATCAAATCCTATCTCCTGTTCTATGGCTTGTGAGTCACCAAGAGTGGAATGCACATGTGCAATCACTTGAAGAATTAAAAATAGTACTACCCTGTTCTGTAACTGTTGTTCTTCAAGACGTGCTGAACATGTCCGTTCCCTGACTTGCCCTTCTATCCCTCTACATTGGAGTTATGGCAAGAAGGAACTGGGGCCAGGGGGCTCTGCCCTTTATACCTGAACACAGCAGCATGAACCAGCTGGGGGAATTCAAGCTGCCCAACAAGTACTACAGAGAGAAAAAGTTTCTGACAGCTGGACGCGTGGACACCAAGAGTGGAAGGACATGTGCAACGTATCTCGAAGAACAACAATTAAGAACAGGTTTGTAACCATTTTTATTATGACATGTTCTAATATTTATCTTTCTATCAAGACCTGTTTCCTTGTGACTATTAATTCAACAAGGTTTCAGAGCCCACCGTGCTGTCAATGAAAGTACCATATCATATATTCTACAAGAACAAAGTGGTTTTCCTAATCCCCAAATGCTTTCTAATCAAAACATTCTCCATGCATCTCATGAAATTATTGTACTATCTTTGTGTTCAAACCATTAACAACCTAAGGAGAATTTAGGGCACCATCTGGACGTGTAAAAAGCCATGAAAATTGATCTCAAATGTACAGATTCATTCACAGACTGAGCCTCAAGGTTCATTTACTTTCTCTCAAAGTTTATAGGCCTCCAAATTCTCCCTGGCCATGAGGATGAAGTGCTGAATTGTTAACACTTTTGTAGCATCTGTTAAACAGTTCCAGGGATTCAACTTCATTCTACACACTCTGTAGCAGTTTTCTGGACAGAACCTTGACTACTACAGAGGAGATATATAGAGTAGCCACTCGATCCTTGACCAATGCTTTTAACATTAAGTGTGCCTCCTGTCCTCTTAAAATACATCCTTTGCGGGAAGGTGTTTCTGTGCTTTGGTCCCACTGTAAATTTTTCTAGATCTTTTCTCTCAAGCAGTTTGGATTTCTGTCTCCCTCTCTTTTACCTACACTGTCTCTTTCCTTCATTCCTGTGCTTTACTATTTCACTGTTGTGCTTTAGTGCACATCAGTCACAGATTGTGGGAGATGCTGGGCTCCAGAATGGAAGTTTGGTACCTGATTTCTTTTCAGAACATCTGAAACAATCCACTAACGCTGCTGATTTCCAAATAGGAAAAACAGAAGTAGAGTTTATGTCTAACACATGGCCACACTGAAATGACATCGTTTGTCTATCAGTTTTGATTCTATTGTTAGGGTATTGTTTTAAAATCACATCTAAGTGTTTCTGTGGCTTTGGAAGCAATCTTCTGGTGGGCAGAAACAATAGGTATGGTCTCACTCAGAATTCTCTAGTAACAGTGCTGAACTGCTTCCAATAACTATGCAGAAAAGGCACTGCCTATAAATCACAGATTAGGAGAGATGTCACTCATGGAAAGGAAATGGTTAGGTTACCTCACCTTAGTTATTCATGCCCACTAGCTTGACTGATGTATTGTGCTCTGCTTACAAATACACTTCAACATCACTCAGGGCTTCAGCTAGTGCTGCAGGCAGCTGCATACATTTTTAAGTAAGACAGATTGTTATAGCACATAGCATAGTTCCCCATGCTGTCCAGTCCAGTTCTAGGCCCCATTCAAGATATCCATTATCATCTATACAGCACTGGTTGGCCTGAGATTTGGCTGTCTTAAACCACCAGTTCCCCTATGCTGTATTACAATTACACTCAAGAAGAATACTCTTGCTTTCTGTCACCATGGTTGAATACCAAAATGTGGGGTGGAAGAAGTGGGGTTGGGGTTGTGGTGTAAGGCCCTTGGCCCTGAAATTTGTTTCCACTTGGCTATTTAAGATGTATTTTAATATGCTTTTTTTCCATTAAAGACCAAAAAGCTGAGCACCCATGGCTATTTAAATTCAAGTTATGAATGCTCTGCACTTCTGAAAATCACATCCCAAACCCTTTTTTTTAATCTGGGCATATTGCCTCCGGATGTAGCCTGTAGTAGTGTTATCAGTAGTTGAGGTGGAAAGGTGTGGGTTTGATCTTTCTGTCTTTAATTTGTAATATGACTCCATATATCATAATGATTGCAATATAAATTAAAAAAATAAATGGAACATGGTATATTTTAATATACTTGTTTCTTGCAGCTTACAACCCCAAGAGCTCAGAATATGTACGAAAAAAGTACAAGAGGAAACTGGAGCAGTTCATAGACCACTGTGACCTCATCCCCTACTTGGGTACAAAAATGACGCGTAAATACAAAGAACCTCAAAATAGACCTATTGACTTTGATCACAAATTACGGATGTTTTTGTGTCTTAAAGATGTAGATCCAACTTCTGGTTAGTTTGGAATGTGCAATAATGAAATAATTGGGCATTTTCATTGAACTACTGAATTCTGATTAGCTTGGTGAATATACTTATTTTATACTTCAACTGGTCGTAAAGGCTCAACCATAAAAACAATTCTATTAACAAAGAACATTATACTTTTATGAATAGATAAAAGACTCTGATAGGTAGAATTTAGTTATGATTGGCTGCCCTAGATTTGAGGTAGTTTACTGTAAAAACAAATATTTAGTTTAATATTCATGTACAATATATTTTAGAAATGTTTTTAATCTTGAAAAGTAGGGAATATTTTGATCAGCCCTGAAATAAAATTATTAAATATTCTGAAACACTTCACTGAATTTTACAGTTTTGTTTTTCAGTCATTTCAGATATTTCCTTGTCTCTCAGTATGTTAGCATTATTAGTACAATAAATGCACTTTTATTACATGCAATGAAACAAGCTTAAATTTCCTTTCACACCATTGTACAGTCAGAGGCAGTTAGACACGACTACATTGATTAACTTCTTCTAGCTTTTATACTTACCACTATTTCTGATCATTAACAATGTAACCAAACATTTTGAGGGGAAAAGGAATGTTTAAAAAACTTTTTTGGAAAAATGGTCTAAAAAACAAAAATCAAGATGTTTCAAGATACTAGTGTTTTTAAACATATCCACTTTTGGAAATAAGTACCTGCAGGTGACATGACATCTGATCACAGTAGTTATTGCCTGTTCCTTGTATTGTTTCTACCCAGTATGTTTGTACAGCCATATTTACAATTTACAGTTTAAGGAGGATGTGAATGTAAAATTAAACTATTAAAAAAATTCTCAAAAGAGCTTTATCTCAGAAAAAAACCTCAGAATCTATCCACTCTCAGGCCCGTATTGTTCTTTTTGAAAGGACTTTTTAAAAACCTAAGAGAGTCCTGTGGCACCTTATAGACTAACAGACATATTGGAGCATAAGCTTCTGTGGGTGAATACTCACTTCATCAGATGCATGTAGTGGAAATTTCCAGTCTAGACTGATTCTTGCCTGCATATTTATACTTGCCTCTGGAAATTTCCATTACATGCATCTGATGGAGTATTCACCCATGAAAGTTTATGCTCCCATACGTCAGTCTATAAAGTGCCCCAGGACACTCAGTTGCCTATTACAGCTCCAGACTAACACAGCTAGCCCTCTGGTACTTAAAAAGCCTAGTTAGTTCTCAAAGCCCAGCTGGTGTCTTTCAAGGATTTGCGTTCCACATTTTGCTGATTTTTTAAAAAATATGTGTTTTAAATAAGGCAAGAGCTTTCTAAACTGTGGGACTAGACCGGCAGGGCGCTGAACAGGAGCAGAGAACGAGAGAGAAGGTCCGTGGTGTTGCACTGGCGGCAGGTCGGGAAGTGGTGACACAAGTGAAATGGTTACAAGGTTAGGGTCGATGTAGGCTGCATGGCAGACACCTGCGGACCGGGCTGCCTCAGCGGCGTCCTCTCGCCCAGGTAAGCGAAGACCGACGCTAGGCCAAGCTCGAGGAAGGCCGCTCCCAAAACCGGGCGGCTGGAGGACGAGGGAGCGCGCGCACCGGAACGTGTCAGTCAGTGAGAAGCTGCTGGCCTACGGGGGAACAGTCCCACAGCCCCTGACCGGACACGCAGGGCCTCCTCCACTACGGCCGCGGGCCCCTTTCTTCAGAAGTCCGCGCACTCCCCCGCCGTGCGCGAGGGCACGAGCCGGGTGGCTGAGACGTTGGCAGAGGGGCCGTTGCTGTTCGTTACAAAGGAGGCGGGGCCTGGGCTGCCAGCTCTCGGAACCTTCTCGCGGCCCCGTCGATTTACTGCTGCTTTAACGGCCGAGAGAGACGTGCGGGTAGCTCGACGCCGTGACGCAGGGTCGTGCCCCTCCCACGGGGGAGGAGAGCGCGGCCGGGTCGGGCGCGCACCCTGCCTGAACGCTGCCTGCGGCTGCCGCTGGTGAGTGAGCCCCGCCGTGCCAAGCCGAGGCGGCCTCGCCGGGCTGCGGGGGCGGCTAGCACAGCTCTTCCGGTCCCCCCGGCTCCTGAGGCTGCTGCGGGCCGGATGGCTAGAAACCCCCTCGCTGCCTGCCGGGCGAATGGTCTGGCCATGCAGCTTGGAACGGGGCGATGGGCGGGAGCCGGCTCGCTGGAGCGCTGCCAGGGAGTGTCCTGAGCCTGACCCGACCCCCCATCCCCCGAAGGGGGGCCCTTCTCTCCACAGAGTCCGAGATAGCCCCTAGTCGTAGCGGTTTCCAACACACTAGAGCCAGCCCGTGTGCATGGCCCCCACGCTGTAATGTGGGGACCACAGCCTCTGCTTGCACTGTCCAACATAGCACTGTACATCATGGGGAGACTTACCGCTTCAGGCTGCTTGTGGGGCATGTCCTCCCCCATCTGTAAATGGCGAAACTGAGGTGTGGAAAGGCGTGATTTGCTCAGTATTAGAGTAAACCAGGACCGGAAGCCGAGAGTAAAACCCTGGAGTCCTGCTTCCCAGAGCCCTGTTCAGACACTTGCAATGACAATCGTATAGCCAAGATCCTCTTGATAAACTGCTCATTGTTTCAGAAAATGTTTGGTTTTTTTACTTTTGGATGTGATTTGATATGAAAGTTAAAATAAATAATTCAGCCTCAATGAAAAAAAAACAAAAATAGATGCCAAAACTCTATTATCCTACTCTGGCCTGCCTTTGAGCTCTCGTCCTTTAATCTCCAGTGTGCTGTTCAGTGCTCATCTAGCTCGTTTCTGGTTATTTGATATTTAATTAGAGACCCTAGTAGCTTTTCTGACTTTGTGGCAAATTTTATACTTCAGATGTTCTCAAACTTCTTTTTCACTGTACCCATTTTTATACAGACAATGTCTTGTGGGCCACAATCCTCTCCCATTCACAAGTCTGGAAAAGACTCTCTCCCAGGTGGCAGTCATGCAAATCTGTGTTACAGTTACAACCATTATTTCTATTTAAAATATCCTAATGCTGGATATTTTTATTGTTTTTATTATTTTTAGCTGTCCTAATAAATCTTAACAGCTGTAAATGAGGAGAAACTAACACCATGTAATTAGCCAGCTCTCTACAGACCACCAGCAAATACTACCTGGATGAAAATTTGTCTCATATTTGATCATATTAGAGAGACAAAGTAGGTGAGGTAATATCTTTTTTGGCCCAACTACTCTTGGTGAGCGAGAGATTATTTTGAGTTACATACAGCTCTTCTTCATGTCTGGGAAAGATTTTCAGGGTGTCACAGCTAAATACAAGATTGAACAGAGAGAATATGTGCTAACTGCTTGTGCTAAACTGGCTGTTGGATCTTGTATTTAGCTGTGACACTGTGTACCTTTCTCAAGTCTGAAGAAGAGCTTGGTGTAGCTCAAAAGCTTGTCTGTCACCGACAGAAGTCGGTCCAATAGAAGATGGTATCTCACCACCTTGTCTCACTAATATTCTGAGCCCAATATGGCTACAACTGAGATCGTATTAGTGTGCCTTCCTGTTTTATTTAACCTCCCTAGAGAGAGTTTTTATTTTGTTTTTTGTTTTTAAACAACAAATATTGTTAGGATCTTGCATCCAGAAAGGTAATGATACCATTCTGTTGCTATGAATGTATACAGTACCTAAGTACCTACGTGCATGTGCAGCTTCTGCAAGTTAATGTTGTTATGAGAACCATAAATTCGAATTCCTTGACAATTGTTTAAACACGTAACCTTATTTTACATTTCTTATACGAAAGTTAACTATTTTTATGAATATCACAGGTAGCTAATATATTACATATGGGCAAATTAAAGTTGTTACTGTACAAAACATAATTGTTGCATTCACTGACCACTTTGTGCTTAAACATGCTGTTTTATTTGTTGCCTAAAAGTAGCTTTATTATTTTTGAATTTATTTCATTCTTTTAGACCAGCGGTCAGCAACCTTTCAGAAGTGGTGTGCCAAGTCTTAATTTAGTCACTCTAATTTAAGGTTTCGTGTGCCCGTAATACATTTTAACGTTTTTAGAAGGTCTCTTTCTATACGTCTATAATATATAACTAAACTATTGTTGTATGTAAAGTAAATAAGGTTTTTAAAAAGTTTAAGAAGCTTCATTTAAAATTAAATTAAAATGCAGAGCCCCTCGTACTGGTAGCCGGGACCCGTGCAGCTTGAGTGGCACTGAAAATCAGCTCGCATGCTGCATTTGGCCTTGCCTATTCCTGTTTTAGACTATACCTGCAATACAGAATTTTACAAAAAAAACCCCAAAACCCACAAAGATTGCTACCACTGGCTTAGCAAAACTGGTGTTTATATGTGTAAGGACCATCACATAAGGCTGCTCTGGCAGCTTCCGCCATTTTTACCACTTGTTAGTGCTGTTTCTTTCATAACCACCTCTGGGCTGAGAATAAGCAGGGAAAGGTTTGAAAGAGAATTTTTCAGAAGTTGGAGCATGTGAAACTAGGGGTGAAATCATGCCCTTGAAGTCAGTGGGAGTTTCACTATTGACTTCAGTGGGCCAAGATTTCATTATAGGTTCTACTAGAAGTCCCATCATAACCCTAAGGTATTTGTGAAAGTGAAAACTAATAACTAAATTTTTTCTTTCCACTCACTTTTATTTTTTTTAAAGTTCCAAAAGACATTAGTTTCAGATTCAGATGGAGCAGTCATTTTGAGTACTGAACAGCACGAGGCACATTGGTACTAAATAAATAATAATTGTGAAAAATTGTTTGCATTTCATGAAGTTTTTATAGCTGTTCTTAAGTATTTAAAAAACTTTGTTTTATTTGAAGAGAAAAAAGTATATGTCAGGATTATTGAGTTGGTACAACTAGGTCAAAAGCTTCAGTTTTGCTGCAGAAATTCCTTAGTTCTGGAGTAAGTTGTATTACTTTGTTTTTTGTAATGCAAACCTCTAATAATGTTTTTTGTTTTTTTTCAGTAATACTGTTTTACTCTTGTAGGTAAATCTTTTCCTGTTTGCAATAAAAATGGCAGAAGCAACTGCTGACCCTCCAGAGAAGCTTGTTGTTATCCATTCTAAGGCTCACAGAGATACCATTCTAGCTAATTTTGCTGAACAAAGGAAAAAGAATTTTCTTTGTGATATCACTTTAATAGTAGAGGATGTGCACTTCAGAGCCCACAAAGCTTTACTTGCTGCCAGCAGTGAGTACTTTTCAATGATGTTTGTAGATGAGGGAGAGATAAGTCAGTCAATTTATATGTTGGAGGGAATGGTTGCAGACACTTTTGGTGCACTACTGGAATTTATCTACACAGGTTATCTCCAGTCCAATGAAAAAAGTGTGGAACAAATATTGGCAACTGCACAACTCCTAAAAGTGAATGATTTAGTGTGGGCACATGCAGATTATCAGACCAGCCATAGCCCAAATAATGTATTACCTCTCACATCTAGTAGTGGTGCTTCAGTAGTTGTCTTTGCAAATGACAAGAAAAATGGAGATCCACCCAAACGAAAACGAGGAAGACCAAGAAAAGTCAAGAATGTTCAAGAGGAAAAATTTGGGACAACTTCTGTTGAAGATATGCAGCTAAGAGAGAACAATTCAGTGCAAAATAAACAAAATTTTATGAAAAAAGTTGCAGCAGAAAAAACAGTTGCTGGTGAACAAGTTCCAGTAAGGAAAGAAATGGAAGAAACTGAGCCAGCTTGTGGTTCAGAAGCTGCTGTAGATCTGTCAGCTGAGAAGGATGAGAATTATGATCCTAAAACTCAAGGAAGACAGAGCAATCAGAGTCGTTATAGCAAACGTAGGATACGGCGGTCTATCAAGCTAAAAGATTATAAACTTGTTGGTGATGAAGATGGAAAAGTATTGACAAAGAGAACTGATAGAAAAAGAAAACGCACAGGTTCTGAAGCTTGTTGCAAAGAATGTGGCAAAGTGTTTAAATATAATCACTTTTTAGCTATTCATCAGAGAATTCATACAGGTAGGCATAAAAGACTACCTTTTTTGGGTTAGGGTATGGTAACTTGCTACAATTGGTTTGCATTGGAATTGTTCAAATGTTGCTTTATAACATGGTGTTGCTAGACACACGCTGTATATATGGTGGATAACCAAGATTTTGTTTCTACTATTTTACTTAATTCTCACCTTCAGAGATTATAATCTTTGTAGCTTGCACACTGATTGCTATCTAGTTAATTAATTTTTTTCCAATGAAAAAATATTAAATTTGATATTGGCAGTGCCTAGACAATGATACTTACAAAATGATTTATTTTGAATGGTTGCTATAAGAAAGCTTAGGTTTTTGTCTGTATTAAACCTCCTGGTCTACTGAAAATTCATTTTTTAATTGTGATAATATACTAGTGGCAAGATGCATTACAACTTAGAATATTTACTTATACATTTATTAGCAATAACACTTTGCTATTTACAGTCTTGATGCTTTATTTTTAGGAGAACGCCCTTTTAAATGCAATGAATGTGGTAAAGGCTTTTCCCAGAAGCATTCTCTTCAGGTTCATGAGCGGATGCATACTGGAGAGCGACCATATTCCTGTACTGTCTGTAGTAAGGCTTTAACAACAAAACATTCTCTTTTGGAACACATGAGCCTACACACAGGTAAGTAATCAAAGACCAATATAATCTAGCTATATTAGGTATTAGATATTTCAAAACAAACATTTCTGCTCAGTATTTTCTTTTTAAAGTAAGTGTTAGCTACCTTACAGCATAAGAGTCTGTTATACAGAAATGTTAGTTATGTTTTAGCTTAATTTTTGGATTTTAATTATTTGTGTTTTTAGAAATATTAATTTTTATTTCAGGGCAGAAGGCTTTTACATGTGATCAGTGTGGGAAGTATTTTAGCCAAAAGAGACAACTGAAGAGTCATTACCGAGTGCACACAGGTATAACAAGGCTGGTTGGGGAGGACGGGCAGGCTGCCTGACTTTCTCCCCCTTCTCCCTTCCCTTGCTATGATCAATTAGGCTGTCATCTGGTCACCAGAGATAAGTAGTACCATCACTGTTTGTTGTCAATATTGTGCTTTGTGTTGTTCTGCTGCTCCTCTGGCTGAATGGTATTGATAGCTTTAAAAGGAGTTCCTACCAATTTTGTTCTAGAAAGATGGTGGCTGGATAATCATGTAAAGTGGAGAGGAACTAAGGAATCACAAAGCTCCAAAAGGAAAGTGGTAGATTCCTGATGGGGATCAGGAGTTAAAACAACCAGCATCCTTTCTTCAGTGATAGAATTAACTGGGGAAATCATAGAATATCAGGATTGGAAGGGACCTCAGGAGATCATCTAGTCCAACCCCCTGCTCAAAGCAGGACCAATCCCCAATTTTTGCCCCTGATCCCTAAATGGCCCCCTCAAGGATTCAACTCTCAACCCTAGGTTTAGCAGGCCAATGCTGAAACCACTGAGCTATCTCCCCCAAATGGAATAGAATAATGCTGCATTTCTAGTGATGTGCAGGAACAGAAGTAACTGGTGAATCGTTGTTGTCTTTATATATTATATTAAAGTGGTTATTTTACAGGGAAGTGCTTTAACAAAGATCACTGAAGAAATACAGGGGATCACTTATGCACTGACACTTTTTTTATTATTGCGACAAGGCCATTCATTGCCGGAATGTAACCAGTGTCATCGCAAATTCATGGATGCAGCTCAATTAAAGAAACATCTAAGAACACATACAGGTATATATTACACACCATTTTTCTTTCAAGGAATGCTAAGACTAACTTGTTGGCTGTGATGCGGTTCACATAGCCCATCCCTAGTTGGCAGGGAGACATCCATTAAGTGTGCAGTGATGTCCTGGCTCCTGGTGAGGAGGTATGCCCCCTAGGAATGGCCACAGGTATTTGTAACCAGTGCAAAAGAGAGGGTCATGTGGAGGCAGCCTAAAAGCAATGCCTACTATAAGATTGGGTGCTTTTCTCACAGAGAGACCTGCAGAAAGTGCTGAGAGACTCTCCAGTGGTACAGTTCTGGGTGAGGACTAGGTGAGGCTGATGGAGAGCCAGGTGGTGTTAGGACCCTACTCGCTGCAACCCAAGAACAGAGAAAGCTGCTCCCAGAGGTCTTGAGGGTTGGATTATTTGTGAACCCTGGTGACCAGCACAAGTGTTACTTTTTATTATGTTTTAATGGACTTGACTTCAAGAGGGGGAATGTAATTTGAAATACATAGGATGTATGTTGCTTGGAGAGTTGGAGGGCAAGCTGAGGCAAACTGACTCTCCCATGATCATTTAGCATAACCTTCCAAGAACGTAATTCATGTTGAAGGTCACGTTTGGAAGGTCACCTGCAAAGATTTCTTTTAAAATCATTATAATTCTCTTGTAAGAATTACATTTTTAGAATAATAGTATGTTTTTGCCTTTTGTATTTTGTGCTTACTTGAACAAAATTAGACTTTATACTACCTCAAGATCCTTAGAAATCTCAGTTTTAGACTTCCTGCTTTCTACCAAGGACACCACAAATACCATAAACAATGAGAATTAAAATAAAGGTTATAATGTAACGAATTTCAAACCCTTATGGAACTTGTGCATTTTTTATCAGGTTTTTCTGCCCCTTGGAGTAACGAGAAAGTAATTCAAAATACAGTGCTAGTTAATACCTTTAAATAATAATATTAACAGCAGATTCAACTTTTTTCTTTTTCTGGAATTTTACAAGCATGTTTTAAATGTAGCAAAGCCTTTGTAATTCATCTTCGTGGAGGTTTAGATTTGCAAATTTTCCATGGAAAATTTAATATTAAATGATAGAAAAATGAAAATGTACTATGCAACTTGAGATTTGTATAACTTCTCATAGTTTCTCTATCTTTGACAGGGGAAAATTGCTTTTATAAATAAGGATACCCTTAAACATTTGCTTTTTGCAATTCCCTGCATATGTATAGTGTGTATGTTATTGGGTCAATGCTTGCTTTCTCAAATTTTAGAAAAAGGTATATGCAGGGATTATTTCCATTTGCAATATTGTAGCCATTGCATTTTCTATCTAGGACAGCATGCTGTGCTGTTACAGTAAGACTTGTTGGTAGCACTTCAGTTGTTAGTGGCTGCTATATCACTGTAAATATAGCAAGGGGATGAGTGTGTAATGAGAAGTAAGAGGAAGAGGCATAGTATCAAGGTCAGGGTTAAAAACAGACCTGCTCCCTGGACCCTTGCTACCCCATGCAACTCCTCCTCTCATTCCTGACAGCCCTTCCAGGACCCCTGCCCCATCCAACCATCCCTTCTCCTTTTCCCCTGACTGCCCGTGGAACTCCTGTCCCCTGCCGCCCCATCCAACCCCTCCTCCTTCTTGACTGCCCCCCAGAACTCCTGCCGCTGTTCAACCCTCTGATTCCCCCCTGACTACTATCCACATCCACACCCCTGACCACCACCCCGAACTCCCCTGCCCTCTATCCAAGGCCCTCACTCTCCCCTTATCGCAGTGCCTGGAGCACTGATGGCTGGCGGCGCTACAGCTGTGCTGCCTGGCTGGAGCCGGGCCACACTGCCACTGCCACCGCGCAGCACAGAGCACCAGGTCAGGCCGAGCTCTGAGGCTGCGCTGCCGCAGGAGCTCAAAGCCCCGCCGCCCAGAGCATTGTGCTGGCAGCGGAGCGAGCGAGCTGAGGCTGCAGGGGATTGGGGACATCAGGGGAGGGGCTGGGGGCTAGCCTCCCAGGCCAGGAGCTCGGAGGCTGGGCAGGATGTCCAGCCCGCGGGCCATAGTTTGCCCACCCCTGGTCTAGCTGGATTGCAGCCTTTTTGAAAGCCATGCTTTCTCACACTAGAAGCATAATAATTTAACTTTGTTTATTCCTGAGTTAGCAGGCATGAATAACTTTCTTTTACACTTGTTGGTGTGCACAGTTGTGATTTCTTAGAACTTACTGTAATTATGAGCAGGCAGTCTGACCTATTGGATAGAGCATGGGAGCTCTGGAGACCTGGTTTCTATTCCAGGCTCAGCCACTGGTCACCTGGATGACCCTGAGCAAGTCAGTTCACTGCATTCCCTCAGTTTCCACATCTGTGATATGCAGCTAATGATACTTAAAGTGCTTTTAGATGTACTGATGAAAAGTGCTATATGAGAGCCTGTTGGTGGTATTGATTATTACAGTAATTATAACTTACGAGTGTACTTCAAACTATCTTTTTTTTGTAGGTGAGAAGCCATTTACTTGTGAAATCTGTGGCAAGTCATTCACAGCAAAAAGTTCTCTTCAGACTCACATCAGAATCCACAGGTACAGTATAGTTTTGCTATTTATTTAGGAAGTTTTACCAGGTTTAAAATTCTTGCCATATAAATGTTAAAGATAAAACCAACAATCATTGCAACAGTGAACTTTTGTTTAGAGAAATATACAGTAATATAATGATTGGCTCTCTATTTAACAGGTTGTTACCTTATTATAAAATGAGCATCTTTACGCTACCTAAGATGTGCATGATTTTTATTAAATTGAGTGAATCTCTGATATGCAACTTCTAATCAAGTAGCTGTGATATATGGGTTATATGACACTAATAACCATTGCTCCTTAGCTGCACTTACTTGATGTGTGGGTACTGATTGATTACTAAATGCTGTGAATACCATGTATTTGTTCTTTATTACAATTTATTAGCATATTTGAATCAGTGTAAAATTTTACAGATTTTAATGAGGAAATAAGTCCTATATCATATTTTTTCATAGTGGTTTTTACATTTTGAAGTGTTAGTAGGTAGTATTATGATAACTAATCTAGGCATGCTGTAAAGCTCTCCTCTCTGACTGAGCATTTCCCCTATAATTGATGTGGTGGTGGTGATTTAACCAGAGGAGAGTAGGAAAGTCTGTAAAGTACACTAGTGACCTTGTCATGTAGTTTTAATTTATCTGGGAATCTTTTAGGTTCTACAGAAAACCCAAGTAAGTTAAAGCCAGTAATTTAGGTTGCATTTTTTAGAATGGATGTGATTTCTTTCCTAGTACAGTATTACAAGTAACACCTATGATTTCTATAGCTGAGAGATTAGGTCAGGAGTAGGGGAGAATTCTTTTCAGTTTTATTTGGTACATTTGACAATACTGTGCATAAGCAGTTTCACTATAGTCAGTTTCTCCTGTTGCATTTGCAGATCTCTCAGCTAAAGAGGAGAAAAAAAATTAAACAAAATGGGTACACCTGTGTGTTAAGTCAGGTGTTCTTGTTTATCACAGATTCCTTGTTAATTTGAGGTATCAGACCTTACACCTGAAATTGATGTCATGATATATGGCATACATCTGCTGTATTTTGTTTTTTTCACTTTAAAATCACAATGTGCTGGATTAATTTTAATAGTAAACTTGTATCACTGTTCAGATGGTGGATGCACAATTTCTAATTTTATATTTGATTACTGCATGGGTAAATGTTATGAAGGTTCAGAAACATTTTGCTTTTGGAAGAGGGTTTTAGTGCTCATGAAATATGCCTGTTTAACAGTTAGTTGGCTCTTAATTTATTCATAAACTGTTAGTATGAGTTAATGGAAGTGCAAGCTTCCTATCAAGTTTCCTTGGTAGCATCTCTTCATTTGATATTTCAGTCATCATGTACTTATTACACAATTCAGCTACATGGTTCAGTGTTACAATTGCTGTCTTAAAGTACCAAAGGTCATAAGTTTGTTCCACTGCAGTAATTAAAAACGCCCAACACTGTGAGGCCCTGAGTTCTAGTGTTACTGCAATACAAATATTTTTTTTTAAAGGGGAGAAAACTACTATTTAATTACCTCAAAAGGGTGTTTTGAGGTTATATTCATGTTTGCAAAGTGTTAAAATACTGCTACGAAGAGCTCCATAGAAAAGTCTGTAAATAAATCCTTTATATCAGAAATAGTCAATAAGGGTCTCAGTGCCACTTCTGAAGATGGGGTGTTGTGTGTGGTAAGCGTGGACACTGCAGGGACTGAAATTAGATCACCCATTTATTTCATATAAGCAACTAAACAGCAGTTGCAGTAATGCATTTTGGTCTTCACTGACTTGAGCTGTATTCTAAACAGTGATGTATAAAGCTCTGTATGCTGTTGCCAATGTCCTGATCCTCCATTCTCATGGAAACATGTTTTAATCTGATCCTGCCAAATTATTCTATGAGATACTGTTGTGTGAAAGTTTAAAAATTAAGATTACCTATTTCCCATTGTTCTTGCTTTAAAGTTTCTCAAATTCCTTTTTAAAGCTTGAAGAGATTCCATCTAATATAGGGCAGGGGCTGTCTTTATTTTTGTGTATTTTATGGCATTGCCTACACTGTCAGCACAAGACAAATAGTGATACCAAAAAATTTATAGGCTTCTCTATGAGAGCAGAAGCAAGTTATTACAATCATAACTGTTACCTGATCATTTTCCTGCATGGCTTCTGTTGAGACAGTTTACTTAAATTAATCCCTGTAATTAACAAGTCTATAGTAGAGTTTTTGAACATAATACCAATTTATGTAAAATGTAAACTATTACATTTGGCCTCAAGTGTTTGATATAAATTATAATGCCTTGTTGTAATCTTATGGTGTTCAGATATTAGTGCTTGTTTTGGCATAAAAACCTCAAGAGAAATTTTTAGGATTTACTGTGTGCAATCTGACCAATTTATTTCCAACATGGAAGGAAGTATAAATATTTCATGTTCTTTACAGTATTTTCAAATGTGTGTTAAAATGTGCATTGTTTACATAGAATTCTGCTTAACACTTTAAAGCAAAAAATGCAATAAATTGTGGAGAAAATTAGGCAGAGAGCTGGGGGAAGGCTTATTGTAGGTAAACTTGGGGGATAAACTATCTTAAATTTTAGATAGATTTTTGCAGAAATATCTTATGATAGCTTTCTTCTGTTTTAAAAAAAAAAACAAAAAACTGTCAAACCCCGTTTACACATTACATTCCAACATCAATGCTACCTGTTGTTTTTTTTTAAGATAAAAGTACACACCACTAACGTCACCTCACATCCATATGACTACAAGCCATGTATTGCGTAAAGGAACCTCCTAAAAATTGAGACCATTAGAGAGCTATTATGAGGCAGGCAATAAAAATCCCATTTGATTACAGCAAAACCTATTCTTTTCTTCCTAGGCCATGTGTGTCCGGAAATTAGGCTTTAGATATTTTTCAGTCAACATTAAAAATAGCTGAAGGGACAAAATAAATGCAAATTAAAATTAATCCTTAATGATATATAAAATAGATGAATACTCCAGTTTTTATGCCCCTCCTCCCCCATTTTGTCAAAGCAGGGCTTCATAAAACTGAAAATTTCAATATTTCTGTATGAAGGCAGTCCTGTTGTTAACTCTTGCATGTGAACAAATTAGGGGGAACTTTGTCATATTATTGTGCAGTTCTTAAAAGTAGAATGTAGAAAATGTAGCACTGAATATTTTTCTTAATGACTGCCTGTAAGCACACTGTAGTATAGCAGAGATTATTATTATTATTTATTATTGGTGGTGGTGGTATTATATTTGTGACGAGGTATATACCAGGTAATACCTTGCAGAGAGCAGCAGTCTTAGAATTAGTATTTCTGATTTAAGTAAAATATTCTCTTACAGAGGAGAAAAGCCATATTCTTGTGGTATATGTGGAAAATGTTTCTCGGATTCCAGTGCAAAGAGGAGACACTGTATCTTACACACAGGCAAAAAGCCTTTCTCCTGCCCAGAGTGTAATTTGCAGTTTGCACGCTTGGACAATTTGAAGTCTCATTTGAAAATTCACAGCAAAGAAAAACAATTGCAAGAGTCAAGCAGTGCTCCTAGCAGCAGCAATAGCTCAGAGGAGGTCAGAAACATTCTTCAGCTGCAGCAATATCAACTGTCCACATCTGGAGGACAAGAGATTCAGTTGCTTGTCACAGATTCAGTACATAACATAAATTTTATACCTGGTCATAATCAAGGTATTAGTATTGTTACTGCTGAGAACTCCCAAAATATGACAACAGGCCAGGCTGCTAATCTTGCGCTACTCACTCAGCCACCACAACAGCTGCAGAACTTGCTTCTTGCAGCCCAGCAGGAACAAGTAGAACAAATCCAAAGTATCAATATGATGGAGAACCAAATAGAGACTACACAATCTGAGCAAATGCATGTCATCACTCTTTCAAAGGAAGCACTAGCACATCTTCATGCCCATCAGGGGCAAACTGAAGAACTTCATCTAGCAACAGAAACTCAGCACGTGCAGCTGACCCAGGAACCTAGTTGTCAGTCTCATACTAACCAAGATGCAGTCCAATCCCATCAAATTAGTGAAGAACAGAACCAGAATGTACACATTTCTGAATCACATCCGCAATCTTTGTCCATAAACCACCCATCTCATGAGCATCAGATTCAAGGTCAGGCTTTTTGAAATACAAGTTAGCATTGCTTCCTTTTAAATACTTGTTTGCCTTCAGGGAACTGGGCTGAAGTGTGCTGTTCAATGACCTATGTATATCGCATTTCATTTGCTACAGCAGATTATCTATTTGAAGTTGTATCTTTTGGTGATCTTGATGGATGGCTTTGTTTCCTTTATTTTAATCCATTTATTTTTAGGGTTTTTTTACTCTAGATGTCTGCTGATCAACACCATGGCTTCTCTGCAGGGGTCAAAATGACTATTATCTGAACTATAAATGTCAAAGTAACCAATATTTTTTTTCACAACATTGATACCACATGTCTTATATTTAATGAGCCTTCTCTCTCTAGGTAAATATATAATTTTCAGTGTGACCATTCCCTTAAGTGCATTTTAATTAATTGAATACCAAATTTGCTCATGCTTTTGATTGAAATTGATGCACTCATAGACTGGCTCTGGTTCCCTTTCTTTTTACTGTGTTGTACAATTCCTGCTCCCCAAACAAAAGTTTAAATCAGTGCACTTAATGTAGAGGCAATGAGATATAGTGGCTAGATAGACTACTGGAAAGCTTGAGTGCTGTGCTATTGGTGCTGCTACTGACTTGTGTGTCCTTGGGCAAGACACTTAACCTCTCAGTGCCTTAGTTTCCTCATCTACAAAATGGGGATAATGCTTAGCCACCTTTGCAAAGCACTTTGAAGATCTTGTAATGTAAGGTGCTATAGATGTGCAAAGTGTGTGGTTGGGGGGTTTTTTCCTGACAAGACAGTCTTAGTTTAGGAGCCAGTTTATATTTTAAACTCCTTATTTTTATATTTTGAAAGCAAAATGTCACATTACTTTTAATATAAAGTAATATTTATTCTTTGTTATGACTGAAACAATGAATAAAATCACTCCAGAACATGAGCTATAAAATTTCGCATCTCTTAATAGATTTTAAAAACAGTGCAACTTTTTGTTGACTAGATTAGATGTGTGCAGTTTACATTACTAATGCCTGACTTCTAGTGAAGAAGTGCTGAAATAGTATTGAAAAGACATCCCAGAAAGAAAAGCTGGGGAAGAGCATGGCTCTACAGCTTGGAGTTCAGTTACTAATGATCTGTTACTTAACGCACTGGTATGTAAAAATCCTGATAAAATATCATATGGCCAGCTACAGCAGTTTGAAGTTTGAGGCTGAGGTTAAAAATGTCAGGTGATTTAAATAGGTATCTCGTATTTCTAGTTTTAAACATGACAAAAACCAACTTCTATCCTTAATATTTATGTTAGATTTTTTTCAAAGGAAGTTTCCTATGTAACTGGCTATATGCACCTTTGGCTAGACAGAAAGCCATTGGTATGAATTTTCATTTCTGAGCGTTTGCTTTTTATCTTTCAGCTAGCTACTGAGAATGTGTGACTGTAATTTGGGTAAAAAGTATATCAGTTTCTCCATGGAGCTATACCAACTTTTAAGTAAGTTGATGTGAGGAGGGGAGACAATGGGGGAGGGGAGAAACCAATTTTACCTCCCAACTGTAAATCTATTGTATTGATTAACCTGATTCATTACCTAAATTCCCTCCCAAAATGGAGAAATACTGTCTATATATGTAATGTAGAAAACCATTAACAAAAGAGAAATAGAATATAATGTAACTGTAATCCAGAAGCTAAAGATTTTGATGTTGCAAGAACTTAAAGAAAAAATAAAATTAAACGATCTCTTTTGTCTGGGGAAAATATTATTTAACATTTTACATAGTGAAATAGTTCTGCTTGTTAACCATTGCAAAATAAAATCTGAGTCTTAAATATTGCAGCATATATAAAATGGTGTCTCAAGCTTTCAGTTTACAATTGTATGGTGCTTCCCCTAGAAAAGCTTTAATAACTTTTTTATAACCTACATTTCTGGTTTTATTCAGGATTGAGACATGCTTATTATTATGTAAATTCCTAAATGTTTTGCAGGGCAAACTGGTCACAGCTTTCTGAGATTAAATTCTAGAAGTTTGTATAATGAAAAAACGCTGGTTATTCAAATTCAAGAAAGAGCATATATATTGAGTTTTTAAACTTTCAGTTGGTGGCTAAAAAGTCACTCGTGATAATACAAACTTATGGTAGTGGTTACTAGATATTGCCTGCACAAGAAGAGGGTTTCATTTTTATTGCATACATGTCAACAATTTGTAAAACTAAGAACTGAGCAGGCTATGAAAAGACTGCCATGTGTGGATAGCAGGACAATGAGTCTCACTAATTTTGCTTTGTCTGCTTTAAAAAATTGCTGTCAGAGTCCTTTTTTTTTTTTTTTTTTTTTAAATTTCTGCTTGTTCCTGAGGATGGGAGTCCATGTCTTTCTCATTTCCTTTAATTCTACCTTTCTCTTTACCACTAATTTTTAAAGTAATTTCCACCCTGGAAAGAAATTAGTACAATTTACTGCATGTATGCCTGAATCTTTTTTGAAAATAATGCCTAATGCATTTGACTCTTGGACCTGGAAAAAGTCCCGTTAGCTTCAACTCAGAATGACTCCCTGGTTGTACCTGGCTAATGCATTTTCTCCAAATATTTCTTCTGTCAAACTAGTACTTTTTTTTTTTAATGACTTAACTACCTTACATACTGTTCCGTCTTGGTAAAAAGTGAGATAGACTCACCATGTTAAGATGAGTTTTTGGTTTTGGGATGTTGTCAGGATAATATTCCCATAATTAAGGTAAATGTAATATGCATAGACACCTCACTAGTGCATAGAAGATTAGAATTCCATTTTGAGATTCTAGTCTCTGCTAAAACCACTCTAACTTTACGCTTTTGTTTTGTCATTATTTTCACAACTTTGCTCTTTAAAGGAACACAGTCAGATTTTATATATTTTTTTAAATGTCCTTACATGTGATTGCAGGTTCAAGGCTTTCACCAAGAATCAGTCCTATACAGTTCAAACACAGCTGGCAGTAGAAGATGCCTGTTGCTTTTACTCAATTTGTGAAATGTCTAGCACACTTGGATGCTATGTAAACAGTAATACTTGTACTGGTAGAGATTGTCCTTGAATTTTTTTAAAAGCTTGAAATTTGTTCTCCATCTTGGAAAACCCTCCAGGTGAAAATTAAATATAAAATGGTGCTTTCACTGGCAGCAATTCTTCTACTATTTTAAGGTTGTATTTGAGCTATTGTTCAGTGTGTATTTTCTACTAATTTGCTACTACCATCCATGCAACAGTGGCACAGGAGAATCTCTTTAATATCATGATCAAGACAAAAAGGTTTCAAGAATATACTGTGAGGGGAGATGGGGGGGGTTCCATTTAGGAACACACAAATTACCAGATCAGAACAGAAGGCCCTCTAATGCAGCATCCTGTTTCCAACAGTGGGTAGTACCACTTGCTTCATAGGATTCGGTACAGGAATGGGATAACCATCCCATTAATGAAAGTTTCATCCTAACCTCCATTATGTAGAAGTTTGCTTTTAAAACTCTGGTATTCTTGTTTACTTATTCATTCTTTTGTAATTCTGGATGTTGTTATTACCTATATAAATGACCAGTTTGTTCTTGAATCCCACAAAGTTCTTGATTTCAGGGATATCCTATGACATTGAGTTCCACGGGCTAATTTTGTTGTGTGAAAAAGTATTTCAGTTGAAATTTGTTGCCTGTCAATTTCATTGACTGTCGTCTTGTTCTTTCATTATAAACATCTGATCTACCTTCTCTCTACTTTTCATTCTTTTAAAAACAAGTACTGTACAGCAGAATTTCTTCAGTATCCACAAAGAAGCAGGTTGCCAAGGGAAATTTTTTTTGCATATGTAGATTTTTATTCCAGTAAACAATTCAGACCCATACCTTACTATGAATAGGCCTGCAAGACAATGAATGCCAGGTGTGCCATTCTTGAAATGGATCATTGAAATGTGTTGAGCTGAATTTTTTTCTGTCAGTCATCCTGATTTAACATTTGCTATTTAGCAAAGTGCTGAAATGGATTGTACTGTATGTAATTTGCAAAATGATGAGAGTCTGAAAAGTGCTATATAAAACCAGATTCTATCTTTCTTTTGTAACAGAGGAGTGAGTATTTATATAAAAAAAAATTAATAAAAAGTATTGTTTATAAGAGTGCCATTATAGTAACAATCTAGAATTGTCATACTTTGGTAATGCACAGATGATAATAGTTATGCTTGTTTGGTTAATTTGTTACCCTTTCTCTGTATTCTTCATTCTTTGGATTTAAAGGGAGGAGGCAGTATGTCTGTAACTATAATTACGTGTGTGTGTGTGTGTGTGTGTGTAGATAAAAATTACCTTGGTCACTGCCCTTGGCGCCAAGAGGGTCAGGTTATTTGTTGGGCTGCTGTATCGCTGGTGCTGACGTGATTGCTAGCGCTGAGGCCTGAGCATCAGGCAGAGGTATCAGTGGTGTCTGGTGCCAGCTACTGCAAGAGGGCGAAGATGCTGACATGACTGATACTGTCCTGGATCTCAATGCCTGACACTGACCCTAGGCTTGATGATAGGCCCAGGGACTCCAAAAGGGCCACAGAGCTGGTGGTTGCCATTGAGGTGGCCACGGCGCCTGAAGAGGCTGGCGGTGTTGCCAGGTTCTAGATCTCTTGCTGCTGGATCTATCTGAATGATAGGACTCCACCTCAGACTCCGAGGTCTCTGAAGAGGAAGACCACGTAAGAGCAGTACTGCGTGGTGCCAGGCCTCTGGCTATTGGTGCCATCTCCCCATGTGGGCAACCAGCACCGGGGAATGGCGCAGCAGAGATGGGGAATGGTGTGACATCATTGCCAGCTTGCCCCTAGATTGGATAGGTGGTTGAGTTGTCACTGGTGCCTTGTCCCTCCTTGGAGAAGGTGGTGCCATTAGGTGAATAAGGTCCTCCACCGCCTCAAAAGTCTCAGGAGTCGAGAGGAGTTGAATGTCCTGGCCACAATGGTCCGGAGAACGGTAGTGGGCCAGACTCAACTGGTCTCCTTGCAGGCAGTACTCAACGAGCCCCTGGGAGGCACTGGGCCTGAATTAGACTGCATGGGCTGAGCCCTCCCTGCTTCTGGCTCCATAGGCTTGGGGGGGGGAGCACCCCCTCCTACCTTTTTTTTTTTTTTTTTTGGGAGCACTGGGGACAAAGACTGGTGCCTGCCAAAAGTCTTATGTTCGGCGCCCTGTCAGTGCCAGGAGTCCTTAGCCTACTTTGTTGTCGTGCCAGCTTGCGCGCCATTGGTGCCGGTGTGCTGCACACAGAGAAGGAGGCGCTTGGCATGGGCTCTGCCAACCTGGGGTCGGACTGCGGATGGAGGGCTGCTTCCATGAGGAAAATTCTGAGTCTCTGCTCACGATCCTTAAGGGTCCTCAGCCAAAACCCCTTACAAATGCGGCGCTTGTCCTTTTTGGTGACTCTCTCGTCAAGGCTCTTCAAACAAGAAGTGTGCCGGTCACTTGATTGGAGTGGACATGAACAACACATGTTGAACAACACATGTTGAATAACAGGTTACGAAGACGGTGAGTAACCATTTTTTACTTCCTGTAATTTCTAGCTAGATAACTGCATTATAGGAAGACCTTCAACACCATAGAAACCTCCAGTAAAAGATAGAGATGGTTTTAAAAAAAACTGGATCTGTTTCTAAAATAATACTGAATTGAAAAAGTTAGACTGCAAAGTTGAAGCATTGCATGATTTTATATACTAAATTAACTATATTGCAACACTTAAATGAGGATAGGCCAGAGCTTCAGCGATATCCACCAGGCTTTAGCCTTGCTTGGCTGAAGATAGATTTGTTAGATTAAGTTTTTAGAAAGATGCACCAGTTCATGGACATGCAAAAGGGAGACTTGCGTAATCTAAACAAAAGCTCAATTAGCAAATGTGTGTACATTTAGTTTTTAATATGCTATTGAATGCTAAATTGGATTCCTCCTTAAGTTTCATTCTTGAATATATTCTGGATACCAGGATGTTACCTGTTAATAAGGCAGCATGGTTCCAATGTGCAGCTTTGGTCAATAAAAGTGAATCCTGCAGAAATGGAAAGGTTGATTCCCACCAAATACTGATCTGTGACTATTATATAGCTAACCTCACAGCTAACAAATAATTAGTATGCTGCAGAAAGGGAATGCCCAAAAAATTCAAAGCAATTTGGGCTGAATTTTTAGAGATCTATGATTAACACAGACCCTGAAGATAGATACGTTATTTCCCCTTCCTTTATCCTAACCATCTTCATTTACTTTTGTGCAGTATTATGAATCTGGTATTTTGGTGTATTTGTTGTATTTGGGAAAAATTATAAATATATATTTTTAAATGGCCTATTTGCCTTCAATCTCCGTAGCACAGTTGTGTATTACTCTGTGGCACATTGAAAATGTATTGGTCTAGGTCAGATGTTCTCAAACTGTGGTCCACAGACCACTCGATTCAGGTAGTCTGTGGATAGTTCCCTCTAAGGTGTGTGCCTCGGCAGCTGCACACGAGAGAATGAAGGGCCACCTACCTGCATGGCTCCACTAATTAGGTGCCTGGACCCTGGAGAAGATGCACATGTAAGGTGAGGTGGTGGCCTTGGGGGGGAATGGAAGTAGGTGGGAGGGGGACAGTGGGGTGAGAAGAGGGGGGGTGCAGGGCTGCGGCAGCCAGAGAAAGAGGTGACTTTCCCCAACTCTAAGGCTGCAGCTGCCAGGGAGAAACAGCCCTCCTTCCCAGCCCCAACTATGTGGCTGCTGTGGTGGGGGAGAGAGGGAGACCCACACACACACACACCTTCTAAGCCCCAGCTCAAGGGCTGCCGTGGCAGGGGGAGAGGGCACATCCATCACATTAGAAGGGTAAGACTACTGATATTAAAATGTGAGTTGTGTGCTTTTATTTGTAGAACAAAAAATAATTCATTATTAAGGTTTTTTTATGTAGAGCTTTTATGCAAAGCACTTTACAATAGTTTGCCAATGGTACAAACAACATTTGGAAAGATGTTTGAGAACCACTGGTCTAGGTGAATATGGATTGTTGTTTTTCATATTTGACTCATTTTGTTTTAACTGGAGCTGCCACAAAACTTCCAGTATATCTCAGAAACAAAGTAGTCTTGCCACTTAGATTCAGCGTACCACATGCTGGAGGGACCTTGGCTGCGTACATGAGGAAAAAAGGTATATTTTTAAATGTATTAAAATCCTAGTATACACGAGGCAGCTGGCCAAGATAAAACCTAGGCTTACCCTACTAACCTCAACAAGTTAAAACTACAACTGCCTTTGTATATCGTGGGATTTAACATGTTAAAGATGCACCTTTTTCCTAGTGAAGACAAGACTTGTGTTCCACCACATAATGGGAAGCCATGTTGTCATACTAAAACTAATCATCATGCAGTGAAAAACTAAGTGAAGACAGGAACCAAAAATTAACTTTTTGCTTGACTTATAAAAAGTGATAGTTTACAGGTGCAAAACTAAACTGCTGTAATCTAGGTTTAAACCAATATAAATATCTACCCACTTAACCATATTGATTTAACATCATACCTTCAGTGTGCAACTTTTGGTGTAGGTCCACTTCTGAGAAAAATGGCCATAATCTTCCACTCAAGCAATCCTCGCCACAGCTGGCAGTGTCTTCAGTCAAGGCAACAAACTTCATGATCAACATGGACCATTGATACTGTTTTCAACAACTTTTGGAACATTGGGGAAGAAAACTAAAGCTGTGCCAATATTAAACAGCGTAAATGGGAGATAATGCAGGTAATTTATAGGCCTGTCAACCTGACATTGACCCTTGGCAAAATACTGGAATGGTGATATGGAACTTAATAATGAATTAAACAAAGGTAATATAATCAGTACCAATTATCACTACCACACCTTGTTCAACACCAGTGTCTGAGTTGCTCATGCAGCCTTTTATGCCCTCTAATCTTCCTCTCAAGATGTTTGCCTATAAATATCCAGTGATCCTGACTGCTTTTCTTAACTTTTATTTCAAGGGTCCTGCATATCTCTTCAGAACCCACTGTCTTCTGGGTTTGAAAAACTACTAAACTTTTATTTAACCAGATTAAACAATTGCGTTCAATAACTCTTCTTCTTACTTCACTAAGGAAAGTGTTTTCTTATAAAAGACCAGCAGTGCTTTCCTTCCTAATTCCTTGACTGCCTCTCTGATTCTGCTGCTCCTCTCCTCAGAAGCCAGCCTGAGGATACTTCAATTTCAGATGCCCCAGAGTTCCAAATGGGCAGTCTCAATGGAGCTTCCATATAGGTGTCCAAGCCTTTGTGTCTCCGTGCACCCAATGGCATGTTGTTTTTGGTATTCATCCCACAACATACCTCATCACACAATTTCTCTTTTAACAGTTATCCTATAACATTTCATATCAAACAATTTCAAGTTAACATGCCCTTCCCTGCACCAATCAATGTGGTTTTGTGGAACATAGATCTTGTCAACCCAACTTTCTGTAAGATTACAAATTTTCCTAAAGGTAATGTCAATGTGCTTTACTTGGATTTCTTTACGGCATTTGACTTGCTACTGCACAACATTTTGATTAAGAAACTAGACTGATATAAAATCAATATGGCACATGTTAAATGGATTAAAAACTTGCTAAATGATAGGTCTCACTATAATTGTAAATGGGGAATCATCACTGTGCAGCAGTGTTTCTAGTGAGATCCTACAGAGTTTGGTTCTTGGCCCTATGATATTTAACATTTTCATCAATGACCTGGGGGAGAAAACAATTACTGCAAGTTTGCAGATGACAGAGATTGTTGGACTGGTAAATAATGAAGAGGACAGATCACTAATACAGAGTGATCAAGATTGATTGATTGGTAAATGGCACAAGCAAATATACATTTTAATACAGCTAAATGTAATTGTATACATCTAGGAACAAAGAAGGTAGGGCCCTACTAACAGGATGAGGGACTATTTTGGGAAGCAATGTCTCTGAAAAGCGCTTGGGGCCATGATGGATAATTATCTGAATGCAAGGCTGGGGCCAGGAGGGATAATACAATCTTTGGCTGTACAAAGAAGGGAATATTGAGTAAGGAGGTTATTTTACCTCTGTATTTGGCATTGGTACAGCTGCTGCTGGAATACTGTGTCCAGCTCTGGTTACTCCTGGGGGAATTCTGCGCGACTGCATGTGTGCATAATTAATAAGCCATGCATATTTTTAAATTTTTGCTTTTGCGGGACCGTTGCTGCAGTGCTGTCTTTTGCCCACCAGAGGGCACTGTGGTGCTAGGACAGAGCAGCAGCTCCCAGCTACCTGGGGAAGAGAAGGAGCCTGCCTTCTTCACAACACTTGTTGGGCCAGGTCAGGAGACAGGGGCTGTGGGGAGACAGACCGTGTGGGGCTGCTGAGGGGTCAGACAGGGCACAGAATTCCCCCCCTGCACTGATGCCCACAATTCAAGAAGAATATTGATAAGTTGGAGAGGGTTTGGAGAAGAACCATGCTAATGACTAAAGGATTGGCAAACATATATTATAGTAAAAGATGCACGTCAATCTGTTTAGCTTAACTAAGAAAAGGTTAAGGGGTATTTTGTTCACAATATGTAAGTAGGGGGAACAGAAATTTGATAGGAGGGATCTTCAATCTATTAAAGATAGAACAAGATCTAATGGCTGGAAGGTGAAACTAGACCAGGAATGGGCAAACTTTTTGGCCTGAGGGCCGCATCTGGGTATGAAAATAGTATGGCAGGCCAGGAATGCTCATGAAATTAACAATTCATGTTCAAACAGGGACACCACAAGTTTGTTTCAAAATAAAATGATACTGTTGAACAATGCGCTGTTAGAAAATTACTTTACTGAGCTTTTTGTTGATTTTTACCACACAATTTTGCTCCTGTCTGAACACAAATTGTATGTTAGCTAAAACTCCAGGGTACCGCACTACATAAAAGTTTGGTAGTTTTCATGTTTACAAATCAAAGAAGTCAGCAATAATTAGCTTTCTTGAATCATTGGTGTTTCTCCATTTGACCATGGCAATAACCAAAATATAATCAAACTATTTTAGCTACAAAATAAACCATAATTAAGCAATGTTGTTGTTAATCAATTTAACTCTGAGAAGAGATATTAAAATAAACTTTTAATCCGGCCCTTGAGCTCCATTGCCCTGCTTTGGCCAGGGAGTGGGGTCAGGGAGCTTACCCCACTCCACCTGGTTTAATGACTTCAAGGTGCAGAGAATCTTCCAGCAAGTAACCCATGCTCCACGCTGCAGAGGAAGGCGAAAATCCCCCAGGGCCTCCACCAATCTGCCCTAGAGGAAAATTCCTTCCCGACCCCAAATATGGCGATCAGCTAAACTCTGAGCATGTGCACAAGACTCACCAGCCAGACACCCAGGAAAGAATTCTCTGTAGTAACTCAGATCCCATCCCATCTAACATCCCATCACAAGCCATTGGGCATATTTATTGCTAATAGTCAAAGATAAATCTCATTATACCATTCCCTCCATAAGCTTATTAAGCTTAGTCTTGAAGCCAGATGTGTCTTTTGCCCCCACTACTCCCCTTGGAAGGCTGTTCCAGAACTTCACTCCTCTGATGGTTAGAAACCTTTGTCTAATTTCAAGTCTAAACTTCCTGATAGCCAGTTTATATCCATTTGTTCTTGTGTCCACACTGGTACTAAGCTTAAATAATTCCTCTCCATCCCTGGTATTTATTCCTCTGATATATTTGTAGAGAGCAATCATATCTCCCCATAGCCTTCTTTTGGTTAGGCTAAACAAGACAAGCTTTTTGAGTCTCCTTTCATAAGACAGATTTTTCCATTCCTCGGATCATCCTAGTAGCCCTCTTCTGCATCTGTTTCAGTTTGAATTTGTCCTTCTTAAAACATGGGAGACTACAAGATGATCACAGTGGTCCCTTCTGACCTTATATGTGAATCTGTGAACTAGATCTTGTGGCAGCCTTTGAAACTAACATTAGCATGGACATATGACACTGATTATTGCAATTAGGAGAATGTCAGCACACAATACCAGCTTAGTCACTGTGCCCAGTCCCTGACAGTGATCTGGGACATTGAGGACTCATTATTTGTGAATTCCCTTTCTTCTTTCTAACTTTGAATCTTCTGTCGGGAGGTACAGTTTATAACTATCAATCTGGCCAGCCTGAGGTTTCACTATATCACGTAGTTATGTACTGTTTGAACACTTAATGCTATTTGGATATACTAGTCAGAGAGAACATGCATTACGGTTAAGACACATGCATGAATGTAGATTTAAGAGAGCTGAATTACAGAAGCAAATTGTTGATTAAAAGGTAGCTCAGTCTGGGTTTGATCCTTTTTAATTTTATTGTAGCTCCAATAACTTTAATATATAACTGACTAAGTTTAAATTTATAACAAAATTGATTTACTACAAAATTTAAGTCAGAAGCAGCATCTTCAGAAAATACCATTTTATTCAAGCAAATAAAAAATACTTAACTTCATAGTGTAGACCTGGCCAGAGTATTATCAGCATAGTGATGTCAGGCAGGGATATTTTAAAAACAAAAACACAATAACACCCCTGAGCTAACAGAGCTATGCCAGCAAAAGCAAGGCAGCTATGCTCCCATAGTACTTCTGCTGGCATAGCAAGTGTTTAGGGAGGAGAAAAATGAATTCTGTTGGCATATGCACATCTACACTAGAGGCTCTGCTGGTATCGCTATACTGGCAAATCATATGTAGTGCAGACAAGGTCTCAAACAGAACTTTACAGCTTCAATATCTAGTATAAATATTAGCTAATGAATCCTTCCAACTTTCCCATCAAAGTCTTACTGGACTGTCTTTCCTGCTATTGTTCCCAGCAGTCCCCCAATTTAAGGGTATGCCACTTCCTCAGCGGCTGGTAAGGGAACCCAGGCCTGCCCACGATGCATTCCAGCATAGGAACCATTCAATCAGCAGCCAAGGTTTGCCCTACCCTTCTGCTTTTTCCCTAGACTGCCTTATAGGGCACCTCTATCAAGCTGCTTTCTCCACCACCCCTCTCCATAAACTCCTCAGGAGAAGTATCAGAGGGGTAGCGATGTTAGTCTGGATCTGTAAAAGGAGCAAAGAATCCTGTGGCACCTTATAGACTAACAGATGTTTTGGAGCATGAGCTTTCGTGGGTGAATGAATACCCACTTCGTCAGATGCATGTAGTGGAAATTTGCAGGGGCAGGTATATATATGCAGGCAAGCTAGAGGTCATGAGGTAGTTCAATCAGGGAGGATGAGGCCCTGTTCTAGCAGTTGAGGTGTGAAAACCAAGGGAGGAGAAACTGGTTTTGTAATTGGCAAGCCATTCACAGTCTTTGTTTAATTCTGAGCTGATGGTGTCCACCTTTTCCTGCTCTAAGTCCAGAGAGTGACTGAAGACTTCCATGCTGTAGCCTCCTTATACCCTTGCTTGCTGGTCTTACGCCAGCCCTGCCTGCTCCTGCACAGCTGGGCTCAATCCTCAGTCAGTGCTTGCCTCTCAAGCCTGTCTCTCCTCAGGTGTGGTTCAAAGGGAGTAAGAAATTTGATAGGCCACATCAACCCTTTCTAGGCCAGTGTGGGATGAACACACCATCATAGAAGCACTTAGATACTTAAGACAGGTAAATTTCCTTGTGTGACTTCTAAAAGAAGATTTGAATTTAACTGTCCAAAGAGTGAAAGGCGGGTGCACATATCTGTATAGCCACCTAACCTCCATAAGTCGGTCTGTTTTAATTATGGGTAGAGGTTTTAGTGGGAGGTGTGTCTCTCAGGGGAAGAAAAAGTAAACATTCTATTGCTATTAATTTGTCTTTATTTACTTTTTCATTTTTTTTGTCTGTTGTACTATTTTCTTTTTTAATTTCATTTGCTGATTGACTATCCTAGCTGTCTGTGTTGTGTACCCCAGTCACTTTGGCACATTTGAAAACTTCACCCAAGGAGACTACTATAGGATGCAGTTAAAGATCTAGCACTGTGTTAATAAAATGCCCAGTGAAAGTGGCACTCACATAAACAATCCCTCTTCCCTGCACAGCACTAGGATATGTATAACATATGTGCAGGCAGAGTTTCTATCAGCAAGACTTGTAGTACAACTTGAAGCTGCAGAGCACTAGTCCTGTGATTGGAGTTGCTATGGTGAGCAGAATTCTGTTTACACTTCCTCCTCCAGCTGACCCAGAGCAAGGCTGGGCAGCCAGCAGAGGAGCAGCAACCAAAGGAGGAAAAACCAGGAGACTCTGTGCAGTGGGGTGAGGGTGCCATGGGTCCCCTGCAATTCCAGCAGTTGGTGGTGGTTGGGCTTCTCAAGGAGCCTGTGTTCCACGTGGCAAAGTGTACAGCAGAGGTAACTCCTCCCAGGCCATTGTTGCAGCAGAAGAAAGCAGACAGTTTGAAATCCTTCCTTTCTGTTTTTGCTTTCTATGGGCTCTAGGGACAGGAGACTGCAAAAACAGTGGCTGGCATTATTGTTGTTAAAATGAAATACAAGGCAAATTAGGAGACTCTCTGTGGTCGTAGATATTTTTAAGAAATTAAGATTTAAAATTCTGTATTTTGTTCTTTAGAGTTTATAATTTAATCTTATGTATGCATTTATAATTTTCCCTTCAATAAGTATCTACTTATTTGTTGTACAGTTTTTTGTTGTCAAGCATGTGGTACTTAGGATCCTTCAATTGTTTGTTCTAAAGAATTTATTACATACTGTGATGCCACACAAGATTTTAAATATAATGAAACGACACCTGCCTTGCTCTGCAACCTTAGGCAAGTCACTTAACCTTTCTATGCGTTTCAATTTCCCCTACTGTAAAATGAGAGTAAAAATACCTACCTTGCAGGGGTGTTGGGAGATTGAGACCCAGGTTCTTGGTCATAGCCAAGCAGCGCACAGTTCAGCTTAGGATGGGGTGTGCAAATGTGACCTTTTGTGAAACTAATTCTAAACAGACTGGCTACTGAGCTTGTTCCACCTCTTTATTTAGAGCAGCCTAAATGTACCAGCTGCAGATACAGCTGGGGAGGGAAAGGTACACTCTGTCCATGTTCATTTTTCCGTGGCCACATACTCTAATGCGGGAACAGAGAGTGGGGGTTCCTGCACTGGGATGATCCTCCAGTGCCCAGCACTGCAGGATCTAAGCCTTTAATTTGTTCATGTTTGTAATACATGTTGAGATTCTTAGATGGAAGGTACTATAGAAATACAAATTATTATTGAGACATTGCGAAGCAGCCTGAATAAAGGTCTAGAAAATATACTCCTGGAAACAATTCTGCACCCCACGAGATGAGCCTAAATGACCTAACAGGAATGTTCCATATCTGACTTCTACTGTACTGTTCATAAAATGATAGCAGTAACAAGAACTGGAATTCAGGAACTCCCAAGTTCGAATCCTCACTGTGCCTCTGACTCACTCTCTGGCTTTGGGACTGATCTTGCAAGATGCAACTCTCCATGAAGTCTAGAGAAACTGATGATGCTCAGAGAGAGCCAATGTCTTTGTGGCAGTTTCCCCATCTGCTTATCCTCCCTCCCTAATTGAGGTAGTGTGAGTATAACTACTTAATGTTGGGAAAGCAGCAGTTTTTGCAAATGCTAAAAAACCTCTTAAGTTTAAAATACTAATTTAAAACAGTTTGTGTAGTCTTATGTAACTGTCCGAAGCTATGTTACATGTGTGAAAAAAATGCCATGAAATAATCAAACTAAAACATAGTGCCTGGATCCTAATCTGTTTGAATAAGAGAATACAAAATGTATTGGGAAAAATGTGTAAGTAAACTACCTGTAAATAAATATTTCTTTTATTTTGAAAATCTAGGCTCTGAGGCTGAATTTTCCGAACAAGATTGCAGAACCTGTAGTGCTTCCTCTGTTAGAATTTGCATGGCATGAATATTTACAGGAGAAAAAAAAGGTGCCTTTTCCCCCCCCTAAGTGAATTGCGCTTGAATTACCTAGATCTAGTTCTGATTTGTCAAGTGAATGCTATCTTCTATGCAGTAGATAAAGATAAAGGTGTTAGATACCTTCTCCAAGTTCTGTTCATGATACCATTTGGTTGGTGCAGAAACAAATAAAACAAACAGATATGATGTTTGGTTTGGGAAGAAAACTAAGGTAGGACTAGTCCAAAAGAGGAGGGCAATGGTCTGTCCTTTTCTCTGTGGAAACTTTATTTATTTTAAATATATTTGTAATGCTTGCAGAAGATACAGCATTGGGAAGCATTAGAAAGCCAAGTCCTGTATATACAGCAGTTGTAGTAGCAAGGGCAAACTTCCCCAGGTTGGCCTGCCAATTTGCCTGGATCCTAGTCTGAGGAGACCACTTCTGGGTTGAACAGAATAGACCACCTTGCGCATCCATTTAGTTTTTGGCATCTCTGCTAAATCTGCCACTAAAAATTCAACTGTAATGGGTGGAGGTGTCTCTATCATAGAATTATAGAAATGTAGAACTGGGTGGCACCTCGAGTGGTCATCTAGTCCAGCTCCCTGTGTTGAGGCAGGCACAAGTAAACTTAGACTATTCCAGTATCTTTCCAGGTATCAAAATTTAGTCTGACTGGCTCCTCTTTGTTCCCCTTTTTAAAGTGAGGTACTGTGTTTGCCCTTCTCCAATCCTCTGGGACTTCACCTGTCCTCTGAGTTATCAAATAATTACTAACATTCCAAGATTGCTTCAGCTAGTTCCTTAAGAACTCTAGGTTGAATTTCATCAGGCCCTGCCGACTTGAATAAACCTAGCTGATCTAAATATTCTTTAACCTATTCTTTCCCTATTTTGTCTTGTGTTCCTTGCCCATTGTTGTTTAATATTAATTATATTAGTCTTTAGTCACCATTTACCCTTTTAATGGAGATTGAAGCAAAATATGCTTTAAACATATCAGCCTTCTTGACATCAGTTCTTACCTCTCCTTCCCTGCTATATAGAGGACCCATGTTATTCTGAACTCTTTTTACCATTACCAATCTAGTCCCTCTTTGAACTGGAATTTTTACAACAGATAAGCAGTATTTTGAAGACTTTTAATTGAAATTAAGACTTCAGAGGTCTTATAGGCAACACTTATTACCATAGCGATGCTAATATGCTGTATATGGAAGCTTGGGGCCAAATTCAGCCTTGGCATTAGTGAGCAGCATTATAGTGAAGACAATTGAATTGTGCCTGCTTTCACCAGGACTGAATTTACCCTACATCCTTACCAGCTAGGTTTGTCCTTGCCCTCTAATACATTTCACTATCGCAATCTAATGAATCATGTTTAAAAAGTGAATGCTTAGGTATCTAGGCAATTTTTTTCTCTGTATTAATGTATCTTGAGTCTCCGGGTTATTCCTATAATAAAGCTAATTCTGAAAGACAAGAAAGCCCCCATTAATATAATCTTTAATCTTTGTTATGTTAAATCCTAAAAAATAAAAATAAAAAAAAAATGAAAAATCTGACTTGCCTAATAGAGTCCTTACATTTATCTACCATAAAGATGCTTGTTCCAATGGCCAACAAAAATGGCTCAATCATTACAGTTGCCAAAATTGCAACTAAGGTCAACAAACATAGGGGCAACCTCTATTCCAGTCTAATCTATTTAGAGTCTTAGATATGCTAGTGATGTGCATGGTATAAGAGCCTTGGGTCCATTAAAATCAATACAAATTGCAGACATATATCCAAGAGCAGAATTGGCTCTTAATTTCTTGTTTTACGATTTTATCAGTTACATATGTTGCTATATTGCATCATTGTTCATGTAGGCAAGCCCTTTGTCTCATTTGAGTTAATGAACATCAAGCCAGGACATGAATGTCCTGTGCACAAACTTGCCATGCAGACCCTGCCACCAGCACTTTTAATGCATAGTAGCAGTGCCCCTATGTCAAGTCAGTGCATGGCAAGCTGGTGCACTATAGATTCATTCCCTAGCTTGCTGCGTGCGAATTCACAAAGACAAGCCCACCCTAGTCCAAGTCTATGCTGAGTTTTCTTAGTATATCTAAATATATCTCCCATCATTGCTGTGGCACTGGAGCAGATAATGGGGAAGTATTAGAGTGGACCAGCTGCCAGTGTTTTTACTCCCTGTTGTCTAGAATTGCTCTGTTTAAAAATTTCAGAAGTTGCTGAATACTAGTTCTGCCACCATTACTTGCACTGATGAAATTGCCCAAGTGCTATAGCAATGGTGGGAAAAATCTCAAAAAAAATCAGTGTAATTACAGCCCTCAAGACTCAACAATTACATATGAGTGTACTGAAATGTCGTTTAGAGCCCTTGCTTCCCTTGGGGAATCTTTGATTAATTATAGATAACTATAGAGGTTACACCTAGTTTGGTGAATGGGTTTTGCCAAAGCAAACCTCCAAGCTGACCCAAAAGTGGAACCAGAATAATTTTTTTTATGATCATTTTCTGTTATAACAGGATTCTGGAAAGCCTTCTATAACTTTCAGACATTTATTCTTGATTACAGGAGAAGTTGAAAAATATAGTTGTATGATTCCTATGTTTTATTTTTCATGATGGTGTTCTTAGAGGGGATGGAGTTGGGGAAGAGAAAGCATAAACACCTAACAAGTAAAAATGGGGGGGGGGAAATCCATCTAACTAGGTATTTATATCGCATTCATCAGCATGGAATCTGAGTATGTGTTACTGACTGCTTCTGTACTAAATCCAAAGTGTAATTCCTGCAGGTTTTCATATTTTCTTCTAAATTTCAGGAACTGAAAGGTGAAACCTGGGAGTATCCCTCCAGCGTGATGTGTTTTATTGATGGCCAATTGCTGGGAAGTGAACAAGAACTGCTCACGTGGGCTTATGACAAGTGGAACTACCAAGATTTTAAACCTGTGGCACTTTACCAAGCTATTACTGAGGATTTTTGCACCAAACATATGCAAAATAGGAAGGCAGGTTACACTGGTTTCTGAAAGGAAATTGTAGGGTCTGTTACCAGCTATATGCTAATTAACTGTAATTATTTGATGTGACTTTTCAATGGGTTGCTTGTTTGCTTGCAATTTGGTGAATAGTGGGGTCTTGGAGCGGGGATAGGAGGGATTGATACTTTCTAGACATGACTTCATAGATCCATCCATATAAATTTGCAGTATGGTTGCCACTCAGTTTTTGACTTCTTGATTTGCACTCAGTGTCTAAGACCATAGACTTACAATGAAGTTCATGCCGCTATCATACTAAAGGACTTCTGGTAAAATACACTGACTAGTGATCTTGAGCAGAAGACTAATCAGAGTGCTCCCTGCCCTACCTCATGCTTACTGGGCAAAATGGCAAACCCAACAAGAAATGAAAGGAGACAACTGCACTGTAGTGTCTAGTTCCTCTCCTCCCTCCCACCACCACATGGAAGATGGTGAAATAATCACTGGAATCCCACCGGAGTTATGGAAAAGAAGAGTTGTTTCCATACCCAAGGAAAGGAGATGGGAGATTTTGTTTCTCCTAGCAGCCAAGAGGGGAGGGAAATTGTGGAAAGCCACCTCCTACTAGCAGTGAGGAGAAAGAGGAAGGAGAGAATGTCCCCTCTCAGCAGCCAGGGAAATGCCAAAGAAAGGAATGCTCTTGTGAAATTTCAGCTAGGACCAAAATCAAAAGTGCTATGAATCTCATGAGTAAACCTATTCTCTTGATTTCCAGATGAGTTTTGTAGACTCAGAATAGGTCTACACTGCAACTGGGAGCAAGCCTCACACTCTGGGTAGACAGACTTATCCTAGCAGGGCTTAAGCTAGCAGGCTAAAAGTAGGAGTATGGATGTTGCAGCTCAGGCTGTTGCTTGAGCTCTCAAGTCCACACAACTCCAACCTGAGATGCCTGAGTGCCCATACTTCTATTTTTAGTGAACTAATTCAAGCCCCACTAGTGTGAGTCTGTCTACCTGAGCTGGGAGGCTTGCTTCTAGCTGCTGTGTAGACATACCCTCCAGGGGTGAAATCCTGGCTCCATCGAAGTCATTGGCAAAAACTGACTTCAGCGGGGCCATGGTTTCTCCCAGGATGTCCAGATAAGCTTCAGATAAGCAGCTGAACTTTTCGATGCTTTTCCAAACACTATTATGTTTGATGAATGGGTTAATTCTTGTGAATGTTTCTGGAAAATCTAATTCAGTTGTAATAGAATTTTTTAAAAAGTCTTTCCTATCAGAGTTCAATTTATCCTATATATTAAAAAAAAAAAAAAAAAAAAGCTGAATTATTAAGTTTGCTTCTTGCCGACTGGAGTTTAATTATTTACCTCCTTATATCTGACCAGTGATCTGCCATCCAGCAAAATTATTCCATTTGGTATAGCAGTCAGCGTTACTATGGATTAATTGGTTGTGATCTTACATGGGCTTCAGTGAACCTGCACCTGCTTACACCAGTGATGAAATGGGTCCAGCCTGATGTCTCCTAGTGCAATATAATGGTGTTTTTTGTCCAAGAATGACCTGAAACTTACTGAATGTGTTTTGTTTCAACAAAATACTAGATTATATAGCTAATTTTATTATTTCTAAAAGCTGTTTTGATACCTAATTATGGGTCCATTTTAGATGTTCGTTATAAAAAGAAACCTGAGAACATTTTACTGAGCAGCTAAACTGTGTCTTTCGTCATAATAGCAAACACTTAGAAGATATTTGACTTTTTTTTTTAAACTGGATTTTTTTTCCTGATTTAAACAGCATATGTTTGTGTACTTGGACATAGCTATTCAGGAGCAGCCCACAGGCACCTTGTTATTTGAGGTAAGATACAGAAGAAAAGAGCAAACATGAAGCCTTGTCATGCAGCCCTTATCTCAAGAGAAAGGGCTGCAGGATCTGACCTTTTGACGTTATTTACAAACTTATTCCCTTCATTTTGCAGCTCTATTCTGATATGTGCCCCAAAACCTGTGCGAATTTTCGTTCTTTGTGTACAGGAGAAGCAGGGACCTCTCGCAGTGGTATGGAGCTTACTTATAAAGAATCAGTTTTTCATCGATTAGTAAAAAATGGCTGGATACAAGGAGGAGGTGGGTTTAAAAACATCTTCTATAAATCTGGTGTAACTCAGATTTTGGATAGAATAATCAGCATGAAAAGTAGATTTTGTCCAATAAAATAAACCTGAATTTAGAGATGTAACCAGTTTGTGATGGACAGGGTTTTAACTGAGGTGTATATACCACAAAAAGCAGTGTCTTCTCTCTTGGTGATCTTGTTCCCTAATTATCGGCAAAACATGGATAAGGAATCAATAGTCCGTATTATTATTTTTTTTAATTAGCCATAAGTTTTTAAGAAGTCTCTTTGGCAAGAAATTAGGAAATTAGCTGGAAACATTTAAACACTGAGAAAATCCATAAGAAACGTCCTATGTGTTTTGTATAGGTGTTACTTTACAGGAGTATTTAACCATTCATAGATATCTAAAGGTTTTGGTGACATGGAGCATGTTTGAACATTGGGGTTGTGCATGAAAAGTGTCATTATGAATCTAGGAAATAGCTTAGTAAATGATGAGTAATCCAAGAAAACAGAGCATTTCAGTAAAAGTACGCATAGGTGTGTTTGAAGAGATTTCCTTCATTTCTTTCTCTCAGCTTCTCTTCTCTTCCTTCTCCAAACATTGTTTACTTAATACCGTTTTAAGATCAGATTTCCAAGACGTCCTTTTTGCTTTCCCAAAATAAGTCATTTAATAGAAATACATATGAGGTCCAGAAGGGCAATTTAAAATAATTGGTTTACTTCAGATGAGGGTTTCCTTTTACCTGACTGGCATATACAAGAGTTTAAATAAATTAACACAACTGTTTGTTTTTTTTGTTTTTCAAACTCTTTTCAATGTTTCCTGTACTTGTCAGCTTTGTGTAATGGCTGGGAGTTTACTAAAGGCTTGCTGGGCTGACTTGCTATATTATCAGATCCTTATTTTCATCATCCCTTGTTCTAAGCATAGGTAATTATTTATGGATACAGGGCGTATTCACTGTGGCACATTTTTCATATACTGAAATACACTCTTGAAGTATGTTACTAAACATTGGAAACTAGGTACGCAGGTACTTGTATTAGCATAGCAGCAAGAAGGGGTGTGTGTGTTTGTGTGTGTGTGTGTGTGTGTGTGTGTGTATATATATATATATATATAATATGTTTCTTATTGTATATATGGAGTAGTTATTTCTGGAGACACCACCTCCTGGAGTGAGAGATTAATTCATTCTGCAATTCCAGTAAGGCCCCAATCCTGCAGTTGATAGCATGCAGGCAGACTCTTGCACCTGTGTAGAGACCACTGAATTCAAACCAGACTCCAAACAGGTGCAGCAATCCACCTGCATATTGTCAGTTGCATGATTGGGACCCATGTCCTTAACCTCTGTTGAAACTGTCCAATGAAAGTGCCAGTTAATGCCAGTGGTGAACATTTGTGTTCTGTCACTTTTGTCTAATCACATACAGACATAGCAGCTGGAAGAGGAGACGGTGGTGAGTCAATTTATGGACCTACTTTTGAAGGTATAGTTAAATTTCCTTATGTTACCATGCATAAGCCAAACTTCAGGTAAATAACTGGATTTTCACTGAAGTGTTCTCAGGTTTAGTTTTTTTTTTCTTTCATTTTTATCACTTACATCTCAACAGCGGTTTCAGACTTTCTCGTATCAGTCAGGATTATTCTCTATTTGTTGTTAACATAGTTCTCCTGGCAAACTGGTTTAGTGGGTTGATTTTCTGACTGGTAATCATGGCTCTGCCACTGACTCACTATATGATTTTTCAGCTTCACCTGTCTGTGTCCTTTTTCTCCAATTGTAAAATAAGGATAATACTTAACAACCTACCTGACAGGAAAGTTACGAACATTCATGCTTGTAAAAGGGCTTTGAAAATTTGAAGCACTATAATGGGTAAATGCAAGTATGGGTTCTGTGCTTCCACTAATACCACACATTCATTTGTGATGATTCTCAGGATGGCCAGGACTCTGAAAAACCTTGTTACCCCCCTGCCTCCAGCAGTAGAAAGACTTCCTGGTGATTAACTGCGTGTCGGCTCCTTGACATAATCAGCCCGTTAGCCACCCAAACAATCTTCTCAGGGCTCTGCCTGCCCTTACTTTCCCTGACAGCTGTAACCAATAAATACACCCCAGTCCCCAAGCCCTCTGAAGCATTTCCCTCTAGTGTTCAGCCCCTTATTGACTGAACACTAACAGTAATACTGTGCCTGCTGTCCCCAAGGGAACACTATATACCAGCTTCCACAATTCAACTCAGGATCAGCTCTTTGGGCAGTACCACAGCACTAAGATATGTTTATAGCGAAAACAATCATAAATGTATTATTGAAGACCAAGATATAAGAGATAGTGATTAAGAATAATGGATATAGAAGGATTACATATAAAACAAAATAAGTATACGCTTTTTAGAGACTAAACTTAACAGGCTAACCACCTTTCTAAAGCAGTCTTATCTCACCCAAAGGGTTTTTCAGCATTTCCTACCAAGGCTGGTTGAGATCCCATTTTTATCAATTTAAATGCACTGTCAGTTTACTTCCAAGGTGCAGGATAAAGGGGTTTCTCCTTGACTTCTGCTTATATCCCAAAGTTCTTGGTCTGTCCTCAGTGATAATAGAACCCGTCTCTCTTGTTTTTTCTATTGATTTCATATCCTCCTGTTGACTTTCTATGTAAATGACTCCCCACTATTATTTACAATGCTTACTTTACCTGCAGACCAGCAGAGACAGGTGAATGAACATTCTTTGTCTGGCAGAAACCTGTTTGTCTACTCTCCCTTAATACAGACTTTAGGAACATATTTTTAGTATACATACGTAACTTTTTAAATAGTATGTACATACATTTGATGACAATATTCATAACCAGTGGGGCACTGGCTTTCATTTAAGACCTCACATGATTTTCTTCATGGATAAATATTATGAAAGAGGTGTGCTACGTATAGTGAGTTTGTCAAGCCTGCTAGGAGTTGCTGTTACAGAGGAGCAAAACCTTTGCCAGCCGGCACCAATGGGCCTCTGTGTCACATCATTACACTGGGATGGTTTAAATATGCTGAAATTAATGGAAGTTACTTTTTCACTCTGAGAACTAGAATCAGGCAGCTTTAGAATTTTAGGACCAGATTTTGATCTCATTTATACAGCATTGTTACTTCACTGACTTTATGGAGTTACGCCTGATTTACACCAGAGTGAGAACAGAGCCAGACCCTTAGTCTCACAACTCTAACTGTGAGAATCTAGAATTACCTAACAGGAGCTACATATCATAACATCAAACCAAAGGTGCAAACCCCTATAATCATAAAGAGTAATAAAAAGAATAATATAATTCTCAATGGCAGAGCAATATTTAAGAACAACTCCTCAAATAAAGAGTCAAAGCAGCAAGTTAAAGGGGAGAGGGTCTGTTTAGATTAACAATTAGCCATAAAGATATTTTATGACAGTTAAAGCCAGCTAGGAACTAGCTTATATTCTCTTACATAAAGCATCTTTACTGCCAGTGTTGCAAACTGTCACATTTCAGCAAACTTGCCATCAGCCAACGGTTCAGAACTGCCACGTGTAACTGCATGCAGTGTTGTAGCCATGTTGGTCCCAGGATATTGGAGAGACAAGGTGGGTGAGGTAATAGCTTTTATTAGACAAACTTCTGTTAGTGAGAAAGACAAGCTTTCGAGCCACACAACGCTGTTCTTGAAGTCAGTCCAATAAAAGATTATCTCACACACCAACTGTAACTGCAGTCTTTATTTTCAAAGACAGTTACATTTTCAGTGACAATAAGAAGTGAGTCGCACCTTGAGACTGCAGGACTAAGCAAAAGGGCTGAAGTTTGCATTTAAATTATATCCAGGTAATTGGACTGTTTTTAGGAACATATGAATTATTGCCACGGTGCTGCCTTGCAGGAAAGTTTACAGGAACATTGAAAATTAAACAAGTGATTCCCACAAAGCCTACAAACTTTTCTCAGAGTCCCTGTCACTTTCCCTCAGGCAGCACTGCACGTGGCCTACCAAAGATTGGGCAAGAGAAAGTCGGAGAATGGCCTGTTCTGCCTCCAACATCACATGCACCTGGAGCAGTGTGAAGCACAGATCCTCAAACACAGGATTCTCATCAAGAAAGTAACCTGTTTCCTGGGGAAACCATCAATCAAGTCTATAAGCTAAATTAATGGAAACCAAAACATTTTAATAACGTGCTAGAAATCTTCATCCGATTCCTCTTCTCCACCCCCGCTGCATAGATAGCTAATACAGACTGTACTGGAACACTTCCAGCTGTGCATCTGCTATTCTTTATATGTTCTCTTTCAATGCACCTGCTCCAGAGCTGTTCTGGAAACTGTGGGCTTTCCTGCTGGCAGGAACAATCTGGGCAATCCTAAAACACAGCAGTGTGCACTAGGCAGCCCCACGTGGAAAAACGTGCCTGAGGCACAACCTCTGCTATTGCTCCTCCGGGACTGATGTAGCCCCACACCGCTCTATGCAGGACTGTGGCATAAATGCTACAATCTAGTCCTTAATATTTTATAGTGCTTTACATATACAACATGCCATTCCAATGTTAATCCTCACATCTGTGTGAGGTAAGTAGTGTATTGTCCATTTTACAGGTAGGGAAAACTAAGAGGAAAAATGGCTAGCCCAAGGCCACACAGCAAGACACTGGCAGAGTCAGGATTAGATTTAGAAGATTTAGTGACTTGCAACTCTGTTTGTTCTTCCAGACAAACCCAGTACTTGTCATTTGTTATCTTGGAGGGAAGCTTGTCTTTTATCACTCTTGTAACTCTATTTGAGGTGGCAGTAGATATTATTATAGGATTAGGAAAATAATTTAATTTTAAAATAGACTTAATTTGAGTTCTGTCAACCTTATAATTGTCCATAAAAGGAATTTTATTACCCTCTTACACCACAAATACCGATTCTTCGAAAGAGAAGATTGTCCATATTGAACCCTCTTTTAAAATTAAAAGATAATCATTTTTTTCAGTCCTTTATAAAGGTGCTCACTCAGATATGGAATTTTAATGTGATGATTATATGGCTTTCCTACTGTTTTCCACTGAACTATTTACATAGATATTTTTGCTGTCTGAGAACAGTGACAGATGCCACTCACAGATGCTAAGATTCTATGAATGTCCACAGTTGACAAACATCCATTCACTGCAATATTCTGTGAAATGACTGGGATGTTTCTACATTTCCCTGAAATTAGCACAAAGTACTGAGGTAATTACAGAGAACCACTTGGACTGAAGTGTCGTTTTCTAAAACAAGGAAGCCTAATCCAAAATTAGACTGCTGAAGTAATTACTGCAATTCACAAGCAGCAGCATAGGAGCAACTGCTTCATTTGGAATTTAATTGCTATTTTTAATAATTAGTTTGAGAGAATAGGTGCTCAAATAGAATAAGAATAACAAAACATGGAAGAATAATAAAATCCCTACTCATATCTTCGGCCCAAATTTCCATCATTCCTTTGGAGTTTGTGAAGAGCTCTCCTTGGGTTCTTGCTTATACAATATGACACATGAGCCTAAGAAGCAAAGGGGCTTAGAGATGTTTCAGCTTGCAGATCTGTATCAATTCCTCCACCATCCCCATCCCCCAGGCATATCTCACATTCCTTCTGTGACCTCCTGTCCACCAGCATTCATTCTCGGAGGCTTTCCACTCTTTCTTTCCCTCCTTGGCCTCTCTCTCCTCAGCTGACTCATGTTCATCAACAACTTTTTTCTCTTCTGCACCCTGTTCCTTGGGCTCTCCCACCTCCAAAATGTGTCTTACGCTTTGCATCCATTACTCTTCTGCACCATGGAATGCTTCTGGAGAAAATCCAGGGATCGCTCAGACTTCAATTAAAAATCTGTTCTTTGTGCTATGAGTGTACTTGCTAAACAACTCTCCATCTTCTCCATGATAGCCTGTCATCCTTCCGAAATCCTGCTGCAAATACCTAAATTACCTGCCACTCCAGCCATGTTCTACCCCTCAACTAATCTCCTCACCCTTCACAACAGTCCTAAGCAACTTGTCCTGGCCTTCAGGTCCCTTATGAGCTCCTGCCTACCTTCCTACTCTTTTTAGCTCTTCTCCCCATTCCTGCTGTAACTCCTTTGACTAAAGTTTGCTTTTTATTTGCTCCTCTTAACGCTCCATATGCAGCAAACAGCACTGAGCGAATCTTATAAATAAACATGCCAGTTACTGTGAGCTGTTCTGATAAAATAGCTTTTCTTTTATGTGATTTAGTTAATTGTGTTTAAGCATGGCATTGTGTAATGTGTACTTTGGTGAGAAAAGTAAGCTCTGTGGTGACAATGGCTGCATTGGATTTTTGGATTTTCTCTGATCGCTGCACATAACGCTGAGCAAAGGTGGAAAGAAAATTGTAGACCGGGATCTTTCTTTTCATCCTCACCCCTATCTAATGCCAAGGGAAGAAACTGCAATAAATCCAGTGTCACCACTGCTAACTCTCTCCCTTTTTATCCCATCCCATAGCCCCAGCTGGCCTTTAATCATAGTGCCCAGAACATGACAGAACTTAGTGCTCCCTAAAAATTAGCAACTGGAGGTTAATATGGAGGGTTAGAATGAGAGTCTAGGAGTCAACAGTTGTGGGTTCTACTTTTGGTCTGCTGTTGACTTACCATCTGACTTGGGACAAGTCATTATGGCACAGAACTATGGGCACTTAGCACCACTGAAAATCAGGCCATTCACTTCTAAGTGCCTCAGTTTCCTCATCCATAAAATAGGAATAAGGCTAACTAGCCTATACATTGTTGTTTCTCAAGTGCTCTGAGATCCTCAAATAAAAGATGCTATAGCAGAGTTGTCATAATATTAAAAAAGCGTGCAGCATGTTAGCAACTACATTTTGCATATTTATCACTAAGGTTTTTTCCCAGGAGGATAACCCAAAATTATTTCTTAACCTCTTTCTAGAAAGCAGAATCCAGTGATCCAGAGGCAAAGGAAGCTGTAATCCCCTTCATTTCTATTCAGTAGCTTGGGGGGCAAGTTGAAGGGAGACCTGCTGAAAGGCTCCCAATGTACAGTATATAATAAGAATTGGGGAGAGGGAGAAGGAAGAAAGGGGTTGTAGAAGAGGAGGGGCTGTAGGAGTTGCAACAGTGAGTAAAAGTGGAAGGACGCAAACTAAATCTATGATCATTTATTACTGTAAACTTTCTAGATGAAAACTTTTCCATTCCTCACAACAAAAGAGGGATTCTTGGGATGGCCAACAAGGGACGTCACAGCAATGGTTCACAGTTTTACATCACACTACAGCCAGCTCTCTATATGGATAAAAAATATGTGGCTTTTGGGTATGTATACTACAGAGACATAATTTTAAAATGTTTTTTAAAAAATACTCCTAGTTATCTAAGACACCATTGCCTAAGATTGAGATTCTGTGCTGCATTTCGGAGAGGCACAGCACAGAACTCGCAGCTCAGGGGCAGAGGGCTTAAGCCACTTTTACACCCTACCTCTCTGAAGCTACACCAGGGACTAGAGAGGCTCCTGGCAAAACATAAGGCAGGTCTGGGGCCCTGTGTATATCCAGGTCTATACAGTAGACTTTTGCTATCATAGCTGTGGTGTTCAGAGGTGTGATGAGGTGTTATTGCTGACTGACATAGATGAGCCAGCAAAAATCCCTAGTGTAGACAATTATACCTGCAAAACTGCACTCAACTGCTATAGTGTATTTCGCTCAGGCAGGCTATAATAAGCTATACTGGAAAAAGCATAGTTTTGCCGGTGTAAGGTACATTCACACTAAAAGCACTTTGTCAGGACAGCATACTAGTACAGTTATATGGACAAAGTGCTCCTAATGTAGACCTGGCCTAAGAAAAAACAGCCTCCCAAAGATTTTAAATATGTCCTGAGAAATCAGCCTAGAGCTGCCTCTGCACTGCTTGCACTAGGGGAATCCTTCCCCAGCCAGAGCCAGGAGTGAAATCCTGGTCCCACTGAAGACAATGACAAAACTCCCAATGACTTCAGTGGAGGCAGGATTTCTCCCTGGGGCTTTTCAGATCCTTTTACCAAACTAGTGGTTCCTAGCATAAAGGGACTGGGAGTGTGGAGGGGCATGAGACTCTCATGCTAGGGTGATTATTGTCCAATGCACCATAGAGGAGTACAGCATTTCAAAAGCAAAAAAAAAAAAAAGGCATACCAATACAACATGCAAAAAACAAACTTAAAATAAGTTCTAACTGGATGTGTTTAAATCAGTGGCATCTGACTTTAATTCTACACTATACACTGGAGTCTCTTGTTATCTTACCAGGAACTCCCTGCTTTAAAAGCACAGGAAATTTCCAGCACTGCTCTTAAAACATTGCCCAATGTATAAACATACTAGGAGCTTACTTTAGCAAGAGCTAAGAGTGGCCACAAAGAGGGCAGTTCAATACTATATGGAGTTATAGTGCTATAAATTGGCACACCACTCCTTACACCTTGGCCTTCCACAGATATGCAACAGCATTCTGCAATAGCAATAGAAACTTTTACATTAAAATAGCTACTGCACACCTCATTGGCCTGTCCTGGACACAAGTTCCATATCAGTGATCCATTCATAACCTTCTAACATATCTCCCCCCCACCACCACCACCAATGCCTGTGCTAAAGATAAGGTGCAGAGTTCTCTACATGAACTGCTAGCAAACCCATGTGTACACAGCTTAATACAGAGTTTATAAGATTGAGCCCTACACATTGCAGCTCAGGACAGTTTACAATTCTAAATTGTTGTATTGGTTTCATGATTCAGATTAAGAAGAAAATTGATCTAAGACTTCAAAAAGGTGTGTATGTGAGAAAGAGAAAGAGATCAAACCATTTTAATTAAATGCAGAACAATTTCTGACAATATTCCTCTTGACCTTTTTCTTCTTGAAAGGGAAGAAGAGTATTAGATATCATGGACACTTACAGCCACAAAATTCTGGAAAGGTGTCTACATGCTGCAATGTTTATTGCTTTGAATAATTACAGCTACAGATACCTCAAAGTGTAGCATTTTTCTATCTCCTAAAATACTAAATATTGGGCTATTTTCAGAGCAAACAACTGGAATGTTAGTCTGCTGTGAAGAACAATCCTATAAAGAAAAGAACATACAAGACATGTACCCTTTATTTTAAGAGACAGCCATATTGAGAACACTATAGTTATGTAATTATAGCCTAATAGAAGGATTTCAGGGTTTCTAACTGACTTGCTCTGACCACTGACAGGCACTGAAGGTAGATAACACAGTTGTGTTCACTACTAAATTAGTGTTTCCTGATCTTCAAATTGTTATTGGTGTATTTTCCTGATCCTCTACCCGTATGTATCATCTATAGATATGTATGTTCCTACATTTTTGTTAAATCATGCACATTTAACATAACTTGTGTTGGAAAACGAATACCATGGAACTCAAATGGTCAAATAGATTACTACAACTGTAGAGCTTTATGGTAGTGATCATATAGTTATTCATAATTTCACTGACTTTTTATGTATATATAATTTCCACCTTTACTTTAGACAGCTGATTGAAGGTACAGAAGTTCTTCAGAAACTAGAAGATGTTTCTACGTACAATGAAAGGCCTGTAGTAGAATGTAAAATTATTAACTGCGGTGTTCTTGTGCCTTGATTACAGCCAATTTCCCTTCCTACTGTAATGTGTAAAAATGCATGTTTCTGACCAGCCTTTTACAGATTTTATAGGCTTTTTAAATCTAAAATAGCATTTTTATACATCTAAACTTCAGCTTGATATTTTTTCTAGTCTAACCATGTTCATGGCTTGTTCACATACATTCTTACATGAATATACTAATGGGCTTGGGAATTTAACTTCATGCCATTATATAGCTATATTATATAGCTATATTATATAGCTAAATTATTGTATAAATATGGATGTCCAACGAGAGATTACATTACTGTAGGCTGCACTATAAATAATCCTATTAAGTAGAACACCAATTAGAACTAATTCATAAGTGAATTTGCTATTGATTGCGTCCACTCATCACAATCAGTTATTTACCTTTGGCCCTATTCTGCCATTCTTGAGTCACATTTAAGTCATACCTTACGCCACTGGTAGTAATATTAAAATCAGTGCATGTGGGGTAAGGTACAACTCAACATAAGGGTGGTACCGGGCGGTCTCTGAATATCAGAGATCTGATCTCACTTACATCCGTTTAATCCAAGAGTTACCACTGAAGTCAATGGAGCTACACCAGAGTAAAACCAGTGTACATAACATTAGACCAAGGCCCTAGACCTATATTTAATTCTTTTGTTTACCGATTGTATCAAATTATTAAGATATTTGGACCCAACTGAACCCATTAAAATGCTAAAATTACTCCAAAACAGGAAATTATAAACTATACTCTATTATCCAAGATATCCATGAGATTTTGCAAAGTGAATTGCAATGAGTAGATGTGGTTTCAGTGAGTGTGGAAGTTCCACATAAAGAAGTCAGTGTTTATCTAAATGCTGTAAAAACACCTTTATTTGTGACTCAGGAGACTAAACACACAACTCATTGCCAATTGCTGGAGTAGAATTTCTGAGATGAAAGATCTCTTAGGCATAGCACAGGAGTAGTGACAGCAGATGGTTTCAACAGAAAATGGCAAGAGTGTGGAAAATGAAAGTGTCCCAGAATCTCAAAGAGGTAATCCATAACACTTAAAATCTAACATGTCCGCAACTGGCAGAAGAGTCTTTGAATTTTTACTTTACCTTCCTGTATAAAGCACTCTGAAATCAACAGATGAAAATTTCTAAGAGCTAAGTATAACAATGACTGTTTTGTGTTAGCATTTGGATTCTGGCAATAAGAACCAATAAAATTTCCCACTTAAGATTTTCTACTTAAAAGAAAAATGACTGGAGAATTATGTTAATTAGTGTTGCTTCTCTTCAGTAACAAGAGATGCCCATTAAGCACATTTTCCCTTTGCAAAAATATTTACATAAACTACATTAATTCCTTTTATGTAAGGGGACTGTTATCCCCTTACTAACATTCACTGGGGGTGTTTGGTTGCTAGCTCCCAGCACTAAAAAGAGAGGGATCAATGGCAAATCAGGACCCTGAGACTGACAGTCCCCAGGAACAATGGCAAGAGGCCAATGCTCCAGGTCAGCCTGATTGACAGGGCAGGCAGGCTAATCAAAGAGACAGAAGGCCAGGGTGGGTCCCGTCCTCTGTGTGAGCTGAAATTGCCTGGGTCTGACAGAGTGGGGCTGAGCTGCGGAGAGAGCAGGGGCCCAAGCTAAGCTGCTAGGAGCAGAGCTGCAGCCCAAAAAGGCAGAGCATAGCCCAGAGAGAGAGAGACCTCCCCTGGGAGGGGAGCTGCAGCAACCAGAGCGGCCAGACAAACAGCCCAGGAAGCAGGTGAGAGCTGAGAGAGAGACACAAGCATCCTGCAGAGCAGACCTGCCCTGGGAGCAGAGCTGTAGCAACTGGAGCCAGAGAGGCCAGAGAAGCAGCCCAGGGAGCTGAAGGCAGAGCAGCAGCAGCAGCCGTGCTGAGGCAGTATGGAGCTGGGGCTGGAGCAGTCCGGAGCTGGGTGCGGTGAGCAGCTGGGGAGAGCAAGGGGGACCCTGGGCAGTGGGCCCAGCACAAGGAGATGCCTCAGCCAAGAGGCTCTGCAGGCCACAGTTGGAGGGGGATCATAACCCTGACAGAGTGGGAATGACACTGGGGAGAAGGGTCCTGCCACCCAGAGCCTGAGAGTGTGTGTGACCACCGCCAGAGCAAGTGTCCAACCCGCAGCATCCCTGCAGCACAGCCAGGGCCTGAGAAGGAGGCCTGGCACCTACAAGGAACAGACTGTGAAATGCCCTGATGTCCAGAGACACTGTTTGTGATGGTCACTGCCACAGAGCAGGGTGATATTTTCCTTTAACCTTTCCCATTTTTCCTTATTCTTTTTTAAAATTAATTGTTAATTAAATAACTTGTATTTGCTTTAAATTGTATGATGTGATCAGTGGGTCAGGGAGGTGCGCAGTGCAAAGAGAGTACCCTGGAGTGGGGACACCCTAGCCCCTGTCTTGGGTGACCACAGCAGGATTGGGGGTTGAGCCCCCCAGGAATCCTGGGCCCAGCCTTGTTGGGGTTACGAGGACTCTGCCAGACAGGAGAGTGGAAGGGGAGCCCTCGAGGCCAGGGAGGCCTCTGGGTAAAAGAAGTGGGAGTGAGGACTCAGATCCTTTCACTAGCCCACTTCACCGGGGTAGTGCAGAAGCCAGGAAAGTTCCCCACAACAGCAGGACCATTCCCCCGCTTACATTTAGTAGGATGGGGGATTGTCTGAGTGTGACTGGCACCTTTAAGAGGGAATGTGTCCAGTTCATCTATGACTAGTTAGTGGCCTCTGGATGACTCCTGATAGAAGGCATCTGTCCTCTATGAAGATCCAGTCAACAGTTGGGAAAAGAGAGTAGGAAGGAGGAGCAGGGAGCTTGCACTAGTTGTATGAGACCTGACAAAGCCCTAGTTGAAAGCTGGCAGAGAGAGAACTGATGAGAGCTGTGGGAAAAATGGCCAGAGCAAGGGAACCCTGCTGATTATAAGGTTTGTGCAGAAGCCTTTAAAGTAAAGGAGGATGAACCAGGTTAGTTAAGGAAGGTTCAGCCAAGGAAAGGAGGGTTGATTCTGGAGAGATGTTCCCAGGAGAAGCTGCTTAGCAGGGATGTAATTTGCAACTGAAAGGGGGAAGCTGGGGAGTGGCACCTTGTGGGGATCCCTCTTGCAGAAGCTCTGAGTTGAGAGCTAGGAAAGAAGAGTTGCAAGGAGCATGGAGAATTGTCAGATGTGTGGAAGCCCTGGCACAGGAATTAAAAAAAAAAATAGGGACTTTTAACTGTGAGGTAGATGGCTTGAAGAGTGGGGTTCTGGAACTGGGCCAAGCAACTAGGGAACAGTGTGACTGTTACTTCTTGGTTGGGTGTCCTGCAGATGGTGACTTTGGAGGAGGGAAGGAGAACTGCTGCATTTTAACCTGTTTCACTTTTGAGTTCTAAGAACTGTCTCCCTTTTAAGAATTGGCAGCAGGCTGCACTAAATTACATTGACATAGGGCTTGAATTGGATTTTGTGCAGGAGAACGTTCCTGTATGTATTAACATTATCAGCTGAATATTTCTTCCCTTGCACTGCTATTTTTCCTAAAAACTGGAGAAAAACATGGAGTCAAAGTGACAAGGAATGGAGTAGCAAGCTTATTTTAAGAGGTTTCCTGTCTCCGTTTTCCAACTCTCACGTTGGTGGGGATGCATTGTGTACATCAGTTTTTTAAAGTTATTTTACTAAACTGTTTCAGAATAGGTCATACACCTGTTATGGATATGAGCCCTGACCTGCATATAGTGTTGCAAGGCACTGTGGGAGGATGGGCCTGAGGGGAGTTCTCATTGGCATTCTTAAAACCAGTGGCTCTCAAACTTTTTTTACTGGTGACCCCTTTCACATAGCAAGCCTCTGGGTGCAAACCCACCCACCCCCAAATTAAAAACACTTTTTTATATATTTAACACCATTATAAATGCTGAAGGCAAAGCGGAGTTTGGGGTGGAGGCTGACAGCAGCGAACCCCCATGTAATAACCTCATGACCCCATTTGAGAACCCCTGCTTAAAACAACCAATGATTTCAGTGCAGATGGAGGTGTGAGAACAAACCCTTGAATGATGCAACCTGGGGTAGTTTATTGCATGCACTCTGGACAGGTGTTCAGCTAGGTCAGTGGAGAGGTGGGGGCAGTGCCAATGGACAAATACCAACAGCCAAGGCCTGTGCTCGTTTACACCCAGCAGCTCCCGCTGATGTTAATGGACTGAACACGGTGTAAGTCTGGACACAACGTGGGGCTAAACGTTGGGCGCAGATGCGTTGCGCGGCGTCTCAGCTGCCTCCTTCCGCTGGCTCTCAGGCCCCGGTGCTGGGAGTTCACTGGGGGCTCCGCACCGTGACAGGCTGGACCCCCCCCCCCAACTAAGTCACCCAGCCCCGCCCGGCCCCTCTCGTCAGCGCAGCGCGACGGGGTGGCGAGTCAGGGCTCGTCCCACTCTCCCGCCAGCCCCCGACAGAGGGGCGGGGAGGGACTCGAGCGTCGCGTGATTGCATGAGAGGGCGGGACAGCATCACGTGATGGGGCACGGCGACCCGATGTGGTCACGTGCAGAAGGGGCGTGTTATGTGGTGCTCGGCTGGGGACCGTTCCATTGTGCCGGGGTGGACGCTGAGGCGCGGCGAATAGACCGACCGAATCCTGAGGGGGGCGGGGCAAGTCGCTTTACGTATTGGGTCAGCGCCACGCCCCTTCCTCATGCTCATATGACGTAACTGGGCTGGGAGTCGCAGAGCGAGCGTCGTTGGGGTTGGTTGTGGAGGAGTCTGAGCCGCCCCGTCAGTCGGACACCGCGCTATGGGCCGGACACCGGGGTTCCTGCTCGCCACGGCCTGCTGGGCCCTGCTCTGGGGGGCGGCGGCGGCGGCAGGTGAGCTGGGCCGGGCTGGGCTTAGCGCGACGCGGCGGGGCTGGGGGCGGCTCCTCCTGGGGCCCGGAGCTGTAAACGGGGAAGGCCGCCCCGCCCCGCCCCTCCCCCCCCGAGCGCTGTGGCGGGACCGTGAGCTGGCGCCCAGCGGGAGTTCGCTCCCTCCCCGGCCGGGGGTGGGAGGCGTGTCCCGGGCTGCGTGCGCCGGAGCGCCCAGCGCGGGGGCCCCGTGTGGCTCTCCGGAGGGGGAGGGTGTCTTCCGAAGTTCGCGTCTGTCGCCGTGATTCCCCGGTGCTCCGCGCTGCCCGGGAGACGTGGTGGCAGCCGGCTCCGTTGCACGCGCACCCAGCTTGTTTACTCGGGTGTTGGGTCCAGTTCCCGAAGGCGCAGCTTGCTGGTGTTAATCGCCTCTTGCAGCATTTGCTTCCCATTGCGGCAGGAGGAGGACAAGCAGAGCCACTTAACAGACTTGAGTAACCCAGGGCAGGAAGTGCCCAGATCTGTCTCCCGAGGCCGTGATTTATAGTTAGTGTAAAAAAGTGCAAAGACCGCTGGGCGCAAACAGCGCAGCAAAACTGAGTAACTAGCCACGGATCCTGTTCCTGAGTAATCAGGAGAATAAACTGTCCTTTTGGAGTTTTTGATAGTCCTGTACTCAAATCCGCAATCGTTTATTGCATGCATCTAGACAACTTTGTTGTGATACAGTGTTTGTTAATTGGCACGCCTTGCATCAAGGAAACAGCACTGTAATTAAAGCTAAGATTATGTCACGGCACCCACAGCAGCCCAGCCTCTGAGTTGTAGGACACCCGCCTGCAGCTGCCTAGAAGCTGTGGGTGGAGCCTCACCCACCCCCCTGAACTGAATGGTCCGCCATTGGTGGTGACCCCCTGAGCTGCCTAGTCACTGCTGCTGGCAGGGGTCCCCCTTGCAGTGCCTCAGCCACTCTGCATAGCCAGCCCGAGGGACCCCAGAGCTGCTCAGTGGCTGCAAGAAGGGGGGAGGGATAGCTCAGTGGTTTGAGCATTAGCCTGCTAAACCCAGGGTTGTGAGTTCAATCCTTGTAGGGGCCATTTGGGGAATGGGGGTAAAAATCTGGGAATTGGTCCTGCTTTGAGTAGGGGGTTGGACTAGATGACCTCCTGAGGTCCCTTCCAACCCTAATATTCTATGAAGGGGAGGTGCAGCTCCACAGCTGGTGGTAGCAGATGGACCCCTGAGCTGCTCAGGGCAGGTCTGTCCCCCCAGTCCTCAGCCACTGTTGGCAGAGGGGGCCCGCCCTGCACATCAGTGTGCCCCTGCCCCCAGCTTCAGCCCTACAGGGGGCCCCTCCCAGCCACTGGGCAATGGCATCCCTACAGCTCCCAGCCTCTGAAGTTGCAGGGCTGGGTGCTGGGCCCTCCTCCCTCACCATTTTGTCAGGGATGTTTTTAGTAAAAATCATGACAGACTTCCATGATTTTTTGTTTATTGCCAGTGACTTGTCCCTGACTTTTACTAAAAATATCCCTGACAAAATCATAGCCTTAACTATCATTACTTGAAGATTGTCCTATCCAATATTTTGTTTAAACATTCATTCTCAGAATGACTTTGTATGAAAGGTAAAATTAGTACTTGCTAGTGGAGGAAGTGACTTGCCAAAGCCTCATCAATTCAGTGGCATTAGAAACCAAGGTTCACTATTACTAATCATGTGCTTAATCCACTAGATCACCTCACTTCAATACTGGTCTTGGTACATCAAATTTAGGGAAATAGAAGACAAAAATTTCTGTGGGTGAGAATTTCAGTACTTAATGTATTCAAAAGATCATTATAAAAATATCATGTCTTCTGTTTATAATAGTGAAATGTAGTAGATCCAAGTACAGCGTGTGTAATCACATGGACAAAATTAGAGCTGTTCATAGAGTCAGATCTTTAAAAGCCATTATAGCTTTGTTTGACGCAAAATGAGACTGGACATGAATCATTACTATGGTAAAATCATATTGACTTCACATAATTGGTATTTTTGTATTACTGAACACAGTACTTCATGTATTACCTCACCAGTGCCAAATATAGGGGAATAATCACTTCCCTCAATCTGCTGGCAATGCTCCTACTAATACAGCCCAATATCCCATTGGCCTTCTTGGCAACAAGGGCACACTGCTGACTCATATCCAGCTTCTCATCCACTGTAATCCCCAGGTCCTTTTCTGCAGAACTGCTGCTTAGCCAGTTGGTCCCCAGCCTGTTGCGGTACATGGGATACTTCCATCCTAAGTGCAGGACTCTGCACTTGTCCTTGTTGAACTTCATCAGATTTTTTTGGCCCAATCTGTTCAGTTTGTGTAGGTCACTCTGGACCCTATCCCTACCCTCCAGCGTATCTCTCTTCCCACCCAGCTTAGTGTCATCTGCAAACTTGCTGAGGGTGCAGTTCATCCCATTATCCAGATAATTAATAAAGAAGTTGAACAGAACCAGCCTCAGGACCAACCCCAGGGCACTCTGCTTGATACTGGCTGCCAACTAGACATCGAGCCATTGATCACTACCCGTTGAGCCCAACAATCTAGCCAGCTTTCTGTCCACCTTATAGTCCATTCATCCAGCCCATACTTCTTTAACTTGCTGGCAAGAATACTGTGGGAGACCGTATCAAAGGTTTTGCTAAAGTCAAGATATATATCCAGAAAGCTGAATTCAAGGCCCTAGAATCCTAAGCTTCATTGCTGCAGTCTTCATGTGGCTGAAGGGTTTACCAGTCTCTACTTTCATCTCAAAATATGGGTTACCAGATCTGCATTGCCAAATATCAGTGTAGATGGCTTAGTATCACTAAGTCTCTTCACAAGGAAATGTGAAAGGTCACTCAGGCCAGGTGAATGCCTTGACTTCAAGTAAAAAAAATTATCTTTAATTTGTATGGTGGCAAGAGCTGCTGTTTCAAGAGTGATGTCTGCAGGTACTTTGGGGCTGTAAGACAAAGCTCAGCTCCAAGCTTTCTTGCTCTAGGACAGGATCTAGTACATTTGGAGTCTGGCCAAGGATTTATCTGAGCCAGCAGGTGTCTGCTCAGATTCAGAGGCTGGAAGATTTGATCTCAATAGTATCAGTAGGCATACTTTCGTGTGGAAACCGTTGCTGACTGAGATCTTGATAGTCATGAGCAATATAGGACACGTGCATATCCAAGTGACAGGACATTTCTGGTCTGGTTCCAGTCTAAGGATAATCTCTAATTGCAGCTGGACTGCCGATTCAGTATTAAAAGATGTGTTCACTCCCAGGTGGAGAAGTTGTTTAGTTTCTCCAAGACAAACAGTACGTCAGTTTTAGAGTCAAGGCTGGCACTGCATGCACTATACACCTTACGAAATCTTAGTATTAAAAAAAAAAAAAAAAAAGAGTAGGGTTGAGTTAGACAAGCTGACTCTGTTTACAAAAACAGAAGTACCAGGTCACACATGTTGAGTGGCTGGACTCTGTCCTATAAGCCATTCCTGGGTTTTAGTTACCTAGTATCTTCCCTCCCAACTATCTCAAACTACTAGTAACAGACCGCATATGAGTGAAGATATATGCTCAGCAGAAAGGGAAGATCAGTCTTGGTATTCAGGATTTCCAGTTCTGCAATGTAGTAACCTTGGCATTTGAACCCTCAGAGAAGTTTTCATCTCTTGTCCATCCACAGCTGTCAGGTCTAGTTGCAATTATTCCTATTAATGCTTACTGTTGTTTCCTATAGCAGGGATTGGCAACCTTTGGCACATGGGTTTGGCTGATCATAGCTCCCACTGGCCGCAGTTTGCTGTCCCGGGCCAATGGGGGCTGCGGGAAGCTGCGCGGGGCAAGGGATGTGCTGGCTGCTGCTTCCCACAGCCCTCATTAGCCCGGAACGGGGAACCACGGCCAGTGGGAGCTGCGATCAGCTGAACCTGTGGATGCGGCAGGTAAACTTGCCAGGGTGCTTACCCTGGTGGGCTGTGTGCCAAAGGCTGCCCATCCCTGTTCTATAGCATTGTATAGTAATTGTCCACTCCAGGAGCCAGGATAGAGTACTAGGGTATAGAAAAGTCAAATTTTAACACTCTCTTGTTTTATCAGCTAAAATATGTGCTTGAATAGATAGCATTCATTGTGCAGCAGCATGCACACAAGACTTTTGGTCCTGCTCTTTGGAGAGCCAATTCTTTTTTTGTAGAGAACCAGCATCAGTCCCACCAAAACTAGTTGCCAGTGTGGTAAAACAGGAAAACTGTGTTCAGTCTGGTCTGTTCCACATGTTTTTGGTACAATTGTAACAAATGAGGGCTTATACCAGTTAGGCCAGCATTAACTAATTCCATTTTGTTGTTTTCTCCCGTAAGTCTTTAACTGACTCTTTTCTGTTGTCTCTTCCCTTTTATAGTAAAGTCTTTTACCCACTGAGGTTTCAAAATACTCCTGTGAAGTCTTGTTTGTGGACTTAGGATATGTCTACACATCAAAGAAAAAAAACCCTGGCTGTCCCATACCAACTGACTTGGGCTCATGAGGCTCAGGCTGTGGGGCTGTTTCTCTGCTGCATAGACTTCTGGGCTTGGCTGGAGTCTGAGCTCTGGGACCCTCCCTCCTTGTAGGATCCTAGAGTCCTGAGCCCCCAGACATCTATATGGCAGTGAAACAGCCCTGCAGTCAGCCCTGTGAATCCAAATCCACTGCCATGGCCCTGCTGTGGAGTTTTCTTTGCTGTATAGGCATACCCTTAGTTCTTTTCACTCTTGTAAATTTTCTGTTCTCTATTTAGATTCTCATGAGCTTTATTAAATATATTTGGAGACCACTACATAAGGTATAACTGACATTTCTAGGGCATGACATTGGAACAGCAGTAGCTTTGTTGGCCAGGAGTAAAGTGCATTTTAATCTACTTGAGCCTAATGCATGTGTAGCTGGAGTCACTAACATACTTGGGAGGAAAAAAAGATAATCATGGGTTAACCACCAGATCTGTCAACACCTAGTCTTGGTTCTGTGCCATGGATTTGTGTGAATTTAGGCATGTCGCTTCTGTGTGCTACAGCTTCTTATCCAAAAAATAAAGTTGTTTTGTTTGGGGAGTTGACTCAGTTCATATGTAAACATGTTTGAGGATGTTATGGAGGTCCTTAATTTATAGGTGCTAATAAGTAAAACAGATATCTGTGATTTAAAAATGCTAGAAAACTAATCCCATTATCTTTGGGAGAGTTGCTCTTCTGGTAACAATGAACTGTCCCATAATTAAATGTTTTTCCTTTTTCAGACAGCTGTGCAGATATTAAAACCTGCAATGACTGTGTTAATACTACTGGATGCGAGTGGATTCAGTGCAACGGTAAACATCTGGAAAAACTAATAACTAGATACGTCTTTGGGTCTGATTTCACAAACACTTACAAGGGGTGATGAATGACAGCTGTTTTGGTGGATAACATAGTGAAAAGCAACACTATCTTAAAATTATTCTAAACTGTTAAGGTCCCAGAACAGTCATGTACACAAAGTACAAACACTTTGATGTGAAAGTTAAACTAATCTTAAATTCTTATCCAGAGGCAGCAGAATATTATGCCCAAAATACAAATAAAAGCAGAATTTTTGAAGGCCTGCTAACCAAACAAGCTACCTGAAGCACCATGGAAAATCTTAATTACTAACTATGCAACAGACTTTGCAAAAGACAGTGAACTAGTTACTTGGCCTTGCTGGTAAGGAGGCTATGGATGGACCTTGACGTTTTAAAATTGACAAGCGTTCCAACTCTGCAGTCCCTTTTGAGATTATCCCACAGAACTGTTAAATCCTGTCCTGATATCAAGTGCCCCAAGAGAAAACAGGGCAGTAGACAATCAGTTACGTAAGGTAGCCTATTCATTTATTTTAGTTGTGCCCAAGGCACAATCAGAATTAGGGTCCCATTGTGCTGGGCACTGAACAAAACACTTAAGACAGCCCCTCCCCAATGAGTTTAGATTCTAAACATGAGGGACAAAAGTGGATGGAAACAATTAGAACAAGGAGAGAAATTGAGGGTAGTGGTGATGGCATAATACATGGTTATGTAGACTACCCATGTAGTCTTATGAAGGATCTCCATAGTTAATGGAAAGCAAGTTTCAAATCATTACCATCCCAGTTTTGATGATCCTCTCAAAAGGTTCTTTCCATTACAAATTCAGTATATGTAGTCTCCAGAATTCTCTGACAAAACTCGAGGCATTGTGGGCAACCTGTTTGAGAGGACTCTGGACAAATAAGTGTGCTAAATGTATTGAAACTTCTTAATGTAGCCTGTTAACACTAAATTGCTGTGTAAATATGGATTGTCACTTTGATCAAAACAGATAAATATGAATTCCTCTTAAACTGGAGGTTAAATTCTGCTTTAGCTATATCGCACAACTTCCATTTATTCTTAGTGGAAGTCATTGTGCAGTATCACAGAACTGGGCCTGGAGTATTTCTGCCCTAGTTTTTCAGACATAGTAACAGTAAACTAAATTAGTGCTTTTAAAGTTTTATTTAAACTTGGCTGACTCTGTTTATGTCCACATACCCGCTTATGTACCATTTTGAAGAAGGTATCTGTAACTAGAATATACTGCAAGAGGTATTATACAGATTGCTTACAGTGCTTGTGTGAGTGAATGTCACTTATGTTCACTCTTCCTTTACAGAAATATACCTAATGTCATTAATGATGGAACTCATTCAAGTGTATTAAATCTTGTCCATTGAAATAGTCTTAATGCTTCTAGCCAAGAGACTGATATCCCCAGGGAATCCTGCATATAACATTAAGAATTTTTGAGATAACATCATTTGTAATTGATAAAAAGCATAATATTCGTTTTTGAGAAACTGTCAGTATAAAAAATCCTTTCCTACTGCTCCTTAATATTACTTTTCTTTTTTTTGACAGGTTCAAACTTTTCTTGTGCAAATGCAACAGGACTGAACTGTACTACTATTTCAGAGTGTTTTTGTAAGTGTCTGGATATTGTTTAGGTTGACTCTTAATGCAGTCTTTTCCAAGTTGTTATCTGAGACAGTCTTCCTGTTCTTTACAGCTTCCAGCACAATAGTTATCAGCCTCCACTAACATACCTTGTATCAATTGTATAAGCAAATCTCTGTAGTATGTAGGCTTAGAGAACAACATCCCCCTCACTCTGCTGCTAGGCAGAGGCATGGCCAGGCAGCTCTGCAGGCTGCCTGTGCCCAGAGTGCTGACTTCACAGCTCCCATTGGCCCGGAACCACAGCAACTGGGAGGTGCCTGCAGGCAGAGGTAGTGTGCAAAGCTGCCTGACCTTGCCTTGGCCTAACAGCTGAGTGAGAGGGATTCCACTGCTTCTGTGGAGACCACCCAGGTAAGCACTGCCCAGAGCCTGCCTCACCGTCCTGTGCCCCTGGCCTCTCCCACACCCAAACTATGCTGCCGCTGGGGGTAGGGGGAGAGTATAGGCACAGAACCAGGTAGGGAGCCTGCCGGCCCTGCCAACCCCTCCTCACCCAGCATCTGCGGGGGCCCTGGGCAGCTACACACCCCCGTTTTATTCACTGGTATTTTTAGTAAAAGTGAATTTTTGTTTACAGACAGGTCACAGGCTGTAGACTTTTACTAAAAAATACCCAGGACTGAAATGTAGCCTTATGTTGTACTTCACTTCTGATTTCAGATTGTTTTAGGGACTGGCAGTTAGAAAAATCTCTTTGTAAACTGATTGCATTTGCTCTGGAGTCACAAAAGCAAATATGGAACCCTAGAATGCCACTCTTTACTAAACCACTTTCTAGTAGAACAGCACTTTATTGTCATGTTAAATTGTTGGTTATGTCAGAATGAGTAGCAGAACTCCAATCTATTCCTATTAGGTTTGCAGTGAGACTGTTATTTCTCCCATTATACCAAGTATTACTTGACTCCTGCATATCCAAGAACTGTTGGATTGTATCCTGGGAATTTGGTGGAGCCCCCTTTAGAAAGAGATCTTAATGAATCTGCTGCCTCAAATAACATGCATTGTAATAAGTGCTTAGAACATATGTATATACAGCAAACTGCTTTTATTAACCAGTTTCTTTTTTTAAAAGTTCTAACAGCTTCTTAGACTGTATGCTCAGGTTTTACTTTCTGGTACTCAGTGGAAGGAGAGCTTTATCTAAACTCAACCTTTTGGACCACTGAAGATATCCCAGATTTCAGTATACATTTTAATCACCCAGCAAGCCAGAGCAAATGCATACCTACCTGTGGAACCTAGCTCCAAATTGAACTTGAAGTGTTATGGGAAGACTTTCTAAGACACAAAGGGGAACTGGATGCCTAAATCTCTCGCATATCCTGCGCAGTTTCCAGATCCAAAGCATGGGTGTGCATCCACCAGTTAGTCACAGCAACTCTTCAGGGTCTGCGGTAGCCAGTTGGAACGTTCCAGGACACTTGTGCTGAGAGTCTAGGCGTGGCCTCTGTTACAGCCTGTTTCTGGCTTGAATTACCCTGTAGGCATGTCTGTTTTGTTTGCTTGAGGTATTCTGCTCCCACAGTTCAGTGTGTTACTGTAGTGCAGTGGACTGTCTTCCAGTCTTTTTGCTACTTCACATTAGCCTTCATAGTGGTCCATTAAGCATTTTACCATCCTTAAATAGGAGTCTGTTGTATGTTTGTTACAATCTTGTAAGTTAACTTATTTTTTTACACACTATTCTACAGATTCATCTACTGCTGCTACCACAGTTGCTAATGCTACCACAGCTGCTACTGCTACCACAGGTAAAAAAAAAAAAAAAATTGCTGTAATGAACTGATAACTGGGCTAAGTAAGATAACTTTGTAAAACAAGGGTTCTACTAAAGTTTGCTTAAACTAATTGGGAATAAGTAGTTCATAAAATTGAACATCTCAGTTACAGTAGATACAATGCATAACTTCCGTGTCCTACAAACCACTACAAAGAAATTGCCAGTGATTGAAGGGAAATTGACTAATTCTTCATCTACATCATTTTTTTGTGACTTACCTTTTTTCCAGTCAGGAAACTTGGTCAATAACCGCTTATTTGTAAGATTAGTGCTCATAAAACTAAGGTTCTACTCTGTGAGTGAAACAGATTTCTAGCTGAGGGAGTTTTCTCAACTGATATTTGAAACATCAAAAATATTTGTTAGTGCTGGATACAAAATAAAGAACTATGCTGTCTAATGAACTAAATCATTTATAATAGCTTGAGAGCCTTAAGTATTCAGGTAACTATACTGCACCAAGACTTAGGTTTTTATAATATATATATGCTCACAAAAATGTCTATAAAAATTTACTTAACTGCACAGCATTATAAGTACTTCTATTCTATGTGTACATAATCTGCATTTTTAAGGGTGGTGGTTCTTGCTTGAGTAAGATGAAAAACTGAAGCAATTACAAAAATAGAAGTTACAAAAAGTGATACCTCTGTACATTTTGAATTTGGAAGTTTCTCTCTACAAAACAGGTAACATCACCAATACAACTTCATCTACTGCTTCAAGTACTCCAGTTCTCTCAACAATCAGTACACCAGGTAACTTTTTTTAAACACTGTCAGTTTAAGTATTTAAAACAACGTCTTTGTAATCAGAAAAGCTTATTTGGAAATAATGTTACTGAGTAGGTGACAGGAAGTAGTGAAGAATAGTAACAGTAGGTGTGCCAGAAAGTCATGACCTTGCATGCCACAATTACCTTTATCAAGGTGGAATATCTGTTGAGATGTTGCCTTGATAGTAACAAACACTGCTCAGTGAAATTTCAAAATAGTGATTTGGCCAAATGAAGCCAGTCAGTCAAACTGCTTAATTTCAGTCATGTTAAGTATAAGCTACACGAGAGGGACTTGTGAAGTCTGGTGACTGAGTTAAAATATAAAATGTGCACTCCTGACATAACCCTGCGTTAAGGTACAATACTCTAATACAGTGTTTCTCAGCCTTTTTAATTTGAGGGACTGGCTTGCTCCTTCCCAAACTGTGTTGAGGAGATCTGAAGGACTGGTGCTGATCCATGGACCATTTGTAGAGAAACACTGCACTAACACATGTTGGGCAGCAACAATAGGGTCCAACTTAAAAGGCTAGATCTTGAAATTAAACTAAAATTATACCACCTAATGAATATATTCCAAAAGGGAGGTTAGTTTTTAAAAGCCTGTCCTTTTGGTGACAGCTACAGTATTGGGGGCCCTGTGTGTTGTGATGAGGTAGATCTAAATCTTTTAGTTGCATATTGCTAGAAGACTTGATTTAACAGATGGGAGACTATTCAAGCACAGATTTTTGAGTTCTTTAGTAAGGTCATTACTAAATATGAGCAGAACAATAGATTAGGGCAGGTAGCAGAAGAGGGTCTCACCTCATTAGGAAAATTATTTTTGGCCTTCTGTGGGGGTTCTGAGGTATCAATGATGGGCATCATTTTTATAGTAAAACAAAAGTGGAGGTAATGGTATTTTGAAGTACAGATTTAGTTTAACTGGAATTCTTCTGTGAAATGGGGATGAAATCAGTTCCTACATGCAGTTCAATGTAGTTTTTAGTTAGTTACGGTCTGACGTACTCTACTGTACAGTAAATCTTTAAATGAAAGATACAATCTTCATACACCAGTGGCTTTCAACCATTTTTCATTTATGGACCCTGAAAAAATTTCAAATGGCAGTGCAGACCCTTTGGAAATTTTAGGTATAGGCTGCAGATCACAGGTTGAAAACCATTGCTGTAAATGTTGCTTTGACAGATCCTCAAACCTGGGATTACAAGGAAGGAAGTGAAGAACTGTGTTACAAATGTCATGCTTAGAGGTTGTGAAGCATATGCATTGTGCTTTAATCTCAAACCTCTTACTAAACAGATTCATAGCACAAGAAGGAAAACACCAAATTCTATACTAATTTATGGTAAATGTGACATCCACTTGTTAAACTATAACCTATTTAACTTGTTGTTTGACAGGTACAACACATGCTACTGAGAGTCCCCCTAAACCAGCTCCTCACAAGTCTACATTTGATGCGGCCAGTTTCATTGGTGGGATTGTCCTTGTACTGGGTCTGCAGGCTGTAATCTTCTTCCTGTATAAATTCTGCAAGTCCAAAGATCGAAACTATCACACTCTCTAGAACCTGTCATTTTACAATGGACTAGTAGCCCAACACCTGTAGTTCACTGAACCAAAATATATTCTCTGTCCTGTATGGAACACCACCGTTCAGAATATCCTTTAAACTCCAAAAGAAGACTTTTTGAAAGGATGATATTTTTGTAACACTGTACTTGGCAAGAGGTGGTATGAATCGTCTCTTGCTCAGAGGTACTCAACATGCTGCATGAGTCCTTGTGATTATCTTATTTTTTTAGTGGCTGCAGCTGTGGGACTTTTTTTTTTTTTTAAACTTGACATGCCAAATGTAAACTTACAATGATTCTTGTATTCAGTGGTAACGGTCTTGAGTAGACAATCTCCTCATGATGATTGTGGAGGCTGATTTAATCAACCATAAGTGCAGTATCCCTATAATTTTATAAATGACTGACTTCTGGGAGTGAAATATCATTTGTGCTAGCTTGTGGCTCTTGTAGTGTACTGCGAGGAAGGTTAACAAAGGTTTTGTGGAAGTAGAAGCTGTCTTAAAATATCCTCCTTGGATGAAAATAATACCAAACCCATATTTTTCTACATGAGAATTAAAGATGCCAACCAGGAATTGTATTGCACATCTTAATTTCTTAAATTTGGCCTTTTCAGTTGTTATAACTGGAAGGGTGGTGAGAATATTTCTCCTCCATGTAAGAGGAAATAAAGTCCAGTGCCTTAAAGAATAAAAAGGTAGGTTGCAAATTCAAATGTTTGCCATTTTCATTTGTACTGCAGCAGCCTTTAGCTTTGATACTAGCCTAATGGAGTAAAGCAGAATATACCTTTCCTATCTCAACATTCACTACAACAAAAATATGGCCAACATTTTATTTTCTGACCTTTTGAGAGGCTGACTACTTTTGTGAATGAGGGACTGGGATATTGGACTAATTTTGAAGGTGATCTAGATTTTTCACTAGTGTCAAATTATTTCTGGCCTGTAACAAGGCATAATTTCACATTCCTGGCTTCAAAAGGGCACCAACTTAAATCACATTTGTCTGAAAAAATGTGATCTATTATTGTTAGAGGTGTTCAAGAGAACGATAACAGAGTTTGGTTTGTGCATAGTAAGTTTCACTGTCCTCCACTGCCTACAAACACTTTCTCCTCCTTTATATGGGCCTTTGATGCAGCACTATGGGAGTGAAACAATTCTAACATTGGCAATGGACTGGTCAGGCATAGCACTTGAAGCTACTTTTTAACTATTGAAATTGACTAGATTTCAAATGGATAGTGTTCCTTATCCCCAGCAGCCTTATGCAGCTACTGACTTGCATGATTTAAATGTTTACCTTAAACTGGGTGTTTAAACATTAGTAATCATGCTGTCAAATTAAGTCATGGCAATGTATGGGTTTATAACTTAAGTAAATGGAAAAAGCATTTTAGTTGCAGTGAGTTTTATTTCCCTCATGCTCTTCTACCTTGGAAAGCATTCACTTTGTTATGCTGCACAGAAAACTAAACTTGCTATATAAAATAATTGTTACCAGATAGTGCTGCACCTTGAGAGAATTGCAGGTTAATGTACTCATGACAAAAGCAGGTAGTCGGCTCAGGTTTATTAAACAGACTGACCACCCAACTTCCAGCAAGCACCGTTTGCCTGGATTGGATGGTGTATCCTTAGCCTTAATATTGTAAAATCATTTAGTCTGTCATTCCCATCTCCTTAAATTGTTTCAAACTTAATTTGGGCAAAGGAACATGCTCTAGGCACTTATTTCTATAATGTGACAAGTAAGACCTCCCACTTCACACACAGTAGATATTCCCAATAGTATTCATAAAGCAATTTTATTTAGTATAGTTCCTGATTCTCTAAAAGCTGTCTGACATTTTGGTCTTAAACTTGCAGCAAAAGGCTACAAGACACTGAAGAAAAACAATGCCACAGTTAAACCTTTAGTTGATTTTTAATTACTGTGTAAAATTTGGCTAAAATGCTTTAGTCTCACAGTGATCTTGATATGTTAGAAAATGTGCTCATTCAGCAAAAACTTAAGCATTTTTCAAGTGCCTTAATTGTTTTTAAATCTCTGGGCTCAGATTTGTTGGAAAAACCAGGAGGGAGGTAACTTGCCTTAGTTACTAGATTAATCCCTTGGTGTCAGCAGTTGCTACTTTCCAAGATGGGAAACCTAGGATCTTGGTGCCATTGATGTCAATCTTCAGGAAGCTCTAATTTTGTAATGCACAGTTATTGCAGACATATAAGCTTAGTCTTGTTCTAGGAAGATGTAAGTTTTGTGCAGCAGCCTATATGCTTACCTTGCTAGACAAACTAACTTCCATACGTTGCTGATAAAATCATAGCTCAGGCTTAGTTTCTGTCTGGCAACTCATTCTAGGTTGCCAGACATGCTTGGACTGTCTTGCTTTGTTTTTTTGTTAAAATTGAGACAGCTTCCTTGCAGAACTACAGTGCCAGTAAGTCTATGCTGGCTACTAGCATATGACTAACAGAACTTTCAGGTCCTCTTAGTCATGTGTTTTTGAAGTGGAAGGTAGCTTTCTTAGATTGTCTCCATGGAGTAGTTTTATTTGCTATTAGGCTGCCCCTTTAAATCAATCTTAAGTAGTGAACTTTTTTTTCAAGCTGTTTATCATCTGACTTGTTCCTGAAGCCACCTTGTGCAAATATATATTTATCAAACCTGGTATCTTATGAATGTTCCTTGCAGACATTGCTGTGTTGTTTGTATTTTGTCTTCAGTGAAAGAAATGCAAAACAAATCTAATCAGAAAACCAAATTGACAAATAAAATCATTTACTGAATGAATTTTTTTGGTTGTATTTTGTTTGTAAATATTCTCTCTACAATGGAAGGTTTGGTTTGTTTTGTTTAAGTATACAGTCCTTGCAGCCTTTGCAAAATAGCCACTGTGGCTACAGAAGTTCTAAGCAAGAAATGCTGTGGAGAAATGAGGATTGACTTAAACATTAACTTGAAAGGATGATGATTCAACTAGACTGAGGTCAAATGAGCAGAAGCATGAAATTGAAGCAGTGTACAAGATGGGTATGCAATATTTGTGCCCCCTTCTCCTGCACTCACAGCACTTCTGAAATTATCTTTTAGAGAATAACTAATCATTAAAATGATTCTTACATGGCTGCCCCCATGCTAGTTTCACTTATCCCCATTTATTTAGTAACTTATGAAATAGGGCATTAGTGGCTCTGCTATTCAGACCCTGTACATATGAGCAGCAGAGTTGTTTAAAAGCCATAGAACAAGAGGTTTAACAAGTGTTTTCAGCCTTCTGGGTAAATCCTAGTGAAACTGCTCATCTTACCCCTGCCCCCCATACTGTAGTCTGAGCCCCTTACAATTAATGTAGTTTCCTCTTCTCTCTCCCCTCCCCCAAGAAGATTAGTACTAAAGTTCCCCAGCTGTAAAACTAAGAAGCTGTGATTAACATGCCCAAGGTCACACAGGAAGAATGGGACAGACAGGGATTTGGCGAGGGCTCAAGCCACTGGCAGAGTTTATTATCACACATTGTTGCAGAGATGTTCCACTTAGTCTTCTTTTAATGACTATTCCTATGCTAGGACAAATCTATTGAATCCTACTGTAGTCAAGGCAAATCGTAATTTTAATGTTAGCAACATTATCTATACTGCGATTTTAACACTAACATTGACTTGTAATTCTACAGTGAAGACTTTCTAAGTTCGTTATCCCTCAACTGAATTTCTCTCCCACCCTCCCAGCAGCTGGTGCTTTTAACTTATCAGCTAGCCCAAGGGAATATGTGCTACAGCTTGAGGTAGCATAACTCATCTGCTGCTAATACATGTATTGTGCTACTTGAGTGGTGTTTTGTAGTGAAGACAGCCTGTGAGATTCTAAGGTAGTAAGTGCTTTTAATTTGTAAATTATTTTTAATGTGGTGTGAGTACACACCTAACCTCTTCTCTGAGGAGAGTGGAGTCTGTTACTTGTGTCCTGTAGAATTCAAGAACCTGCTGATACAGAAAACTACCCAATAATGCTAGCAGCATCATACTAGACAGAAGGGGTGGGTTTTTTTATTTTAAGCAACAATCTGAGTAATGGCAAGCTTCCAGTTTTAACTCAGAGCCACAGTACAATAGCCTTACAAACTCCTGCACATAACTAGTAACCCTTAAAGGTGGAAATGCTTAAGGCCCTCACCCATTGCTTAAGGAATGACATGGAAAAAACATCCCCCATAACTGATTCAGACTTGGAAAACACATCACAACCTTAAATTAACAAGATCTCACTAGTGTTAACAGTGGATGAAAATTTGTTTATATGGACATTTTACTTAACTGGTCATTACCACTGTAAGGATGTTACAAGTTACTTCCCCATAATCTTTACATTGTAATATGAAGATAAGAGCTGTAACACTAAACAGCTTTCAAGGTGCTGGAATTATTTTAACAAAGTAATATAATTGCTTTAATAGGTGATTGACTCTTCTATTTTTCATCAACTTCTGTCCTTAACTGTAAATACTGCTACTTTTAAACAGACCTTGGCCTTAATTGTCCTAATACCATTGGCCATTGACAAATTATGGTACTGCTAAGCCTATTCCATCCAAGCCTCTGTTTGCCTAGGACTCCTGTATTAAAATTATTTATTTATCATTTAAAATAAACGTGTCTGATACCAGAGTTAACATAGGTCAAACAGTGGGAAAGAGCTTGCACGAGGCAGTATGGCTGCCTTGTTATAAAATTCCATAACAAATATTTAACTTCACTCAGGTTAGCTGTTAACATTCACAAGAGATCCTGGAGGCAGTGTAGATAGTGCTCTGAAAATGTGCTTAATGGAGAAATCATTAGGAAAAGGCTAGGTAAGACACAAAATACCAATGCCACACCACCTGTGCAGTTCAGGTCAACCCCTCTCAAAAAAGATACTTTAGAATTCAAAATGGTTCACAGAAGGGCAACAAAACTGATTGGTATGGAATAGCTTTTATATGGGGAAAAATTTTAAAAAGTGGAACTGTTAATCTTAGAAAAGAGATGATGATCCTCTATCATAGCCTCCCTTAGTCAAGTCATGAATGGTGTGGAGAAGTGTTACTTGCCCTTTTACATAACACAAGAGCCAGGGTCACCCAATGACATTAATAAGTAACAGGTTTAAAATAAATACAAGTAAATACTTTTTCACCCAACCTGTGGAACTCATTGCCAGGGGATATTGTGAAGGCCAAAAATATAACTGAGTTCAAGAAAGGTCCACCAATGGCTACTAGCCAAGACTTTCCAAGATGCAACCCCCTGCTTTAAGTGTCCTTAAGCTTCAGCCAAGCAGAAGGTGGGACTGGACAATGGGATGGATCACTTGATAAATTGCCCTGTTCTATTCATTCCTTCTGAAGCATCTGGCACAGGATACTGGGCTAGAGGGACAGTTGTTCTGACCTACCATGGCCATTCTTATGTTCAGGTTTCACTTTTGCTCTTTACAATAGCAAATGTCTATGGCATCTAAAGCATTTTGGCACCTAAATACCTCTGAAGATCTGACCTTAAAATCTATGAAACTGAGGCCTAGAAGAGACCATTACTGCATCTAGTCTGATGTGTGTGATTTTACAGAAAGGTTAATGCTGTGAAAGAAAAAGCCAGTTAGAGTTGCATCCCTTGTCTTTGAAAAAGTGTCATTGCTGGGGCTCTGCCTTGCTACCTTAAAGAAAAAAACACCACCAGCTGAGAACCTGTAGTAGTATAGAGTCTTGTCATTAACTCTCATAGCAGCCTTACTTCAAGCTGGGACTGAGTTGTGGCAGGGAAGCACCATTCTTCAGCTCTTCTCAGATCACAGGGGAAATGATGATAGAGGAAGAGGATGTAAGAATCAGAAGCAAGAGCTAGGCAGGGGAACTAGGAGAGGAAGGAGAAGAGACTATACACATGAGAGCTGTAAAACTAGGCACATCCATTTTACTTACTTTATGTTAAAGGCATCAGGTGGAAACAAATGGACATTAATCTAAATATATGCAGATTATCATGGCCCATTGGCAATGTGGTCAGGCTTTAGTTCCAACGGCTGCGCATCCCTTAAGACACAGACAAATCAGTGGATGGGCAAAAACAGCCCATGTCCACTCTCGCACATTAGAATATTAATTGGTTGAAGTACACAGGTAGATAAATATATGGCAGTGCCTGACTGAACAAGCACTGTACAGTCCTGGAGCCTTAGAACTACACTATTTCTATGGGATCAATTCCACTAAATAACAGCTCTTGTAAATGACAATTGTAGCCCATAGGCTTGTTTTTACCCTAGTCACTGCCTTGCCTTCATTATATTTAGCTGCTTTTATTATTAGCTGTAATGCAAGAAACCTACTGTATTCACACTTGCCAACTTTCACAAGAAGCCAAAAATCAAGCTAATCCCATTTCAAAACAAGCCAATTCCTAAGAAGCCCAACACACTACGTGACTAGATCCCCCTCCGGCACGCAGTCTGGGACTGTGGTGGGCCCGCTGCGCACCCCTGACTCTTTCCCCCGCCCCCCACTTCCCCGCTTGCCAGGAGCCAATCCAAAACAAAAAAACCAAAACAAAAAAAAGTAGCAGCTACAAGCCAAAAACTAGCCAACAAGCAACTCACAAGCCAATTAAGAAAAACAACAAGCCCAATTTCTGCATTTTTTTCACAGGTTTGGCATGTCTGCATCTTGTAAGACATTAGCGGAAGCATAAGTGTGGTTAAGTAGGCTATAACCCTTGACATAGATCAACAGTTACTTTTGGATTTTAGGAAAAAAGGAGAGCTTGCTTAATGGTAGGAATTAGAATGTTCCAGTAAGTGCTACCACAAGGAACATGGAAGTAATAACCACAAATCTGCTTAAGCAAGGGGTGAAGGATTGATTATGGGCTGAAATGGTAGTTGTATACTAATGTATCAGTATATTAACCTATAGATGGAGGACACCTCAACATTGGTAGGGTGAGGAAATATATATAAGGAAAAAGTGAAAAACCCCTACTGAATATGCTTTAGATAGAGTGGCATCAGATAGAGTTGCATCCCAGCCTGTGGGGTAGGAGAGAGAGAGATGTAGCCCTTGGAAGGGGCTAGAACAATGGCCACTCATGAGGAGGAGGAAGGTGATGGTGATGAGGAAGATGATGGCTAACATTTCAGGTCATCCTGCAAGAGATAGTGTGAGTATATGGATGTGCAGATGTACATTCTGTAGTGTCTCTATCATACTGAGTTAGTGTGTGTGTGACTTTGCTAACTGTATTAATAAACTGTTTGGAAATATAGAAGAGTTCCTACAGTGAGAGCCATCGGGGTTTCCAACTATATAGTAAGTTTAATAATAGTGGGCCTGATTTGGGACAAGAACCTGTCAACCCTCAAAGTGATACCTTGGCATTTTTAAGTAATCAATATAATTAATACACACACTATAGATCAGGCTAACACACTTATCAGTAGGACAGGTGGAGTTTTAAGGCTTCAGGACTACACTGAACAGAGCTTTTCTCATCACCATATTTTACATAATAGGGAGTCCCAAAACATCAGTTTCTGTGACAAGTGAAAGAGGAGGTAATAACTAGAGCATGTTGGAAACTGCTGATTCACTAGAATTGAAACATCACAGGAATGTGTCAAATTGGTAGAAATTTTTGCCCAGAATCCCCTGCTCCCTGGAATTTTTCAAAACATTGTTTTGATTCTCCAGAAACAACTTTTCACCAAAATGTTTGAACTTTTTGTTCTAATTCAAACAAAAAAAATTGGGAAAAGTAATTTTCATTTTTTGACCAGCTCTAGTGATAACTGAACAGCAGGATAAGCCCCTTCATCCCACTCCCCCTCCGAGAGGTTCCTTTTGTTTTACACGTTCCTTTTCACGTTCTCCAGAGGGAAATTACGTTTTTTGTCCATATTTGCAAAGCATGCTATACTCAGAAGCTTTGTTTTCTCCCATGGAAGGTTGGCCAGCAGAATGATTTACTTTTATATAAAGCAAACAAAATTTCATAGCAAATCCTGGAATGTGATTAATATTTTAGGGGTTCTCCATACCTAAGCATATTGCTAAATATGCATAATCTTTATAATACAAAAAGCCTTTCACAGTTCACACCAGTAAAGGATTGTCAGGCCTTGTCAACACTTACAATGGGGAAGCTGCCCCACTGTAGCGCTTCGTGAAGATGCTGCCTGCACTAATGGGAGAGCTTCTCCCATCAGCGTAGGTACTTCACCTCCCCGACATAGCACTGCCTATACTGGGAGTTAGGTCAGTATAAGTGCATCTCTCAGCAACATATTTATACCGCTATAAGTTCGTAGTGTAGACCGGGGCCCAATCAGAGCACGTGTTACTTTGTACATCAGTTTGGCTTTGCATAAATTTCTTGATCCCACTCCACGTTAGCCAGATCAGTTACAACACATAGGTATGAAAAAAAACCTCTGATTTTAATCAAAAGCACATTTCAGCTCACTTTTGGGCCAGCCTGTGTTCACGCTGCTGCATGAGGATGGGAGGTTGTGTGTGTTCAGCCAGGTCTGGTAAAAGAGCATCTATCACTCTGTTCTTCCATCTGCTGGGCACCTGCAATTGTAAGTGAGTGGGCTGTAACGTTAACCCTGGGGAGGAGTCTATGCAGCAATTACACTGAGCCTGAGTAGATTTATCCTGATCAGCAACCCAGCAGCACATGCCACTTCCTAGTCTGAAACAAAGGGAAGAGGCTTGAAGAAGGAGGTGGCTAGGAATGGGGTGGTTCCTGGCTGGAGAGAGGGACAGGATTCATTGTAAGACACCTCCTCTGCTCTTCTCAGAAGTCACTGACCCTGGCACAGCACCCTCTAGTGTAGGTGGTCCTCCCTAACAAGTCCCTGGAAATCAGCCAACAATGAATAAGAACTGTGAATCAGGTGTAACAGGAAGCCTTCAATTATATCACTCCCCCTATTCCACTACTTAATCCAGCTCTTTAAGGGGGATTTGACTGTTAATGTCCAGACCTAAAAGCTGACTCAACAGAATTCATTTTTCACAAACTTCACTGACTGTTTTTTTACTACTCACTACCAAATCCACCATTACTCACAGTCTTTGGCCTTTCAGTCTTTCCTGATACATTGCTGCCTTTGGGATCTAGAGTCAAAGGATTCTGCTTGTAATCCCTGGGTAAAGGGGATGCTGAGATCACTGTGCGCTGGGCCCATGATGCAGAACCTATATTATAAATAATGCAGAGTTACAGCAGAACTTGACTTTAGCAAAAATACACAAAGCACCTGTTCTGATACATAAACATTGTAAAAATACAGACGTTAACAGTCATACAGAATTGTAAGCAACTTCTTTCTTAGTCCTGTCCTAACTGCATAGCGGTTCCTGTATGGTTTCTAATAGAATGTGCAGAATTAAAAATAGCCACAATATTTCTGCATAAAGACTTAATCAAAGCCCTGTCACTGGTTAGAGAAAGTCTCATTACTGTGGGACTCATACATATATTCCACCGTCCGTGGACAGATCAGTGAAGCAGATCTTTGCTGATCCAAGCTCTAATCTAATACATTATCGGCAAATAGTTTCTCCAAAGCTCTGTCATTATCCCTTGGATTGCAACAGAATAAAAAATGTAAGTCGATGTGTTTCTTCAATTTCAAGTGTTAGCTTAGTTTTTCCCTTCATTAGGTCTTCACACAGACAGAGACACTTCCCTAATTGACTGTTGGTCCGTTTAGGCACTAAGAAATCTCTGAAGCAGATGCTGAGTTTCTACCTGGCTACTGATCTGATCAGCTCTAAGCTTGGATTGTCTCCACAAACAGCATGGTTAATATTCTGTTAGAGCCACTGGCAGCTTGCCACATCACCTTTGCCAATAGCCTTACTGGCACCTAGCTATGTTTCTGAAACTTAATTATAGCACTTATTTTGCCATGCAGATACGATCCTAAGTCTGTATAATTGAGATGGGTGCTCCTCCTCCTTCCCATATCTTTGTGCAGCAAGACATCCCAGAATGCATTGTCATGAGTGTTGCTGGTACTAATCTGTGTGCCTGTCCTCTATCCCCTGCGGAGGCAATACAAGATTTTCTTAGGAAGCACTGATGGGCAGCGTGATGGACAGTTGGTTGTGCTGTGACTAAAGCCTCTATGTGGACAACTCTACAGTGTTTATTGTAACCAGATCAAATGAGGGTGTCAAGACCTGGGTGTGGTTGCAATTGCAGCCTAAATAGACGGAGACATAGCAAGTGCTCAGTTGTCACCCCTAGATGAATATGAAGACTAGAATGAAGGGTAATGCATGCACTTACTTTACGGCTTGATATTGCAACTAAAGACAATACAGACTTACTCAAATTAATAAAAATTATAAACCTTTGCACTCTGTGAGCCTGCTTTTCCTGACAAAGTGCATTACTGCTAAGGGGTGGGAAGTGATAGTTATTCTGTATTGGTTTATTACCTGACACAGGACTTCTTGCGCTGCTAGCACTAGAAGACATCAGATTAATGGACTTCTTCTTCATTCCTTTTAAAAGAAATAAATTACAACATCCATAATACAGTTACACAATTAACACCATAATCATCAAGAAAAAGCTAGAAAAAAGCATGTCCTTTTAGTATTTGGGGACAGACATCTGCAGAATGTCTGTATTTTAAGGCAGGCTCCATTTAAAAAAAAGGCTTTTCCTTGCTCTCCAGACAAGTTCTCCAGCTATGCAGCAGGTTGAATAACGGGGAACTCCCTGCAGGCCAAATACTTTGAAATGTCCAAGCTGATTTTCACTTCTTTTCATCTTGTGTGTTTGATTCGCCCACAGAGACCTCTCTCTGGTTGATTCCGAATGTACTCAACCTTACTTGCTCATCTGGTATTTACACTGGCCGTATTTTTCATCTCTACTAACACTGGAAAGGCAGTTTAATATTCTTTTTTCATTAACCTGTTTGAAGCACTTTGAATTAAACAGGTGTTATTAAAAAAAACAGTTGGGAAGAAAAAAAATCTCTTTTAAAGCTTCAAAATTCTTGTCCCTTCAGTGAAGAACTGAGAAAGCTCCAAACTCCTGTTCTCTTGTCCTCCAAAGAGACTTCCAGTAAAAACAACAGTATTTATATTCCGGATGGTGCTAAGGTTAAAAAACAAGCAAGCAAGCAAAAAAAATCCCCACCCCCCAAAGCCATCCTTCAGGCCTTCTTCACACATGATGAGAAGAGGAAAAAAAAAAGGGGGGGGGGATGAAGGGAAAGAGAAACCATCTATTTTTGTAGGGGGGGGTTAGTGATTATGCAGGCCTGCGCCATTTTGGCAATCCCCGTGGTGGTACAGTACCCAAGCCACACGATTAAGCTGGAAAAATCTACTCGCTTTGTTTGGATGTTCATGTCATTTTAAAAGAAATAAATATTCCCTTACCTGCAGGTGAGTTTCTCTGGGATGTTACAGCTTCCAAATCATAAACCTGACACTGCAGTTCATTCACCCGCTGGAAGGCATCCAGTTTTAAACTACGTTCTTGGATCAACTGGCTTCTTATCTAAGGAGGATGGCAATATCACATGAAGAGGATTCAGGTTAAAAAAGAAAAAAAAGATCTTCGGACAATCCTCGTTCAAAGCAAAATCACAAGCTAAAGGGCTCAAAAGGAGGAGAAGCAGATGCCTTCAGCATCAGAGGTGGGCACAGTTCAGTGCTGAATGAAGTAATTCCTAGATATAACTTTATAAAATGTGTCTGGGATCCTTATGGAGGAGACAGTGATATAAATGGTCATTATAACTATTTAATAAAATCTGCAGTTTCCAGCATTTTAAGAAAGGACCGTAGACAACCTGGGGCCTTTTCCCTCCTCACTCCCCTGAGCTCTCTATTTATAACCCTTGTAACCCGCACCCCACATCATGACCAGCCACTTCCAGCCTCAATGCCATTCTAAATGAAAGACAGGAGTGAACAACAGCAAGTCATCTTTCCCTCAGCTCCTCCAAGGGCTGTGGGACCTGTCTTCTCAGGGCTGGTCTATACTATGGGGCAAAATCGATCTTAGATACGCAACTTCAGCTACGTGAATAACGTAGCTGAAGTCGAAGTATCTAAGATCAAACTACTCACCGTCCTCACGGCGCGGGATCGATGTCCGCGGCTCCCCCTGTCAATTCCACAACTCCGTTCAGGTTGGTGGAGTTCCGGAATCGATATAAGCGCGTTCGGGGATCGATATATCACGTCTAGATGAGACGTGATATATCGATCCCCGAGCAATCGATTGCTACCCGCCGATACGGCGGGTAGTGAAGACGTACCCGTGCCCCACTCCCTGCCAGAACAAGGAGCAAGAAATGAGAATGAACGATTGAATCAGACACTGCTGAGATGATGGCTTAGTTCTAGACAAGGTAACTGTTTTAAGCCACATGCGTTCATGCCCACATAGGTCTCCTTCTCGGGAGCTAGCAGCAGCAGGGACCACTGTGTAGCACTAAAAGTCCTGACACTGTAATTGTTTTGTTTATCCAATACCACGTTGTTTATTTTCTCAAAGGCCAATTTAGCTACTGATGCTTCCCGGCACTCAAAAGGCTACAAGTATTTTGTAAACACAACAAAAGGGTGCACAGCTGCACCATTTAGAGACATGGACTATGAACTCATTGGCCTATGTGCCAGGGCTGAATGCTTTGCTCTTCCAAAAGTCTCTTGGTGTCATATGCTCTTAATAAAGGCAGTCACAGAAAGTGTCAGCAGCCTGCCGAACTATTCCCAGCAAAATGCTATCTGTCATCTCGATTCTCCCAAATCACAGTGGGTGCTTTCAATTGGACTGTTCAGGTGGTTGAAGAGAGAAAATACTTTGGCCAGGTTTACAGAAGAGGCAGTCAGATAAGAACAAGGACGTTTCATCCTATCTATGGTAGGACCGCAAATAAGGGATGGAAAGCCACACTTTATGCTGTTAGAGATTGTGGAGTGCGTGAAGTGCAGCCAAGGGGATTTACCTGACTAAAATCTAATCAAGTGGTTTTCAAACATTTTCATTCTGCAGGTCACTTTGTAAGAGACACAAAGCACCTCTCATTGACCCACTTATCCCCCCGACAACTCAATCCAAGAGCTGGAGTATAGAAATTGTACTCATTAATTGTACTCATCCCACGGCAGCGCTTTGAAGTGCAAGTGTGGTCGCAGTGCCAGCGCTGGGAGAGAGCTCTCCCAGCGCTGCACGTACTCCACCTCCTCCTGGGGATTAGTTTACAGCGCTGGGAGCCGCGCTCCCAGCGCTGGGGCAGTGTTTACACTGGCGCTTTGCAGCGCTGTAACTTGCTGCACTCAAGGGTGTGTTTTTTCACACCCCTGAGCGAGAAAGTTGCAGCGCTGTAAAGCGCCAGTGTAGCCAAGACCTTAGTTAAATCAGCTTCTAAACGGATTCACTTAAATTTGTGCCAGTTCTTTTTGCAGACAGTCTTAAATCAGTCTAATAGTGGAGGACATCGTTAAGCAATTAAATTAAGCTAAATCGATATCCAACTTCAGACTGTCCATACAACATGTTGGCACTGATTTAGTTAAATTGATGCAATTTCTATGTGTAGACTGGGCTCAACCTTTCCTGTGTCTCAAAATGTTTCATGCAGTGGACCATCAAAAAAGGTTCTTTGAACCCCGGTTTGAGAACTATTGGTAATGGATGTGTCCCCCTTTATACTTAATCATGTCAGATAGAAAGTAGAGAAAGCAAAGGAATAATAAAATTTCTACATGCCAGCTATGTATGCTGTCTGCAATGGCTGTATACAACCTGTGTTATAGTATCAAAGACTTGACAATTAGCATAAATGCTAATTATATTTCTTTTTTTACAACAGTAAACATTTGGAGTGGAGATAAAAATGACCTACCTATGGCAGCGACCAAGGTGGTGTGTTTTTGGTTGTGTGTCTCTTGCCCTGAGTCAATGATTTTGCCCTGTATTTGCTGGACTAATTGCAACAAGCCTTTTCTTTGTTATTCTACCATAGTAATGGCATTAAGATATGCTAAAGATGAAAAATCATGTGCTTTTGTTTTATACTAAACAGCAGCTGTTTTGTGTATGTTTTGGCTGTCAAGGCACTCTTGGATCTACGTTATACTTCCATAAATCTCCTAAGAGGATCTAGATTATCCCAGAACTGTTTAAACACAAAATATATAATCAGATAAGGTCAGTAAAATCTGCATAAAAAACAAACCAAGTAGAATTTGCCAAACTTTTACTGTAAGTGAAAGGCTTATGCTGTTGGGAATGATGAGCCATTCTATAATTTATACCAGATATAGTACTGCATGTTTGATTTCACCCAATAAGAACATTTAAATGTTAACTTCTAAGTTTATGATGAAACTGCTGGAATGGATTTCCTCATTCACAGTTCACGTGACAGTGCAGGAGAAGAGAAAAAAGACTTCATATACCATTGGGTTAACTAGCAGGCACTTCTGAGCTCCTCCATTCCATTCAGTCATACCTCTCGACCTTAAATCTGCCAGTGTGTGATCGAAGCAATCACAATGTGACGCAAACGGCTGAAACATGATATACCTGTGTTTTGTTACACATTATAATCTGTCAATTTTGGTATAATATTTATGGGGGTTTTTTGTTTCGTTTTGTTTTTTTAACTATAAAGCAGTTTTTAAGGATGTTTTCTCACTCATTAAACCAGCTGTTTAAAAAGAAATTAGGAAAGACAGAAATTCCATAATGTGCAAACAAACAAAGTACCAGTAGGACTTGAACCCTCAGTCTTCGGATCCCTAGTACAGAGCTAAAGAATTCCATGATATCCTCTCTGTAGGCCAGCAGATAGTGAGGGATGTGATACAAATTTGCCAGTGGATTACACAACTACTTGCTAAATTATGATATAAAATGTTGGAGATCAGTGTCCCTGGGTTCTACAACCAGTTCTGGGAAGAGAGCATGATCTAGTGGTTAGAGCGGTGCTTAAAAAATACTTAGGTTTAGCACATTGTGGATGAGTGGAGGAAATTTAGGCTTGCCATTTTAAACACCTGGGTTTTATACCCAATTCTGCCAGAAGTGACCTTCTGTGAACTCTCCGTTAGCTTATTTGTAAAATGGGAGGAACACTTGCCTCTGAGGACAGGGATTCAAGGCCATGCTCAATATTAGAGGTTGTTAAGTACACACAAATATAAAAAACTGTGGAAGAGATGAGCTTATACCCCATGGTCTCCTAGCCCCCAACCTAGTGCACTGTTCCTTAAACCCAAAGGCATTCTGTGGTGAAGGGTCTCTCTCTTCAGAACATCTAGCTTGGCAGGGCTGCAGAAGGAGGCAGCAATAACTCCCAAAATGCAGAGTATACTGTGAAATCCAGGGCACTGGAGGAGATGCATTGATCAGAGAAAGACATGCAGCTGGTAACCAGTACTGAGGCCCTAGTACATGTCTCAAGGAATGCTAGCTTCCCTAGCAACATGGTACACGCTGAAGTGTTTAAAGGTGTAGTTATGCGTTTACCTGACGCATTTCTTTTTTGATCCGTTTTTGCTGAAGCTGCACTATTTTAGAAGATTTCTCAGCATCTTCAGTCAGACATTGCAGCCGCTGTTCTTTCTGCCCTATGTCTTCCAGCATCTTCTCCACATTTGCTGCCTTCATCGCATCCAGCTGTTGCCTGCTCCGGGCTTCTTGAGTTATCCTATGTTCTACTTCCTGCAGCAAGTGTTTCTATAACATAGAAATAACAATATGTCAGGCAACAGAACTCAAAAGACTCATTCCTTTCTAATATATAAAAACAAGCAGAATTAAAAACAAACCAACCCTCAAACTTTCTGGAATCAGAAACAAAATAGGGCAGAAACCCAATTTTTTCTCCTTTGCTTGTCACCTTTAAACAATGCCTGGAAAGGAGTTCCCTGCTCTGTTAAGTTACGAAACAAACTGCGTAACTTACATCAGCTTAGCCCTCTAGTGTAGGCAAGGCCTAAGTTAAACTTTTTGCGTGTGGGAATAAACATTGGGTGTTCTTTTTTCCTCTTATTTAAAATAATTATCAGCAACTTAGTACTGGAGTTATTTTTTAGTACAGGTATTTAGCATCTGGAAGATATTCTGAGGCTCTTTGACAGTTCATATCTCCATCTTACAGCTTCCTTTTCATAAAATAACCCTTTTAAATCTTTGATTGTCATTTTGCTGAGGTGATGTAAATCTTATATATGATCCCTAACAGCTTCTGTTTATATTCCTCTCTGACTACAACAGTGCCTGTAGAAAAAGCTCACACCAATATATATGGTTTGGTAGAGTCAAAATATATACATCTTCAGCTTCCAGCTATCCCTCAGTTGTTTCTGGAAGTATTTCCCTCTTGAAAGGCAATGAGTAAAATTCTCCGTTAAAGTAAGTGGTATTGAGAGGAGATGAGAATTTGACCCACTTCGTAGAATGAGTCAGGATAGTTATTTTACATGCCTCCTTATCTAACTGTTTCTTTAGTCTTTCATTGTCTGCTTGAGATTTTGCCAGAGCCTTCCTTATAGCCACCAGCTGCTGACGAAATAAAAGCACCTCTTGTTCTGCCAGCATCTTGGCATTCAAACACTCTTCTTTGTTTTGAAGGGCCTCCTGTTAACAAAAAGAACATAATAGAATTAAGGAATGAAAGCCATGGTCCTGTATTGTTAGTAGTACCAGATTACTTGAAAGATGGCCTGCAAGGGATTTTTAATAAGTTGTGGGAGTCCCTTTTTGTTTCTTTCTGATTAAAAAAAGAAGGTCTAAAAATTTAGGGGATGGAGACTTGTTTGATTTTAGGGCCTTTTGTATTGAGGGGCTTGTTTGGTATGTTTCTGCTCATTTTTTCTAAAGCCTGGTTTACACACAGATTTTGTATGGATAGAACTATACCTCTACCCAATATAACGCTGTCCTGGGGAGCCAAAAAAATCTTACCGCATTATAGGTGAAACCGCATTATATTGAACTTGCTTTGATCCACCGGAGTGCGCAGCTCCGCCCCCGGGAGCACTGCTTTACCGCGTTATATCCAAATTCATGTTATATCGGGTCACGTTATATCGGGGTAGAGTGTATTTTGGTTAGGTATGTGATCGGTATATATTAAATGTTACCAAAATATTCAAGGTTAGTACAGTAACTCCTCACTTAAAGTCATCCCTGATTAACGTTGTTTCATTGTTACATTGCTCATCAATTAGAGAACATGCTCATTGAAAGTTGTACAATGCTCCCTTATAACATTGTTTGGTAGCTGCCTGCTTTATCCACTGCTTGCAGAAAGAGCAGCCTTTGCAGCTAGTTGGTGGGGGCTTGGAACCAGGGTGGACTGGCAGCCTCCCTATCAGCTCCCCTAAGTTCCCTGTGCAGCAGCCACCCAGCAGGCTACTAATTGCCGGAAGTTCAGCTGTCCCTCCCCCGACTGCCATGTGCTGCTCCTGCCCTTTGCCTTGCAGCTGCTCTCAGGAGCCTCCTGCTTGCTGTGCGGGGTGGGGGGAAGAGGAGTGCTAATGTCAGGATGTCCCTCTCCCCCATGCTCCTGCCCCCTGCTTGCCCCATCTCCATAGAGAGGAGTGGGGAGGGGGACAGAGCTCAGGACAGAGGGAACTTGCTGACAGCAGCTGCTGTCTCAACTAGCTGATCTACTTAAAAAGGAAGTGTACATAGAGTGGGGTCAGCATACTTAAAAGGGGCAATGCACATCTCTCTCTCACACACAGAGGGTGTGTCTCTCTGTCTCCCCTCCCTCCATTTGTGCTGCCTTGTAGAGTGTGAGGCTACATTAACAACTGTGTTAACCCTTGAGGGCTCAGCTGAGTGCTAGTTCTCTGTTTAGCAGTAAGGCATTCCCTGGGAAATATCCCACCCTATTCTACCCTCTGACTTCGCCACCTCAGCCAAGCTTCACAATCATCATTGCTGTGTACAGTATTAAATTTTTTTTTAAAACTTTACATATCTATAGATAGATATATATCTATAGATACAGTTATAGATATCTTTTGTTTGGTGAAAAAAATTTCCCTGGAACCTAGCACCCCCCCATTTACATTAATTCTTATGGGGAAATTGGATTCACTTAACATGTTTCACTTAAAGTCGCATTTTTCAGGAACATAACTACAACGTTAAGCGAGGAGTTACTGTACAAGCTCTAGTGCAAATGCACTTATATGAGTCCATGTCTTCACTACAGAGGCACAGCTACCATGCCATAGCTATGCCGCTGTAGTGAGGATGCTTCCAACAGTGATATCACGTTAGGAACTCCAATTCCCTGAGTGACAGTAGCTAAGATGACAGAAGCATTCTTCCTTCAACCTAGCTGCATCTACACCAGAGTTTAGGTTGGCAGTTTTTCACACCCCTGTGTGCCAACCTAACTTTTAAGTGTAGACCAGACCTCAGCATAAGGACCTCTTATATCCTTCCTTTATGAGTATAAGCACCTTTATACTGGCGATGGTGTCCACACAAGGGGGTTGTACCAGTGCAGTTAAAACATTACACTTGTGTGTAGATAAGACCTTACAGGATCCTAGTTTTCTGTGATTAAAAAAACCCAAAAATTCTCCTATTAAAAAACAAACCATAAAATCCACATTTTTACTCAATTAAAATGAAACATTGAACATTGGTTTACCTAGCCACAATATATATAGGTATCAGCTGAACACAATGTTTTATTGATATATTTACAATTTAAGCAAGTTCAAAGCCTACCAATGTCATTAATCATTATAATAAAATAAAAATAGAATGATCCAGTCACAGTGCATTGTTTCTTTGCTATTATTGATGACCCTGCTGTTTCAACCTCTTCATTTCTTTTCATTCAGTTTATGTTTAGCACTTTCCATGTGTTCTGCAATTGTTTACTTCATATGTAATCTACAGCCTTGCCGCATACAGTACAGAATAACGCATTACCATCAACGTGAAATTTGTCCTTGCCAAACTCAGCAATATTTTAATGATTTTTAAAGTTTTTGGCATCTTTTCATAACTTTAATTACTTACATCTGGAAGCTGAAGTGAAATTTGAGATGAATTAAAACACAAACCCCTATATGCCACTGAGTAACCTCTGTATGCTGGGAGCAGTTTATTGGAGTATGTTTAACTATGTAAATTTAAAGCACATTTAAAAAAAATCAACCATAGGAGTGGGAGGTTGTGAGCATTGAATAAGTGACACTGGTACTGTCAGTAAAATGTAGTTAATAGTTAATATACATTTTCATAAAATGTAAAAATTACAGATTTCGATTTCTCTGTAAAAATGGAAATGCCATGTTTTTCTGTGGCAAATGGATTTCTAGGATCCCTGGTCCTTAGCAATATCAGGAGTATAAAATCTGATCTTCCTTAGTTTTTTTTTGGAGGACCAGTAGGAGGTATAGGATACAGTTATTTTGAATTCTTAACATGTTATTAAAGGCTGAGGGTGTTGAATTTTTAGCAAAGCCTTCCTGTATTCAAAACGTTAATCACTAGAGTTAAATAGATGTTAATAAAACAAACAAACAAACGTTTTAAACAACCAGACTGATTGAGAGTCCCTCACCCTCTTAACAGTTCATCATTCATGCTCTGGGTATATCTTCACTGCAGAGTTAACTCAGACTTTGACTCAGGTATTGCCCCCGAGTTTGTGAGAGTGTTTTAAATCTAGGCTAGCTGGCACTGCTCAGTGTATGAGCTAGCGCTCTGGTGCTGTTTTCACTCAGGCTGGTAACCTTCCTACTTTGCAGTGAGGATGTAGGCTAAATCATGCAAGTATTGATAGTCTTCCAGTGCTTTCCCCACAGTTCCCCTGTGTGTCCAGAAGCAGAGTCTAGTCCTTCTACAATTCATTGGGAAAGAATCAGAGCAGATGAGCTTCCTGCTGCACAAAGAACCCAGGGATACACCTCGAGATGGGTGAGCACAGTACCAATGAGGACACAGTAACTAGATATATGGCTTTGCAGCTCATCCCTAGACTAAGCCAATTCAGGTGCTGACCACTCAAGTTGACTCTGATCTTCTAACCTAGACATGATCTGAATTTCTAATGTAATTAAGAACCAACCCTGCTCCTGAAAACAAAAACAAACCCACACAAGCCTCCACATTCAGGCCTCCTTCATACATACAAAAAGGCATAAGCCTAATTTTTCCCTTTGCAGATCTCCTTTAAACTGTTTCCTGCAGTCCTTACTCGGGTAAAACACTCCCATTAGAGAATCAGATCTCCATGTTTTCAACTATGAACTATCACTTAGAATGTTAATTCATATATGTTCCAGTTAAAAGTGAAATCTTATCAGTAAGTTTGCAGACAGGCAGACAATAATACTGACACCTGGAATATAGTCACTTGCAAAGAAAACCTCTATAATTACAGGAAATTATCTGTCAAGGTACAATGACTAGCTTTAACATTTTGTCCTGCTTCAGTGAGCAAAACTCATTAAGAACTCACAGTATGGCTGAATATGAACAGATTGTCCTCAAGTTCACTGGAATCCTGGTGCAGTGAGATTCCACGGAAAACTGGGTTTGCTGGATTTGCTTCTGGAATTTACTTTTTCTGGTTCCCATCCCATTTTATGTTCTCTGCCATAAAACACTCACTCGCTCATACAGGGCTGGCCTAACAGATTTATGGAGCCAGCCATGAATTGACAGAAAGGGAAATCGGATCATGAGTTGCACATCAGTTGCAGAGCATGCAAGACACATGAGCCCACAGACCAAAGAGTAGGGCACAAAGCAGCCACTTATTGTATTTGTGTTTGAAGCCAGCCCTGCATTCACTTTTTCCTTCAGGTGTCAGCATGGCTGGGTAATACATAGCCTCACACCCTCCTTCTCTCTCTCTTCTGCCTCACTAACTCTCCTCACTCCAGTATATTCAAACCCACTGCAACTGCAGGTACCTTCCTTACATACCAAAGATAATTACTGGTACTCAGTCCTCCTGTTGCATCCATTCTATGTAGATTGTAAATTCTTCAGGGAAGGATCCTTCTTTTCTTGCATGTTTTTAAAGCCCCATGTACGCCAGTTACACTACATAAATAATAAAATGTCAGAATGGCAGCCACTGACTTCCCATCCTGCATGGAGAGCCCCAATATGTTCTAGGATACTATGAGTCACGTGCTTCTGATAAAAAGTCTACATGAGTCTCAGAGATCTTGAGGTGTTTACCTGGCACTTCTTCATACATAATCCTAAACCACATCACAAGGTCAGCCCAATTTTTTTCCCTCTCTTCTCGGCATAAACATATGGAGTCTTTAATCCTTCTGGTTGTTAAATAGCATTAGTGCCTCACTTCCCATTTTCTAATGGTTTGACTCTCTTTTAAGTCAAGATGTTATTTAATTATATAAGAGTTATGTTACATAAGTTGTTGAAGAACTAACTACAGATAGGAGGAGGTGGCTTTGTTTAAATTTACACTTAAAACCATCCTTGGTTTTGGTCTGGATTCTTGACCAGAAAAGTTATATATTGAGTATTTAACACTATCCATGTTGCCATTCTATTCTGCATAAGTTCTTATTCATGTAGTATATGAATGTCTTCCACTAGCACACTGAGAATGAGACTAACATCCATCAAGTGTTTGCTCTCTCATCCCTTCCCTACATGTGCATGCAAAGTATGTGAAGTAGAATGTTTTGTTTTGGAATTAAATATTTGTATATAAATATATCTTGTCTTCCAAACAACACACACTCCATTGCACACATCTTTCTCTCTCTCTCTCTCACTCACCCCCCCCCCATATGTTTATGTTAGAGAATGGTAGGTTACACAGTCTTGAGCCACCCTGAGACGGTTCGGTCTCCTGCACAGATGAGCTTTACCCTTACTGTAGAGAGTTCTATTGTGCCGGAACAGCAAAGGTTGTTGATTACTCTTCATTCTGGAACCTCAGTCGATCCTTTAGATACCAATCGCCTAGGCCCAGGGTCATCTTGAAAATAAGGACCAAGACCTTCAACTTGATTCGATATTCTATGGGTATCCAGCATAGGGAGCAGCGGATAGATTTGCTGTGCTTGCAGTAGCCTAGGTTGCTGAATAGATGAACTGCAGCTTTCTGTACTAGTCAGAATGTCCTAAATACTGAAGGTTTCATGCCCAGGAAAATCACTTTGCAGTAGTTCCGGCCGAGATGTGATGCAGGCATGAATAACTGAGGTCAAATTATCATTAACCTGGATGAGACAGAGACTCCTAGCCATCTGAAGATGGTAGAAAGTGTTACTCACAGATGCTGCTATGCAAGAGTTCAGTATCAATGAGGAATCCAGGAATGTGCCTAAGCTATAGAGACTGAATTGGCCAATTGCAGGGTGCACCTTCAACCAAAGCAACAGAACATTTCTAACTTGTGACGTAATCTGCAGTATTGCCCTTCTCTAGCTCTGTAAATAAATCTTGACCTGCCCCTAGAACAACAAGATGAAATAAAAACGTGCAGACTCCAGTTTCAGCCTTGCCAAGAATTCCTAGAGTAACACACAGCAAGTCAGGCCCATGCATTTGTTTTGGCTAGTTGAATCATGTAAAGTAACGCTTTATAAAATGACTTTTTATACAATAAGCATCCAGTCTTTATACAAAGCAATATTTTGTTCTTTCCTTCCTGTCACTATTGGATTCCTTTTTGGCTTTCTTTGGTATGAATTAGCACAGCTGAGAATCTGTTTGTCCTCTTCAGGTTTTAAGATAGTCAACCATATATATTATCTAGTTTGCTGTCTCAATTTAAACTAACAAAACCAACATTCCCATTCATTTTTCCTCTGTTTTAATTTTTTTTAAGTCCTAGCGAGCTATCGTTTTATTTCAAATCCATAAGCTAGAAGTCTAATTCAGCCTCTTTTTTGATTAATCAATCATCCATCCACCTATTTAGCATCTCCTTGACATAAATAACAAAGTGTATGCACATACAGTTGTACATTGGTTTAAACACACACATGCACGCACACACACCATTCTGCCTTTACTAATTTTAAATTAACAAATATGATCATTCTGCCTTTCCTTGGTTTGGCATATAGAGCCAAATAATCCATGTAACGGTCTGTAAACTATATATTCCTTTCTGTCCAACCACATTCAGAGAGAGAAGGCATATATTTTCCATTCATCTGCACTTTGGTTTAATTTAGTAATCTTTGAGCTCCATCCATCTTTTCCTTAATTAAAAGGAGAACCTTGTATCCCATTCTGCTTTCTTTAAATACCCTGTCTTCTATAAAAAGCACCATGCACACCAAAGCAGAAGTCAAATTATCCTAAGCCACCCCCTTTATCCCCCCAAAAACCAGTACTTTCCCAAACTACGTCCACAAACAAATATGCATCCTCTCCTACTAGACTATACATATCTTCATAATATTGTTGTTCCTCTTCTTTCTCATTTGCTTTGATCAGTAGTGAAATAGTTAATTTTGACATATAAATTGTCAAAATTAGTCTTCAGAGTCAATGCCTCGATTGGGGGTGAATGTGGGCTGTTTACAGTACTTCTCAGAGTTGTTATTTCAGACTGTCTGCTGAGTCAGGCAGACATCTCTGCTCAGGTTTAATCTCTGCAAAAATAACCTTTGGACTGTGAATAACCATAATTTACTTCTTTTAAAATCGAAGCTTAGAATTTGGAGCACAAGATAATAGTCACCATGAAAAAGTACTGGCTTTTTAGCTGCTGTGAGCTGGCCAAATTTGATCCCTAGTTTAAGCAGAAAATAAAAAAAGACAAGTAAAATTGAAGGAATCAGGATTTCTCACCTTCTCTGCATTTCTCAGCTTTACAGAAAGTTGTGCCTTCTGAATAGTCTGCTTCCAGCAGTTCAGGACTTTCAGTTTACACACCAGCTCCCCTAGTCTGGTGTTTTCATCCTGCAACACCTGCAGCTGCTCTTGCTAAAGACAATATTATCACAATCACTATTAAGAGAGACTTCTTACAACGGCACTTTCCCGTAGAGCAACCTGCAATGTTTTACAATAGGTTCTCTCTCCAGCTGAAGTCTGAACTTCCAAACCTTCAAACTTTGCAGTTTAAACCAGTGCACTTTTCAAAATGAATTTCAGTTACTGTATCTATGAAGGAACAGAAGTGAACACTGCCCACAGACAGAAAATAAACAAACAGGCAAAATTGTGTAAAAATAAACCACCACTAAGATAAAACACATGGATTTTTCTGTGGATATTCAAATTTACCCAAATGGTTTGGAGTTATATTCATTGGTTCATATTCAGTTCCTTATTTCACCCCACTCATGATTTTCCTGATAAGGATGACATAATGGCAAAATTCGAAAATATATGAGAATCTGAACTCTATTTTTCCTGACATTGCCTCAGCTGGGAGGCTTGTTGATGGAAACTGTACTCTTGAGATGGATCTGGGTAGCCATATTACATTTACATTTCCCTTCACATGCTTTCCCACTTGTTAGACCTGGAAGTATATTTTTCATGATTTATCATAGATATTTAGACATAAGATTCTGGTCTGACAAAGGAAGACCAAGCTGGTCTCGTTTGACTTAACTGACGGACTCATCAACAACTCTCTTCTTCCAAGTTTCCCACATCAATTAAACTAGCCTTGGATATAAAAATGTTTATTTCCACTGGATTATCTTCTTCCACTGGATTATCTACCCACCCCCCTTCTATATTGACTTTTTGGAACACCTAATTTTCAGATTATGGACTAGTTATGGAGTTAAGATTACCGGATTTAGTGATTATGGCAAAGCACGAGTGGTCCCCATTGCTATTCAGCAAAGTGCTTACTTGCAGTTAACTTTACGCACATGAGTAGTCTCTGATTTACAACTGGACTACTTGTGCTAAATTAAGCAAGTGCTCAAGTGCTTTGCTGAACTGGGGCCTGTTTGTCTGCCTGTGAGCAAGGGTCTATTCTAATGCTGATTTTCCTCCTAGATTTCAGACTAAAAGCTCAGGGAATACCAATTTCTTTCTTTCTCTCTTTTTGTCCAGTGCTGAGAACATTGTCCGTTCTAAATTATAACAATATCATTTTGATTTTATGGTTAAATTCCCCGTATACATTTCCATTTCTACTTCAGATGGACCTGAACTGCAAAGTTCAGACCCAGAACTCAACCTCTTCAAAGTACACCAGGAGTAGGATGCAAGTTTTTGGGTCAGCCCATTACAGACACACAAGACAGTTGCCAAGTTCAGAGTCAAAACCACCACCAAAGTTCAGTAGGTTTTATATCCAGACATTTGGTTTGGGCCCATAATTCCTACACTTAAAAAACAAACAAAGAAACAAAATAAACCCCCTCCCTTACTTTAGATAAATGTTCTTTCAATCCATCATCATTATCTTTAATGGAACCAATTTTTTTCTTCAAATCAATCATATTGTCAACCCCTTCTTTTCTCACTTCATTGATGATCTCAAATACTTGTCGGCTCATATTAAGGCGATAGTCATCTAGCTTCCCCTGCAATTAGAAACAGAAGCCAACAGTATGGAGGAGGGAAGACACATGCATATGAACTTAATAAAACTATATTCTAAATAATTCTTCCATATAAAAATATGCAGGTAATGCATTGAAATGCATCTAGTAGAGCATTTAAATGAATTAGTGGCTCTTTTTATAAGATATGCAAGACCTTAATTTCTCTGCAAATTTTTTTTTACCACCTTTTAATGGGATTGTATTCTGCTCATCAGATGCTGGAAAAAGAGGAACATGGACTAGCAGTCACCATGGAGTCCCTTGCGCACAGTATTTTAGAAGGTATGAGAAGTATCTTAGTTCCTGCCTGAAAACTTTATCTGGTAATTATTTCACAGAGTCAAAGTAGCAGAATGAGGAAGATTTCTTCCTTTAGCCAGACATTCCAGCCAATGTCATTTCAATTGCATAGCTTTGTAGATAAGCTATCAATAGGCACAAAACATATGTGTTTAATAGAATGAGTAGCATGTTGTAACAACAACCTTTTTGGTACAAAATGGATTCATGTTAGAGACAAGAAGTGAGACAGTGAGGAGATGAGACCGCAAGTAATTCTGCTACCACCCTTTCCATCCTCTGGGGCATTAATGGACTTGTGGATACCTCACAGACAATCCTGAACTAGAGCCCCAAGATTATGTATTGGATTGCTTCTAGAACAGGTTATTGATCAAGCGAGTAATTTTCTTACATTTCAGTCCTCCTCAAATAGCCCCAGTGAAATCAACAGGAAGGACCATTTAGGAAGTAAGGCACTACTCAGCATGAAGAATGGCATAACAAGTTGGCCCTTGGTCAGTGGTTCTCAAACTAGGGCCGCCGCTTGTTCGGGGAAAGCCCCTGGTGGGCCGGGTCACTTTGTTTACCAGCCGCGTCTGCAGGTTCAGCCGATCACAGCTCCTACTGGCCACGGTTCACCACTCCAGGCCAATGGGAGTGGCGGGAAGCTGCGGCCAGTACGTCCTTCCATGGCTTCTGGGAGCTGTGATCGGCCGAACCTGTGGACGTGGCAGGTAAACAAACTGGCCTGGCCCACCAGGGGCTTTCCCTGAACAAGCGACGGCCCTAGTTTGAGAACCACTGCCCCTAGGTTATTAAGAAAAATAATATACATTGTTTTTAAATTAAAAATTAACTTTTATTCTCACCACTGTAGCTAAAAAGAGCAAGTGTCCCCACCCTTTTAAATGGGATATTAGTCCTCTTTAAAATGTACCTTCTCTTCATCAGAATAGATCCACATACTTCCCTAGCTGAAAATTTCCCCAAGATACTCCCAGAGTACATAAAGAGATGAAACAGTAATTCATCCATCCTCTTTAGCTTGTGGGCCCATTTCTCTAATTCATTTCTTTCTATGCCACACATACTAATAATACAATGGCAATTAAAAGGGACTTATCAGATACCCACTTAGTTTGTACTTACTTTTAGATGTAAACAAGTCACAAATAGATTCTGCACTAACGTTTCAAATTCATCTTGTACTTCTTTCCTTATCTCCTCTTTGAGACAAAGATTTTTTTTTTCTAGATTAGTGAGTCTGGCTCTTAGAGCAGTTATTTCCATAATCATCTCATGACTCAGCTCTGCTATCTATCAAAGAAGAAAAATGTAAATCAGTGAAACTAGAGATGGGCCTAAACCAAAAACTCTTGGTCTGAACATTCCAGAACTTTGAAAAAGTTTGGATACTGATATGAACCTCCTGGCTTGAGTCCATTTCTAACTGAAAGGTTACATTATAGTAATTAAACAGTTCTGTAAAATCACCCATGTTTTGCATTGAAGTTATTTCCTTTAAAGGAGCTGTATACAAAGGATCCCCGAGCAGGGCCGGCTTTAGGAAGTGTGGGGCCCAATTTGAACAGTTTCGACAGGGCCTTGGCAGGGATGACTTAAAAAAAAAAAACCCAGTAAAAAAACACATGGAGCTTGTACTCACCGGGTGGTGCTCCGAGTCTTCGGCGGCACTTCGGTGGTGGGTCCTTCACTCGCTCCAGGTCTTCAGCAGCACTGAAGGACCCGCCACCAAAGTGCCGCTGAAGACCTGAAGCGCCTCCAGGTAAGTAAAAATAAAAAAGGTGCCTCTACCCAGGGAAGGGATTCTCACTGGGTGCGGCGCCCTCTTAGGCGCAGGAGAATTGGTGGAATAGGCCTAAAGCTGACCCTGTCCCCGAGGTTCACACCCAATGTTTTGAGGGTGCTAAGATGTATAACGACACATGAAAACCCAAGAGTCTATTTGTGGTTATGAGGGGAGGGAGAGAAAGTGAGAGATACCGAAGATGAGCAATGAATCCAGTAGGTAAGAGGGATTGGGAGCAAGTATATTTGGGGTGGGCTGATGGAGGAAAATTAAGAAGTCTGATATTAGGAGAAAGAGTCTGTGTGGGGCCATGAAGTTTTGGTGAATCCTAATCCCACTTGCCCTAACTGCCCCTATTCCTTGAAGACAGAAAATCAGAGGAACTGCAACTAAGCTGTATAGAAAACTACTAGGTTGTAAGTTTCTTGGGACAAGTAAAATGTCTTCCTATAGGTTTGTACAGCTCCAGGCACAGACTGCTTAATAAAGACTCAAATAGCAATGTATTGTTAGTAGGTCTCTTGATACTTGAAAACACTGCACCAATCTGATTTCTACAGATGGAATCCACATTAGCAGAAATGAGAGCACAACTAATGGAATGTATTTGTCTGCCTGGTTTGCAGGCTCAGGCAGGTAGTTATTACATGTATAAGTTCTTTCATTTTCATCCTTAATCTATTGCATTTGCAACCAGTTTGCATTCATACTTAATTGTGAGTACAACATTAGGAAGTCCAAGGTCATTTTAAAAAAATTGATACCAGAAGCCTTTATATGTAAAAAATATATATAATATACTCATGGCTGGTAGCACCAACTATTTTTTATGATTGCCTGATACTTCCCATTATAGAACCCAGTTTTCAGTTGCTTATAACTTTGCCAAACTTTAACCATTTAGACTGATTTTTTCCATGCTGTGTGTCTGCATCAGGTTGAATTCTTCTGGAAAATTTCAGCCAGAACAGTTCAGCCATTTCTAAGAATAAGGCTAGAATAAGAATTGCCACATTAAAAGACTCTTCTCATCTTTTCTTTGAACAACTCTAGTGCCCCTAGCCTTTACAGCATGGACTTTAAATTTGGCATGTCTGTGTGTCAGGGATGTGCCTTTTCCACCCTTGTGAAAACTGGCCAAAATGTGACCAATTTAGAAGCCTTTGACAAAAAATAATCACAGTTTACACATACTCAGTAGACTACTTAGAGTTTAACAGATAAAATCTCTGAATATTCCAAGCTCATTGAACATGCTCAAGGCTCTCTGAGCTCCTAGTGCTGATCAGATTGTGCATATGCCATCCCCACAGAGCAACTGAGCATGCGCCAGCCCAGGGCTTCAGAGGAAGAGCCAAACGTTCTCTGTAATGGTTGATCCCAGTTGTTCTGAGCCAGAATGGGGCCAGGCACTGAAATTGAAAGCAGGAAACCTGTCCTGACCAGGACTCCCCCACCCTGTTGGAAGCCAGGCCCTGTGGAGGAAGAAGCCACCTGATTCAAATGAAGAGGGAACAAAGCTGAAGTTGGGGGAGGGAAAGGGGTAGTTTGGGAGAAGGAAACAGGAGACTGGGACTGGGAACTGAAGAGGGGGCAAGGCTAATACTGGGAGCCAGAGGTGGTAGTGGGAGGAGGCAGCTGGGACAGGTTGGGTGGGGACACTGAAAGCTGGGTATGGAAGGAGAGGCTGAGACTAGTGGGCAAGGAGTCTAGGACTGGGAACCATGGGATGGTGGGAGGGACCCAGGACTGGGAGTTGGTGAGGGAAACAAGAAAGGGAGAAGACTGTGAGCTAGTGGGATTGGCCAGTGGTCAGTACTTGTTGTGTCTTGCTTACAATACTCCTTCTAATACATCCCAGAATGATGTTTGCTTTTTTTGCAACATCGTTACACTGTTGACTCATATTTAGCTTGTGATCCACTATGACCCCCAGATCCCTTTCTGCAGTACTCCTTCCTAAACAGTCATTTCCCATTTTGTATGTGTGCAACTGATTGTGGAGTACTTTGCATTTGTCCTTATTGAATTTCATTCTATTTACTTCAGACAATAGCTATTCTGTATCAGACTTGCTGCACAGAATTTTTTGGAAGGGAGAATAAACAATTTCTACTAAAATTACAATTTTAAGATCATGTAATTATCTAAACTGGATATTGGCCAGGACTCTGAGCTTTTGAAAAAACATCTTGTGTTCCTCAGTAATCATGAATGGTTATCACCTCTGTTTTACAAGTCACTCAAAAGATGACAACTCCAGCAGCATAGGAACCCCAAAACTATAATGGGACATTGGTGCACTACTGGGTTAGATGGAAGGCTGCTCCCTGTGAAATACTTCCACCACTTGCACATGGATTTTCTTTGAAGGCCTCCCATCCACATACCCTGCCAAGAACAAAACCCAAGTGGCATAGCTGTAATCTGCTGAGTGGTTGCGGCTACAAAGAAACATTAAAAGTCATTGTGCAGTGCATCTACAAGCCCAGAAACATGACAAATAAAGCAGTAACTAGGCTTTTTTGGTCAGAGATGGTCTGCATGAGTTTATACAATGCCCTTCACAGTGTGGCTCCAATCCTGACTGGGACCTCTAAAATGCTACTGGAACATAAATCACCACTACCAACCTGACTAAGGTTTACATCAGTCTGCCTTCCATCTTCTTCTACTACATGCAGTTCCTGAAACAGAGCACAATGGCATATTGTGACTAAGTTAGCACAGCAGAATTATCTTACAATTATTGTACCACCTGAAAGCTTCGTTGTCATTTGGCAATGGCTTCCCATCTTGCAAAAATCTCTTTGACATTTCTCCCCTCTCTACTATACAGAATCAGCACCAGGCATGTACCTGTTCTTTTTGGTAGAGTAGCTGATGTTCCTGCTGTAGCAGATTTTCATAAAACATAGAGTAAGTCTCAAAGTTGCTGCGCTCTCTGGCCATGACGTCACAGCCCAGTGCAGTGAGGCAGTTTTGTAAATGGCTTTTTTTAAATGTAATCTGGAAAAACCAACAAACAACAACAACAATAATCCTATGATAAACCCAAACTTAAGTTTTTAGTCATTTTAGACATACCCTGCTACGGTAACACAGGTATTTACATTTATTTCCTGTCCACCTCCGTACTCCACCCCAAGGCTTCTGTATTTTGTTTTGACATATACTCCCACATGGGAACTGCCTAGTTTCAGTTTTTCCATTCATTTGGAGATCAGTTGCTCCTCCTATAGAAATTATACTTCAGAGAAAAATAAGAAACTTTTCTCCCCACCCTACACTTTCCAAAAACCCTGGTGAGCACTTAGAAGGAATGCTTCCAAAAAGATAAGCAGATTCATTCAGAACATAGGGCTTGTCTACATGTAAAGTTGCATTGGTTTAACCAAAGATGTAATTTTAAACTGATTTAGTTAAACCTGTGCAAAAAGGTATGTGGACATTCTCGTTTTGGTTTAAACCAAGATCATTCCAGTTTAGTTAAATCTTTTAGGATCTAAGTTAAGCTAAATTGAAATCAATGACTCAAACTGAAATAGGAGGGTCCAACATAGGGGTTTGGAGCAGATAAATTAAACAAGTGCAAATTTGTGTGCAGACAAGACTTTAGCTCCATAAGTTCACTTGTAGATAGGAGAGCTCTCAGGGAAATTTCTCCACACAATTTGGATGGGGAACAGGCTTACTTCTAGGAACCAAGCAATGCATCTCAATACTGAATCACATTTCAATGAAAACAATGTAGCAGGTCTGATAATGACCTAATATTTCATTATAATTGAACATATATTTATAAAATACTTTTCATCCCTAAAGATCTCCAAGTTATGAATTTAAGCTAAAGAGATTATTTCATCCACCATGAAACTGCCCTCTTCCCTCAGGGTGAAAAACAGCAACGTGTGACAAATCCATGTGTTGTAGAGAACAGACTATTACTATATAAACCACAAACATCTCTAAGAAACTAAAACTAAAACTAAAAGCCTTATCCTTCGGCTCTGAAAACACAGGCGTCTACCAGTTGGCTGTCACAGCAGCCCTTACATTCTCTGTGGACCTTTTGTGGGAAAGCAGGGTTACATGCACACACGAAGCACATTACAACTATACAACATGAGAAATGAATACCTTATCCAACTGAAACTGCAACAAGAATTTTTAGGTATGAAAAATGTAATTACCAACTTGGAAACTGGCCAAGACATTGGGGGCCAACACCCCCACTCTCAGAATGAATACATCAGTTCTTTAATGACTTAAAGTGACAACAGAGTACTTCTTAACACCACACAGGGACACTGATTTAGTACCAACTCAGAAGGAAGAGTTCTGCCTTTTGAGTCCCCAACACTACTTTCCTATAGCTGCTTAGAAGCCTCTAATCTCGGTACTAATTCTGCCTGGCCTTACTACAATTGTGAGATCTGAACAAATCACATTACAAAGTGGCCAGTGTCATATGTAACACACAAGCTCACATTGCTAACATAATCAGAACATAAACTCATAAGTTTAAGAGAGGGCGTTTCCCTTGTGCGTCACTGACTGACGCACGTTTTAATAAGTAAAGATGTAAATAAAGATTAGCTATGTCTGGACAGAAACATAGTATATGTACCTCTACATCAGATTCCTGGTAATTTTCCATTAGTCTCTGAACAAATGTTTCGACTATTTGTGGTCTTACAACTGAGAAGTTTTCTTGCATGACTTGATGCTTCCAGAGCTCTGGAGGAGCAAGGGGAAAAAAATAAAACAAACAATACATCAACAGATCTCCGTCACAAAATATTGATCCCTCTTTAATCCCTGTAAAATGATGATATGTGCAATTTGTGGTTTAGGATTTCTCAATCTTTATAAAAATGTATGCAACAGAAGGTAACCATCACCACAGATTATGTGATTCTGTGCAGCAGCTGTGTTAGATACGTTGTATCAATAGGGCTAAAATACATTTTTGTTATGGGCCAGGTCCACCAGTTAGGGCCCTATCCACTATTGATCACTCACTGATAATAAGAGCTTTGCATGAAAATTGAGAGTAGAACATGGCTTTTTATGTAGTAACTAAACATTTAGGTAGAAAAATTACAGTTGCATTCAACACCAGTCAGTGGGAAAAAATGGTGCCAGTCACTTTTAGAACTACCATTATTTCCACCACTTGCCTGTTCAACCATTTGTGCATGCACTTACCGGATCTGCACATACAGTTATGGTAAATGTATAAATTAAAGTGCATAGTTATGAACTTAAATTACTTGTAGGTCTTGCTTTTAAAGTGTCATAATTTGGTTTAAGCATTGACACTCCAATCTGATAAGTGAGAGCAGTTTCAAGCTGTTTGCAGAGTCAGGAAGAAAAGTTTGAGTTAGTTTGGTGCGCACAACTCGTATCTGGAAAGATTTATTTGCAATAATTATGGCTAAAACTTGCTTTATAAAAACAAAGTCAAAGCTTAGATTCAGCAGCATTTGAATCTGGGTGAGCAGGCTGGATAAGTGTCAAGTGGCCCAGGCGCTTGAAACCCCAGTGTACAAGTTTTCATCACATGGTGGCATAGTCAAGGTATGGGCATTTTCACATAAAGGGCTGGGCTTTATCAAAACCTGAAGGGAGTTTTATGTGATGATGGTAAATTTTCACCAATGATTTCACTGTATGTGGGCCAAATTGTTTCTGGCTCTTGAATGGGTGCAAAGGGAAGCAGGAAGGAGACATAGGAACCTTACCACCCTGCACAAGGGCTGGGTAGAATCCTTGCATTCCACCCTCCATGTGGCACTAGGGATGCATGTTCCGCAATGGCAAAGTGGATGGAAGCAGCCTGCTCCCTGTATTAGCTACAAAACTGGTAAGCCTACTGTAACGTCCAGAGCTCCCGCACACATGTAAAGGCTGTAGGATTGGGCTTCCCATGTTTGGCATGCTTCCTATGCAGAAAAGAGATGGGGAGGCTAGAAATAAAAATGGATTTTGTATTTTAACACCTTACCTGTAGGGAGGCCGCTTCCTGCTCTTGCTCTTTCAGATGTAACTAGTGTCATCTCCTGGTTAATTTTCTTTTTCACATCATGGATCATGTGTATTTCCAGACTTTCCAGCAGTTTTTGAAGCTACAGTAAGTGTACAGTAAATTGTTCACATTAAATCTCTATGCTTGTTATACCTCATCTGGTCTGCTTTGCCAATTTTCAGTTTTTTAAAAAGTAACTTTAAAAAACACACAGTATGTAGGAGTAAAAATAAGATAATTTAGGGAAGTTATATTGTGTCCAATTCTGTACCATGAGTACTTTGGGGGTCAGATTCACTAGTCCATTATAGCTGCTTTATGCTGCCCCAGGGTGCTGAGTCGTGGGCCTTGCAGCACAAGTCCCAGTTTGCTTGAACTATCCCTACAGGCGACTCTGTTTAGGCCCCCCCTGGGTTTTAATGGTTCCATGTCACTCAACAGCACTCCCCCTGTGCAGTAACAGTCCTCCTTTACCTGCCGTGTTTTGACTTCAATTTCTGATGCTCCTTTTGGAGGAAGTATAGACTGAGAGCTTGTTACAAGTCCTTCAAACTCATCTTCTGTGCCCATCTGCCTGGCAATGGCTCTCATAGCAGGGTATAGGATGTCAGTGCTAAAGAAATCCAGACAAACATGTTACACATATTCTCTCTCAACAGTATTTTCAGTCTCTTCTGTATTTCTCTCTTTCAGGTCACACGTACCTTTATTCTCACCTCCCCCAACCCATAAGCATTGGGACTAATTTTACTATCCTCTGTCATCTGGTCAGGAGGCACTGCTAGCAGAGCAGGATTTTCTGCATGGACTGATCATGTGATACTGAATCTCACATAACATCACTTCTTTTTTCAATAGTTATAGAAAAATAAAAGTTCAGTGGATGAAGCAGGAAGAGCAAAAACAAAGATGAGAATTCTGGTTGCCAGTACAAATTTCTCCCCTGACAACCAAATAGATGTAGACACCCTCCCACATGCTGCACTCTCGTATCTGATTGCATTTGCTAGATAGAAACAGTGCCAGCCTCCCTACAGCCTCCTTTATGTCTCCAAACAACATGAGGAGCAATTGACAAAAGGGCACAGATACCAGGTTACATTTGACACCATAGATCGCATTTGACACAGACATCTGCAGAACTTGAAAACCTCATTTGCTCAAGATGAGTGGAAACTTTTCCTGGTGAAGGGGGTGAGTGCAGTGTTTTACCATCATTTTCCACAGAGCTGTTGTTTCCATTCACAAAATATATACACCAAGATTCAACAAAGTGGTCTCTAAACCCAGCACAGATAGATCACCCTGGCATAAAGAAATCCTCCACTAGCACAGAGTTGGCATAGGAACTGCTACACTAATACCTCCTCCGCAGGTGTGACCGAAGGGAATATGGGAAAGCCGGGGCAGGGGGAAGGAGCTTGGCTGTAGCCCAGGGATCATGACTACCATATCAGTCCCTTGGCAGCTGGCACAAATTAGCATAGCTCTGAAACAGTGGGGGTAGAGCAAAAGAGGGACTACTGGAGCCCAGATGTGTGGGAGAAGTGCCCTGCCACACATTTAGCGTGAAGAACCCATGCCCCCAGCACTCCTCCTGAAGAGTTTCAGAATGCTGTAGGAGCAGGTTGACTTCAAGTGCTCTACATGTTCCTGGAACTAGGGTCTCTTGCCCCCTGCAGAATGTATAAGCTCTACAGGGAGCAGAGATCCCAGTCCCAGGAAGCATACAGATCTTACCAAATCCCCACACTATACCAGTAAATGGGTCTGGATATTGCAGGTGGGTCTTGCTCCTGCAGCTCCTCAGCCCTGGCAATTTCTTCTCTACTTCCAGATGCGCAATGAAGAACAGCTCCCAACTCCCCCTGCTCTCTAAGTGACATTATATCACCAGATTCTCGCCCCCTTCTCTGGCCTGCACTGTGCTGAGGAGCCAGATTAGGCCACCTGAAAACTTCCCTGACCTGGGGGAGTCCTAAACTGGCATTAATCTGGCATGGCTTGCTCATAAGCAACCCTTCTGCTCTGGACTCACCATAGGGATGTGCCAGGGAAGGAGGGGGCGTGGCAGGAGGATTACTGCATGTTAGTTATGCTCAGCTGGCAGATGGCTCCCTGAGACCCTTTACTTGCTAGAACAGGTGAGTACAGCTCACAGACTGCTCTACAGTACGTCAGAACTGAGATCAGCATTGGACTAGTTTGAAAACTAGAAAGCTGCAATCACCTCTCTGACAGCCCCACCCTGCTGCACAAAGCAGAGACTGGGCACAGTAGAAAGCTGGAGTGCCATTCTACTCAGATAGGCTTCTGTTGTTCAGGGATTTGTAGACGTAAATTGGGAAGTCTGCTTTTATGTAAGTATAAATAACAAAGTTCTCTTAGTATCTCTTCTCTCAAGTCACTAGAGATAACAGTGAGTTGGTATTTCTATTGTAACTTGCTAGTGAGCAGGGGCATAAAATTGACATCTGAGTGATCTCAGGATACTCTGAAGATAGCAACACAACATGTCTCACAGGAACAGTACAATGGAGGTATTCAGTGGCACTTTGATATATGATGACTAGAATAGAGAGACCTGATACCTGTTTGTTAAAGGAACAAACTAAGACAAAAATGTTTTGGATTTGCAAGGACACAAACAGACATCTTCTCTGCCCCATTCTGTGAGAATCCTGTTTTCTGATATCCCCAAAACACGCTGCTACATAGACTATATTACTGCTGTGTTATCCAGCAAACTTGTATTTTCATTATGTTGCTCATTTTGGTAATAGATTTTATTTCAGGGGACCAGGAGGGCAGTGCATTATCACATTTTTAAAAAGATACAGTTTTAGGCTTTTAGTAAGTGTCCCTTTAAAGAAAACTTGCCAGATTTTCAAATGCACATTATTCAGGCCAAGCTAAGTGGGAGGATTAGGAAGAATCCTGGTACATTTCCACTTCATTAAAAATCAGCTTCAGGAATGTCAATTTTTAAAAGTACTGTATGTAATATTGATGTGAATGTCCTAAAGAGACAGGTAGAACTAATAGTGTCACTGAAAGGCCACAGGAATACACATTTGGAACAACATTACTAATGAACAATTCAGGGAGAAAGAAGATCAGAGCAGGTCAAAAACCCTATTCTAAAGAGAAAGCAAAGATATTAGAATAGTTACCAATTTTGTACCAATTAAATAAAGGTAGAACTAAAACAGAGCAAATTGAAACAGAATAAGAATAAGAGAACAGTGTGAAGAACGTTTTTAACTTTCACAACCACTCCAGTCTAGAATACTTTTACATCAGAAGGAAACTCACCCATATAGCTCAGCAAACTGTTTGTAAAGAGGAACCGTATTGATATCCTCGACTTTCAGTTTAAGTCTACCCCATTCTGCCTTTAACACTTCCAACTGCTTCCATGTTATCAGAAAAGATTTCAGCAAAGCACGTGAAGTAACTGGATCGTGCAGCCTTGGCGGAGCTTTGCAAGTCTTTCTGCTGCTCTCTGACCAACTGGCATGTGATTCATCAACTTCTGCCAAATTCTAATGAAATTATTATAGGAGACATATTTTGTTAGATCTCATATCATACACTTCATTGTTTAATAAAATGAGATAAGCCACTGTACGCTTATTGGAAATTGAATTAAACCTTGCAACCCACTATAATTGTTTCCATACACTAGTGTCCTGCAAAATCTAGTGGCTCTTTTTTCATTTCAATGAGAAGACTATAGAAAAGACAAGGCGCACGCGCGCGCACACACACACCCCTACCTTTCATCTTATTGCCACTTTCCTTGAGTCACTTGCCTCAATAAAACTCCCTGCTGGATTGTTGACAAAAATACCTTTAAAAACTGATCCTCAGCTCAAGTCCTGAAGGAAACAGCCCCTATTAAAATATAAATAACTCATTTTCTTTGCACATTTCTCCACACTCACACTTCCTGACACTATCACTGTACACTTACATGTTCACTAGCCGGTAGGTTTATCTGCTTTCCATCAGAAATGGCTTGAATCTCAGCCCATCCCCTGAACCAAATCTTTGTGGTAGGTTCTGGAAAGGCTTAATGCTCCCCAATGACCATTCACTACATTTTTATCCATTGTGCAACTGTTTTGGAAGTACAGCCTGAGGACCCAGTCCTCTTCTTAACTATCAGTCCTCGTTATACAAGGGGGGCAGGCCTCTGTGCATGGAGCAGCTCTTGTTAAAGGGACAGATAAGTGTCTCACCCTCTAGTCCTCTGAGGCACAGGTGGGGAAAGTGAAGAGGCCCTGCTTTGTCCCTCAGTTTCTGATGGCAGCAAGTACAGCAGCTGGATGGCGGGCACCAGCGGCCCTTCTAATGGGCTCCATCACTGCGGCTCTCCTCATTCTCAGCTGCACTCTGAAAGCTTCTTTGAAACACATTACATCCCATCATTGCATATAACTATATGGGACTAAGGGCTACTTTTTTATGCTACACTCCCAGGATTCATTGAAGTCTAAGGGAGTTTTTCATAAGAGCTGTGCAGTGAGGCAGAGTGGTCGCCCACCCAGGCTGCCAGGGAGGAGCCACTCCCCGCCCTCTGTGGTGAGCCAGGCCAGGCCCGCCCTTCATGCTGGAAGCAGAAAGGCAGAGGAGGAAGTATAAGAGGTGGGGCCTCCAGCTCAGGGCAGCAGCCTACCCACCTTAGGCTGGATGGCTTGTGTGCGTTTGCTGTCTGCCACAGAGAGCTGTGGCCACGTCTACACAACCACTTATGTTAGTAAAACTTCTGTCGCTCAAGGGTGTGAAAAAGAACACATCCCAGAGCGACATACATTTTGCCGGCATAAGCGGTAGTGTGCACAGCACCAGCTTCTTCCGCCAGTGTAACTACTGCTGCTTTTTGGGAGTGGTGTAATTATGTGGACAGGAGAGATCTCTCCCAGTGGCAGAAAGCAGCTACATGAGAGATCATACAGCAGTGCCTGTGTTTGCTGTCTGCCCCAGTCAGAGAATCTGGGTGATAGACTGCTAATAGCCCTGCCCCGCACCAACAGGCCCTAAACTCTTTAATGACACTTACCACATTCATTCCCTGTCAAATGGCTATCAGCTGCTAGGGGGCATAATGAGGTAAAATGGCCAAGGTGGACAGGGAGGAACCACTCCAAGCTGTATAGCCTAAATGAATTACTTTGTCAGAGGTACCTGTTTTTTCTCAGCTACAGCAGTTTGCCATTCAGCATGATCTTCCATAACAACATCATAGCTACTCTGCAGTATATCCTCCATTAGAAACTGCATCCCGACCAGCACCCCATGAGCAACTCTTCGGTCATCATCACTCAGTCTGCACAGACACAACTAGAGGAGGAAACACATCTAGTGATTCTTCTAGGTTACTCAGACAGATCTCAGTGAGTAACTATGGTAATGAGTTATTGTAAAATAATTTGGGTTTTTTAAATGACAAAATAATGTGTAACTATCACAGGGAAGGACTTGTTTTAATGCAAAACAATTTTCATATCTTCACTGTGCCTTTGGAGACAGGCCCAGTAACTTTTGTATGTACAACAAGTAGCAGTCACCATACCTGCATGTTATAATTTATGGTATTTAGATTGCTGATAGTGACTGGAAACGGTCCTCCATCCACTAGAAATGCCCTCCAAGGAAACAGTGTCAATGTCTAAAACAAATTCAGATAACATTCAGAAGCACAAAATTAACCTTCAAACAATAATAAAGGTCTCATCTAACTTGAGCTGAGGAAGGAAATCACAGTGCAGGCTGCTGCTTAGTCTGTAATATACCAAGCTCTGACTTCTTTGCATGAGTTGCAGATAAGTGTTCAATTGGAACTACAGTATAGGGGATGTACTAGGACTACTGAGACAACAATGGGATAAGTAACAGTTAAGGGACTGTTCTCTTTACCCTACATTTCCTGGATTATTGAAAGCTGGTGTCAGATTTAACATTACTTCCACATTTTTAAAAATTTTGTTATCTTTGGGTTTTGACACAAACTATATTGAAATAAAGGAGGAGTTCAGTGGTCATACATTGACAGCACTATGCTTAGACATTAAAGGCAAAATCCTGTCCTCTGTAGCACGAGAGAGAGGGACCCCGTTCTCCTTCTGAGTACATCCCTGCAGAAGCTGGGCAGTGTTCCACTGCAGTGCTTGTGCACACCGGGAGAGAGGAGAAGCTAACACACTGACTATTATTCTTCACACAGGGCAAATCTCATTCTTCACTTGTTCTACATAGCGGCTCAGTATGATCATTCAGAGCAGGGTTCTCAAACTTTAGCAACCAGAGGACCCCCATTTTTATTTAAAATTTTTCACAGACCCCCAAACCAGCTTCTAATTTTCCCCAGGGGTGCTCAACCCCTACTCAGCCCCAAGCCTTGCCCCCACTCCACCCCTTCCCCCAAGGCGCCATCCCTGCCCCGCTCCAACCCTGCCCCTCCTCTTCCCTGCCTCTTTCTGCCCCCTCCTCCAAGCGCTCCCCTTCTCTGATCCTCCCCAGCACCTCCTGCATGCCGCTGAACTGCAGTTCCACAGCATACAGGAGGCACTGGGAGGAAGGGGTAAAGAGTTGATCAGCAGGGCCAGAGGCCCCGGAGATGACTTGCAGACCCCCTGGTCCGTGGACCCCAGTTTGAGAACTGCTGATTTAGAGCAAGCTACTGACTGCAGAAGCTTCACGATTCTGTAAGGACTGAAAAGGTGCAACAACAAGGTAGGAAAGTAGTAATTTAGCGTGATCCAGTGGAGTATAGCTAGGAGTATTAGGATGAAAATGAGCAAAGGAAAATTTAAACTGAATATCTGGAAACATCTACTATCCCTAGCATCTATGGGCCTAATCCAAAGAAGTCAAAGGAAAGTTAACTTCAGCAGGCTTTGTATCTGGCCCTATGACTAGCCTTTTTCTTTAATGCATCTGATGACCCACAACAGGAAGTTAGTGGAAGCTCCATCATTATAATTAGGGTAGATAAAATGATCCAACATACAGTGTAGGGAATAATCCTATTCTGGATGCAAGGGATATGACGACTTACAGTAATAGTTCTCTTCTATTTTTTAGTTTTTATGATTACTTGCTAATTCGTGTACTTTTTCTGGGGACCCCAGCGACAAAGTGAAACTGACTATGATCACAGAAATGAAAAGTCACTAAGTGCTAAGTTCTGTGCTACCACAGAATGGAGTATCACAGCAAGAACTGACAACTTCTCCTACACTCAGCACCCAAGCACAGCCAGGGAACAAATCGAATCAATCATTCGTTGAAAGTACATTTTACTGACCATGGGGCTACGTGGGTCCAGTAGCTGTGGGAGCCAGAGCTGTGAGGCAAATACACTCCTTACTGCAGAGTTACTCAGGGGAGGCAGCCCATGGTGCATACTGTCTGTAATCCTCTGATAAGCCAAAGTATTCCCGGAGGACAAATATACTTCTCTGAAGAGACATCAAAAATCACTTTTTAAATACCACCTTTAAACAAAAATTTGAAATATGGTTTGTAACTAGCTTACACATTCATATTAATATGCTGAACTACATTGCAGTCATGGGCAATGACCTGCAACTGACTGTAGTTTTGTACCTAATGAAAAGCTAAGGGCCTGTCTACATGGTGTTTTAGTCCACATCAGAAGAGTGTTCATTTTAGTCCACACTAGTAGGTCACACACTAACTGGTCTGTGTACACCCTGCTGGTGCGCACTAAAAGTTCCCTGGTTCATATTAAGGTAGTCCCTACACGCTAGGGAAATTTTAGTGCATGCCAACAGGGTCCACGTGGGCTAGTTCAGGCATGGCATGCAAGTGCAGACTAAAGCAAGTCCATAGACAAGCCCTTAGTTGCTATGCATAAGCTGAATGCAGTGACTGGCCACTTGCAATTGCATAAGAAATTACTGCTCAGAAATGTATCCATCAGCCCGTGGATTAACATAAGTGAAAATAACATCCTGCTAATGCCAGGGACATTTATGGAAAGTAGCTCTTCTCATGGTAGAAGGGCTAGCTTGTAACTGAAGAACACGACTATGAGTCAGGAGTAGAGCTGGGCAAATAATGGATTTGTTGGTTGCTGGCAATTCCAGAAAACTGAAAAAAAAAGTTTCATTTAGAAGTTGAACCAAAAACGACATTTTGGGGTCAAACTGAAAAAAACCCAAAAACAGTAAACATTTAAATGACCATGAATTGCCACAGGCATTAGGCAGGGAAAGAGTGACCCTATAGCCTGGTGATTAGGGCACTTGCCTAGGGTGTAGGAGACTTACGTTCAAGTCCTTGATTCAATAACTATTTAATTATTTATATGAAGTAGAGCAGGTTCAACAAGAGACTGAGAGCACCCCACCCCAGAATATCCCATAACCCAGTAGCTAGGAGACTCCTGCAGAGTGGAAGATTCAAATTCAAATCCCTTCTCCACATCAGGCAAAGGATAGGGGGATTGAACTGGGTCTCACATATCTAGGGTGAATGCCCTAACTGCTAGGCTAAAAGTTATGAGGACACCATCATTCCTTTCCCCGTTTGCGATTCCAACCTGAAAAGTGAAACATTTCCTTAATGTCTAAATGACAAAGAGCATATGAGGAAAGAGATCCCAGATCCATAGCGCGTTCTTCCATAGAGATATCGTGCTACTTTGTTATGTACTTTATAAACACACACTACATAAACGAAACATCCAAAAACGAAACTGGAAATCGGCCTAAATATAGAATAGCTCTGCAAGTTCATCTGAATCTCTTTTACTACAGACATTTCTCATCCCCAAATTTTTTGCACACCTTTTAACTCAAGGCCTGAAGCCAAACTATTTCCTGCAAGGTGACGAGCACCCTCAACACCTGTTCTCTTAGGAAGCACTCATTAACCTTTAATTGTAAGCTCCTTGGGGCAGGGACCCTGTCTTTTTGCATGTTTCATGTGCACATATGGTGCTGTACAAGTAATAAATAAATAAAATAAATAGAGTATTTTTAGCAATAAAGGAGTTGTCAGACAAGTTTTAAGGACAGCTTGAGCATTCACAGCTGGAATATGTCAAAGGACTCATAATAAAGCAATTTGCATTTTAGTGTCACTATGCTCTCACTTGCATTATAACCCCCGTTTGGAGAAAATGAACTTTAATCATAGTCTCAATAAAGAAGTGATACAGATGTAGCATACAGCATATTTATGTTTGCTTTAATTTCCTGTCAGCATACTAATCTTTATCAAAGCGAAATGTTTTCCAAACGAATTACCCACAATGCCTTAGTAAGTAAAAGATAAAGCAAACTTAGCCTGTTTTTTTATTTCTGGTTCCCTGTGGATCTGCAATCTGCCAACAGGCCAGTGCTGTGTTTACATCATCTTCCCACAACAATCAAATGATACTATAGAACAGCAATTAAAAGGGGAGGGAGTAGGAGTCACTCCCTACTATCCCTCTGTGCTGGGTGACAGTGCCTATAATCTATCAACACTAAATCACAATTTTATTGATATAAAGTTAAGAAAATTCTCTTTTGAATGTCTAATGCACATGACACAGGAACATTACCAATAAGCCTCACATTCACAGATAAGCTGTACTCAGATACACTAAACTGAAATTCTCTTAAATATAGCAGATAAGGAATCTGTCAATTGATAGATGAACTATGTACAGCTGTTTTAAATTTATCTTTTCTACTTGTGTTAAGACAGCTCCTTCCTCTTGAACTGAATTAAAACCCAGTCACGGTACTTTATAAAAGAGCCTGGTAGAGATGATTTTTTGGAATTAGCACTTAACTCTCACCGTAACACATGTCTGACTGCTGCATCAAACTGTAGAAACATAACTTCTCTTTGAATGATTAGCAGTTGGGCAACTTTGTTAGGATCCAAGGGGTTTTGAAGGCTGTCAATCATTTTTTGTAGCTCTTGAAGTTCAGTTCCTATAGTTCCCAGGACAACAATAAATCCATCAAATTAGGAAATGCATGCTAATATATACTGGCCCAGTGATCTATTTTAATCTCTAAAAGTCTTGCACATGACCAAAGGACTTTTTTTTTTTTTTTTTTGGTCACCAAGAGTATTGTGCTTCTGGAACAAAATAATTTTTGTTGTCTTCGGACATTGTTTTCAGCCTCGCAAAAACATACTGTAGGGAAGAAATTATGGCAATTGGCAGATTATGGGGACATAGTCTGGGCAGAAAGAGAGAGAGAGGCATAAGGAATAACAGGTTACAAACCTCTTAAAAGAATGGTTCCATTAGCATTCTTACGTATATCACAAATTTTTAACATAACACCAATGAGAAAAAAGGTTGACACAACTCTTTTCCATTGAAGTCAATAGACATTTTGCCATTGAATTCAGACAGAGAAGAATCAGACCTTAAGCCTTTAGTTTAGTCACCCCTGGTTACCCCAGGTCTACATTATGATGTGATCCCACCAGCCTCTGTTTGTTGCGCTGCTCCAGAAGCACCGGTCTATGTAGGGGCCATCAGCAGCTATACCAAGTGTCATGAACAGCACCAGGCAGTTCGAGTCTGCCATGTCTGTCCCCTTTTTCTCCTCCTCCTCCTCCTCCTCCAGCTCTGTCAAGTGCCTATGGGGGTCAGAAAATGCCACTGAAATGTCCACCAGCATCTCATGAAAGCTGTGCCTGTTTTCTGACACAGGAGTGAAAGCACCAACAAGAAAAGTTCTTCAAAAGATTCCTCCTTCATGTTATTGGCTCCAGAAGCTGGGAGTGCACAGACCAAAATGACTGCTGGGCAGGGTGTGTTAGCAGACTGTTCCATGCAGGGTGGGCAGTCAAGTTTTCCCCACAGTGCACCATGGTCAAAGGACTTGAGTGGCCACATTTTGGGAGGATCCCAGGGAGTGTGGGATATAGTCGGTTTGACTTGGGTCTAGGTGATGAAGTGTGGATGCCAGGGCTCCAGGTTTGAGTCTGGGTAAGAAAATTCTTAACATTGATTGATTTTTAACCCTATCAGTGTAGATGCTCTAACCCAGAGCCACCTGATTAGAGTCCCACTAACCCTGGGCTTACATTGCAGGGTAGACATACCATTAGGGGGCTGATTCTGCAAGGTACAGAGAACTATCTTCTTCCAAGACACCCTGCACATTGTAGGATCATCAGGCCCAGCGTGTTTAGTTTTTTTAACCCAGCAAAGAACATTTCATGTTCATCCAACACTTTTCTTCCCAAAGCACATTATAATCTATTGGTGTATAGAAATCTTCTCCCTAGGTTCTTGCGTTAGCACCTGTCACTGTATTATCTGAGTGCCTCGAACTGCTTACCCACCACTGACAGGACTTGAACTCACAGTCCTTATCTTAGAAGACCAATGTCTTATCCATTAGGAGGCTCAGATCACCATAACTTTACCAGTGAAATGTAGTCACTTCGGGGTAGAGGAGTGGCTATGACTGAGCAGGAAAGAAGAGGATATTTTTGTCAGGCACAAAGGGCCAGAACAATCTTATGAAAAGTGTTAAGGGAATATCTAACTTCTGCAGAATCTGTCATTGTATTTATTTGAATTTTTTAAAATGTGACACATGAAATAAAAATATATTTTACACAACCTTCCTGTGTGCATTCGATTGCGCGGACTTCCATGTGGTTTTCAGAGCTTATTAAATGTGTTTTTCCCAGCCACACACTCCTTAAATGAAGTCACTAGTATATTTGAGTGTGTTTTTTAGTGTGTGCTCATTGTACTAAGTCCTTTTTGCTGTGTTAAATGACCCAAAACATTAAAGTCAACATAGCTGTATTAAAATAAAAGGGAATGCAAATCTTTATGATTTGCTATAGTTCTTTCATGCAGTGAACTTTTTCACAGACTTAGAACATTTTTTAAATCAGTTTATTTTGAGTGTTTGATTATAAGAATCCTGTTTATACATCCAAATAATAACATAAAAATTATCACAAGACAAATTCTGCACATATACAACTCTGACTGGATGCAGCCAAGGGCAGAATTCGTCTCTTTCATTTTCAAGGAATGAAAGAAATTTCATATTTAGACCTGATTTTTCATTCATTTAAAAATTGTCAGGCCAGAAAGGAAGCTTCCCTCAATTTATCTTTTAAAATTACACTTACACTATCATAGTCAGATCTCCAGCCACTCAGTCTTTGAGCAGTGCAAAGCTGTATAGCTACGTAAACACACAAAAGCATGTGGCTTGAAATGTCATACAAATACCACATATGGCAACCTACATATGCATTATACACTATCACAAAAATTTTCTGTTGTAAATATGCACAAATGTGTCCAATGTTTTGAGAATCTAGCCCACTGTATACAGGTATAATCCGACTGCTGAAAAGCATCCCATTGCTGATGCATTTAGAAAGCTGCAATACAGCTTAACCCTAGTAATACGTAAAATCTATTACGTAACATACCATTTCTGCGTATGGTATACATTTCATCTGTTTCATCTTTGAAAACAAGAGTTACGCAACTGATTTAATAAAGGAAACAAAATCCTGCCTTTTTAATCTGCTGGTCAAAGATAAAATCATTACAAGCTAACCAAGCAACTTGTGGTAACATTCTGCACTGCCAAGCAGGAGGCCAGAATGCAATGCTTTTTGCTACCTCACTTGGTAGAGACGGAGCGCTGCAGGAGGTGACAGCCCTCCTCCCTTGACATAGTGTGTTGCAGTTTTCTGACAGTCCACTATCATCAGTGAAAGGAAGCAAGTACCAGTAAGTGCAGAAAATAAGAATGGGACTTTCTGATAACTTCACACTTCAGTTCAACATGTCTCATCTCTAAGATATCTATCTTTCCTTCCCCCTCAGGATTTTCTGCTTATTTATGTTTGTGCTCAGATAAAACTGAATAATCCTATTTACAGAATAAATCATACAGATTATTCAGAACAAAATCATGCAAACAATCTCCAGGTCAACTCTTGATAGCATGACTGTGGGGGGGCCTTTACGTGCTAAAAATTAGAGCATATTGCTTTAGGCTAGCACGGTGAATGTTTTTGTTCTAAAGATGGACACAGGATCTTAAAATGCCCATCTCTTGTAGTGAGGCACTCCATCATAAAAACCAAGTCTCTCACAGAAGGGCTGAAGAATTTAAGCTGTGATAAAAAGGAAGGTCCTTTAGCATTACTTTTACACCGACCAATGTGTTCCAGCAGGTTTTGTCCACTCCAGAATGGGGTTGGGGGGGACACAAGTGTCTGAAACGTTTTCAATAGTTGTTGAACAGTCCACACAACCCACCTTCCCCACAGATAACTGGTGATGCTCAAGCACGAGTGTGAGAATTAAAACACTGTGGCACTGCTTCTCAGTTAGAGGCAAGTTTCAGAGCTCGTGAGAGGTCAAGTCTCTCAGTGTAGGAACAAGAAGAGATTTTAGGCCAAAAAAAAAAAAAAAGTAAAGCCAAAGAACTCACTATGGTACTCACTCAACAGAGCTGCTTCCAGCATGCATTTGAAGTGATGTCTTCTGACTCGAATGCCAGACTGATATTCTGCTACTTTTTACTTGTATTAACACTGCAGAGCCCACAGAACTATCGGGAAAAGAGCTGGATCCTAGTCTGGCACATGCATCACCATCAGAATTGTTAACTAAGCTTCAGTAGCAGATTTCTGGGCTTGAATCCCCTCTGATTTACACCAGCAGAAGCCAGGAGCAATTTCATGCATGTGAGACACAAACCGCTCTAACATCAGTGCAAGAGGAGAATCTCTTATTGTTGGTATGGAGTGATCCAGAATGAATACAGTTTGCCTTTCAAACTCCAGTCTGAGCTTATAGCACTGGCAGCTAGGAAAGCCATCTTCTCACTTGTAAACCAAGCAGATTTGATCTGAAAGTTACTAGGACACATTTTTACAGGGAGACTTTTCAGAGTAGAATCTCATTTTACAAGAAATATAGGAGGGTTGCAAGGCTGGTTCTTAAGCTGTTAGGAGACATACCAAGGAAGAGTAAATGCGAGGAGGAGGATTTCTTGGACAACAAAGAAGGGTCTCAGGTAAAGCCTGTAGATTGGAATGTAAAGATGTCTGGGACTGTCTCTCTGAGGGTTCTCCTATCTTCACCACAGGAGAAAGTACTGTGATCTCCATGCCACTCCATAATACCATGTGACATCTCACACACACACACACACACACACACACACACACACACACACACACACACACACACACACACACACACACACACACACACAACCAAACAGGCTTTTTTATTCTGAATTTTAGAGGTACTAGTTGTAAACAGCCTTGTACTTGTGTCAGGATAGACATGCATGTTGCATTTATGAGATTTTTCTACACAAATAAGGCTTTGTTGTAGCCATTTAATCTTACTCTATTTAGTACAGAATTTCATTGTGTTATAAGAGTATTTGGGAGGCAATCAACTGTGCAGCACAGCCTGGACAACTTTCTTGTTTATCTTGTTTAACCCCAGTTTATTGTACAGCAGCCAAACCCTCCCCATTTAGCCAGTGCACTATCCTGTATCCTCTGGCTTTTGGAACATTTTCGTGCTAATATTTGCTCTTGACTGGGAGTGAAAGGCTGGTGCAAAAAACAGACATTACACACATCTGAAATTATCAGATCTGTTTGTCTTAATTAAAGGGCATCTGCTGTTCAATGGCTCTGAGGCCAAACGAGTTCTGCTCCATCTGCAGAAGCATTATTTCACATTGTAGGAGCCACATGGTAGAAAGATGTGGGAAAATCTGACCAGCTCCAAAAGATTTAAACAACTAATTATTACTTATTCTGAAATTAGATTTATAAGACCTGTGTGGTAGGAGAGGAGGAGGTGATGGTGGTGGTAGAAGGTCTAGTGATCAAAGCACAGAATTGGGAGACAGAAGATGTGTCTTCCATTTCTAGCTCTGCCACAGAGTTGTTTTGGGTCTTGGGCAAGATACTTAACTCCATTGATTCCACAGTTTTCTCATCTGTAAAATGGGAATGATGCTACTTACCTACTTCACAGGGGTGTGGTGAGGTCACATTAATTCATGTTTGTAAAAGGCTGTAAGATCACAAAATGTGCATAGTGGAATGTACTGAAAGCATTTGATATTAGGGCAATTTAATTGATTTGAACCTTGAGACGTGAAAATATGGGGGTGGGCATAAAGGTATTTTCTGGTACTAATACATCATCATATACTATATATTTAAGGTAAAAGGCACCATTTCAGTCAGTAACTGTCCTCTTTTTTGTTTGAAAGGTTTTCCTGAGCCTGCTCTGACCACTGATGGTGATGTATTTGTTACTTACCGATCTTTTCGTTCCCTCCCCAGTCCGCGGTCAGAGGCTCTGGATTTAGGGAATCAAAACAGTTTGTGGAGTTTCCTAATTGAGCAAAGCTGAAAAGGTAGGAAACGATGTCATGAAGTGCTGCCACGATCTGCAGGCTCTGCCTGAGTGCTCTGTAAGCAGCCTGCAGATAAAATAAACATTGGGAGAAAACCCTTCAAATGATAGACAGAAAATGTGAAGAAAATACATAGCAATAGCAAATATTCATGAATGAAGATTACTGATTATCTGTATCCCAGTAGTACCTAGAGGCCACAGTCAGGATTGGGGCCCACTGGGCGAGTGTTGGATATACATAGAACAGAAGACTGCCTCTTCCATGAAGATCTTACAATTAAAATGTTATGTTGTACTACTGAGGGTTAGGTCTCCTAGAGTCTTGAATGAGTGTCTTTTTGTACTGTTTAAATAAAAACAACTTTTTTCCACCCATGAAAAAGATAAATAGATCAAGACCAAACAGGCAATTTGTCAGCAAACAATTGGTATGTTACAGTGTCTCTCTATTTTCCCTCCTCACATTTTAAACCACCACTTTCCTCTTAACAGTTACTAGAGCCAACATCCCTGCTACTTCCCTATACATTTGGGTGGGGAGAGACAGATGGATGGACAGCAGGGGAAGGGTTAGGGGCATGCAGACTTGTCTGTAGGCAGAGGGGATCCAACATGGCTGGTTTTAATAAAAATCCAAACTAACCTGCATTACCCTGCTATCCTTTTATCTTTTGCTCCTCTGTCTCAATCACGGAGGATGCAACCTTTTTTCTTAATGCCTGTGACCTGACACACCACTCTGATGGCACATATTAATTGCAGCAGGCATTCTAATCAACACACCACGAGTTTGTTTATTTCCCAAGGCTAGTCATCTCTAATGAAAAAGCAACATTTCAACATGTATGAAGAATGTGGTCTGTCCTCCAGATACAGCTACATGCTTTGATTAAGAAAACAAAATCTCTCCTTAAGTTTGTAAATACCAACCTTTTCTGGCAGCATTTTAAACATAATCAGCATCTCTGAAGGGTGAGGAATGAACCACAAATTGAGGAAAGCTTGCCCATCAGGAGACAACAAACGATGTGGTCGTGGCTGAAATGACCTGAGTTATATGGGGAAAATCATAGGATCCTGTCACTTTGGAAAGTTACAACTAAATAAAAGTCTCTGAAATAATTTTTAAAGCTAAATACTACAATGTTGCAATTCTCACTTAAAAGTTGGGCAAAAAAACCTCTTGCTGGCTCAGGCAAAACTTCCATTTGGGCTTGGGATTTACCCCAAAGATTTGGAATAGCTAGAAATAAGCATATTTCAGAGATCAAATGATTGCTAAAGGCCAGATTCAAAAGCCCACTGAATTCAATAGGAATCTTTCCACTGACTTCAGTGGGTTTTCAACCAGGCCTTATAGTGTACCAGTCTAGAAGACCAGAATGCCCTGCAAAAGGCTTCTCTGAACCAAATACATAACTGTCACTTATGTCAAATAGCCTCTCTCAATCAGAGTGGTATTATTTATTCAAAAATAATAAGCCATGGGCCAGTCCTGCAAAATAATGAGCTTGGTGCCCATTCCTACAAGGTTCTGAATGGCTCCTGCAAAGTGCTGAATGTCCCCAGTTTCTATTGACTTCAGTGAGAACTGAAGACATTTGACTCCTCACAAGAGGCACTTTTGTAGGATTGTCTCTTTGATCCCTAGGCAAAAGTGTTCAACTTTGGCATAGGATAGCACTATCTTGCATCATTCTCTGATGACTGCTTCTGTCTGCCTCAAACAACACAGCCAGGCTCAAAGAAGTCACACCCAGCCCTGTTTGGAAGGAGCTGGCCCAGTGTGGTGATGAAATGTTATAATGTGGGAGAATCAGCAGGGATCCTCAAGGTTCTACGATCCTCCCTCTCTTGGTAAACAAAGTTAATTTAGAGGAGTAAATGTAGAAATGTAACTTCCTTCTTCCATAGTAATAGGTAGGGCTACAACAATTCATAAGAATTGAAAGTCTACAATGAATATTTGCTTAAATTCCTGTATAACTTTCAGTAGACAGCCCCATCTTCTTGTCAGAAGATGTTAAATTATAAAGTTAGAATATGCATCATGTATTTTTTTTTGTTTTTCCACATAAATAAAACAGTCATTTCCTGTCTCAATGCACATGAAATACACATGCACATGAAATACAATATTGTACTAATTTAGTCTCAGATGAGAGGTTTAACTCAGTGGGGACAGTGATATTGGAACAATTCTTATAGTGGGGAGGCTGAGGGCCGTTGAGCCAAACTATAAACCCTGGATATAATGGAAAACACTTCAAGTCAGGGGTGCTGGCGCCCACCCCCCACCAGCATCCCTAGTTCCAGCACCTATGAGTGGGGGGAATAAGTTTGATTTACATCAAAGTGAGTTTTATACTTATTATAATTGTGATTAAAAAGAGAGGTCAAACAGCAGAAAGAACAACTTGCATCTGTGTGTGGGTGGAATAACAAATGGTTAACTGCAGTGTGCTGTAAATGAGAGAATTACCTTTGGGTAGGATTTGTTTAACCAGCTGTTCGTTACCTATTTTGCATAAGGAACGATAAGAACAAACTGTACCCAAGGAAACTGCACTTTACTAGGTGACGTTACTGTTTACTCTCTTTATCTGTTTCCTCCATTTTACACCATTGCCTGGAAGCCCTAACAGCAGGGAGAGACCAAGTACAACAGCTGAAGTTCACCCCAAAGGCAATGCTCCCAATAGAAGCATGCTCCCATAGCACGGATGTCGGTATATTTAATCTCTCCATCAAAGGGGTCTGTTTCCCCCCTCTTCGATGCACACACAGCTCCATTTCCTTTTAAATGGTGTTTTCTCCAGGGTTGGGTTAAGGAGAGAATGCCCCGCCCCGCCCCTCCCCTCCCCAAGAGGTCAATGTCATTTATTGCTGTTATGATGTGGTATCTTATGTTAACTTTTCAGAAAGAAACAAGACAACTTATATAGCATCCAGATGAGGCCATTTGCCCTGGTGATATCTGGGAAATTATTCAGAATTCCACCCGCATCATCCTAGCTGCCCTCCCCCGCCACACACTTCAGAAAGAGCTAAAGCACAATTTAAGCTTAAAGATACTAGGTAAAACAGACTTTCTATAACATAAACCAAATACCAGTGCTTCCCTCCCTCCCTCCTTCTTTCTTTGCCTTCACACAGTAGTTGCCAGAAAATCTTTTCAGAGAGAGGTGGGTGAAATAATATCTTTTATTGGACTAATTTCTGTTGGAGAGAGAGAGAGAGAAGCTTTAGAGCCGCACACAGCTCTCCTTCAGGTCCTGGAAAGATACTCAGAGTGTTACACCTAAATGTTTGACTATTTTACATAAATTAACAGAATTATCTCAGCATTTCTGCATTTCCGGTCCTTTAGCAGGGAATATTGCTAATACTCAGGTAACATTACCAAGTTACCTAAGGCAAAACTGTAAAGATTGAGAGTAGCCACTTTATTATCCAATTTTTTTCATGGCACCTGATCCAGATACTCTCTGAAGCCAATGGGAGTCTCCACTTATTTTAGTGGGGTTTAGGATCCTTTACACATCTTTTCTTTGGGGTTTTACTTTTGTTTGCTTGTTTGTTTTTTAATTTTTCCCATTTGGACTGATTCTTCTATAACTGTTCATTTATTTTTCTCTCTTGAAACCCTCTTCTTTTACTCCTGGGCGAATTCTGTGCCAAAAATTTAAAAATTCTGCACACATTTTAAAATTCTGCATATTTTGTCAAAATAACACTATATAATCATGCCAGTTTCAGTTATTTTGATAGTTTATTTCAAATATCTGTCAGCAACACCCACACCCCTTCTCCCCCCCCCCCGCCCCTGAGCCCAGCTGCAGGGACCCCCTGGCCCAGACACCTGTACCCCCTCCCACACCCCCGAGTCCAGCCGAGGGGCCCCACCAGCCTAGACACTTGCATCCCCTCCCCTCCATAGCCTAACTGTGCCCCCCACATGCAGACACCTGCATCTCCCTGCCCAACCAGAGCCCAGAGATCCAGAGGGAGAAACATGCTGGGTCCCGGGTTTGTGTGGAGTTTCTTGCATGCTTCCTCCTTCCTTCAGGGCAAACCAGGAACTGTAGCTATTGGGAACCCTCCAGCTCCATCCTCCTCCCCACAGCAGTGTTTTCTATTTGCGAACTAGAGAGCTGGGCTCTGCTGGGTCCAGTGGCCTCTAGAGGCATCCAGCAGCTCTGCAGCACTAATTCTGCAGGGAAAAGAAAATTCTGCACAGAAAAGGACTCTTCTTACCTGAAATTGGAGGTTAATTGAAATGGGTGGTCTCTATTTGTATTTCAAACATAAGTGCGCATGCGTGCCATGTGCCAGAGCCAGAAGTCTTTCAGCAGCAGTGTTCGTTGACCTGCACAGCTGCCTTATGTCACTACATGCTCCATGTAGATTATAAGAGGCTATGCAGGGTGATGCGCCCTCAGTCTCCCTCTTTCCACAGCAGAGGGAAAGGTGGTCAGGTATTAGAATACAAATAGGGACCACACATCTCAAAGAGCCTCCAAATATAGGTAAGTAATCTCCTCTTCTTTGAGTTATGGTCCCTATGTATATTCCAAACGCAGGTGTGTACGGAGCAACGATCAGCTTGGAGGTGGGTGCAAGGACGTGATGGGTAAGGCCTGCTGCAGAACAGTATGGCCCACTGGTTGATGGTGTAGTGCACTGTGAAGGTGAGGACAGAGCACCATATTGCTGAACAGCAGATCTTGTGCCAGGGTACCTCCGCCAGGGAGGTGAAGGTGGTCGTGTGTGCCCGCGTGGAGTGCACTGAGATTCTGCTGGGCGGTGTCACAATGGAGCAAGCATAGCATTCTGTAATGCACTGAGACCCTCAACTGGATATACGCTGTGAGGAGAAGTCCTGCCTGCTCAAACATTCCACGATGGATACGAAGAGGCATGGGGAGGTGTGAAAGGCCAATAGAAGGCCAGTGCCCCGTGGATGTCCAGGGAGTGCAATGTCCTATCCACAGGAGTGGCGTGGGATTTAGGATGGAAGACTGGGAGATGGATGGACTGGTTGAGATGAAACTCTGAGATGACCTTTGGGAGGAACTGAGGGTGAAGGCACAGGGAGACTTTGACCTTATGGAAAACTGTATACAGAGGCTCAGCCATCATGGCTGCCAGTTTGCTGACCCGCTGGGCAGAGGCAATGGCCACCAGGAAGAGGATCTTCATGGATAGGTGAGCCAAGGAGCATGTGGCCAGGGCTTCAAAGGGACGCTGGGTGAGGGCAGACAACACAAGGCTGAGCTCCCAGGAGAGGGTGGGGAGTGAGAACTGGTGGGAAACAGTTTGTCAGGCCCCTCAGAAAGCGGCAGTGGTAGGGTCCACATGGAGGGAGGAAGGCACTGAGTGCCATGAGGTAGAGGCAGATCGAGCTGAGCATGAGGCCCAAGCTCTAGAGCTCCAGGAGGCAGACCAGAATGATCGGCACAGAGACAGCATGGAAGGGGAGGTGTCAGCAATGCACTCAGGAGGTGAAGTGCGTCCATTTCATGGTGTTGCATGCCCTCATAGACTCCCTCCTACTGTGTGTAAGAATACAGTGGACGGGTGATTAACAGGCATTTTCTAAAAACCAGGCCATCAACTGGAGTAGACCTGGGTTGGGGTGGCAGAGCCTGCCATGGTCCTGCGTGAGAAGGTCCAGCCTGCTGGGGGAACTGATTGGTGGGTAGACCGACACTCTGAATAGTTTGAGAAACCAGAACTGTTGGGGCCAGCATGGTGCTATCAGGATGACTCTGGCCCGCTCTTGGCGGATCTTGTGGAGGACCTGGGGGAAGAAAGGGACTAGGGGAAAAGTGTACTGAAGGCTGGCGTGCCACCAAAGAAGGAATCCTGACTCTTGGAGCAGAAGAGGGGGAACTTGCAGCTTGCATGGGTAGCAAAAAGATCCCAGAGGGGGTGCCCTAGGCCCGGCAGCTGGTGAAGAGTGTGGGGTCATAGAGCTCCCACTCATGGTGGAGGTACCAAGTTTTGATCAGTGCATCCACCAGCGAGTTCTGTGCCCCCGCAAGGTACATCACGTGGGGCACGATGTTGTGGTGGAGATACCAGTTCCAGAGGCAGATGACCTCCATACAAAGTGACCGGGATCTGATGCTGCCAGGTCTGTTTATGTGCGCCACAGTGGTGGTAGTGTCTGAGAGGATCTAAACATGTTGGTTGCGGAGAAGAGGCAGGAACACATGGCAGCCCTGGCTGTCTGCACGCTGCTCCAGTGTGTTGATGTGCATGTGCGCTTCTGTGGGAGTCCACCTCCCCTGCGTGGTACAGCCAGCCAAGTGTGCACCCCACCCTGCCAGGGAGGCATCCTTGGTGAAGATGGCCATAGGGCCGGGAGTGGTGAATGGATGCCTAGGAGCACCTTGGTAGGAAAAGTCCACCACGTGAGTGATGTGCAGATCCAGCTGGGAATGGTCAAGGCTGAGTCCAGGTGGTCAAGATGGGGCCTGCAGACCAAGAGATGCCACAGTTGAAGCAGCACATATGGAGTCAGGCATGTGGCATCACATAGGTGCAGGCTGCCATGTGGCTGAGGAGGCAGAGACAATGGCGCATCATCGTTTGTGGGTTGCAGCACGGGGTCTTCACGAGGGTCGGGAGGGTGGCAGAGCAGCCTGTCAAGAGGAAGAAGTTGTGTGCTGTGATCGAGTCTAGGTGCACTTCAGTGAAGTGAACCATCTGTGTCAGGAGGAGCACGGATTTCTCCATGTTGACACAGACACACAGCAAGGTGAGAAGCAAAGGGAGGGCTGCAACTGCTGTCACTGCCTCAGTAAGGGACGAAGCCATCAACAGCCAGTTGTCCAGGTAGGGGAATACAAAGTGCCCCGCTCAGTGGAGGTGGGCCACTATGACAGCAAAGACCTTGATGAAGACCCTGAGAACCGTGGTGATACCAAATGGAAGGACTCTGAATTGATAGTGGTTGTCACCCACACAGAAGTGGAGGAATTTGTGGTGGGCTGGGTGGATGTCGATATGGAAATATGCGTCTTTCATGTCAAGGGCTCGAACTACACGCCCTGGGGAAGGGAGAGAATGATGGAAGCAAGGTCATCATGCAGAACTTGGTCATTCTGACGTAAGTATGGAGTAAGCAGAGACTGAGGATAGAATGGAGGCCCCATCCTTCTCTGGGATGAGAAAGTACAGGGAGTAGAAGCCCCTGCCAAGAAAGGGGGCGGGCGGTCACAGGTTCTATAGCACCCTTCCTGAGGAGGTGTCCACCTCATGTTGAAGTAGGGTATTGTAGGTGGCACTTCCCAGAGAGAGCGAGGGGGGGCCCAGTGAGATGGGAAGGTGAGAAATTCTATTAAGTAGCTGTGTCACATGATCTCCAATACCCATTGATTCACGGTGATCTTGCCTCAATGGTAGGTGAATAGGGCAAGACAGTCTCCAAAAGGTGCCACAGGAGGCCACAGGTAGTGACACGGGGGATTCACAGCTCTCGGCCATTGCATCAAAACTAGGCAGTCTGATGGTGGCGAGGTGTGGCGGCAAAGGTACCAGTGCCCGATCGCTGTGGGCACTGGGAACAGGGGCATCAGCAGGCCTGCTCCTGATACCTAGTGAAGATAGCTTGGTATGGCAGGTGTGGGCACTGCCAAAACTGTGGCTCAGATTATCGGTTGCAGGGGCAGAGGTGTAGATCCTGAGGGACCAAAGGGTCACCCGTGAGTCCTTCAAGGAATGCAAGGCCTTGTCCATCTTTGCACGGAACAGCTTGTACTCATTGAAAGGGAGGTCCTGGACAATGGATTGGACATCCCTGGGAAAGCTGGATGACTGGAGCCATGCGTCACATTTCATCACCACTCTTGTGGGCAGGGAGCAGGAAAATGTGTCCCCCCTATCTGCTGTGGCCGGGAGGCTGACTTTGGCCATTCAGCAGCCCTCAGACAGCAGGGCCTGCAACCGCTGGCACTTATCCTGTGGGGTGTCCTCCAAGAACTCCACTAGCTTGGTACTTTAAAATTGTTGAAAGTGTGCTTCACTAGCAGAGCTTGACAGTTAGAAATGTGGAATTGAAAGGCTGTGGAGGAGTGGAGTTTACAGCCCATGAGGTCCTCATCTGGGGGGGTGGAAGAGGCAGAATGCTGGCACCCCCATTCCATGGCTGCATGCATGACCAGTAAGGCCAGAAGTGGGTAGGAAAACAAAGTCAGCCCCCTTAGCTGGCATGAAGCACCTGCATTCCACTCCGTTGAGCGTGGGGGCACAGGACACCAGCATGTGCCACACCACTTGCGCGGGTTATAGAATGGTGTTGTGAATGGGCACAGCTACATGTGTCAGGCCCTAGGGCTGGAAAATGTCCAACTGGTCCAGTTGGTCTTGGACCTCTTCCAGGGGTTGCCCAAGTCAAGGGCCATCGTCTGTAGCTGCTCCTGGTACTGGTGCTGACAGTCAGGAGAGGAGAGGGTAGATGGGATCAGGGTCTTGTCCGGAGAGGAGACGCCTGCCGTTGGGGTCGGCAGTGTTGGCTCAAGCGCCAGGTCCTCCTCCAGGTCCAAGACTAGCAGAGCCAGCAGAGGGCTGAAGTGGGCTGGTATGAGGCCACCAACAGTGGGTATGGGCGGCGATAAAGGTCCCATGTGGGCCAGTGGTGCCAGAAGACCAGGTGTTGATTGTACTGCAGGCCCAGAGCGTAGGGTGCCAGAAAAGGCAGGTGAGCCCAGGAGTCTGCATTACACCAGGAGACGAGGGAGAAGGATGGCACTTCTGCCAAGAAGCCTTCCAAGTCCGAAGAAGCCTCCAGCAGTGGCAGAGCCAACGGTGAAGGCGGTACCGCGACCGGCAGTGGTGGGTCACAGCTGAGGAGGAGTGGCTCATTTGCCGGTGAAGGTGGCCAGGGGGCTCAAAAGAAGCGGTGAAGGTGGGTACAGCAGGTCTAGGTGGGATGTGGGGAACACTGGATTCATCTGGCCCAATGTCCAGGGTACCTCCCACTGTCTGCCACTCCGACGAAGGATACACAGAATGGAACCCGCACAGTCCTAACATGGCTGAATAGTGCACTCCGGCGGGCTGTTGGGAGCCTTGGTCCTCTCGGGAACTGGCGGTTCTGGCACGTCCTGCTTCTGCTTTACCTTGCCCCCTGCCTTAGGGGTGGCCCAGCAGGGTCATCATGCGATGTCTCACCTGATCAAACCCGGCTTGGGGAGGAAACGCAGTGTGCTGCAGCGGTCTGCGATGGGGACTTACTGCAGTGATCGTGAGAGCACATGCGACTGTTCCTGTGCATCTTCTCACATCTTGGTGGTTCTGATGGTTCTGAGAGTGAATTCGAGGGCGGGGCGCTCACAGCCAGTGATGGGTGGTGCACAGCCAGCACTGACTGTCCAGTATCGGACTTTGCATGAGGCCAGAGCACTTCCACCACGAGGAACTTACAGAGGCGCTGACATCGAGCGTCGCGGGTCCTTGACGGGAAGGACTAGCAGATATTGCAGTAGGTGACCCAGTAGGTGTCTCACCCTGGCAGTAGAGGCAGCACATGTGCTCGTTACTCATGGAGAATGAATGAGGGCATGAGGCCCAGTTCTTGAACCCTGGAACGCAGGGCATAATCTCAAAGGGGTCAGGAGAAACCCCATAAGGGGCTACATATACACTAACTAACCAAACTAACATATTTACAGATTTACGAAGAGAAAGGAAATAGAACTATCTACCTACAACAGATTGTCATTCTCGTAAAGTGTACAAGAGTAAAGAGAGGATTCTGCCTCTGACCATGCGGTAAGAGGGAACTGAGGGTGCATCACTCCACACAGCCTCTTATAACCTCTCATGGCACACGTGGCAATGTAAGGTGACCATGTGTGGCAACAGACACAGCTATTGACAGACTTCCAGCTCCAACGTATGGCACGCATGCACACCTGCGTTTGGTATACATATAGGGACCATCACTCAAAGAAGAACATTGATTCAGTGCAAATTCTGCATTGCGCAGTGGCACAGAATTCCCTTAGGAGTATTCTCTCTGCTCTTATTTGGCCTTTCACCTTATATTCATTTTTACTGTATGCTTTCTCTCTTCCCTCCCCACCATGCTCTTTCCTTCAGTTTCTACCCCTCTTCCACCCTCTCTCCCTCCTGTGATGAGAAACTAGAGTGCACATCCTGCTCACATTCAAACATCTGGTGAGTACAAATGTAGGTGATAGGCTTATTTCAGAGAATAAGAAGGTGCTAGAATTAATTTCCTGAAATAATACTAAGGAAGGATGGAAGCTACATACATTGAATCTATTTCCCCATGCTAAGTATTCTCACACCTCTTGTCAAACTGTCTGTAATGGGCTATCTTGATTATCACTAAAGAAGTTTTCTCTCTTAATTAATTAGCCTCTTACAATTGGTAGGACAACTCCCACCTTTTCACGTTCTCTGTATGTGTGTGTATATATATATATAATTTATATATATATCTCCTCACTATACGTTCCATTCTATGCATCTGATGAAGTGAGCTGTAGCCCACGAAAGCTTATGCTCAGATAAATTTGTTAGTCTCTAATGTGCCACAAGTACTCCTGTTCTTTTTTGCAGATACAGACTAACACGGCTGCTACTCTGAAACCTGTCTCTTTGAAATGTAACTAACTGACAGTAAACAAGGTGGTTCTAAGCTGTTATTTTAATTTAAATTATATAAAACTGATAATAAATGACACAAAGTGTGGACAAAAAAAGCATGGGGATGGTGTTGGGAAGTGTGGTGGGGGTTAAAGGGTGAGGGCTGAAGGAAAGAGAGGAAGTTTTAAAATTATTCTTCCCCTAGTTTACAGTCCTCTGAGTTACTTTTAATTGGCTTTCTAGCACAGGAGCTCTTCACCATTTCAAATGTAGGGAGAACAGCTGCTTGTTAATAGCAAGCTAATTAAAGTTGTCTTCTAGCATGCCCCCTGTTCTCTCTCTTTTCACCACAAGCTATATTTCATAGTTAAAAGAGATGATGTGTAACAACCGCCTCCCCAGAATATTTTTAAACAAATGCAAAACAAAAAGAACTAACAAACCAATATTGACTCACTTCTTGGATGGTAGAAGGGAGTTGGCCCAATGCATCAGCCAATACCTTATTAACATACACTCTGTCAAGACTTATTAATATAATAGCCCAATGAAGGCTAAATGGCCAAACCATTCAGCAGCAGAATCAGTGCTAAACAAGTCTTTCCCTGCAGCGTGATGGATGTTTCTGAACTGTTCTATGGACTCTCTCTCTCCCTACTAGAGATCTCCATTTAACCCTTAGAACAGCAACCGGTATGTAGTATGAACTGAAGAAAGAAAAATACCCCAGTCGAACTATGCTCATCTGGCAATCGTGCATTTGATTTAGTCCTTGCTAAGCAGCTAGGCTAAAAGAGTCAACTAGAGTTCTTGATAAGTGGTTAACTGATGCTAGTTCTTAATCCCAGTGGGTTCAGGGACAGAGCTAGAGCTTGTACTCTCACTTGTTAACAGGTTTCACTTAACTCGGAAATACAAGATGACAACTTTAGCTAAACTAAGTTAAAGATTTCATTTCAGACTAGAAATAAGGGTTAATTTTTAATGACAAAACTAATTAACCATTGGAACAATTTACCATGCATCTCCATGACTGATAACTTTAAAATCAAGATTGGATTTTTTCTAAAAGATCTGCTCTAAGAATTATTTTGGGGAAGGTCTATGGCCCATGCTATACAGGTCAGACTAGATGACCACAATGGTCCCTTCTGGCCTGAGAATCTGTGAACGTAAGGTTTACATTCTGAACATAAACTAGATTCATTTGATTCTCCCATTCATGGTGGTGGAAGTCTTTGGAGTATTTGAATTCCATGTATGCAGACTTTTGCAGGCACAACCAATTGTGTGCACAAAATCAGAGATCCATTGGACACTGGCAGAAGATGTGGTTCAAAGTGCATATGGACTATTAGCTACACTGTTCTTTTCTCATCTCTACTTGCTAATTTGAAACTCTGGCAGCCAGGGACAAATTTTTGAAGACATTACAAACCTGGGATCAGCTTCAAGATTTTCCTTTGAGTCTCTGTTCTCCTTTTTTTCTTGAGATAGCCCAATCATGAAGTATTTGTCTCTGATGACAGGGAAATCTTCTAGCAGGATTTTCAGACTATTGTAGTATGCCATGATCTGGCCTCGCAGGGCATACAGTGACATACGATGGCTCAATCTATAAAAAGGTACCAAATATTAGCAAATAGTCTTTATATAAAAATTACTGTGCAGTGAGTCATCCATCCAGATAAGCTGTACTCTTCCTGGCTCTAATTTCTTTCTACACTGACACATCCTTTGGCAACGTCTACTGCAAAATCATCAGTTTTAAAGGTGGCTATTCTGCTATGCTGTAACACACAGTGGCACCATATAGCAAAGCTGCTTAATATTCTGTACTGCTGTAACACCTTTCAGGTGATTGTCATAAACAGATAGCTAAGGGTTAATGTCTCTTACACCTGGAAAGAAGTAACCTGAAGCACCTGACCAGAGGACCAATCAGGAAACCAGACTTTTTCAGGTCTGGGTGGAGGGATCTGGGACTAGGTTATGACAGGAAAACCTCCAAGCTTAGTTACCAGCTTGGTAACTAAGCTTGGAGGTTTTCATGCTAACCCCCATATTTTGGACACTAAGGTCCAAATCTGGGACTAGGTTATGACATGATCCCACCGCTGCCACCATGTCATAACCTAGTCTCAGATTTGGATCTTAGCGTCCAAAATATGGGGGTTAGCATGAAAACCTCCAAGCTTAGTTATCAGCTTGGACCTGGTAAAGCTGCCACCACCCAAAAAATTAGAGTGTTTTGGGGCACTCTGGTCCTCCCAAAGACCTTCCCTGGGGACCCCAAGACCCAAATCCCTTAAGTCTCACAACAAAGGAAAATAAACCTTTTCCCTTCCCCCCTCCAGGTGTTCCTGGAGAGATACACAGAAGCAAGCTTCGTGAATCTAAACAGAGGGATTCCACCCTCTCTATTTCCAGTCTTGGAAACAGAAGAACTTCCCTCTTCACCCAGAGGGTATGCAAAGTCAGGCTAATAAATCTAACACACACAGATTTCCCCCTGACTTCTTCCTCCCACCAATTCCCTGGTGAGTACAGACTCAATTTCCTGGAGTTCCCCACTAAAGAAAAACTCCAACAGGTCTTAAAAAGAAAGCTTTATGTAAAAAGAAAGAAAAATACATAAAAATGGTCTTTCTGTATCAAGGTGACAAATACAGGGTCAATTGCTTAAAAGAAATATGAATAAACAGCCTTATTCAAAAAGAATACAATTCAAAACACTCCAGCAACTACACACATGTAAAATACAAAAAAACATATAAATCACTATCTGATCTTTTGTACTTACAACTGGGAAACAGAAGATTAGAAAGCAAGAGACAGAAATCCTCCCATAGCCGAGAGAGAGACAGGCACAAGACAAAGAACTCAGACACAAACTTCCCTCCACCTAGACCTGAAAAAGTCTGGTTTCCTGATTGGTCCTCTGGTCAGGTGCTTCAGGTTACTTCTTTCCAGGTGTAAGAGACATTAACCCTTAGCTATCTGTTTATGACAGTGATATTCTCACACTCCTTTAAAAACATCAATGAATTAAGGCTCACGGCAACCCCTTTGAGGTAGATATTAATACTTAACTCCTCTATGCCTTATTGTAACATGACATAATGAGTTTGTGTTGGACATCTAATTTATTAAACCAGTGTTTTGTTTTTCCCTTTCTCATCCAGTCAAATTACATGCAAATTGCCATTTGGTGGTTTGTTTTTTGTTTAGTTTTGTAGACAAACTGGCATTTTATACAAGGATCTAATCCTGTTTCTGTTGAAGTTGATGGCAAAATTCCTATAGACAGAAATAGAAGCCAGAGTGGGACTTACAGCTGTAAAGTATTATGACACTGCCAAGTCAAAGCAAGTGTAAAAATATTCAACTCAAGTTTGAAACTCCAATCCTTCCCGTTTCCCAATCCCTCCAGTCACCCTAGCACATGGATTGAATTTACAGGATTATCTGTGACCAAAGCTAGCCACTCCATCACCACTAGATCATTCTCTGATTTACTGTAAACTACTCGTACTACAACTCTACCCTTGTGGTGAAGACACTTCCCTGATCTTTTCTCACCCACTAATTACCTCATCAACCTCTCTCCTCATCCTGCTTCTGGAAAAAGAATGGCCCATTTCCCATCTGTTCCAGCACACTCTCTTCCATGTTATTTGTGCTCCCTCTAGCTCCCCACAATCTCCCACTAATCACTAGAAGCCTTCCTCTTTCTCTTTGCTTTATGACTAACTATAAAGCATTGTGAAAAATACATTATAATGGTTATATTGTAATCTAATAGAAAAAGATCCTGTTCAAAGTAAAGCCTCAGCCACTTTCACATTTCAGTCGCAAAGGATTTTAAAAAAAAACAAAGAAAAAAGAGACTGAAATGTATATATTTGATGTACTCACCTATGACAGTATTCAGCAATAACTTCTCTTTTGATTTTTTCATTTTCATTCTGCAAGATAATATTTTCTTCTTAGTGACAGCTCTACAACATTTGTGTACCTTGCATCCAAAAGACCATAAAATAGTACAATATAGCAACATTTTCTATTATAGAAATGCTGCTTTATTAATGTATTAAATAAGGTTCTGGATCATAGGCAACATTACAAAGCAGTCTAACTCCTTTCTTCATAAAAAACTTTGATGAGAATGAACATCGGAGATGATTTTTGCCAGTACAGCACATCCTGTAAAATTTTATATCAATCCAATAATCAAATTCAACAAAATTATTAGAATAGTTTTTATACAGGACATGATATTAAACACAATTTAAATGACACTGAGATATTTTCCAAAAATATTCAAATTTATAGTTCCCCCACAAATATTCAGTCAGCTTATTGAGCTGGTTCCATAGTTTGTGAATATACTCAACTGAATTATGTATTTTGATTAATTTGTTTGATAAAATATTTGATGGGGCTTTGACCACCACCCCATGTCTGGTCAGGACCAAGCCTAACTTGTAATGCATTTAGGAGAAGACTTGAATCACAAGCAAATTCAAGACAGGATCCAAGTATCTCAGTTTCTAGACACTGGATAAGGATGACTTTCCAGACCTATAGAAAATCTGGGTCCGACTTAGAAAGTTGACCGTAAAGACATAATCAGATGAGGTTCAACAAGGAAAAGTGCAGAGTCCTGCACTTAGGACAGAAGAATCCCTTGCACTGCTACAGGCTGGCTAAGTGGCAGATCTGCAGAAAAGAACCTGGGGATTACGTGGACGAAAAGCTGTATAAGTCAAAAGCGTGCCCTTGTTGCCAAGAAGGCTAACAGCATATTGGGCTGCATTAATAGGAGCATTGCCAGCAGATCAAAGGAAGTGATTATTCCCCTCTATTCAGCACTGGTGAGGCCACATCTGGAGTATTGCATTCAGTTTTGGGCCTCTCACTACAGGAAGGATGTGGACAAATTGGCGAGAGTCCAGTGGAGGGCAACGAAAATTATTAGGGGGCTGGGGCACATGACTTATGAGGAGAGGCTGAGGGAACTGGGCTTACTTAGTCTGCAGAAGAGAAGAGTGAGTGGGGATTTGATAGCAGCCTTCAACTACCTGAAGCGGGGTTCCAAAGAGGATGGAGCTAGGCTGTTCTTAGTGGTGGCAGATGACAGAACAAGGAGCAATGGTCTCAAGTTGCAGTGGGGGAGGTCTAGATTGGATATTAGGAAACACTATTTCATTAGGAGGGTGGTGAAGCACTGGAATGGGTTACCTAGGGAGGTGGTGGAATCTCCATCCTTAGAGTCTTTTAAGGCCTGGCTTGACAAAGCTCTGGCTGGGATGATTTAGTTGGGGTTGGTCCTGCTTTGAGCAGAGGGTTGGTTGGACTAGATGACCTCCTGAGGTCTCTCCCAACCCTAATCTTCTATGATTCTACGACACAAAGTCTATTTATCTTCCTCTAAAAATTAAACACAAACTGATAAGACTGAAAGTGACATAAGAGAGACTTGATAAAAAGTCTGCCTACTCTAGTATTTTGTCTCGTCTCTAAAGCCAATGGTGGATGCTTCACTGGAATAAAATCCCATGTAGCTGCAATGCTAAATTATGGATGAAAATTTCTTCACAATCCCAGCTGGTGATATTCAACATGGCCCCAATTAGCCTTTTTAATTTAACCTAGTAATACAACTGCAGACTGCGATTTGTTTTTTAATCTAAGGCCACGTCCAGACTAGGAATTAAAATCGATTTTAGATACGCAACTTCAGCTACGTGAATAACGTAGCTGAAGTCGAATTTCTAAAATCGAGGTACTCACCAGTCTGGACGGCGCGGCATCGATGTCCGCGGCTCTCCGTGTCGATTCCGGAACTCCGTTCGGATTGATGGAGTTCCGGAATCGATGTAAGCGCGCTCGGGGATCGATACACCGCGTCCAGACTAGACGCGATATATCGATCCCCGAGCAATCGATTTTAACCCGCCGATGCCGCGGGTTAGTCTGGACGAGGGCTAAGTATCTATAGTCAGATGTTCAGCTGTGGTGCAAAAGTACCCAGAACAATTGTGGAGTGTGGGAAGTTCAAGAGGCAGCCTTTAAACTCCATTGACACAGGGACCACACAACTGTAAAACTGAGATTAGATGAACTATTTATTTAATAAACTAAACCCACCTCAAGTTCAGTTTCCTTCTCTGCTACAGAATTCTTCTTATTGTTATTTTAACAGAGATTCTTTATTTTTGTTCTTTGTAACACATTTTAAAGCACTCTCGCTTAGGTACTTCTAGAACCCCATCACTGTAGTATCTGAGCACCTCAAAATCATTAATGTATTTGTACTCAACACCACAGTGAGGTAAGGAAGGTCTATCATCCCCTTGTTACTGATGGGAAACTGAGGCACAAAGAGACTAAATGACTTGCCCAAGATCACACAGGAGGTCTGTGGAAGAGCAGGGAATTGAAACTAGGTCTCCTGAGCCCCAGGCTGGTGCACTGTCATAGTTCAGGACAACAGCACCTGTATTCTCCCTTTATGGTCCATCAAGGACACTCACTCTAGACTTCAGGCTCAGCTGACCGTCACCTCTTTTGACTGGAGACACGCATCTCTCACCCTTCTGACTAGGATATTTCCAGGCTGCACTGTCCCCTGACTATACTGTGATACCCAGCAAGAGACTCTGCCTAAGCAGGCCTGTTTCCTTTCTCTTCAGAGGCTAACGTCAGAGTGATTGCCAACAGTTATGTTACACACAGCACTTCCTCTGCAAGTCTGTTTTATTCTTACAGTAAAAGCACTACAGAGAAAACATACTGAAAACAATAAAAAAACATACACACATGCTAATAAGATTACAGGAGTTCACCCCAGCCCTAACATGGGCTCTAACAGGAGCAGACCATCAACATCCCAGTCAAGGAGTTTCCTTCTGATTTCAAGTTCATCACAGCTTCAGCTCAGACAGTCTTATAGGGTCTCAGTAGGGCCACTTCTTCCAACTCTTTCTTAAGGGAATCCTGTCCATTTGCTGGATCAGGACAAAGACCCAGTGCCTCTTTAAAATCAGAGTTTTTATCTAAAAAGCCTTTCTTTGACTGGCGGTCTATGGAGAATCCAGTTTGAACTGGTGTATGTCAGCCTCTCCAAAGGGTGGCTTCAAAAGGCTGATAACTGGAAGAATTAAATTATTATTTCCCTCTTCCTAGAGGAGTTGCATACAATTCCACAACACCACACACAGTGGACCCCACAAGGTATTAAACCTAACTCAACCAAGTTTATTTTAATTCCACATGATTTGTCCAGGATATTGCCAGTCTGTCACACTAACCATGGGCCCACCCCCTCCTCTCCTTAAAAATAATGGCAGGTTGAGTGTTATGTTGGTGCCTTTGATAAAAAACAATGCTATCAAAAATCTTAATATATTGCTGAAGGTCACCAAAATCTCTCTCTCTCTCAAATAATAATTCTTTTGCACACTTACAGGGTTCTGCATTCTGCTGCCCATGATTTCTTTCTTATGAATGAACGTGTTCAGCATCATGTCCCGTGGCCCCAGTTTCTCCAACTGAATGGATACAAAAGCTTCTGGAGGCCTGAGTGGTAAATGAAAACATTGTATCTGAGCTCTGCAACTGGGAATGGGAAGATTAAGCCATCAGAATCAGAGCAAATAGAGACAATCTGAGCCATTTAGCTATTGCTTTAGGTTAAAACACAATGCCCCAAAATACTCACCTTAATAATAAATTCTTTGCAATAGATAACAGAGTAGAGTAGCTAGAAAAGACAAAACTCAAGTACAGACTAACAATACACATCTCTTTGGTTCCATTGTAAGTGAAATATGAGGAAATAGAAACAAAATATTTACAAACATAGAACCATGGGATTAGAAGGGACCACAAGGATCATCTAGTCTAATCTCCTGCCAAGATGCAGCATTTGTCTCCTTCCCACATTAACAGGATATCTGTGATACACCAGGAGTATGTTTGAGTAAATTGGGAATTCCATGTCATTTTGTGAATTCCATTTTGTTTATAATCTTCACTTTCCATTGTAACCTCCATCTCCAAGAGGTCTACCATGAGACAGCCAGCTGAAGCCGTCAACTCTGATGAGCTCTTAACACCCATCCATAAGAGCAATGAACACTACACAGAAGGTTGCTTGGGAAAAGGGTGGGTCTGCAGTTCCTCAGCCTAGAGTACATAGGGAAGAAGGGGAGAGAGACTATATTAAAAGGGTCTGCTTTTCCGAGTTGGAGACTAAAACCACCAGCACAGGCAAGAAGATCAGACCAAAAGGCACAATGGGATGATGGGCCTAAGGATGCTGCCCAAACCTCAGACCCATGGTGAGATCAGACTTGGCAGGGGACTGCATTCAGGACTGTGTTATCTTCCAAAGATCTCTAACTCTCTAGTGCCACCTAAAAGTGTTTGTGGTCAAGAAATTCCTGTGCTATGCTTGTATTCCTTGCTTTATTTCCACATTGTCTTTGAAGGGTTTAACTTGAAACTAGAACTTCCACACCCAGGTGATCTTGGAAGGACAGAATGAGTCTAAGCATCTGGGGGCTCAGGAGGGCCATGCCACTTGTTCTGGGATTTAAGACATCTGAACTGAAGGGTCCCATTGCACAAGAAGGATGTCAGACATGAGGTCTGCACATGGAAGAATGCCTGAGAGACCCAGAGCTAGGAACAGTTACCAGTCACTAATCAGACTCAGGGGGCTTTGAAGCACTTGGGCTCCAGGATTTGGGTGCATTTAAATGTATTAATATCCATCAAGAGACAGGGACTGGGCCAGGATATAACAATACCTTTTAATGGTCCAGTGTCCATCTAAAGGGTGCCCTGTAGAATACGAAGTTGCTGGTGCAGCCGTCAGGGTCTGTTTTTCTGTTTCATTTCCAGATCTTGAATTTCTTCCACTTGCTGAGCTGCTTTGACTCTTCAAACTTAAATTTGCTTCCTAAAATATTAAGAATACCAATCTGTACTTATTCTAGTGGGAACACTGCCTGTTAAGTCAATACAGATTTGCAGTTCCATGTGGCTGCTATACTCTTATGGTATAATCACAGAATCATAGAATATCAGGGTGGAAGGGACCTCAGGAGGTCACCTCATCCAACCCCCTGCTCAAAGCAGGACCAATCCCCAGACAGATTTTTGCCCCAGATCCCCAAGTGGCCCCCTCAAGGATTGAACTCTCAACCCTGGGTTTAGCAGGCCAGTGCTCAAACCACTGAGCTTAATTCACCAGGCACACTGAAAGCTGAATAAAGGGAGGGATAGCTCAGTGGTTTAAGCATTGGCCTGCTAAACCCAGGGTTGTGAGTTAAATCCTTGAGGGGGCCACTTAGGGATCTGGGGCAAAAATTGTTCCTGCTAGTGAAGGCAGGGGGCTGGACTCAATTACCTCTCAAGGTCCCTTCCAGTTCTAGGAGATTGGTATATCTCCTATTATTATATTATAAGTTCTTGGAGAGCATAAGAATAATGAAACTGTGGAGACAAGGAAAGTTAGAGGCAATACACAATTTACAATCAGACAACATTCTCCACATTTCATCAACAGTGAAGAAAATGGGGATGCTGGGGTTGTTGGCTTCACCAAAAGAGTGATCCCAAAACTGTATTTAAAATATACTGAAAAAAAACACAAGACGAAAGTTCAATCTACCCATGCAATACAAGTCTAAAAAAATTGTCATTGGTTAACATTGACTACATACAGCAGCAAGAGAAAAAGAAATGTCTTTAAAAGGAAGCCTGCATTATGATAGGTAAGAAAAAGAACATGGGCTGGGACACACCAGTGGAGACACTGTTGGAAGAAATGATTAGCAGGTAATTTCCACTGTTCCCCTGTTCCCTCCTCCCCACTCCCTGCACCCCACATTGTGTATAAAGTTTCCACTAACTCTCATTTACAGAGAGCAGCCAGTGAGTAGCAGGAAGAGAAGATAAGGATCTTTTCTTAGTGTTTTTTATCCTGATACATGTAAATTAAGCCACGTTTTCTCTTTACTTATTGGTCTTGAATAATTGATGCACGACCTGCCCAAGCCTCCTGTTGTTGCTGCTGCTCTGCTGGCTCTATTAATTGTTCAGGTTTATATTTAGACAGCTAATATTTACTGACTGTAAATGAGTAAAATCTAGTCCAGAAACAGATGCAGTAGTAATTGAATGATTTATTGCTGAGAGGAGACATCTGTAAACTAAATGCGCAGTCACTGCCTTCCTAAAGAAAAAAAAAGTCATAGAACTATTCTACTGTCTAAAATTGTTCTAAGTGTTTGGAAGACCAGTCCATACTAATGGGGGAAGCAAACTTTTTCCAAAGTAAAGACTATTCCCAATAGTTGGCTGAGAGTCATGGCAGCAGCAACTTGTATTGCACTGCAGGAGAATGATTTGGGAATGACTTCAGGATTAGAGCTGTCCAGACAGATAATTCTCTTTCTCAAAGGATGTTGATATTTCAAAATGTGGTTTCATTGATTTTCACTAATAGTGCTCAGGTATGTGATGGGGAATAATGGGTCTAAATCAAGTGTGCATATTGGTAAGCAAGCCTACTCTGGTGTAACTTGCATGCTTCAGGGACTAGGAAGTGTAAGTTTACATCAACAAAGACTCCTTTACATTCACTGCTGATGTGGTGGAAAGATGTTGGAAAACACCGCTGGCTGACATTCAGAAGCACTGATGTGTGTCCCTATGGCTGGTATACAAACAGCTAAAGCACAAGGCAGCCCCTTTGCCCATCGCACCCCAACAGCAGCCAGAATGCTAGGGCTGAAAGTGGAGACAATGAAGTATGTTTTTGCTTTTCTTTTTACCAGAGAAAGAAAATGAGTGATGAGAGTCTCATGGAAAAAGGAGTGACCATCAGGTGCCTCCTAATGGAAAGATATTAGGAGGCAGATTGGAAAAACTGCTGTGCCATTCTTTCCACATGTAGTATATAGTAAAAGTATATAACATGGGCACTGTTCAACATACTGGCTGCCAAAGAAGTGAAATATAAGTGGGAGTTACTAGAAAAGGGTGCATTGAGGTACGGGGGCAGAAAATCATCAGTCCCAGAATAAAAGGATGGACAACAGCTCTCAAACTACATGGAGGGAAGAAAACAAATGATAAAAGGAACATTCATTGAGTAACTTTCATCCTGAAGTATCTCTATTTATTTTAAAAGTTTTAAAATTATATATAGGGATCACTTAACCCAGTCATTGAAATGCAGCCATCTCTGGGTGAAACACAACAGTCGTGTAACAGCGTGCAGTAATACCATGCATCAGTTTGGGACATGATGGGAAAACAGCTACTGAATACTGTGCTTTAAATGCAGAATTAAAACATTATCAAACAAGGGATGCAGAACAATGATGACTCTGTAATCTTGGGATGGTTTATGAACCTCATTGTTTAACCTTAGACAATTATAGTTATTTACCCATTCAAGCAGCAAAGAATCCTGTGGCACCTTATAGACTAACAGACGTTTTGGAGCATGAGCTTTCGTGGGTGAATACCCACTTCCTCAGATGCATGTAATGGAAATATCCAGGGGCAGGTATATATATGTGTGCTAGCAAGCAAGCTAGAGATAACGAGGTCAGTTCAATCAGGGAGGATGAGGCCCTGTTCTAGCAGTTGAGGTGTGAAAACCAAGAGAGGAGAAACTGGTTCTGTAATTGGCAAACCATTCAGAGTCTTTGTTCAATCCTGAGCTGATGGTGTCAAATTTACAGATGAACTGAAGCTCAGCAGTTTCTCTTTGAAGTCTGGTCCTGAAGTTTTTTTGCTGCAGGATGGCCACCTTAAGGTCTGCTATAGTGTGGTCAGGGAGGTTGAAGTGCTCTCCTACAGGTTTCTGTATATTGCCATTCCTAATGTCTGATTTGTGTCCATTTATCCTTTTCCGTAGAGACTGTCCAGTTTGGCCGATGTACATAGCAGAGGGGCATTGCTGGCATATGATGGCGTATATTCTCTACGGAAAAGGATAAATGGACACAAATCAGACATTAGGAATGGCAATATACAGAAACCTGTAGGAGAGCACTTCAACCTCCCTGGCCACACTATAGCAGACCTTAAGGTGGCCATCCTGCAGCAAAAAAACTTCAGGACCAGACTTCAAAGAGAAACTGCTGAGCTTCAGTTCATCTGTAAATTTGACACCATCAGCTCAGGATTGAACAAAGACTGTGAATGGCTTGCCAATTACAGAACCAGTTTCTCCTCTCTTGGTTTTCACACCTCAACTGCTAGAACAGGGCCTCATCCTCCCTGATTGAACTGACCTCGTTATCTCTAGCTTGCTTGCTAGCACACATATATATACCTGCCCCTGGATATTTCCATTACATGCATCTGAGGAAGTGGGTATTCACCCACGAAAGCTCATGCTCCAAAACGTCTGTTAGTCTATAAGGTGCCACAGGATTCTTTGCTGCTTTTACAGATCCAGACTAACACGGCTACCCTCTGATACTTTACCCATTCAAGATGGTGTCACAACTGTGCTGCCATTTGCAGAAGGTAAGATTACAGAGAGGTGACATGAGTTGCTGGTGCTGCTACATGATGGAAACATCCCCTTCCTAGAAGATCATACATATCAAGGCCAGAAGAGACCACTAAGATCCTCTAGCCTGACTCCCTGCACACGACAGGCCATAGGATTTTATCCAGTGATTCCTGCATCTAATTTACCTCCATGCTCCTTAAATTCTTTTCTATGGTATTTTTCAGCTGTTTGTGGTCACCTGGATCAACTAATATGCATTAAATGAATCACTGATGTGAAACCATCTTATTTTCAGATAATATGTTTGCAAAGAATTGCTAGAGTCAGTCTGTATTTTAACTGTTAAAGTAAAACAAAATTAATATCTAACTGAGCACCATCAGCACTTGCATATGATGTTAGCTCCCAAAACCTTACCCAATGGGGTTAGGGAAACGAAATGCTGCTGACCTTCATGTCCACTGTACGTGTAGGCTGGATTATGTGACAAAATGAGGCTTGCTGAACAGCAACAATAAGAGCATTTTTTTGAGTGACTTGACAGGCAAGGGTGATCTGCATGTTCTCCACTCCAGATGGGGACAAAAGCTAAAGGGTGAAAATACAAAAGTGTTAGCAATTTCCCCCATAACATAAAGGCAGGTTATAGAGATCACACTAATTTTTCCTTGCCTTAACTAATCTCCAGAAGTGTCGTTAATCATTCTACTATTGGTACATATTCATTTAAATGTGGCTAAATGCTGAAGGCTCTTCACTCAGCTGCATTCAGAAATCTGTATTCCCCAAGGAACTTAAATCGAGGATCTATACAATGGGATATGAGACAGAGAGATGACCTCAGACTACAGAAGGGGTTCAAATAAAGTAAGGCTAGGATGTTGATTATTTTCATTTTTTAAAATTATATATTATATATTAATATTAAATTATTGGTAAAGAATGTGCGTCATGGATGGGGAAATTGTGGAAAGAAGTAAGTTTTGAAGAACTGGGAAAGTTCTGTGTCATGACACTCTGCACCATACAATTTTGTTTCTACTTTTTGAACAGTACCCACTGTTTTAATGCAATAGTGCAAAAAGTGTAAGATTAACAGTGAAGGATTTGTTACTCTGAAATAGTGTAGGAAATGAGAGATTCATTTTCTCTTCCCCCTGAAAAAAATCCCTTTTCTGCATTCTTTAAAAAATAAAATAAAACAAAATAGGAAAAAATCCTGATTTGTTTATTTTTTACTCATCAGTCCTTATACTTTGGCAAAACTCCCATTGACTTCAATGAGAATTGTGTCTCAGTAAAGACGGTAAGATTTGGCATGCAGTTATTATACAGAGTGTTTGACTGATATTATTAAGTGATAGTTCTGAAAAGTGAACAAAATTACACTGTTACATACAGAAAGACACAAAAATAATAAAAACTTGGTAAGAGAAATGTACATCACTTAACACAATGAAGCCAAAGCTAATTGAGGCCTTTAAGTGCTACTGCAATAGTTAAATAATATGTGCAGTGTATGATTTCGGTTTCCTTTGGAAAAAAAGAACCTAGTCACCTGAATAACACCATCTCTTGTATGAAAGCTAAATTTTCCAATTTGATTACTGTCAATCTCTTGAATGCTTAACAATAAATTAGATGGAATATATCTGCAAGAAAAAAAATAACAATAATCCATAATATAGAGAATGCATCAAAGAAGCCAAACTGAAGGAAAGAAAAGTAATACTAAAGAACTTTGTATTTTCTGCCTTTTTTCCCTTTATAATTTGTATCACACAAAGGAATGAAGAACTCCTCCTTTAAATAAAAAGGAAGATTAGGGTATTACTAAATATTTCAGAAGCATTTGAGAGAGAAATAAAGTGTTCTGTGAAGTTTGTGGCTGAACACAGAGAATTGTGAATTCTTTCCCATTTGGCTCTAGGAGTTGGGTTACCAAGTGAAAAATCTACTTGTCCTGTTTAATCAAGCATCATTTAAAATATTAGATCCTAACCTTTTGGGACGCTGTGCTGTCTACCAGACTATGTCATCAGCCACAACAGACAGTGCCTGCCACTGCCCACAATTCAATTATGCACATTCTATCCTGGAATGAAGATTCAGCTGCTTGCAATTGTATGTTTGGAGCAGCCCAGTCTCCAATGTGGATTAGAGCATATACAACCGATTGGGAGATGAGTAGTGATCTATCATTCAGATGGGGAGGGGATCCTGAAGCCTGCTAATACTAATACATACTGATGATTGAGAATCACCGATAGAAATTATCCTTGCTGATTCTAGTAGAACAATGGATTTTCCTACTTTATTTCCATCTACCACAAAATACTTGATTTTTAAAAATAATTTAAATTTTATTTACCAGTTTTGTAAAGGTGAAATCAAAGTAACTGTAAAATTTTCAGGGTCTGACCTGCATGGTTGCATAAGGGGAGAAAGGGAGGGACACAAGTAGTCTCTCCTCTCTGCAGGGGTTGGGTCCAGTTGCAGTCTTAGGCTAAGATGTGAAGTTGTTATTCAATGTATAGTGGGATAAACTTTGGAGAGTGATTTCTGTAATGCAGCAACTTTACATTCACAATTATGGACTAACCCGTAATTGCTTTTCAGGGTCCCGTTTCGCTATTTGTAGAAGTCTGGGAACCACTGTCTCTCTCCCTTGGCCCCAACTCTCTCAAAAATGTCCCTCATTATGAGAGATATCACCCATTTTACTTCCAAATTTACTGATGTTCCGCACAGATTTGGTGCCCCTACCCCCACTTTTATTACAGCACATCTTTACATTAGAAATACAGAAAAAGTTACTTATGGCTAAGGAATCAAATTACACAGCATATCAAGTTTCCTGCCTGAATAATCTGTGTGTGCCCTTCACTTATGGTGGGCCTTACCAGGCTAAGGAAGATGCTTGGTTATGATCTGTCTGGGAAGATATTTAATTACACCACGTCCTGTGAAATACAGCAAAGTTCTGGTTTACCTGTCCACACTACTGTCATCTTCTAGGAGAGCTGTAATGAATATTGGTGGGGGCTGGTCTGCTTTCTCCTTGTGAGATGCTATTTCAAAGTGCATTGGCCTCAAGTATAAATGGAACTCATCAAAACCCATCTCCCCTGCAAATGCCTTGTACATCCTGAAACAAAAATAGGAGTATTTGGTACAGTTGCTTCATTTAAAAAAAAGAAAAAAGTTTAGTACTGCTGTACATACCTACCTAGAAATCCAATATCTATTAGATGCATTTTTATTGTGTGTGTGAGATGAGGTTTACAGGTCCTACACTAAACCAGAGCAAGGCCAGGGAGGAGGTTCTGTTCCAGGTGATGGAACAGTTTAAAAAGGGCACTGGCAGCCTAATGAGATGGGGGAAGGAATTACAGGTTACACCCGGAGCTGTAGGCAGAATGAATGCAGCCTTAGTCAGGCCTCTCCAGGAGCAATGATCCATACTCCCCACCTTCTCTTTGGGGCCAAGAACCCTCAAGAGACTCTGAAGAAAAGGATATTGTCCCCCAGCAAATGAAGCAGATACTAGGATGACTGAGTATCAGAGGGGTAGCCATGTTAGTCTATTTGTTGCTTTTTACAGATCCAGACTAACAGATGTATTGGAGCATAAGCTTTTGTGGGTGAATGCCCACTTCTTAAGACACATGTGTCTGAAGAAATGGGCATTCACCCACGAAAGCTTATGCTATGATACATCTGTTAGTCTATTTGGTGCCACAGGTCTCTTTGTTGCTTTTTAGGATGACTAAGACCATGCCCCAAAACAGAGGAGACACAGCCCAACAGGGCTAACTTTGGGTGGACCAATGAATGGTCGGGACACTGCAAGCCCCTTTAAGGCTTTGGGTCGGGACCCTCTCCCCTGCTCACCCTCCCCTCTGTCATGACAGAATCTTAAGCGAGGGGGAAGATGGGACACACAAGAAAGACTGAGTGCCGCTACATACAGCCTGGCAGGGCTCCCTCCAGGACGGGTAAACCGAAAAGAACTGTGACGCCACTGCCTGACCAGTAGGCCAGTGGTTATCGGATTGACCTACTACAGTATGATACTTACCCTAAAATTTTAATGTTACTTAGCTTCTGGCATGTTTTCATTGACACCAGAACAATTACTGCTCATTGTGCTGTTGGTATTCATTATTTGTTTAGCACTGACCATGTGATTGACATATTACAGTACACAAAAATAAAGTAAGGACGAAATTTAATGTTTCTGAGGGACCTGTGAAGAGATTCAAAGAAGGGTTGAAAAAGTCAGCCTGACATGTAAAGAAGGTAATTTTGTCAACCATGTTTTGGATAAACTGGAGAATAGTGCTTGGGAGGAAGTATGGGTGAGAGAGAGGAAATTACAGTAGTGAAGACAGGAGATGATCAGATCCTGAACAAGCATTTTTACCATTAAAACGGAAAATCTGTGGAAGACGTGTTGTAGAAATCCTTATTTCAGCACAGTTAAACATAGTAGGGGAAGAAGAGGAAGATGATCCCACAGGACCATTAAAATGTTGGATGTTTGGACACACATCGACAGAGTAATAAGATAACAAAACTTCCTTTTGTCATAACAATAGGTCTCTGAGGAAGACAAGTATTATGCCTACTTTATAAATAGGTAAGCCAAGTCACAGAGAAGCTTTTAAGGGTATGTTCTACACTAGACACCTTACAGTGGCACAGCTAGTGTAGCGTAGACATAACCTTAGTGAATAAGTGGCAAAGACACAAATAGGACCCAGAAGTCCTAATTCCCAGTCCTCTAAAGTGTAGCTAACACTCCCTGGCTCTGGAAATAAAAAAAAATGATATAAAAGAAGGAAGAAAAAAGGGGAGGCCGAAAAGGGTGTCACATACAAAAGAACAACGTCACCTTTGGGAACTTTAAAAAGCACCATACACATCAATTAACACTATGTAGGATGTATCAGAGGGGTAGCCATGTTAGTCTGGATTTGTAAAAGCAGCAAAGAGTCCTGTGGCACCTTACAGACTAACAGACTTTTTGTAGCATGAGCTTTTGTGGGTGAATACCCACTTCATCGGATGCATGTAGTGGAAATTTCCAGAGGCAGGTATAAACATGCAGGCAAGAATCAGTCTAGAGATAATGAGGTTAGTTCAATCAGGGAGGATGAGGCCTTCTTCTAGCAGTTGAGGTGTGAACACCAAGGGTGGAGAAACTGCTTTTGTAGTTGGCTAGCCATTCACAGTCTTTGTTTAATCCTGAGCTGATGGTGTCAAATTTGCAAATGAACTGAAGCTCAGCAGTTTCTCTTTGGAGTCTGGTCCTGAAGTTTTTTTGCTGCAGGATGGCTACCTTTAAATCTGCTATTGTGTGTCCAGGGAGATTGAAGTGTTCTCCTACAGGTTTTTGTATCTTGCCATTCCTAATATCTGACTTGTGTCCATTTATCCTTTTACGTAGTGACTGTCCAGTTTGGCCGATGTACATAGCAGAGGGGCATTGCTGGCATATGATTGCGTGTATTACATTGGTGGACGTGAAGGTAAATGAACCGGTGATGGTGTGGCTGATCTGGTTAGGTTCTGTGATGGAGTCGCTGGTGTAGATATGTGGGCAGAGTTAGCATTGAGGTTTGTTGCATGGATTGGATCCTGAGTTAGGTAGAGTTACTATGGCGTGGTGTGTGGCTGCTGGTGAGAATATGCTTAAGGTTGGCGGGTTGTCTGTGGGCGAGGACTGGCCTGCCTCCTAAGGCCTGTGAAAGCAAAGGATCGTTGTCCAGGATCGGTCGCAGATCACTGATGATGCGTTGGAGAGGTTTTAGCTGAGGACTGTAGGTGATGGCCAGTGGAGTTCTGTTGGTTTCTTTCTTGGGCTTGTCTTGCAGCAGGAGGCTTCTAGATAAATGTCTGGCTCTGTTGATTTGTTTCCTTATTTCCTCGTGTGGGTATCATAGTTTTGAGAATGCTTGGTGAAGATTTTATAGGTGTTGGTCTCTGTCTGAGGGGTTAGAGCAAATGCAGTTGTATCTCAGCACTTGGCTGTAGATGATGGATCGTGTGGTGTGTCCAGGATGGAAGCTGGAGGCATGAAGGTCAGCACAGCGGTCGGTGGGTTTTCGGTATAGGGTGGTGTTAACATGATTATCACTTATTTGTACCGTGGTGTTTAGGAAGTGGACCTCCCGTGTAGATTGGTCCAGGCTGAGGTTGATGGTGGGGTGGAAGCTGTTGAAATCGTGGTGGAATTCCTCCAGATTCTCCTTCCCATGGGTCCAGATGATGAAGATGTCATCAATGTAGCGTAGGTAGAGACGGGGCACGAGTGGACGAGAGCTGAGGAAGCACTGTTCCAAGTCAGCCATAAAAATGTTGGCATATTGTGGGGCCATGCGGGTGCCCATAGCGGTGCCACGGATCTGGAGGTATATATTGTCATCATATTTGAAATAATTGTGCGTGAGGATAAAGTCATAGAGCTCAGCAACCAGTTGTGCTGTGGCATCATCAGGGATACTGTTCCTGACAGCTTGTATTCCATCTGTGTGTGGGATGTTTGTGTACAGAGCCTCCACATCCATGGTGGCTATGATGGTGTTTTCTGGAAGATCACCAATGCATTGTAGTTTTCTCAGGAAATCCATTGGGTCACGGAGATAGCTGGGAGTGCTGGTGGCATAGGGTCTAAGTAGAGAATCCACATATCTGGACAGTCCTTCAGTGATAGTGCCAATTCCAGAGATGATGGGGTGTCCAGGATTTCCAGGTTTGTGGATCTTGGATAGTAGATAGAATGACGCCGGTCGGGGCTCTAAGGGTATGTTGATTTGTTCCTGTGTTAGTGTAGGAAGTTTCCTGAGTAGATGTTGCAGTTTTAGTGTATTCCTCAGTGGGATCTGAGGGAAGTGGCCTGTAGAATTTGGAGTTGGAGAGTTGTCTGGCAGCCTCCTTTTGGTAGTCAGACCTGTTCATGATGACAACAGCACGTCCTTTATCAGCCTCTTTGATTATAATGTCAGGGTTGTTTCTGAGGCTGTGGATGGCACTGCGTTCTGCATGACTTAGGCTATAAGGGAAGCGATGTTGTTTTTCCACAATTTCTGCCTGTGCACGTCAGTGGAAGCATTCTATGTATAGGTCCAGACCGTCATTTCGATCCTCAGAAGGAATCCATGTGATGTTCTTCTTCTTGTCCTGTTGGTGGGAGGGTATCTGTGTATCAGTGTGCTGTTCAGTGTTATCTTGAAAGTATTATTTGAGTCGGAGATGGGAAAAGTAGGCTTCTAGATCACTGCAGAACTGTATCATGTTCGTGGGGGTGGTGGGGCAAAAAGAGTCCCCAAGATAAGACAGACTCTTCTGCCGGGTTCAGCATGTAGCTGGATAAATTGACGATATTGCTGGGTGAGTCTCCAACACATCATCGGGGATCTACAACCCATCCTGCACAATGATCCCTCGCTTTCACAGGCCTTAGGAGGCAGGCCAGTCCTCACCCACAGACAACCTGCCAACCTTAAGCATATTCTCACCAGCAACCTCGCACTGCACCATAGTAATTCTAACTCAGGAACCAATCCATGCAACAAACCTCAATGCCATCTCTGCCCACATATCTACACCAGCGACATCATCACAGGACCTAACCAGATCAGCCACAACATCACCGGTTCATTCACCTGCACGTCCACCAATGTAATATATGCCATCACAGGACTGCTGACACACCACTGGTGGAGGAGGAGATGGCTTAGAGTGGACACTGGCAGCTGGTTATTTCTGCCAGCGGGCAGTGCTCCACCCCCGCTGCGAACCCTCCTGCTGTGGTAATAGGTAACCGTTATGCTCTTCTTGATACAGGAGAGAAGGAAACACCCCCTACAGTAAAGGAGGAGAAGACTCGTACCCCTAAGGCTGGGAGGTCTGCTGCCACCACTGAAAATAGGAAACGTAGGGTAGTGGTGGTCGGAGACTCTCTGCTGAGGGGGATGGAGGCGCCCATCTGTCGCCCTGACATTTCATCTCGGGAGGTATGCTGCCTGCTGGGGGCCCGTATCCGAAATGTTACAGAGGCATTGTCGAGGATTATCCGGCCTTCTGATTACTACCCCATGCTACTCATCCATGTGGGCACAAATGATACTGCGAAGTGTGACGCTGAGCAGATCAAGAGTGACTACAGGGCTCTGGGAGTATGGGTGAAGGAGTTTGGAGCGCAGGTGGTATTCTCTTCGATTCTTCCTGTCAAAGGTAGGGGCCCGGGGAGAGACAGATGCATCATGGAGGTGAATGCCTGGCTGCAAAGATGGTGTCGCCAGGAGGGCTTTGGCTTCCTCGACCATGGGATGCTATTTGAGGAAGGACTGCTAGGCAGAGATGAAGTTCACCTTTCGAGGAGAGGAAAGACCCTATCTGCACACAGACTGGCTAACCTAGTGAGGAGGGCTTTAAACTAGGTTCGATGGGGACAGGTGAGCAAAGCCCACAGGTAAGTGGGGAACATGAAGACCTGGGAGATGGGTCAGAAACAAGAGGGAGCGTAGACTATAATGGCAGAGAGAAAGGAGGGTCAGGGCAAAACTGGGAGGCAAGATCAAACCAGTATCTTAGATGCCTATATACAAATGTGAGAAGTAGGGGTAATAAGCAGGAAGCCCTGGAAGTGCTAATAAATAAACACAACTATGACATTGTTGGCATCACTGAAACTTGGTGGGATAATACACATGATTGGAATGTTGGTGTGGATGGGTATAGTTTGCTCAGGAAGGATAGACAGGGGAAAAAGGGAGGAGGTGTTGCCTTATATATTAAAAATGTACACACTTGGACTGAGGTGGAGATGGACATAGGAGACGGAAGTGTTGAGAGTCTCTGGGTTAGGATAAAAGGGGTAAAAAACAAGGGTGATGTCGTGCTAGGAGTCTACTACAGGCCACCTAACCAGGTGGAAGAGGTGTATGAGGCTTTTTTTAAACAACTAACAAAATCATCCAAAGCCCAAGATTTGGTGCTGATGGGGGACTTCAACTATCCGGATATATGTTGGGAAAATAACACCGCGGGGCATAGACTATCCAATAAGTTCCTGGACTGCACTGCAGACAACTTTTTATTTCAGAAGGTTGAAAAAGCTACTAGGGGGTAAGCTGTTCTAGACTTGATTTTAACAAATAGGGAGGAACTCGTTGAGAATTTGAAAGTAGAAGGAAGCTTGGGTGAAAGTGATCATGAAATCATAGAGTTTGCAATTCTAAGGAATGGTAGAAGGGAGTACAGCAAAATAGAGACCATGGATTTCAGGAAGGCGGATTTTGGTAAGCTCAGAGAGCTGATAGGTAAGGTCCCATGGGAATCAAGACTGAGGGGAAAAACAACTGAGGAGAGTTGGCAGTTTTTCAAAGGGACACTATTAAGGGCCCAAAAGCAAGCTATTCCGATGGGTAGGAAAGATAGAAAATGTGGCAAAAGACCACCTTGGCTTAACCACGAGATCTTGCATGACCTACAAAATAAAAATGAGTCATATAAAAAATGGAAACTAGGTCAGATTACAAAGGATGAATATAGGCAAATAACATAGGAATGCAGAGGCAAGATTAGAAAGGCAAAGGCATAAAATGAGCTCAAACTAGCTATGGGAATAAAGGGAAACAAGAAGACTTTTTATCAATACATTAGAAGCAAGAGGAAGACCAAGGACAGGGTAGGCCCACTGCTCAGTGAGGAGGGAGAAACAGTAACAGGAAATTTGGAAATGGCAGAGATGCTTAATGACTTCTTTGTTTCGGTCTTCACTGAGAAGTCTGAAGGAATGTCTAACATAGTGAATGCTTATGGGAAGGGGGTAGGTTTAGAAGATAAAATAAAAAAAGAGCAAGTTAAAAATCACTTAGAAAAGTTAGATGCCTGCAAGTCACCAGGGCCTGATGAAATGCATCCTAGAATACTCAAGGAGTTAATAGAGGAGGTATCTGAGCCTCTAGCTATTATCTTTGGAAAGTCATGGGAGACGGGAGAGATTCCAGAAGACTGGAAAAGGGCAAATATAGTGCCCATCTATAAAAAGGGAAATAAAAACAACCCAGGAAACTACAGACCAGTTAGTTTAACTTCTGTGCCAGAGAAGATAATGGAGCAAGTAATTAAAGAAATCATCTGCAAACACTTGGAAGGTGGTAAGGTGATAGGGAATAGCCAGCATGGATTTGTAAAGAACAAATCATGTCAAACCAATCTGACAGCTTTCTTTGATAGGATAAGGAGTCTTGTGGATAAGGGAGAAGCGGTGGATGTGGTATACCTAGACTTTAGTAAGGCATTTGGTACGGTCTTGCATGATATCCTTATCGATAAACTAGGCAAATACAATTTAGATGGGGCTACTTATAAGGTGGGTGCATAACTGGCTGGATAACCATACTCAGAGAGTAGTTATTAATGGCTCCCAATCCTGCTGGAAAGGTATAACAAGTGGGATTCCGCAGGGGTCTGTTTTGGGACTGGCTCTGTTCAATATCTTCATCAATGACTTAGATGTTGGCATAGAAAGTACGCTTATTAAGTTTGCAGATGATACCAAACTGGGAGGGATTGCAACTGCTTTGGAGGATGGGGTCAAAATTCAAAATCATCTGGACAAATTGGAGAAATGGTCTGAGGTAAACTAGATGAAGTTCAATAAAGACAAATGCAAAGTGCTCCACTTAGGAAGGAACAATCAGTTTCACACATACAGAATGGGAAGAGACTGTCTAGGAAGGAGTATGGCAGAAAGAGATCTAGGGGTCATAGTGGACCACAAGCTAAATATGAGTCAACAGTGTGATACTGTTGCAAAACAAGCAAACGTGATTCTGGGATGCATTAACAGGTATGTTGTAAACAAAACACGAGAAGTCATTCTTCCGCTCTACTCTGCGCTGGTTAGGCCTCAACTGGGAGTATTGTGTCCAGTTCGGGGCACCGCATTTCAAGAAAGATGTGGAGAAATTGGAGAGGGTCCAGAGAAGAGCAACAAGAATGATTAAAGGTCTTGAGAACATGACCTATGAAAGAAGGCTGAAAGAATTGGGTTTAATTAGTTTGGAAAAGAGAAGACAGAGGGGACATGATAGCAGTTTTCAGGTATCTAAAAGGGTGTCATCAGGAGGAGGGAGAAAACTTGTTCACCTTAGCCTCTAATGATAGAACAAGAAGCAATGGGCTTAAACTGCAGCAAGGGAGATTTAGGTTGGACATTAGGAAAAGGTTCCTAACTGTCAGGGTGGTTAAACACTGGAATAAATTGCTTAGGGAGGTTGTGGAATCTCCATCTCTGGAGATATTTAAGAGTAGGTTAGATAAATGTCTATCAGGGATGGTCTAGACAGTATTTGGTCCTGCCATGAGGGCAGGGGACTGGACTCGATGACCTCTCGAGGTCCATTCCAGTCCTAGAGTCTATAAATCTATGAATATGCCAGCAATGCCCCTCTGCTATGTACATCGGCCAAACTGGACAGTCACTATGTAAAAGGATATATGGACACAAGTTAGATATTAGGAATGGCAATATACAAAAACCTGTAGGAGAACACTTCAATCTCCCTGGACACACAATAGCAGATTTAAAGGTAGCCATCCTGCAGCAAAAAAACTTCAGGACCAGACTTCAAAGAGAAACTGCTGAGCTTCAGTTCATTTGCAAATTTGACACCATCAGCTCAGGATTAAACAAAGACTGTGAATGGCTTGCCAACTACAAAACCAGTTTCTCCTCCCTTGGAGTTCACACCTCAACTGCTAGAAGAGGGCCTCATCCTTCCTGATTGAACTACCCTTGTTATCTCTAGACTGATTCTTGCCTGCATATTTATACCTGCCTCTGGAAATTTCCACCATATGCGTCTGATGAAGTGGGTATTCACCCATGAAAGCTTATGCTCCAACACGTCTGTTAGTCTATAAAGTGCCACAGAACTCTTTGACACTTCTTGTGGAATGAGTTGCTCCTTAGTTCACCATGTAATCAAGTGAGCAAACCATGCAATGATATATTTACTTGTCTGTGTGTGTGTTACAAGGGAACACAGTAACAAAGAAGGAAAGATACACCAAGAAAACAAAAAAAGGGAGGGGGGACAGAAATGGGCAAGGCAAAGTTTAATATGGCAATAAAGTAGAAGAAGAGAAACAAAACTGAGACTGAATCCATCCTGCCTCCACATTCCCCTTCAATTACATGTCTTATAATTAGATTGTCTTGACATACTTGGTATATGTGGACATTACTAAGGAACAAAGCAAAAACACAAGACAATGAGCTGTGTGGAATAGAATAGATAGCATATGTATTTTTAGATATAAATCAGTTTTCACCATATGAGAGGAAGACAAGTAATGGGTGATAGTTCTGGCAGGTCCTGAAAAGTTTCATTAAAGCCCTGGTACACACTAGAGAATCAACAAATTTAGTTTCAGTCACTTCATCTTATTCTGTAAAGCTAAAAAACAGGTAACTTGCCCTTTTTTGACTTTTCAATCCAAACCCCAGAGTCTTTCACAGCAGATAGCTTAATGAACTGTGATCCTCATCACAACAAAGCAAGTTACAAAATTAGCCCCTTAAAATATCACGTTGAATAAACTACTTCTGTTTATATTGATGTTCAATCTACCAGACAGCATAATTTATCTGAAACAAATTATATGTTTAAATTGATTTACATATGCACCTTGATCCCTTATTTTCCCTTCAGAGCTTTATATAAAGCCTCCCTCTATTACTGAAGTAAGGACAATTCACTACTGGTATTTTAAGGATTTATATACTTGCCATCTCACAGACTGTTTGGGTTTTGTGTTGTTTTTTTTTTTAAACTGAGAAAATTCCAGATTTCAGATTAGGGTTCTTCAGAAAATTTTCTGTCAAAAAACCTTTTTAGAGGTGGGGGGGAAGGTTTTTACATAAAACAAAGTGTTTTGTGCAAAGCATCTGCTTTATACATTTTTATTTTTAGCCACTGACAACAAACATTTTTGTTTTTTTGACAAAAAGTCAAAATTTTCCACAGGGGAAAAAAATCCCCACCTTTTACGGCTAGTTCTATTTCCGATCAGCGTGGTCAAAACAGGACTATATTCACCTGCTGTTTGTTGAAGTAACCTGTGTGGATCTCTTTGGCATGTTGTCATTTTATTTTTAGAAGAGATACATGGCCTTAAAACCACTGCCACAGAAGAGGCCACATCTATCTCCACTTGGTTAATGATCAATGTAATTCCCCTTGGTTACCCATCTCCAGTAAGGTAGAAAGACTCTCATTTTCACTAGTTGAACAGCCTAGTCCTGCTACCTTTTAAGTGGGAGTTTGGCCACTGATTTCAAAGGCAGCAGTATCTAACTGCAAAAATTTCATGTGTCTTTTATCAACCTTAAGTTGTACCTCAGTTTATTAAAAACATGGAACATTTGTAAATGCTACGTAGGCAACTCTTCCATGTATCAGGAGGAGAACAACAGGTGGCATCACATGTGCTCTGTACTAACCTAGCCAACTGTGCACTCTCCAAGGCTGTCTCTATCAATCGATGGCGGAGTGTGATGAGTTCCAGGAGTCTGGAGAAGATTTCCAGAATAAAGGCTTGTTTTATTCCGTCTTGCTTCTTTTCTTCATCTGTTCCTGACTCTAGTGCTAATATAGCAATATCCCGCACAAGGAGTGGGTCTTCCAGTAGCGTATCTGCAAATAACTGCAAGAAAAAGAAGGGAAGGGAGATTATTATTAATCACATTTGTTATGGGAATGCCTAAGGGTCAACACCAAGAATGGGGCCTCATTGCTCTAGACACTACATAAAAGCAGAGTAGATGGTCCCTGCCTTGAAGAGCTTACAAAACATACAAGACAGCCCCTTGGTGGGAGAAGGGATATAACGAACATACAGTACCAGAGTGAACAATGGGATGGTGGCAAACAGGATGTTAGTGCTATGACTTTTTTGTTGGTGGTTTGGTGTGTGGAGGGGAGTGGATTTACATAGGAGGGGATAATCTAAATGGAAAGAAGGGAAGGGTGAGGAGGGTAAGACTTATTCTGAGATAACTATAGTGACCTAAAGAGAGTTCTCGCTCGTTTACCACCTCTATGAGATCAGAACCAGGCCATCTGAATTTAATCCTCTTCCCACTGAAATCAGTTGGGAGTTTTGCCATTTACTCCAAAGGTAGCAAGACTGAGCCCTTAAGGAAGATAAGTAGTTTAAACCCAAAATACAGGCTTTGTTCAAAGGATTGTACAAAACCTGGCCCCATTAATAGAAATGTCTTTGTCATCATTACTATTAAAATGTCAATATAAAAGAGGTGTTTTGATGTAAACATCTCCTTCTAGAGTTGGAAACTCAAAAATCAAGAATACCGTGCTAATGCATGAGGGATACAATGCAAAAGTGACTATAAGCAAACATTATAATTGGACAACGTCACTTAATTGTGCAAGATGAATGTAATGTAAAAATATAATCAAAGAGCATAAACGAAGAAAAGTAAACTAGATTTTTAAAAATCTAGTTAAGTTAATAAAGGTTACAATTATGCATATGTGCACACAAACCCCTCCCCATGTTAAAAGAACATTACAATTGCAAAATCAAGTACTTCAACATTAGGAAATGCAAGAATCACAGTTGACCATGGAGTCTTCATTCAACCCCCCGGTTGTGTGAAATATGATACAGTCTTTAATTATATGATCACAGACTATTTCCCCCTTCCCCACCCCCTCCACAGAATTCCTGCCTCACTCAGTGCACAGGATGGACAGTGCTCACTTAATGAACAACTATTCAATATTTTTGTTTTATCCTCATTGTTCAATGTGTGGCCGCATGACTTTAAAACAAACAAACAAAAACAAAGCACACAATTCAGACCCTACACTGAAAAAGTAATTATTAATTTCCTCACAGGCTTTTGTATGGCACTCATCATTATAGGCATCACAAACACTAATGAATTTCTTTTCACAATGCCCCTGTGAGCTGATGGGATGGTATTATCCCTGTTTTACAGATGGGGAACTGAGGCACAAGGATTAAGATCTAATGGATCCACTAATTGTGGGTGCCCAATTTGAGATACCTAGGACCTGATTTGTCAGAGTTTGTAATATTATATAATACTTTATACGTTCAAAGCATAACCCCAAGGACTTCACGTGCAGCTGAGAGTACTCAACACTTCTGTAAATCAGAGCCCAGGGTTTCAAGCCAGGCAGCCAGAAACTGAGGACACAATAAGGAAAAGTGTGGTTTATGTGACTTGCCAAGCATCACATACAGGGCCGGCCTTAGGATTTATGGTGCCCTAGGCGAGATTATTAAACTGGTGCCCCTGTGCCTGATTTGCTCTTAGCAACACAAACATAAGCTTATAGTATTGGAAAACTTGCCACATTCACATTATTAAAACCAGTTTAACTTAATTAAGCACACTGTAATGCTGATGGACTAGCACTAAAGAAGCAGCACTACAGAAAAAATTCTGATATGACAGAACGATGCAAATAATATATTTTTTTTAATTTATCAAAATTTTATTGGAAATTTATATGAAGAGGTTTTGAAACAAAGATTTGTTTTGAATTAAAAGCAATCTTTCTGGCTTTTTTGGCTGCAAAATCAGTAATAATGTCATCGTATGACAAAGACAAAGTCGTGTCTTGTTCGATGGCAAGAATAGCAAGACCAGTCAAGTGTTCCTGACTCATTGTAGAGCGGAGATAGTTTTTAATGAGCTTTAGTTTTGAGAAACTCCGTTCTCCTGATGCTACTGTTACAGGAATTGTCAGTAGAATACGAGTGGCAATGTACACATTAGGATATATGTCAACAAGTTTGTGGCTATGAACAAACTGTACAATGTCCATCACTGATTTTGCATGTGGCAACTTTGATGACAGTGTACTCAATTCTTCGTACAGTTCAAGTCCATTTAAATCAAAACTATCACTGTGCTTCAGGAGGCTCTCTAGATTCTTGCACTTTGTCATTAGTTGCTCTTGTTTTCCTATTTTGTTGAATTTAGTTATGTCATACAAAAATCCAAACTGTTCATGGTGTACTTGCAAGGTATTAAACCTTTCATCAACAGCAGATACTGCTTTATCCATCAAAACATTAAAAAATTCAACCTCAAATTTCTTTTCTGGATCGTCTATGGGCATGATCTACTGTACAGATTCTTCACAAAGAAGTGTCCCTGGCCTTTTTAACTCATATTAACTATGTATTTACTTTATGAAAGTTGGAGAAAACATTGTGAAAACGTAAAACATTGGCTGCCCAACTTCTGGGCTGGCAAAAGTTATACTGACTCACAGGGAAAAAAAAAAGCAGGTGAATCTTAGTACAACATATGGTCACTCTATACCAGGAGTCGGCAACCTTTCAGAAGTGGTGTGCCAAGTTCACTGTAATTTAAGGTCTCTCGTGCCAGTAATACGTTTTAATGTTTGTAGAAGGTTTCTCTCTATGTCTATATTATATAAATAAACTATTGTTATTATCTGAGGTCTTGGCCACTGGTCCTGCTCAGGCCACTGCCAGCTGAGTAAATGAAACCCCAAACCGGCAGCGGGCTGGTGGCTGGAACCCTAGACAAGGATCCCAGGCCCTGCTCAGCCCGCTGCTGGTCTGGGGTTCTGACCACCAACTCCTGCCAGCCAGGATCCCGGCCGCCAACCTCCCCCCCCCCCTCAGCCCGCTATCAGCCTGGGATTCTGCTCACCCAGGCTGGCAGGAGGCAGAGTGGGGCTGGCGGCTGAGCTCCTGACTGGTAAGGGGCCGGCAGCCGGAACCCCGGAGTAGCAGTAGGCTGAGTGCTGCTGGCACCCCAGACTGGCAGCAGACTGAGCCACTCAACCCCCCACCGGCCCTGCTCAGCCCGCCACCAGTCCACTCAGCCCACTGCCGGCTGAGTGAATGGAACCCCAGGCTGACAGCAGGTTGAGTGGTTCAGCTGGCCTGCTCAGCCCACTGCCAGCCTGGGGTTCCTTGGGGGTCCCCAGGCCAGCAGCAGGTGCTGAGTGGGGCCGATGGCTGGTATTCCAGCTGGCAATAGGGCAGCAGCCGGAACCCCAGAGCAGTGATGGGCTGAGCTGCTCAGCCTGCTGCTGCATACCATCAAAAATCAGCTCACCTGCCACCTTTGACACGTGTGCCGTAGGTTGCCGAACCCTGCTTTATACACTAGTAAGGAGATGAGCATATTACAGTTGTTGGAGGGCTCTTATCAGGAGTAACAGGCTATAGGAAAGTCAGTCAACATTTTTTGTTTCTCTGATGAAAACTGACCCACTCCCTGCCTCAAACCAAACCTGTCACTAATAATTGTCAACAACTTAATTTTCTGTTTTTGGCCAAGATATTGATTTTTTTTAAAAAAAAAATATTGAAATTGGATTCAGGATTGTTAGCAAGAATTTTTGGCAAACAAAGTTTTAAATGACAATCTAAATGGCAACACAGTACTGCTTTCATGCTTGGCTCACCCCCCAGCCTGCTGGTCCAACAGCTGCAGTAGAGGAGGAGATAGGTGGAAAACTGCAGGACCCCAAAATCCACCTCTTGGGGTGCAGAGTGGCAACAGCAGCAGCAAACCCTCAGGTCCAATCACACGCCAATGGGCACCACCGCCAGCCCAACAGACCATGGTGAAGTTAGCACAGCATCTGATCTCAGGGACGGGCACCCATGGAGCCACAGCAGCTCATCCTGCCCTGTGCAGCTCCCCCCGAATGAGATGGATCGCTGGCAGCTGCCAGCCCGGGGGAGAGGCGCTCCCCAGCTAGGGTGGCCAGATCCAGATGTCCTGATTTTATAGGGCCAGTCCCGATATTTGGGGCTTTGTCTTATATAGGCACCAATTACCCCCACCTAGAGTGACCAGACAGAAAGTGTGTAAAATCAGGACAGGGATGGGTGCGGGTGGGGGGGTAAAAGGAGCCTATATAAGAAAAAGACCCTAAAATTGGGACTGTCCCTATAAAATAGGGATATCTGATCACTGTACCCCAATCCCCTATCCTGATTTTTCACACATCTGGCTAACCCCAGCCAAGCCCTGTGTGACATTCCAATTCTGGCTGCCTGCTGAGGAAGAGAGTTACTTTCACTTTCATTCCTCAGCAGGCAGGCAGCCAGCCTCCCCTCCCCCCCAGCACCTCACCCAACCCAGCCCTGATGGAGGGGAGAGAGGAGAGAGAGAGGGGTGCTCCTGGGGAGGAGGGAGAAAGGAGGGGGTGCTCCGTGGGGCGGGGGGAGAAGAATGGATGTTATGGGAGACAACAAAGGATACTGGTTCCAGAGCCACAGAGCCTGCCTCACCTCACCTCAGCCGGGGGAAAAGAGTCACACTCACAGGTGAGCTCCTTTCCCAACCCCTACCCTCTCCCCTTCCCAGAGACCCCAGCAGCCAATCCCATTCCTCAGACTGTGCTGCATTCGGCTCTCTCTAGGACCCAGCAGCCCTGCTTCTACACTGTCTGGGCTGCCTGCAGAGTGGTGCCCCCAGGCAGAATGAGGCCCTACACGGCTGCCTATTCTGCCTATGCCTAAGGAAGGCCCTGATCACATAGGAACTCTTTGCCACAGGCAGGGTTAGAATCTAATCCTCCAGGTCAGCATTCAACTGCCTTAAACACAAGACTCTTCTTTCTCTTCCTGCAATCCCCGGCTGCATTCACAACGCATCTTACAACTTTTTCAACAAAAGAAAGAGGGGTCCTACAGACAACAGCTTCCTTTACTACACAACCCTCATTCATCCCTACAGCATGTCTGTTCTGTGAACTGAATGAGACAGGGGCTCTGTGGGGGGAAAAAAAAAAGTGTGTGATCATGTAATTTAATATTGTATCAAAATGTACAGGCACAAGGGGGACAAATGAAGGTTGTACAAGCAACCTTCATTCTGGCATTTCCTAACTTTTGAGCACTAGACTTTGCAACTTTAATAATGTTCTTTTAATGTAGTTTGTGTGTAATTTCCTATGTGTTTTAAGAAGCAAAACTGAAAAAACAAACTCCATCATGTGACATGATATTGACACCCACAGGTTCATCAGCAGGACTAGAACCTTTAGATCCACCACACAGACCTCTGCAACTTGTTCTGGAGGCCTCTATGCAGTCTAAAATGCAAAAACCAAGTGTCTGAGAAATTTTATTTGAATATGTGTGATCCATCGAATAACTGATAGCCGCCATAGCTTGTCATCCTGTATGTGGACTAGTACTAGAGTGAAGATAGGACTTTTGCCAGTGGGTTTCACAGATATTTGCTGACAGCAGAGGAATGGTGAATCAAGAATCTTGGGTTCCACTCTAGGCTCTGGAGGAGTGTGCACTACTGGGCACAAAACTCTTGCGCCCCATCCCTTTTAACTTGATGGAGACAGTCCTGTCTACCCAGTCCAATTCACCTCACCAAGACAATCCAGCCTCCACTCCTCAGGCTTCTCATTCCAGCCCCAATCTCCATGCCTAGTAAGTCTTAGGCTTGGTCTACACTGGTGGCAGTGTGTAGGATACGTGTAGCTACACACATAAAAGTGAAAGGCTCTGGCAGGGGGAAGGTGCTGGATCCTTTCCCTGCAGCAGGGAAAGGCTCCAGGATTGGTGAGGCAGGAGGACATGACACTGCTAAAAATAGCACTGTAGACATTGGAGGCACTGCTTGGTGTGTAGAAAGCAATGTAGGGTATAGATTTACTTGCCCAAGCAGTGCCTCACCATCTACACTGGTATTTATACCCATGCTAAGGGTGTGTGTGGTGTATGTACTCTACAAGCCACAGTAAATACAGACATGGCCTCAGTTTCACTCTCCGGACACTGTTCCAGTCTCCTTGTTCAGTCATTCCCAGTCCCTCTCGCCCTCCCAGCTCCTTGTTCATCCAGTCTCAGATTTTCCCCCACCCCACTGGTTCTCAGTTCCAGTCTCCCCCATGCAGATGCTCCATCTCAATTTCCCTCTCTCCCCCCAGCCAAACTTCATTTCCAGTTTCCACACACACACACTGGCTCCTTCTCCCAATTTACTTTCCCTACCCCCACCACAGGTGTGGCTTATCCCTCATGCATTCAAATCAGGCAGCTTCCTCCTCCGTGCTGCCTGGGTGAAAGAGGGTGGGGATCATTGAGAGCACAGGAGAGAGTCTCACTGCTTTCATTTCAGGTACCTGGATACAGACCTGGCAACCCCTCACAGCCCAGAGCTTCAATTGCAGGGACAGTCCTGCACAGCCCCAGTGTGGAGCATACAGTGCAGACAGAAACCAGAAACTGCTAAAATTTAAGAAACCTTGACTGAGCATGTGTGAACTATAATATTTCATAGCAATGACCAATAGTCACTTCCCTGACACAAAGGCGATGCCCCTGCCAAATTTCAAATCCCTGCTCCAAAGCTTGGGGGTATTGGAACTTTTAAAAGAAAAGGTCACCAGAAGTTTTTTTTTATTATTGTTTTTAACATGAGCAAAAACAAAGCATTTCCCTTAGCCTCATTTTTGGAAATTTGGCTAAAAATTTTCCCAAAAATTCAACCTGAGGCTGACACCCAGCATGCAAAATTTCATCCCAAATGATTAAAGTTTGGTGAAGTTACAGGTAACAGAAAATAGGATCTTAGAAATGGGACATGTTGGGCAATCTGAATAGTGGGCAGTGTTACCAGCCCCACCTATAATAATATTTGTGCATACATCGAACCTTTTATTACTAACAACTATTAAACTCAAGTTTCAGAGGTGTAGCCATGTTAGTCTGGATCTGTAAAAGCAGCAAACTATTAAACTGTACACACAGAGTAAATATAGGCCCAGTTCTGATCTCAGACCAGTTTTATGTTTGTGCAACTTTTTTTTACTTCAACCGACTATCCTTGATTTATTGTATTTTGTTGGTATGAGATCAGAAGAAGATGCTTTTTTTCCTATCATTGTACCTTTAAGTTGGGATCTTTTGCATATGAAACAGACAAAAAAGACTTTGACCAATGTATAAATTTCAGTCAAATAACTAAACCAATACTAAAAGATTGTAAAACTAAAACATTAACCACTAAACAAAGAACATGTACTGTATTATAGCACCAACAAGATATTTTCATCCTTACAACACTTACTCAATTGGACTTACAAGTTACAACAATTCTCACTTACATAAAAAGCACAAATTGAACCTACATCTTTCTGAATTTGAGAGCTGTATGAAGATTCAAGCTTTTCCATGGTCAGCCATTCATCCACTGCAAGCCGAAGTACTTGTTTTTCTAGACTAGTTGCCTCACTGGGTGTTTTTGGTCTACAGATGCTATAAAACTCCTGAGAGACATACTCAAGAGCTTTCGGGATTAAAGATGCCAGGCCCAGGGAAGGGTGAAACTCCAGCAAGTAAATGTTCTTGAAAGTAGGGCTTTAAAAAGAAGTGACATTCATTAAATTGGTGAATTTATTGGAGAACATGATCACCACCGAAGGAAAAAGCTCCTGTTTTATAAGCAATTGGCAGGACAACTTTTATACTGGTGCAGTGGATACTGCTTAATGGCAATCCTTACATTAACTTCCAGTTAACAGCAACAGTTTGCTGGGAACCCATCCCATCAACTTCAGTGATAACAGGATTTGGATATCAGCAATGGCATGTGTCATAACTCTAGTCCCAGATTTGGACCTTAGCGTCCAAAATATGGGGGTTAGCATGAAAACCTCCAAGCTTAGTTACCAGCTTGGACCTGGTACTTGCTGCCACCACCCAAAAAATTAGAGTGTTTTGGGGCACTCTGGTCCCCCTGAAAGACCTTCCCTGGGGACCCCAAGACCCAAATCCCTTGAGTCTCACAACAAAGAGAAATATTCCTTTTTCCCTTCCCCCCTCCAGGTGCTCCTGGAGAGATACACAGACACAAGCTCTGTGAATCCAAACAGAGTGACTCCCCCTCTCCGTTCCCAGTCCTGGAAACAAAAGCACTTTCCTCTTCACCCAGAGGGAATGCAAAATCAGGCTAGCAAATCCAACACACACAGATCTCCCCCTGATTTCTTCCTCCCACCAATTCCCTGGTGAGTACAGACTCAATTTCCCTGAAATTTCCCAGAAAAGAAAACTCCAACAGGTCTTAAAAGAAAGCTTTATATAAAAAAGAAAGAAAAAATACATACAAATGGTCTCTCTGTATTAAGGTGACAAAATACAGGGTCAATTGCTTAAAAGAAATATGAATAAACAGCCTTATTCAAAAAGAATACAAATCAAAGCACTCCAGCACTTATATTCATGCAAATACCAAAGAAAAGAAACCATATAACTTACTATCTGATCTCTTTGTCCTTACACTTAGAAACAGAAGATTAGAAAGTAAAACTACTTCTCCAAAGCTCAGAGAAACAGGCAGACAGACAAAAGACTCAGACACAAACTTCCCTCCACCCAGAGTTGAAAAAAATCCGGTTTCCTGATTGGTCCTCTGGTCAGGTGCTTCAGGTGAAAGAGACATTAACCCTTAGCTATCTGTTTATGACAGCATGTCACTTATTGAGAATTATTTTTGGAAGAAAGGCCCAGGCCACAGGAAGGTTTGTGGGGTTCAGCCAGGGAAGGAAGTCCTGGGATGTGCCTTCTCTGTCTGCAACCTCACAAACCTGTCTGTGCTTGGGAACTGTAGAGGACATAAGGGGCTGGAGTACCTGCAACCCCGTCCAGTAGGGAAGCCCCCTCTGGGGTTCTTGTGCTTCAGGCTGGGAGGGGATGCTGTGGGTAGGGCAGCAGCCCGGTGAGGGGCTGCAGCCCAGATACCAGGGCTTTCCAAAGTGTGCAGGGGTGCTGGGAGCTGACAGAGCTGCACAGTATCTCTCCCTGCTGCTGCCCTATTCACAGCTTCCCCTCCCTGTGGAAAGCCTCAGCATCTGGGCTGCAGCCACCCTCCCTGCCCACAGGCAGGTTTGTGAGGCCAGTGTTTCCTTTCCTGCCTGCAACCTTGCAAACCTGCCATAAACTTATTAGCAACTGCTGGATAATAGCTACTTTTTGCTGGCAAGTGAGAAGCTAATAAGCAGAATCTACTGCATACATATTTGGTATGCCACTTATGTAGCACTCAGACAAACAAACAAACAAGCTCTGAACTGAATCCTTCTGAAAGTGGCAGGAATAAGTGTATATTGCACAAACTACAATGACTTTAGCCACCAGCTAGAAACTACGACTTCCATGGGCAGAAATCAAACAGCTCATCTGAAAATAAAGTAGAAGAGTTAATTTAAAACAAAAAGAATTACATCTGTAAGGAACTGTAACGTCTTTATTTGTCAATGAAAAGTAAAGAATAAATTTAACTTCACCTTAAACTGAACTTCACTCACTAAGCAGGGGGTTGGGATGCCAAATCCAAGTGAAAGTCAGAGAGGGAGGGAACAAGTACTCCTACCTGGTGGTGCAGTCTCTGTTTAAAGGGTCTTAGATACATTTGACCCTCACCCACCAGTGTTTAAAGACAGAGTTGATTAGACTCAATTGAGAGTCTTTTGTTACTGCTCAGTGATCACTAGAGCTGTAGGCACTGATAAGCTGATCTAGGAGCTGAGCCTTAGATCTGGTGTGGGGACAGCGTAGTGCAAAAAGACAACACAGAAGAGGCAGCAGCCGTGAGGTTCCCCATTACCCAGTGAAATCATTAATAGAACTGGGCTCAGTGGTGTAACCTCAGCCTCGCAGCTAAAGACAGCAGAGCAAGCAGCTGCGAACAGCGGCAGAGGCACCATTCAACTCTCCACCCGAACACACGACTGGATTCTGAGAGTTCACTGACCTTGAACAACCAACTGTTAATGGGGTGCAGCGGAAGGAAAGGGACATTCGTCCACTGGACTTTCACGCTGCAAGGAGGGAAACTGAGGCAAGGGACTACTGCCCAAGATACTGTGGGGAAAGCATTTACTTATTGTTTGAATACTTTCAAATCATTGTTATGTTTTCCCAAATTAATGAGGTGTTCCCTCTCCCCTTAATAAAAGTTCTCTCTTCTTATATACAACTTTGGTGCTTGCAAGTGAGGAAGTATTGCCTGCTAGAGGGACGCAGGGTGATGATCAGTTTTCCCAGATTTCTGGGTGTGGGCTCGAACCAGTTCTGTTTTGCAATGTTAAGAGGAACCCCTAGACATTGAACCCAGCCTTTATTACTGCCACTGCCATCTAGCAGAAGGTAATATCCTGGGACTGACACAGCTACAACAATAAATAGTCATCCTGAAAGTGGATTTTTGACATTAGTATTACATACCTCTTATAACTGGGAATATTAATTTCCCAATACAATGCAAAAATGACTGAATTAAAACCACTATCAGGAAAAAAAGCACTTTTCTGTTCAGATGTCTCTCTGACAAACCATAGAGTGTATTAAACAGTAAAAGTCCTAACATGTTAATTTTCATTAGATGGCCCTTCCTCATACAGTTACAGTTTGGGATCCAGCACCTTAGACAGCAAGATTCATTATCTGAAGACAGAAGTCAGTTACAACTACTAGAAAGTAAAACTTACTTCCAACAAGACTGGCTGTATTCAATTACTCACCAACTGCTGTTCAGAGAGATAAGTTGCTTAGCAATTATATTATGGGGAAGTCCAAATACATTGATACCACCTGTCTGATCTTTTCGCCAAATCTTTTGGACATATTCCTGCTGGGCATCTATCTGGAAATCAGTAATCAAAACATGATACGAGTGTCATTAACAAACAAAATTCAAAACAGATCTATTAATGTTCAAGGCAAAACACAAATTCTCTTCATTTAAATATTTTATTTAGTTGTTAATTGAGTTATATTAGGACTGTTTGGGCCCTAAATGTTGATGGCTCACAATTTTCTTTATTAACAGTACTACTAACTACAATAAGTTCTTATATGGGGTCTCCTGTCTGAGGATCACAAAGCACTTTACAAACATTCACTAATAAAGCCTCACTAATTAAGCCTCCAAACTTCCACTTTGCAGACTGGGAAACTGAGGCACAGAGAAATGAAGTGACTTGTGCAAAGCTAAACAGAAAGTATGTGGCAGAACTCAGAACAGACCCCAAACGATGACTTCATTTTGTAGTTTAATCACTTGGCAAGGCTCCCACTCTCTTCACAACTATCTGACATACCTTGAAGTGCATTTTAAAAACAAAGTATTAATGAATTTTGTGTACATTTTCTTCAGTGGCAGAGAGGAGCAACATCCGACACTCAAACTTGAGCTCTCAGTCTCCCAAAGCATTACTGTGACCACAGAATCTAATTTTATTTTTTAAATTTCCCGAGTTTGCTCAGTTTTTCTTCTTTTTGTCTCCAATTTCAATAAATGAAGTCTTTTAAAGTGTGCAAATTAAATAGAACTCTGCAATCTTTTCAACATTCACTTTGTGATTTAAGTGCAAGTCTCAGCTTTCGGCTGTTGACTTATGGGTATTTAATTTATGGAGCAACCATCCGATTTCATTGTTAGACTAATACTGAGAAGTTACAACCCAACTTAAACAGAAGCACTGCAAATCTATACCCAGTACACTCGAGGCTTCTTAGTGAATCGAAGTTATCAGTTCAACTATCAGTTCCACCCTCCTGTTCTCCCACAGAATATATTGTAAACAAATCCTACTTACATGTTGGCTGAATATCTCTCTCACCAGCTGCAGCTGAAGCCTGAGGCAGATGCATTCATCATTGTAAGTGTTCACAAAATACTTGAGGCTGAGATCAAATCGTGGACGTTTGTGCATGATGTCAGTTATTGCTTGGGCCAAAGCAAATCTTTCCTCAGTATCCAGAGCATGCTGGTAAGCCTCAAAGTAACCATCTAGAAGCTGAAGGAATATTCAGAAGTAAGTACACATAACACTGACTTGTTTTCCTTTTTACTAGCCGAATATTCATTTTTTCCTGGTAATGGAGAGATTTCAAGTACAACAGAAAGGCAAGCAAGACCAGACCAGACCAGTAGTCTATCTAGTATGGTATCCTGTTTCTGACAAAAACCAGTACCAGAAGTTTAAGACATTTCTACAATAACCTGCCCATGTAAGAAGTTTCTTCCAAGCCCCAGACAATTAGTGGCTGGTTTATGTCCTGAGACATAAAGGTTTTATCTATATGAAATTAAACACCCCTTAAGAGCTTTAGAATCTTTAATGTACTTCTCCTCATGACATCCCTGTGAGACAAGTATTACTATCCCCATTATATTGATGGGGAAATTGGGCAGAGACACTACACAACTTGCTCTAGGTCACCTCTGTGGCAGACCAAGGAATTGAATGCATTTCTCACAAGTCCTAGGCTAGGACCCTAACCACTGGACCATGCTAATTCCTCAACACAAGTAGACTACTATTATGCCCACACCAAGCTTCATGCCCTTGCCAGCCTGAAAGTTCCAGCCTCACCTTGAGACACCATATACTCCTATGTGGCAATGGCTGTCACAGATACAATATTTTCAAAAAATTCGAAGTATCAACCAATTTAAGAAGTGCAAAGACAATGAAGGGCTAATATGATTAAGAGAGAGACTTGCTGAGATAAACAACTGGATATAGGTATACATACCCCTGCTACCACAACAGCAAATGCCCATAGGGTTTCTGAGAGTTAGAGGTCTTCTATTTGCTAAACTCTCCTTGCTTGGCACACAGAAATTCCCCTATCCTCTCTCTGCTGTTATGATGTGGGAGAGGGGCTGTGCTGGGTATAAGAATGAAGTAGAAAAGGGCAATTCAAGCATGTCAGAAGGGCCTTTACTCTGCTCTTCAGAAGCATCCATCAATGCTTCCTTGAACGGGGCTTTATGCCCTCACAATATAGTGCTATCACCACTACCAGCTATATAAACTTATTATTATTATCATCATCTATTATTTGTATTACTGTTGTAAACATGGACCAAGACCCCATTGTGCTAAACACCGTACAAAATAGTTCTAAATCATCCTCCTCTAGGTCTCTTATTCCATTCTTGTCTCATCTTAGTCTTTCGAATTATAAACTCTTTGGGCAGGAATGACCATGTGATTCATTGGTGTTCTGTACAGTGCTCTTGCAAGCTATTGGCTCTTCCCTAAATTCTGTTTTTCCAACTGTTCTAGTGAACAGCAAATCACTTAATGTCCATTTTTGAGTTTGCAGTACTCCAAAATTCAAATGAGAAAAGGTTCTGCTCTATCTACAGTCCAGTGGGTATGCTTGCTGAGAATGTGAGAGAGACTTTTATATTAATCCATGACATTTCATTCACTGATCACGTAACTGACAGAAGAATTAATATTTAGCGACAACTATGTGATGCAACACATGAACATTTGTTTAGCAACATCAAAAACCATCTCTGTCATGTTCTCTAATATAACCAGCAGTAGCAGGTTGTGTCAACTATATGAATCTTCCATATTAGAAGATTAATAAAAAATAAATAAATAACGAATTGGAGATTAACTCGTCTGTATTAATAGTTTTCAGAGTTTCCACATCGGGTAGGGATGTACCTGACGTTTATTCTCTAAGAGAGCAGCTTCACAAGTCCAAATGTCAAGCAGCACCGCAAATCGATCCACGGATGTGTGCGCCCATGCTAAAAGGTTGTCATCCCTGGATTGATGGTATGTTACGTAGCCTAGGAAAGAAAGTGAACAGTTCAGTAGATGCTGGTGTTTTTAATGGGAGATATCTTTGTTTTAAGATCTCTGTTTAAATACACATGCACACACTCCTCTTCCTAAGATAAGGCTACTATTGTACTTGGTTTCTGCTTTAAAAAAACAACCAAACAAAAAAAACCCAACCAACCACACCTGTCCCTAATTTCTGGGATTTATGACAACACTTTGGGAAGCCCGTGGATTGCTATATGCACTTTTGAAGATTAGTATCAACTAGAAAATTTTTAAAGTGCTGACTTTATGCCTCTTTTACTCAGTTGTCAATTTCAGCATCTCCAACTGGTCAGCAGCTCTTACAGGTGACTAGTCTGAGAGGACTTAAACAAGAGACAACACCAAAGCAGGCCAAGATAGGTTTTAGAATAATTTACACATACCAAATTTTCTGAAACTTGATGCCACCCTATTTATTTACAAAAAGAGAGGCTCCGTTTTACCTTTACCAGAGAATAGAAGGCCAGACAGCAGATTTAAAATTCCACAGCTTCTGGAGGCCTCTATGCAGTTTAAAATGCAAAAATCAAGTGTCTGGGAAATTTTATTTGAATATATGCGATCCATTGAACACACACATTCAAACAAATGCTGTTTGGTGTCAAGGGAAAAGAGGGATGGGCAATGTTTGGGAAACTCCAGGTAAAGAGGCATAAGTCAGGAGAAGCCCAGAGAGGTTGAAAAGTACACTTGTTAGTTTGTCAGAGGATTTAATCTTATTTGCAGTTCTCTCTACCTCCTCACCCCAAGACCTCAGAGCTCACAAAGGAAACCCACGTACACAGCAGGAGGCACAGTAATGCAGAGAGCTCTTCACAGTGCTGAAACCAGAGACTTACTTTCAGAAGACTTCTTAGAGGAAGTCAATTGTAGTTAGTTTAGCCCTGGGTGTGAAGAAAGGGACAAAATATTGGTCTGCACTGGCAGCCAGTGACACTCCCCCAACAAGAAATGATTCCAGCTGCCTGGTTACGGTTTTATTTCTTAATATATGGAGAAACAAATCAAAAGTGTTTGCATAGCTCATAAATTGCCTGCCTAGTTTAATTTATTCTCCCCATTTGGACAGGATGCTATTACATTAAAAATGTAGTTTTCTTTGTCAACAAAAGATAAATACCATCAAACCGTCTGAAATACTCAACTTCCTCAGGCCAAATTCAGCCCTAGTGCAAATGGGTGACACTTCACTGGCTGCACTCCAGCTCCAAATTGCAACAACGATCCTTTATCTGATAACTGGACAGGACAAGAGGATTTTGAACCCAACACTGCTGTTCCTGAACTGGCTGAAAGCCATTAAAGCATTTATTGCCTATGATAGCAAAGCATTCTGCCTCCTCATTACACTCAGTCCCTGTAGATCCAGTCACAGAGACTGGAACAAGGATCTTTGGCATGTGAGCGTAAAGAACTCGGACAAAAATAATCCACAATGGGCTGTGCATTCATGGACCTCCAGTGAGATGGGAGACTGAAGATTTAAGCAATTTATAAACACGGATGACTGTCTTGATCTGGTATGGCAGTTTCTATCTCTTCCAGCCTCCTGCCTCCCACAGTGTTCAGTACCAGATGCTTCAGAGGAACAGGGGTTCTCAAACTGAGGGTCAGGACTCCTTAGGGGGTTGTGAGGTTATTATATAGGGGGTCGCAAGCTGTCAGCCTCCATCTGAAACCCCACTTTGCCTCCAGCATTTTTAATGGTGTTAAATATATAAAAAAGTTTTTAATTTATAAGGGGGGGGGTCACATCACACTCAGAGGCTTGCTATGTGAAAGGGGTCACCAATAAAAAATGTTTGAGAACCACTGGTTTAAAAACCCAAGCAGATGGCAATTATGAAGTAACCTGCCCACAGGGAAATATTTTTCCTATCCCCTTCTCCCCCTACATTACTGCTTGCCTTATGACCTGAAGCAAGATGTAGGTAACACCAGCTTACTAAAAGCAGCAAAGAGTCCTGTGGCACCTTATAGACTAACAGACGTATTGGAGCATGAGCTTTCGTGGGTGAATACCCACTTCGTCGAATGCATAACTATTCACCCACAAAAGCTCATGCTCCAATACGGACTCTTTGCTGCTTTTACAGATCCAGACTAACACGGCTACCCCTCTGATACTTGACACCAGCTTACTAAAGCTTGCCAGTCTTATTGCTATCTATCAATGTGTCTCACTGATTTTTAAAAGGTGTGTATTAGTTAAAGATTTTTTAAAAATGTGTTGAAGGTCATATAACATATCCCTCCACAATTAAAAATAATTCCTCTCATGTACCATTAGAAACTTTTTCCTCTACATTATATATAAAAATGAAATGCGCGTGTGGCTGTTTATTCATAGTTTTCTAATGTTTCTTCGCTGTTTCCTTGATTTTTTAATCTCCTTCCTTCCATTTCCACACAAGTCCAATTTCTCTTTCAGCATCAGTTTGTAACCCAGTCACTTTCAACTCATTTCCTATGGTAAAAAACTAAATCTGCAGTGTGACATAATTGGCAGCTTAGTTTTTACCAAATCAGAGAGCAGGTTAAGCGTGGCTGGAGACGCATAAAGTCCCGAGCTGCCCTTTGAGCAGCACTTTCAGAAGCAGCAGTAGTTTAAAAACTACAAACTTTTTCCCTCCTCCAGCCCATCCCTGTCACCTTCAGTTGCATATTTTCACCCCACTCTCAGGCCACTTCAATAATCTGTCTTCCCTTATTAACTCTGTTTAGTATAATGAGGTCCCAGGTGTATCTTGTGGGCAGAGCACTGGTGTGGCATCAGCAATAAGTGACAATCTTTTCAAGTGCTCAGACACTATTGTGATGGATGTGCTATAAAACCTACATAGAATGAGTAGGAAAGGCTCTAGAGGTTCAATCGGAAAAATGGCTCTGCACAGCGTCCATAGCCACACTTCAAAAAAGTCATAGCATAAGTCCAGCTTGACTCCCTGCTTTTGAGCTATCAGCATTTGATCTCACTTTTATCTTGTTCAATGTAGTGGCTTGCCATGAGCAGCAGCTGATTTTCAAGGTCCTTCAGGTCCTTTAAAGCTGCATCGTACATGATGTAAGCCCCTCGCTGGTCCTGTGTGTGAATGTATCCATCTTGAGTGGTGTAAAAGTCATCATGATTTTCCACCTCAGAAAACTCCATGAACTGTGCACTGTGGACCTGTGCAATGGCAAAACCCAAGTGACATTGTGATACAAGCAATCAGTTTTACAAGACATGCAATGGTGCACGCCAATATACCTAAGAGCAGGCCTGAGCCTGAAGGAGACTGCAAGATCACCAAACAGCAATAAAGCACAGCCATCAATAAAAATCATACAAGAAAAAAATATCACATTTCTGTGCTTCTACCTTATGAAAGCTATTTTGTTATGGAAAGATATGGGTTGTAAATGAGTTTCCATTATTAGCCGGATTTTGCCCTCATGCCCCAAAACCACACCAAAAAATGTAATATAGGCCTCAAAATTGGTAGATTAGCTCAAGATATGATTTTTTTCTACCAATAATGAATCAGACAAGGGCTTCCTTAATTACGACACTCAAGCAGGTGTTCACAATATCTTTTTTAAAAGCCTTCTACCTTTCTGCCACTTTGTAACAAAAAAGCACAAGAGAAGAAAAATAAAAATTTAGTTTGTCAGACTCCTTTCCAACTATTGTTTTCCTTATCTTTACCAATTCCGTAATATTGCTTGTCATGCATTTCTGTGTTATAGAATATTTTGAAGGATTTGGGTAGAACCCCACTCATCCAAAAGATTTAGCCATCACCATTTAGGTTCTGAAGCGGTGTATTAACTGAGGTATGTGTGCTGGATTGTACAACATTTATTTGCAGGTACTGAACCAAAGGGATAATTTAATATTTACCTATAGCTCTTATTCCTCTAAAATCAGCAGCATCTTTAAAGGAGTTGGTCCAGATTACCTACTCCGGCACTGTGCCACTATTCAATACTGTTCCGTAACATCCCTGGCATGAGCTTCATATTGCAATTAATAGGAGTGGTGTTGGTTTTCAAAGCAGTAGAAGCTAAGCCAGAAAAAAAAAAGGGGCACTTTTCTTCTAGAATAAGAGGGTCCACATGGGGAGTATGGTATGACAGTTAATTTCCCAGTGTAGACAAACCCTTGGCATACAGCCGTGCCTTATTTTAAATTTATTTTTTAAATCCAGCAGGGACATGGTCTGTCTGTCTGTTTTGGTCCCTGCTGGAGACATCAGTGCTCTGATACCTCTGCTTAAGAAAAACGTGCTCAGCCCAGGCCACTAGCAAGATCTAGGCCTCTAGAGCGTTAGAAGGGCCAAAAGGTGACATGAACCAAGAGGGAGCCAGCAGGCCAGTTAAGAAAGCTTGTCTGCTTCTTGTAGTGCTGGGTGACTCAGATAGAAGGAACCCTCCAGGGTAAACCCAGAACCCCAGGGCCTTGTTGGGTCCTGGTCTTAAAATGCTGCAGCCAAACACCTGCCTTTATATTTGTTTGGTTAAAGGCACAGACCACCAGATTCTGAACTGGTAACTATTTATTGTAAACTGAGGCAGGAACCATCTGCAATGCCATGCCTTGACACATGGGATGAAACAGCAGAGAGGGGAACCTCTTGCAAGAAGTTACTATATTTACTTAATATCTTTTTACAAGATCCTTATTCTTCATTTATATGCAAAGTCTGTTTTTACTTTTCTGTGTCTAATCACTATCTTAATTTGCACTGTCCAATATTATACTGTAATATCTTAACACTGCCAGCCCTCCTCCTCTCTTTGGTTTTACTAAGATCCTTCTCTTGACCCTAGGAAATCAGTGATGTCAAACAAGTTTACCTCTCACAATTGTATGCCTTTCAAAACTCCATTAGAAAGAGAGCTGGGCAAAGCAGAATACTTGTCCTAGGCAAGGCATTAATTTTAATTATGGGAACCTCACCACACCAAATAAATCAATGCATTGCCCAGTGCTCTTTAATTATCTTAGCAGTAACAGAATGTTAACTGCAGAGATCTGTGCTGGACTAGAGAAATATTCATATTTCACCATCCAGTAAATGCCCACAAAAACATACGTTTAATTTAAATGTTGATTAGATCAGCTCGTTAACATTCTTTTATTCTTTCTGATAAAAGTCTGTGCTCTTTGTTCTTTACTTACATTTCTGAAGTGAGTATTAAGCGTCACTTCTCTCAGAAGTGATAGGATAGGGAATTTGCTAAAGTTTAAAACATCCTTTATAGCAGAATCAAGTTAAGCTTGATTTAGATAAGCAATAGAGCAAATATGTCAGTGAGAAGCATAATACAAAGTAGAGGTTTTAAGAAAATTCCTACATCAATTGAGGGAAGACCCGGAAATTTTGCTTTTTCACCCTACCCCCTCAACTTCCAAATAGCAAAGACCAATTGTTTTTCCATTAGACCTCAGTCTGGAAGTGGTCACCACAATATATTGCAAAATATGAGGACAACCTCACAAAACTGGAGAATCCCACCCCCTTCAAAAAACAAAAACAAAACAAAACAAAAAAACCCAGGGAGCATCCCTGCAATGTTTATAGTTTTGAGCCACATTTTAAAGAAGCCTCAACTGGGCCTTCAACTTGATGCCCACAATTGTTTGTGGGTGTAAATAAGGCTTTTAGAAATCCAGCTGTACATCTGTGCCTCCAGATCAGATAGTTGTGTGTCTAGGTGGTGTTATTGGTGCCCACCATTATTTGTCCCTGTAATTTTCTCCTGCAGTTGCTCACAGGCACTAAGACCATAAAACCCACATAGGATTACAAAGTAAATGTTAACACCCTTTACATACTTCTGTCTTCAGTGCATCACTACACTTAACTCTGTCTACCTTCTTGATTATAGCACCTTCCAATGAGAAAATGCTGTTCCAAGCCAACTCCTGGGACTGAAGGAGGATGGATGCAGCCCAGCAGGATTTTTAGTTTCACTTAATATATTTCTTGACTGCCCTTGCATCCTAAAACTGAGTGTCATGCCTTTGATGCCTTCAGTCCCAACCAGCCTGAGGTTGGAATGTGTAATGATAGCCTTAAATCTGGGTTTACTGCACAGCAGTGTGGTGTACTCACTGTACACTGAATGCCCAGCTCATAGATTACAGTCTTATCAAAATGATATAGTCATAATACACATGAGCTTGTCCAAATGGACTCATGGGAGGGGCCACCTGCTTGCAAGTTACAGCATAATCAGTTAATAAGGCAGAGCAAGCTTGAGGCTCTGTAGATTAGTCTGCCGGAAAGCAGTTGTATTATTGTTATAAACTTCCTAAGAGACAGCCTTTGCAGTGTATTAATGAATCATATTAGAAACTGTTGTTAGGGAAACACTGGAGGATGTGCTACCAATTGCATTGCCAGTTGAACTGCTGTCGGCTTAGTAAATAATATTTATCTTGGCTTTAGTTGAAGTTCAAAATGTATACATCAGTACCTTTGAATTATCTTGGGAAAGCAAATTGATTATTTCACTATCACTCATAATTACACCCTCCCCCCAACCCCAACACACACACAGTATTTAACAGTCACTTTCCAGAACACAGAGTGCTGGGGAAAATGTGGTCAGGGTCATTCCTTACACCATCTTTTACATTTTGGGCAAGAAGGAGAGAAAAATAAAGAAACCTTATGCAAATGAAATCATCATAACCTTGCTGTGAAGTAGTTCATCCAACTGGTACTATGAAGTATTTCTCAAGCAAAAAAGGAGCCAATGTTTCTGAGAGAGAGAGCAGTTGCAGTATATACTCAGTTTTGGGGGAGGGATAGCTCAGTGGTTTGAGCATTGGCCTGCTAAACTCAGGGTTGTGAGTTCAATTTTTGAGGGGGCCATTTAGGGAACTGGGGTAAACATCTGTCTGGGGATTGGTCCTGCTTTGAGCAGGGGGTTGGACTAGATGACCTCCTAAGGTCCCTTCCAACCATGATATTCTATGATTCTATGTCCAGGGAACACACAATGACATGCTATGCTACTGCACATGAATTTGGTTTGGCAGCATTACAGTAGTAAAGCCAGCAGCAAGTTTTGAAGCTTACTCTGAACAGGTTTCTTAGCACAAACACATTGTTATAGATAAATAATATTATAATAGTGTTCTGTGTATTCCACATATTTTACAGAGGGGAAAAAATTTTTACATGTGAAAATGCTTAAAAATCATATTGAAACTCTTTTGTGTATACCTTCACCTGTAAAGCCAAGTGCCATAGTTACTGCATTCCACCTACACAGACCTCAGAGGAAGATTAAAAAAACCCAAAACCTGTAACTAATACTTCTAGAGGTTTCAACGTATTACTTAAAACAAGCTTTTTCCATACACTGTATTAAGGTCTGGTATCTCAGGGTCCCCAGGCTAGAACCAAATGCTGTGTCCCCCATAGGAAAACCTTAACAACTGCATATACCTCCCAGTTTTAGGCCATGTCAGGTCACAAGATAACAGGTCTTAAAGTTGTCAGGTAAAGAATCAAAGGAGAAGGATAAATGCAATTAAGATACGATAAATTGCTAAGCTATCACAACAAAGTTTGCAATGGAGAGATAAAAAGACCAAAAAAAAAAAAAAGGCCCAAAAGAGGAACATATTACATATTCCTATTTCAATCTATGTTTTGGATGACCTTTTTATAGAGTTATTGAATAGATCACCTTGAAGTCAGCTGGTGTATAATGGACATAGTAGTGAGAACCAAGACCACCAGAAACACCAATGCCTCCTTTGACAGCATTTACCCAACAGGTATCTTCAGCACTGGGGATTAGATTACCAGCATGCAGGGTGAGACCTGAGGTGCTGATTGTTAAAGTTCGCTCAACAGATCTGAAGTAGTTCAGGATTCCCAGGCAGACCCGCTGAAACAAAGGAGATACATAAACATACATTACTATAGCTTAGGTAGGATTACACAGATGTTGTGCCCTTGAAAAATTAACTCTGACACAGGCTTTTGTTTTTACCTGGAGCTCTCTGATTCTCAGGTGACGCAAGTAAAGGAAGGACAAGTAGGCTCCTTTCCTCATGATCAGGTCCTTATCATTGGCCTCTGTGCCCTCATCTAATCCCAGCAGCTGCAAGGTGGTTATGTAACTATACCTTTTTCCAGACAGAAGAAAATTAAGTCATTGTTCCTCAAATTGATTTCTAAAACCCATCTAAATTAAAGAGCCCTTCATGTCCTGTCTAGAAATGAACTACTGTCTATTGAATTAACTCCATGGAAATCTGCAGCATAGAACAACAAAATACAGAAGAGAGGACTACTGTTTCTGGCAGAGTCACACTTTGAAGATGGGGCAAGTATAAGCATTTATTTTTCTTTAATAAGAAGAATATAGTTTTACCCTCTTTCTTTCTTCTTCCTGGAAGATCCTGGATTCTTGCTGAGACTGATAGTTTCCATACCCTTCTCATTCATAGCCACAGTAGGATTATTATCCTCTGTGTTTTGATCCTGTTTTTAAAAAAAAAAAAAAAAAGTTCAAAAATGGGTTTTGAGAAGATGCTGACCGTTCTTTTTGTCAGCATTATACAAAGGCCTTATCATAAAAAACAGAGGTCCAGGGGTGGACTGCAGAGAGCTTATTGCTGGACTGGAGACTAGCATGAGCTATAGCAAGGGAAAAATCAGTATTGACACATACGAAGATTGGAAGCAAGTAAATCCCTCAATTAAAAAGTTGATTGGAAACAATTCTAATGGATTTTTAGTAGATTTCAATTATTTGTATCTGAATTTCAAAAGGCCTAAAGCCACTGATTTCCCATTCAAAATCAAGAAGGGAGCCAACATTAGAATAAACCTTAATTTATACTTAATGAGGAATGTCCAGTAATTCTTTCTCATCTGGACCTCCTCCGAGCCTATATGCAGACATACAAATGAAGGGTCAAACCCAGACTCCTAAGGACGCTATCATAATAGTAATTGGAACTGTATAAGTGTCTCCCCCCGCCCCCCGATTCAGAGCCGTAGATAATATCTTTGAAATACTTTGTAAGTTGTTATATCCTTGGGGGCAGCCGGTTTAGGAAGAAATCACTTGAGGCCAGACAGCAGACAGCTAACAAAACTACCATTTATTTACACACACAGAGCTCACCTAACCGGCTGAAGCAGGCTAGGCTATCCCCTAATAATCTAACTCAGTTGCCATGGGAACAAAAACCATGACAACCAAATACACAACATATTCCTCCCTCCCAATAAGAACATATCCTAAATAAAACACACACTAGACTAGAGAAGGAGGATAGACTGCCTCCATTCCCAGCTAAACCCTGGGGATTATTTTGCCCCATAACCGTGGGTTCGCCCTAGCTAAAGATCCAGCCGACAAGGAGGCCTTCTGTCTCTAGGTGGATTACGGCAAACTCTTGGTGTTGTTGCATCCGAAAGTACCATGGGCTCAGGGTCCGCAGCACAAACAGGTGAGGAGGTGGTATCAGTTCGTGCTGGACAAAGGGGTATCTCAGCCGCCGGCAGTAATGGAGGAGAACAGTCAGAAACAGGTGATTTGGTGTCTCACCAGAAGAGGTGAAGTCAGACCACTCAACTGCAGATGTATCCTGAGGACTGGCATGACCTGGCAACAGCTGATCTACATATCGCCGCCACGTAAGATTCTCTGCAGTCCGGACCGTGTAGGAAACAGGTCCTGTTTGAGTGATGAACGTGGCAGGGACCCATTTAGCTCTGGAAGTATAATTCCGAGCCAAAACTGGCTGTCCCGGGCTAAAGGTTCGGTCTTTTGCTCTGGGTGCCCGTCTGATGACTTGATATTGCTGCTGATGTTGCATAATTTGTTGGGGTTCAGAAGGTTTCAGCAGATCAAAGCAAGTGCGCAGCTGTCGTCCCATCATTAGAAAGGCCGGGGATGCCTGGGTCGTAGCATGAGGTGTGTTTCTGTAGGAAAGTAAGAAGGTATCCAGACGCTTTTGAATGGAATGCTGTCCCCTTGCTGATTTCAAAGCGTGTTTCATTGTCTGCACAAATCTTTCAGCTAATCCATTGGTGGATGGATAATATGGTGCTGACGTGATGTGGTGTATCCCATTTGCCTTCATAAAATTTTGAAACTCCTGAGAAACGAACTGCAGTCCGTTGTCGCTCACAAGTTGTTCTAGCAGACCGAAACGACTAAAGAGTCCCCGTAGTTTTTGGATAGTACTCTCTGCAGTAGTGGACTGCATTAGAGAGACTTCTGGCCATTTAGAATGGGCATCTACTGCCACCAAGAACATGCTTCCTTCAAGGAGGCCAGCGAAGTCAACGTGAATATGTTGCCACGGGTTTTCAGGCCAGTCCTATTGAAGAGAAGGCAAAAGCTTGTATGTCATGTCAGGGTGTGAGGAATGCACCCCAGTGGGTGCCCCTACACCCATAGCACTGTCCAATCCAGACCACCAAAAATAGCTTCGTGCAATTTCCTTCATGTGCACTATTCCACAGTGACTGGAGTGTAGCTGTTCTAACATCTGTGATCTCAGTGGAGTGGAATAACGACACGTCTCCCCCACAACAAACCACCAGATTGGACCGATAACTCCGTCCTCCTGGACATGTAGGTAACAAGGTCAGGTGAGACCGGAGAGGTTTGTTGAGATTTTCCATGCAGCACCAGGTCCATAACTTGGGACAATACTGGGTCAACGCGAGTTGCCTTCTTTATCTGAGTAGCAGTGATGAGTGTATTCTCTACCTGTTCAAAGTAGAAGATTTCCTTTTGGGCACTATCTTGATGTTTGACCAGCAAAGGAACCTTGAGAGGCCATCTGCATTGCCATGCAGAGTGGATTTCCGATATTTGATTTCATGTGTGTGTGCTGAAAGTAACAATGCCCAACGTTGCATACGACTAGCAGCTAATGGGGGAATGCCTGTGTAGGGTCCAAAAATTGACATCAGAGGTCGATGGTCTGTGAGAAGAGTAAATTTTTGCCCAAACAGGTACCGATGAAACTTCCGAATTCCAAAAACAATTCCTAATGCCTCATGTTCGATTTGGGCGTAGTTAGCTTCTGCTTTGCTTAGAGTGCGTGAAGCAAAAGCAATAGGTCTCTCTTCTCCCAAAGGCATAATGTGTGACACGACTGCTCCCACTCCATAAGGGGAGGCATCGCAGACCAATTGTAGGAGTAAGGATGGATCAAAGTGCGTCAGAACTTCAGAATTTAGCAATGCATCCTTAACTTTGTTAAATGCAACATCACAGGCTTCAGTCCACTTCCAGGCCTTGTTCTGCCCAGGGAGCTCATGAAGTGGTTTTAGCAGTGTGGCTAACTGTGAGATGAACTTTCCATAATAGCTGGCTTACATTTCGAGGTGGGGGATCCTCCACAATAGCTTTAACTTTTGCAGGGGCCTTATGAAAACCTGCAGAATCAATGATATGTCCCAAATATTCAACAGAGGGCTTGAAGAATTCACACTTGTCTTTGCGAACTCGTAGGCCATACTCTTCCAGTCTTTGTAGGGTAGCCTTTAAGTTCTTTAAGTGATCCTCTTCATTCCTTCCAGTGACCAGGATATCATTCAGAGAGCACTGAACTCCTGACAAGCCACACAAGATCTGGTCCATAGCCCTCTGGAACAGGGCGGGAGCAGACGTTATTCTGAAGGGTAGGCAACAGTATCGATAAAGCCCCTTATGAGTCACAATAGTCAATAGTTCTTGGGACTTTTCATCGACGTGCATCTGTAAATATGCTTGACTCAGATCAATCTTACTGAACTTTTGTCCTCCAGCCAGGCCTGCGAAGAGGTCATCGATGCGGGGAAGCGGGTATTGCTCTGCACACAACACTGGGTTGACAGTGACTTTAAAATCACCGCAAATCTGGAGAAAGCCATCTTTCTTCACTATTGGGACGATAGGAGTGGCCCATGAGCTATGGGTAACTGGTATTAGGACTCCATTGGTGACCAGGCGCTCCAGATCTGCTTCAACTTTTGGCCTGATGGCATATGGCACAGTTCAGGCTTTCAGATATTTTGGTGGACTGTCAGGTTTAATGTTCAATGTCACAGTGATTCCCTTCATACTTCCCAAATCATCTCCAAAAACAGCAGTATGTTTCCTTAGTATAGAGGTTAGACTGGTTTCTTCTTTAGTCATCCAGTGCACTTCTGCCCAGTTCAGCTGAATCTTCCCAAGCCAAGACCTACCTATTAAGGCTGGGTAGTTACCTCTCACCACGAACAGTGGCAATTTAGCAGCCTATCCATTGAGCTCCACCTTAACATCAATAGTGCCCAACATGGGCACAGCTTCTCCCGTACACGTCTTCAGAACAGTTTTTGTTGCCTTAAGCAGAAGATGCTGTAGCTTTTCTTTTTACACAGTCTCGGAGACCAGCGAGACGGCTGCACCGGTGTCCAGTTCCATGCGTATAGGTTTGCCATCCAACAATGGGGTTACCCAGTATTCATGTGAGCCCACTGCCAAAGACAAAACATGCAGTGGCACTTTCGCTTGCGATGAGGTGTCACCTTGATCACCCTGGGTCTGCTCTAGGATATGCAGGGTTCCTCTTTTTGTCAGCCAGACCACAGGCCTCTTTTTCTTTTGTTTACAGGCACACTCAATGTGTCCCTTTTTGCCACAGTGTCGACACACCAGGTCCTTACACCAGCATTCTGATGCCTGGTTACCCAGCTTACCACAGTGGTAACATTCTTGACTCTGCATAGTTTTGTGGGTAGGTTCTTGTGACACTTTTTGCACCCCAGGGGATGCACCGATGTATTGCGCCTCCCTTGTAGCCAGTTCCATGGAGACAGCAATATCAACAGCCTTCTGTAATGTAAGCTGAGCCTCTGTCCATAGGCGCTTCTGTATAGCTTCACTGTACAGGCCACACACTAACCTGTCACGCAGGGCATCATTTAACATCTCTTTAAATTCACAGTGTTCTGCTAGCTTTTTTAAAATTGCTACAAATTGTACAACTGTCTCATCTTCTTTTTGGTCTCTTTTGTGGAACCTATATTTTTCAGCAATTACCAGTGGTTTTGGGGAAAAATGGGACCCCAGGATTTCCACAACGTCACTGTAAGATTTGGTCTCAGGCTTAACAGGGTGTAGTAAGCTGCGTAGCAGGGAGTAGGTTATAGCCCCTATAACACTTAAGAATATTGGCACCTTCTTCGCTTCTGTAATGTCATTTGCAATAACAAAAACCTCAAAACGCTCAGTATACACATGCCACTGCTCTATATTCTCATCAAAAGGTTCCAGTGGCCTGGTCAGAGTAGCCATGATTTTTAGTTTCACTTTCACAGTCAGTGCAAACAAGCAGGTTTTTTGTTTGTTTTTTTTAACCTTGACTTCTACTTCCTTCTGTTACTGGAGCAGCACCGGAATCCCATCCATCGGTTGCCACTTGTTATATCCTTGGGGGCAGCTGGTTTAGGAAGAAATCACTTGAGGCCAGACAGCAGACAGCTAACAAAACTACCATTTATTTACACACACAGAGCTCACCTAACCGGCTGAAGCAGGCTAGGCTATCCCCTAATAATCTAACTCAGTTGCCATGGGAACAAAAACCATGACAACCAAATACACAAAACAGTAGTAATGTCTGTTTTTCTAGGCTCCTTCCAATCCCACAATAAACTAAAAAAAACATGTAAAGATTAGTCAGGAAAGTAGCTAGTACTGCCCATCTATCACCACCTCCATCAAGGCCTGATTCCAATCTTGCTTTCTCTAGTGTACTTCAGGAGTTACTCCCCTGAAGTCAATGTAGTTACACTGATGTTAAAACTGGCATTTATTTCTTAAACTACCCACCCACGCACCCAGTGCTAGTTGGCATCAGAAATCTGTATTCTTTAGAAGGCAACAGGACATTGAAGGGATGATGAGTCTGTTCTTTCCTTGTTGTTAGGATTCAGGTTTGCAGTCAATTTGACTGCTCCACTGCACTCACTGAAGTCAGTGGGAGTCTTGTATGCAGCTTGGACCTTGAGTTTCATTACTGCCTTCAATATTGCATTAAAAAGTAAAGGCATCTGATGAGAGATTTTATTGGTCTTCTCTGATTTTTCAAGCAAAGGATATATCGATGCCAAAGCAGACTGTTGAGCTCAGCCCTTGCAGAGTTGGTATGCAGACAAGAGAATTGCCACTGTTGTATTTTTCTTCCAAGGCAGCATGACAAATAGCTTGGTGACCTAAACCCTTGTCTGGAGCAGTTTCGTGAAGACACTGGTAAAGGATGTAACCACAGAATGGTTCTCTTGGACTGAGGTGGCTTTTTAGGCACTTACCAATGAAAGCACTTGACACTCATTGTTCCCATTGAGGTCTTGGTCTCTCAGAACTATATTCCAGTTGTGTGGCTACAATCTTTCCAAGTCATTCATTACCATTCAACATCTGACAACAACATTTAATAAGCTTGATAATGGTTGGTTTCACAGAATGTGCCAACCAGTCCTCTTCCAATCAGAGAGACAGTCACATGAAATGATAAATGTATAAAGGCATCTATTGAGAGGATCCCCTTGCCTCTAAGAGGGGGCTCAAACAATCTCACCAGAAAAATAAAATTGGGCATTTAGCTTGTCACTTTAAAGAAATTCATACAGTTTTGGTGCTGTTCCTCTCTTTGACACTTGATGTGGTTTTACCTCAGAAGAATAGGGCAGTTTGAGAATAGTGATTCCCCTTTACAGCCATCATTTTCCAAAATCATTCAATGCTGTATGAACAATCACCAACAGAAAAGGAAACAATACTAGACTTGACATTAAGTCAAATGGAGCATCTGATTGCAGATGTAGGCAGTTCAGAGATTAAAACATAAAATCACATCATATACCAAGAGTTGTTAGCGTGAAAGGTGTTAACTGCCTTCTGACACAAAAGGAGGAATGAGCAATAAGTCTTGGTTAGCCTAATATTTTTAAAATTCAGGGATTAGTCACAGGAATTGCGATGGGGAGGAAGCAAAAAAAAAAAACCAAACAAAAACAATCCACATATAGCAGTTGCTTCAGGGGAATTTGCAGTAAGACAACTGGGCCCCATTACTAATTCTAAGATAACTTGTTCGTGTCTTCACCTCTAAAAAAGACGGTTACTTACCTTTGTAACTGTTGTTCTTCGAGATGTGTTGCTCATATCCATTCCAGTTAGGTGTGCGCGCCGCGCGTGCACACTCGTCGGAAGATTTTTACCCTAGCAACTCCGGTGGGTCGCCCTGGAGTGGCGCCGCCATGGCACTGGATATATACCCCTGCCGACCCACCCGCTCCTCAGTTCCTTCTTGCCAGCTACTCCGACAGTGGGGAAGGAGGACGATGTGGAATGGATATGAGCAACACATCTCGAAGAACAACAGTTACAAAGGTGAATAACCGTCTTTTCTTCTTCGAGTGATTGCTCATACCCATTCCAGTTAGGTGATTCCCAAGCCTTACCTAGGCGGTGGGGTCGGAGTGAGATGTCGCAGAGTGCAATACGGCAGAGCTGAAGGCTGCGTCATCCCTAGACTGCTGAACCAGGGCATAGTGGGAGGCAAAGGTGTGGACCGAGGACCAGGTCGCTGCACGACAGATTTCATGAATGGGCACGTGTCATAACTTTCCTACTCAGATCTGAACCTTAGAGTTCAGAACATGAGAAGCTAGCATGAAACCTCCAAACTTAATTACCAGCTTGGATCCGATATCGCTGCCACCAGCCAGAAAATTCCAGTGTCTGGCTCACTCTGGTCTCCCCAAAACCTTCCCTGGGGGACCCCAAGACTCAGATTCCTTGAGTCTCACAACAAAGGGGAATAAACCATTTCCCTTCCCCCTCCTCCCCTCCAGGTGTTCCCTCCCTGGGTTCCTGGAGAGATATATAGATTCAAGCTCCGTGAATCTAAACAAAGGGATTCCACCCTTCCCCCGCTCCCCTTCTGTATTCCTGTTAAGTACAGACTCAGTTCCCTCGAGCCTCAACAAGGGAGGAAAAAAAAACCCAAACCGGTCTTCAAAAGAAAGCTTTATATAAAAAGAAAGAAAAAAAACATAAAAATGGTCTCTGTATCAAGGTGACAATATACAGGGTCAATTGCTTAAAAGAGAAAATGAATAAACAGCCTTATCCAAAAAGAATACAATTTAAAACATTCCAGCAATTACACACATGTAAATACAAAAGAACAATATAAACCTATTGTCTTACTATCCTTGTACTTACAGCTTGGAAACAGAAGATTAGAAAGCCTGGAGATAGAGAGATCACTCTCAGAGCCGAGAGGGCCACCGAACCAAGACAAAGAACACTCACCCAAAAACTTCCCTCCCTGGACATTTGAAAAATCTTGTTTTTTGATTGGTCCTCTGGTCAGGTGTTTGGTTCCCTTTGTTAACCCTTTACAGGTAAAAGAACATTAACCCTTAGCTATCTGTTTATGACAGCACGTGAGCGAGGAAAGCAGCTGATGACGCCTGAGCCCTGGTGGAGTGCGCAGTCACGTGGCCCGATGGGACGTGAGTCAAGTCGTAATAGGTGCGGATGCACGACGTTACCCAGGAGGAAATCCGCTGCGAGGAGACAGGAAGCTCCTTGATACGCTCAGCCACCGCGACAAAGAGTTGGGGGGTTCTGCGGAATGACTTAGTTTGCTCTATATAAAAAGCGAGTGCTCTACAAATGTCTAGGGAGTGTAGCTGCTGCTCCCTGCGAGACGAATGCGGTTTTGGGAAGAAGACAGGAAGGAAGATCTCCTGGTTAACGTGGAAGGCAGATACCACTTTGGGGAGAAAGGCCGGACGCAGTCGCAACTGCACCTTGTCCCTGTGGAACACAGTATAGGGGGGATCCACCGTGAGGGCCCGTAGTTCCAAGACCCATCTCGTGGACGTGATGGCCACCAGGAAAGCGGTTTTCCAGGAGAGGTAGAGAAGGGAGCAAGTTGCTAATGGTTCGAAAGGAGGGGACATGAGTCTGGCAAGAACCAGGGTAAGGTCCCATGTTGGGGCAGGGCGGCGTACTTGAGGGTAGAGGCGCTCTAGGCCCTTAAGGAACCTAGACACCATCAGATGAGAAAACACCGAGCGGCCATCCTCTCCTGGGTGGAATGAAGAGATGGCCGCCAAATGGACCCTCAGAGATGATACCGCCAAGCCCAGTTTGAGGGACCAGCGGTAATCCAAGATGTTGGATATGGAGACCTCGGCAGGAAGGAAGTTCCGCTCCATGCACCAGCATGCGAAACGCTTCCACTTGGCCAAATATGTAGCTCTAGTGGAAGGTTTCCTGCTACCCAGGAGTACCTGCTGCACTGGGGTGGAGCAACGCAGCTCAGACTGAGTCAGCCACGCAGGAGCCATGTCGTGAGGTGGAGCGACTGAAGGTCCGGGTGACGGAGCTTGCCATGGTCCTGGGTGATCAGGTCCAGGTGAAGAGGCAGGGGAACAGGGTCGGCTATGGATAGGTCTAGCAACATGGTGTACCAGTCCTGTCGAGGCCACGCTGGAGCTATCATGATCAAGCGGGCTTTGTCCCTGCGTACTTTCAGTAGGACCTTGTGGACGAGTGGAAACGGTGGAAATGCATAGAGCAGGTGCATCGTCCATGGCACAAGGAAGGCGTGGAACCCGGTGAGAGGCCTTGAAAGGAGCAGAACGTATGGCATTTCCTGTTCCCGCAGGATGCAAAGAGGTCTATCCGGGGAAACCCCCACTTCCAGAAGAGCGAAAGAGCAACGTCCGGGCGAAGGGACCATTCATGGGAAAGGAAGGATCTGCTGAGGCGATCCGCCAGCGTGTTCCAAACTCCTGGGAGAAAAGACGCGATGAGGTGTATAGAATGGGCTATGCAGAAGTCCCATAGTCGTAAGGTTTCTTGACACAGGGGTGAAGATCTCGTGCCACCCTGTTTGTTTATATAGTGCAAAGCTGTTGTGCTGTCGGTGAATACCAACACACAACACCCCTGTAAGTGTTGCTGCAACGTCTGACAAGCGAGGCGGACCGCTCTCAGCTCTCGGATGTTGATGTGGAGGTCCAGCTCGTGAGATGACCAACGGCCTTGGGTGCGTAGGTGCCCCAGGTGAGCCCCTCAACCAAGGGATGATGCGTCCGTTGTCAGGGACGCCAAGGGCTGGGGCGGGTGGAACGGGAGCCCCGCACACACCATGGAGGGATCCAGCCACCACTGGAAGGAGTCTAGCACGGTCGAGGGAATGATGACGACCATGTCCATAGGATCCCTGGCTGGACGGTATTGCGAGTTGAGCCAGGATTGAAGGGGCCATAGGCGCAATCTTGCGTAGTTCGTTACGAACGTGCAGGCTGCCATGGGGCCCAAGAGAGTGAGGCAAGTGTGTACCGAAGTTAGCGGCGCCGCTTGCAGCCTCCAGATGATAGCTGTCAGAGCCTGGAACCGTGGCAGTGGTAGGCAGGCTTTGGCAAGAGTCGAGTCCAAGGTGGCACCAATAAACTCTATCCTCTGAGTGGGGATTAGAATCGATTTTTCCACATTGATCATTAGACCTAGATGTAGGAAAAGGTTCTTGACAATGCGGACATGACTGAAGACTCGCGTCTCGGAGGTCCCGCGGATAAGCCAGTCGTCTAGATATGGAAAGACGTGTATCCGACTGCGGCAAAGGTGGGTGGCCACTACAGCCATACATTTGGTGAATACCCTTGGGGCTGCAGAGAGGCCGAACAGGAGGACCGCGAACTGGAAATGCTGCCGGTTGACCATGAACCGGAGGAACCTCCTGTGAGGTGGGAAGATGGCTATGTGGAAGTAGACATCTTGCATGTCGAGGGCAGCATACCAGTCTCCAGGATCCAGGGATGGGATAATGGTCCCCAGGGATATCATATGGAACTTCAACTTTACCATGTATCTGTTGAGTTCCCGCAGATCGAGGATTGGTCTGAGACCTCCCTTCGCCTTGGGGATCAGGAAGTAGAGGGAATAAAACCCCTTGCCGCGCTCGTGCTCCGGTACCTCCTCTATGGCTCCTTTGGCGAGGAGCGTTTGCACCTCCTGGAGGAGGAGTTGCTTGTGAGAGGGGTCCCTGAAGAGGGACAAGGGTTGAAGGGGGGGGTTGAAATAAATTGTAGGTGGTATCCAAGTTCCAACATGCGTAGGACCCAACAATCTGATGTTAGCTGGGACCACGCAGGAAGGAAAAAGGAAAGCCAGTTGGAAAAGGGCGGGGATGGATCCTTTAAAGAAAACTGGTACAACGCCCTCGGGCACACCTTCAAAAGGAAGGTTTTGGCCCAGAGGAAGGCTTGGAGGAGCTTTGGTTCTGGCCTTGGTTGCCTGATTGCCTCTGGCGGCTGTTTCTGCCTAACCATCTGGCAAAGTCTTGTCTCTGCTGGGGTTGAGGGTAAGGGCGGTGCTGTTGGGGTCAGAAGGGCCTGCACTGAGTTACAGGTGTGTGCATCCCTAACGAGCGCATAATGACCCTGTTGTCTTTTAGGCTCTGCAGCCTAGGGTCAGTTTTGTCTGAAAACAGCCCTTGACCCTCAAATGGAAGGTCCTGAATAGTGTGCTGGAGCTCCAGGGGGAGGCCGGAGACCTGCAGCCACGAGATACGGCGCATAGTCACGCCAGAGGCCAAAGTCCTGGTGGCTGAGTCTGCGGCGTCCAGGGAAGCTTGGAGGGAAGTTCTTGCAACCTTTTTCCCCTCATCAAGGATCACCGAGAACTCCTGCCGTGTGTCCTGCGGAAGCAGCTCCTTAAATTTGTCCGCTGCCGCCCAGGTGTTGTAGCTATAGTGGCTAAGGAGGGCTTGCTGGTTGGACATACAGAGCTGGAGGGCTCCCGCAGAGTAAACTTTTCACCCTAGCAAGTCCATGCGCCTCGCGTCCTTCGATTTAGGGGCTGGGGCCTGCTGGCCATGGCGCTCCCTCTCGTTAACCGACTGAACGACGAGGGAGCAAGGAGGAGGATGTACACATAGATATTCATAGCCCTTTGAGGGCACCATGTATTTGCGCTCTACCCCTCACGCAGCGGACGGAACAGAGGCCAGAGACAGCCAGATTGTAGTGGCATTGGCTTGTATGGTCTTAATAAATGGGAGGGCCACTCTAGTGGGGGCATCGGATGACAATATGTCCACCACTGGGTCTTGGACCTCTGGGACCTCCTCGGCTTGCAAGTTCATGTTCTGTGCAACATGTCTGAGGAGGTCCTGGTGGGCCCTGAGGTCAATTGGAGGAGGGCTAGCCAACGAGGTTCCAGCTACAGCCTCATCAGGAGAGGATGAAGAGGAGAGACCTGGAACGAGCGGGTCTGATGAGGGCTCTGCCTGAAGGATCGTGTCCGTCTCCCTGGGGAGCTCAGAGCCCTGAGGCTGGGTCAACCCTTCCTCCATAGGAGGAGGGGGACGATGGGTGATCGTGGCCTCCGGTGCCCTGTGTTCCGAGGCCGTCGAGCGCGGTGGACCTGGGAGAGGGCCTTGGGCCTGATGGTATGCCCAGGGCTTCCAGAATCCCCACTGCTGCGGACCATGATCTTGAGGCTGGGGCTCGCTGAACAAGGCAGCAGGCACGTCAGTGTCCGGGGCGTATGCACTGTCTGCCTGAGATGACACGGATGGCTGTCGGGACGGCCATGGAGGAGCCGAACGAGGCTGGTATGAGTCCCTTGTTCCCGTCATTGGAGATCTCCTCGGTGCCGGGGATCGGTACCGGGAATCGTATCGGTGCCGAGACCGAGACCGGGACCTGCAACCAGCGCAGTGCCAGGAGGTCAACCTGGATCTCGAGCGTCTGCGGCGGGACCAGCTTCGAGAGTCTCGGTACTGGGAGTGGCGCCTAGAGCCGGAGCGGTATCGAGAGTACCAAGTGGGACAAGAGGTGGATCTGTGCCGCGAGTACGACCGGAGCTGCCTGGGTGAGCGGTGCCGGGACTGCGAGCGGCGTCGAGATTGGGACCGTCCATGAGACCTTGAGCGGTGCCGGGACCTGGCTCGAGACCAGTGCCGGCTCGTCGACTCCAGCGAAGGAGGCCTCATAGCGGCAGGCTTGCCTCTGGAATGCAGAACCCGCACTGGCGGTACCGGGGGTTGAGGCAGGGCAGACTCAGTCATCGCAATAAGGTCCCTGGCCGAGGAGAATGTCTCCGGTGTGAAGGGGACCGTCAGCTCGACCACGGGTCTCACCAGGGAGCTCTCCTGGACCGGACTCGACGGCCCTCTCAGGACCAGAATCGACAGTACCACCGTCGTCGGTGCCGCGGCAGGGGTAGGTACCGGGCAATTCAGATGAGTCTGCACCGAAGGTGTGGAGGAAGTTGAAGGCCTTCGGTCAGGTCCCTGCGCCGGAGAAGGCCGGTGACGAGGTGTCTTGGCGGAGCCGGCGCGGTCCAGTGGCGGAGGAGCGCTGTCAGTGCTCGGTGCCGAGGATGGAGGGTTAAGGGCTGCCTTCATAAGGAGAGTCTTTAATCGAAAGTCCCTCTTCTTTTTAGTCCGCGGCTTAAAGGTCTTGCAAATGCGGCACTTGTCGGAGATGTGCAATTCCCCGAGGCACTTTAGGCAAGAGTCGTGAGGATCGCTTGTGGGCATCGGCTTTTTACAGGCTGAGCACGGTTTAAACCCTGGTGAACCGGGCATGGGCCTGGGCACCGGGTGCGGGGAAGGGCTAGAGCCCAAACCCCGCTAAACTATGTACAACAACTAACTAACAACTATAAACTATTTATACTATGGACTAAGTCAACTATATACAACAAGAGATCAAATGAACGAAGAGAAGCTAGGGAAGTGGAGGACAGCTAAGCCGCGCTCCACTGTTCTAACGACCGACATGGGCGGTAAGAAGGAACTGAGGAGCGGGCGGGTTGGCAGGGGTACATATCCAGTGCCATGGCGGTGCCACTCCAGGGGCGATCTGCCGACCCACGGGAGTTGCTAGGGTAAAAATCTTCCGACGAGCGTGCACGCACGGCGCGCACACCTAATTGGAATGGATATGAGCAATCACTCCAAGAAGAACTTTGAAGATGAATCACATCATCTCCTTTTGAACTGTTTCCCAACTACTGAACCTTCTTAAAACCAAGCCCACAAATTCAACTTCCCCTCTCAATTGCCAAATTTGCCCTCATACTCACCTAATTAAAAAGCAAGCCAATCTAATGTCAGACTCAGGTGTGAACTTTCATAGAGCCTCCAGAAACCAAGAATCAACCTGTTTGATCCCTCCTCCTCATTTCCTGCTGCTGTACACTGCTGTAACCACCACGACTTGGCCCTTTTCCCTGCTGTTAAACCCACCCCACAACCCTATGAGAAACAACATCCTAGGAGGGAGACCGAGCTTTGGAAGATAGGGAACCTCATGGTCTCCCTACAGAAGCTTCCAATGCAGAGGCTCTTCATCATCACTGATTAAAATGAGGTTTTCTAATAAAGAATTACTAGTCCCTACTCATAGTTACACAAGTTTCACCTGATCTTCCCCTTCAAAATACCTGCTGGAGCTCTGAGTTGCTATAAATTCTCTCCCAGATTCGATCATAGTTATGCTGTCTTGAGCTGTGAGAAGTCACAAAACTTGATCGCACTGGACTTGGCTCTAGCACTTCTGTCGCATGCTCCTGGAGAACTTCAATCACTTGCTCCATGTCGGAAACCTTATAGCAATAACATCAAAGATCCAAGAGTTAAGATTCACAAGGCAAATCTAAAGGCAACGCCACCCTTTTCTGAGGAGGTGGGATGAGTTCCAGGGAATTTAGCAAGGCAGTATAACATCTCCATCCAATCCATTATATACCTGAAAACTTTTAAAAAAAAGACTAGACTTTACTCTGATGGATCCCTTTAAGGAATGGAAAGATGTGATATAGAAGAAAAGATGTATATGATGCACTGACTGTAGCTGCTCCATATTTAGGACTGAAATTGGCATCTCATCGTAGGCCCAATTTTCAAACCCGTCTCCTCACACCAAACATTCCCAAAAGAAACAAATCCATGTGAAATTATACATGCCAAATCATGCCATATTATTAAGGCACTGCAACAATACCTTAATAAATAATAATAATAATAATATGATATTACAGTAAAGTCTCTCAAGATGCTTCTGAAACAAGAGTCATGAAAGATTAATGCACACATACTGTACGAGTTTCAGGTTCACATAATATTTCTTTTCCAGTTCCAAGATTAAACTACAAGCTGAACAGATAAATTCTGTGAGAGATACTATTCTCCTGGTATTTCAGGCCCTACCAGGATAATAAGTGCCAACAATTTCACTAAAGAGAGTCTACTTTTGTGCAATTTCTAGATAAATTCTTCAGGCTTAATTCAGATCTAGTTTACAAAAGTGTATAATAGAAGTAACGCCGTTGACATATCAACTGTAAAACTGCTGTATGCAAGATCAGAATCAGGCCCAAGAGGTGTAAATACCTGGAGTTTAACCTGAACTATGCTCTGGAAATTTTGAATGCTTAGTCAAGTAAGCAACCTTGTCATACCATTTCTTCCCAGTTCTGGACCTTAGCGTCCAAAATATGGGTACTAGCATGAGTTTTCCTAAGCTTAATTACCAGCTTAGGTCTGATATGCTGCCAACAATCAGGAATTTTCCAGGGCCTGATACCCTCTGGTCCCCCCAAAACCTTCCCTGGGGACCCCAAGAACCCAGATCCCTTGGGTTCTTAAAACAAGGAGAAATAAGCCATTTCCCCACCTCTTCCCCTCCCAGAATTTCCCTCCCTGGGCTGTTCTGAGAGATACTGATCTAACCTCTTAAATCACCATACAGGGAAGCATCTCCCTTCCCTTCCACAAAGAGGCAAACAGATTCAAGGAAAACAGACAGAGATTTTATCTCTCCCTCCTTCTGCCTTCCCCTCCCGTCCTGGTGAGTTATCCCAATCCCCTGGAATAACACAAGGGAAACAGAAAAAAAAAATCAATCAGGTTCTCTAAAAAGAAATCTTTTAATAAAAGAAAGGAAAAAGTAAAGAATTATCTTTGTAACTTTAAGATGCTAATATACAGGGTTCTGTAGCTTACAGATACCAGAAAGAGACTTTCCCCCCAGTACCAATACAAATTAAAATATTCCCAGCAACTACACATATAAAAGTTAACCAGCCAGATTCACAATTGCAAATAAAGTAAAACAATTAAAAAGCCTAAACAGCCTGGTTTTTACCTTCTATTTGAAAAGAAACTTAGAGAGCCTGTAGTAATGTCTAGTCTCTCTCAGACCCCCCGAGAGAAGATCAAAGAACAAAGAAGTCACACCCAAACTTCCCTCCACCCGAATTTAAAAGTATCTTGTCTTCTGATTGGTCTTCTGGTCAGGTGTCCAGTTTCCTGCTTGTAACCCTTTACAGGTATAAGAGACATTAACCCTTAACACTCTGTTTATGACAAACCTGCATTCTGAATCTTTTGAAATTTGCCTATCCTTAATAGTCACTGAAAAGAGAAGAAAAAAAAAATCTGCATCAATTCAGTACTGGATCTTCATTTTATGTACTGTATGTTTGAACTCTACAGTCTGAAATGTAAGCCTGAGACAAGCTTTTTGCACAGGCAAGCTCTTTCTCCAGGCATTTAAAGTTCCCTGAGAGTACTCAGTAAATAAATAGAATATATTTAAAATAGTCTATTTACTTACCTCTAAAAACTTTGATTGAAGATGCAATAGTTCATCTACTTTTTTCCATTGTTTCAGTTTTGCCAAAAGCTTTTGCTGCCAGGGATCTTGTTTGGGCTTAATCTGGTTGATAGAAAAGCCAGGGCAAAATTTATAGATAGGACTTAAATGTGAATAGAAGGCAATAAACACAATACAGTATATGCATTACATGGAGTGAAATGAGAAATAGACCCAGTATATATGACAGTAGTTAGACATGGTTTTGGAATTTTCAAAAAAAAAATAAAAATAGGTCATCACTGGGTCATTTTAAAAGTAAATGGCTGGAAAGTATCTTGCTACATTCTGAACTGCAGTTAAAATAGTTTACCAACAGAGCAAAAAGGGAAAAATAAATCACTTATTTCTACCTTTATAAAAGGAATCCAGTTGGCTCTCTTTTTCAAAGCCATGCTAGGTTCTAAAATACCCCAGTTTTCTGCCCCAGGCACCCCTGCACCATACATTGGAAAGGTTCTCATTGTCTGCTGTTTGATGAAGACACTTCGAAATTTCCGGATGACCTGAAAGGCATATGGAGAAGATTCTCAACAGGCTTCACAAAACAGGACAGGTTTCCAATATTAACCACTGAACAACCAACTACAGTATGTCCTAATCTCTTCCAGTTGGTCATATGAACTCACTGATAGGATCAAAATGTTTCATGCTTTTTTCATACATGTTTACAGAAGAGGTGATGAAACTGCCCTGTTCTACTTTGGGTACCTGGAAAAGGAAGAGTGATATTTTCAAGAGCACTCAGCACTGGCTAATTCTCCTTCTGTTGAAGTCAATGGGAGTTTTACTGTTGGCTTCAATGAGAGGAGTTAGCCCAGTGCTGAGTACTTTTGAAAATCCTATCCAAAAGGAACAGGTACCTGCTCACTGACACACAGTACAGGTATTCTCCATTATGGCCCAATCCTGCAATCACTTCTGCACATGCTCAGTCTCAATGAGCTCCAAAGGGACTACTCCGGCTAAATTTTAAGCATGTACCTAAGTGGATATTTTATTAGGGGCAATATACACTTTAGACAGAATTGATATTATGTACCTGCTCTACATCCTGGACATGTAAAGTAGTAAAATAGAGAAAACTGTTCGCAAACTGGTAATTTTTAACCTGCATGGATTTGGTAAAGAAACTATTAATGACCTGTAAAAGCCAGATTCCTAGTGGTGGTAACTAATGTCTGTAATACATTCTAAAACTAAATGGGGAAAAATTGAGAAATGAGCTTGTGTAAAAGGGCAGGAAGGTGACTGGATAGAATAAAGCTGTGGAATCCTTCATTTTACTAAGAACAGTAATATTAAAAACAGCAATACTAGGATTTTTTGGCTATTACTATAATATGGTTATAAGGGAAGCTATACAGGCCTTTTACTGCTCTCTCTATACATGTACTTCCTACCAAGAACACAGAATTCACAACACTATTCCTGTAATGCAATACAACCTACAATATTTGTGTTCTCCTGCCAAACCTCATGAGCATTTTGTAATTCTTTAGTTACCAGAGGAAAAAGCTCCATCTCATTAGCAGAGTTCTTGAGATTCTCCGTATCATAGCAGACACCAAAGTGAGAAAGCAGAAGTCGGAGCTGAGGTTTCAATTCTTCAGTCTCTGTTGTGTGTTGGGGCAGCGTGAATACAGCATCCTTGCTGTGTGCTCCTACAAAAGGCCAGAATTAAACTAACAGCAGTTTGCAACAGTTATTAGCAATAGCTGAGGAGCAGTGGATTCTAGAACAGGGGTTGGCAACCTTTCAGAAGTGCTGTGCCGAGTCTTCATTTATTCACTCTGATTTAAGGTTTTGCGTGCCAGTAATATATTTTAACGTTTTTAAAAGGTCTCTTTCTATAAGTCTATAATATATAAATAAACTATTGTTGTATGTAAAGTAAATAAGGTTTTTAAAAAGGTGTTTAAAAAGGGTTTAAGAAGCTTCATTTAAAATTAAATTAAAATGCAGAGTCTCCCGGACTGGTGGCCAAGACCCATACAGTGTGAGTGCCACTGAAAATCAGCTCGCATGCCGCCTTCGGCACTTGTGCCATAGGTTACCTACCCCTGTTCGAGAACATGCTGCAGTTCTTTATTGGGGACTATATAGTACTACTGTTTTCCCACTTCTTTTGTATGTACAGATTAAATTAATTAAGATCTAGTGTTTAGTCTGATAGGGAACAGCCACTGGATTCTAAATGGATATTTTTATTAAAACCTTCACCATCACCAAAGACAAAATACTAATCGCTATTCTCAATGCACAGACCTGCAATATAATGTGCTGTTGCTGCTGCAGCAGTAGCCATCTGCCAGCACTGAAACAAACTTTACTGCTTGAATATTAATAACATCATTGTCGAAAGCCATGGAACCAAGACCCTTCCAAATCAAGTCTTCAGTCTACAAGCAACTAAAGTATGTTTCTATTACAGCATGAGTATTGCCACTGTAAATAATACTGTTGTGATAGTGCTATGAGTTTTTCTTCAATAACATGCTTCCAGAAACAAGATTCCCTCTTCTCATGTCTATTAAGGATGGGTGAACCAGCTTCAAATAACCCCCCTTCCTCCCAAATAAATCACTCATTTTTAGAATATTTTGGGAGAAGTTGTGAAATGGTTAATTATTTTTCTCCCTTATTCCCTTTTCCATCTGTGTCTGAAGCCAGATTTGCCAAAGTCTTTTCAGCCAACCTAATTATCTGTGTTGCCTGCAAATTGTGTTACCTTACTTTTCTCCCCATTTTTCAGATGTATAATAAATGTATTTAACACTAGCCCTAGCATGGAACTTCAGGCTGCCAAAACTTTGCTATGCTGAAAATTAACTAATGACCATTAATTCTTATTTTGTTTGTCTGTAAGCCAGTTTCTAACCCTTGATAATTATTCAAATCTCATCAACAGCTATTTAGTTTCTTTAACAGCAGAAAGCCCAAATAAATATCAACTCCTTTCTCCAGTATTTTGCCGACATACTGATTGAATTCTAATTGATATGTTACAGTTTGCTAAAGTTCAGTCAGACTCATTGGTTTTCAGTGGAACTATATATAACCAAATACATTATCTCATTGCTTTGGCAGTAATGGGCCATCTGTGTTCCCATTCTACACTTCACTTTGTCTTCGCTTTTTATGTTTTAATCATTTGATGTTTAATCTATGCAGCTCAGGTCTAGAGAATAGATGGCTGAAGTCTGCAATGTTAATATCGTACAAACATTAGATAACGAGTTATTGCAGTAAACACAAAAATAAGATAAGTCACCTTTGAGTAGCTTTCTGTTACTATAAGGCCCCATTCCCCTGCAAAGTGAATATCACATGTATTCTAAAACATGTGCATGGTATAAAATGATGATATTATGGGGGAGGCAGGCAGGCATATTTCACAGGATAGCCCACAGTGATAAAATTAACAATACTCTAAAAATATTATCAAAACCACTGGGTGATCCTCTGCCAACTCATTCTCTACTACAAACTCAAGCAATATGCTCTTCCTCTTCTTGCAGAAATGAGGACTTGTTTGTACAAAGTCACAGAAGTGGATATACCACTGTTGTGCCAGATTCACCAGAATTTTCAGGAAATACAGCCACTAGAATCATAGTAGCATCAATATTCCAGCAGATTTCAATGCATTTCCATTCACTGTTGGCATCCTAGCACTGTGCTGCTAATGACATTCCAAAACGAGTAGTGTCTGTGTGTGATCCCACTCTGACAGTGGTCACAGAGCAAGTGTTGAGATACATGGTAACTTATGAGGCTCTAATGATCTATGTGTACATGGAAACATGAGGCATGCAGTGGCTGGTTCTCCAACTTCTTCCCCCTTCTATCAAGCCATCAACCCCTTTCAGAATGGTGGCTGAAGCATGAAGGGGAGTAGGAATGTTTAGCATATCTGGCACATGAATATCTTGCAAATATCTGTTCTCACTTTCTGGTGACATTGTAATTAAGAAGCAGGCAGCATTATCTCCTGTAAATGTAAAAAAACTTGTTTGTCTTAGTGATTGGCTGAACAAGAAGTAGGACTGAGTGGACTTGTAGGCTCTGAAGTTTAACACTGTTTTGGTTTTGAGTGCAGTTATGTAACAAAAAAAATCTACATTTGTAAGTTGCACTTTCACAGCAAAGAGAATGCACTACAGTGCTTGTATGAGGTGAACTGAAAAATATTATTTCTTTTATCATTTTTAGTGGAAATATTTATAATAAAAAATAATATACACTTTGATTTCACTTACAACACAGAATATCTGAGAAAATGTAGAAAAACATCCAAAATATTTAATAAATTTCAATTGGTATTCTATTGTTTAATTGTGCAATTAAAATGGTGATTAATCGCGATTAATTTTTTGAGTTAACAGCGATTAATTGAGAGCCCTAGTTTTAAAACTATAAATCTCTCCATAAAGGGGTCACTTATTGAAACATGTTTTTAAGCAATGTTTATGCAAGAGAAAGGAGTAACATTTCAATGCTTGGTGTAATCAGAACAATATTCCAGACTCCCCATCAAATTTAGTCCCGCAATATTTTTCTAATATGCTGTTATTATGACTCAATACGTATACAAGACCTTCGGATACTCAGGATTTGCAACAACACACAAACTTCCCCTAAAACCAGAGGGTTGCAAAATGAAGTGAGCCACCCCTGCAGACTTTCAATTCTGTGCTCTAGATCTCTGAAGCCTTCTCAATTTTACAGAATGCTGGCTGGCTTCCAGGGCCGGCTCTGGGCACCACCAAACCAAGCACGTGCTTGGGGCAGCACATTTTCAGGGGCGGCATTCCGGACATTTTTTTTCTTTTTTTTGCTTTGGGCAGCAAAAGACTAGAGCTGGCCCTGGCAGCAGCAGCGCATCGCGCCCTGGGGCTGCTGTGGTTCACACCACAGGGGAGCAGCACCTGCACCTTGTGGCTGGGCCGGGCAGGCTCTGAGAGGGGACACTCAGGCTGGGGGCCGCCTGCAGATTCTGCAGAGCGGCTGTCCCCCAGCACCACAGCCAGGGCTTAGCAAAGTGAAGTGGCCTGAGCTGCCCAGGGACTGTGGCAAGGCAGCCAGAAGCAGAAGCAGCAGCAGCGGGGCCACAGAGGGCGGGGTGCTGGTGTGCAGGGCCTGCGTCCCGCTCTCTGGAGCTCTGCTCCCTCTGGAGCTACCCTGCCCTAGCTCTTCAGCCCCCTGCCAGGGCGATCCCTCAGCTCTGCCCTCCCTGGTCCCAGCCAGTCCTCGAGGAGGGAACCCTTGCTGGAGGGACCCTGGGATGAAGTGTGGCCTGGGAGCCCCACTGCTTATCCCGACCCTGCCAGCGCCGGACCAGCTGGAGGTGAGGGGGGAGTGGGCGGAGTCAGCACTGGTGAGGGGGAGCCCAGTGCTGGGGTGGCAGGGGCTGCGGGGGGTGGGAGGTGAGAGCCCAGTGCTGGGGCGATGGGGGCAGGGAAGAGAGAGATCCCAGGGCTGGGTGGCAGGGTGTGCGGGTGGGGGAGGGCACTGGTGGGGAGAAGTGAAAGCCCAGGGCTGGGGTGGGGGGGCAGCTAAAAATTTTTTTGCTTGGGGCGACAAAAAAACTAAAGCCAGCCCTGCTGGCTTCACAAGCTGCACTCGATTCCTCAGATGTGCAAACAAGAATAACATTTAATATTTTCCAAACCAAGACTGATGACCTGTCTCAAGAGTACACATCAACAGATGACTTCCACACTAGAGGTCCTTTTATTGTAGTTTTAAAGGAAATGTAATAATTTCTCACCCTCTCTTCCTGAAATGCTGGGGCAAAGAGAGAAGCGAATATTAGAGGATAAGGATTCAGACATAGTGGCACTTCTGAATTTCTCCCTATTATCCTGGGCCACCTCAGGGTGTTTCTCAATAACCACCTCCGTTCTGTGAGAGAGAGGCAAATACTGGAGTACCTGAAAATATAAATGCATGTGTCGTTATTTCACTTCACTTAAAAAGTACTAAAATCACTCAGTCTGTGACTTAATGGGGGGGAAAAAACACAGAAGAGAAATGATTGTATCTTTCATAGTACAAATGACAGACAATTAAACAACTAAAAACTACTTTCAGTGCTTACACAATAATATCACTAGGTAAACTAAGTGCAATGCAGAACAACTCCTCAGATTTGCCTTTGAAATTTTCTGTGTTCTTAGGTGAGTCCTTACGTAGACTGGCATTGCTACAGGGGCAGGGTTAAGGTTGTATGGATGTGTGAGCAAATGCAGCTCCCAATCTAGTGTACACACAGACTCCTTGAGGCCTAGCTCCCAATCTAGTGTACTCATCTCTCCTTGGGGCCTGGCTTTATTAACCAACTACCACCACAAGTATATGCCTACACTTAGGCCTGGTCTACACTACGCGTTTATACAGATTTTAGTAGCGTTAAACCGATTTAACGCTGCACCCGTCCACACAACAAGGCCCTTTATATCGATATAAAGGGCTCTTTAAACCGGTTTCTGTACTCCTCCCTGAAGAGAGGATTAGCGCTGAAATCGGTATTACCATATCGGATTAGGATTAGTGTGGCCGCAAATCGACGGTACTGGCCTCCAGGTGGTATCCCACAGTGCACCATTGTGACCGCTCTGGAAAGCGATCTGAACTCGGATGCACTGGCCAGGTAGACAGGAAAAGCCTCGCGAACTTTTGAATTGCATTTCCTGTTTGCCCAGCGTGGAGCTCTGATGAGCACTGGTGGCGATGCAGTCCCAAATCCAAAAAGAGCTCCAGCATGGACCATACAGGAGATACTGGATCTGATCACTGTATGGAGAGACGAATCTGTTCTATCAGAGCTCCGTTACAGAAGACGAAATGCCAAAGCATTTGAAAAAATCTCCACGCTATGATAGACAGAGGCCACAGCAGGGATTCAGCACAGTGCTGCGTGACAAGCGTAACGGAAAGCCAAAGAATCAAATGGACGCTCATGGGGGGGGGGGGAATGAGGACTCCAGCTATCCCACAGTCCCTGCAGTCTCTGAAAAGCAATTGCATTCTTGGCTGAGCTCCCAATGCCTGTAGAGTCAAACACATTGTCCGGGGTGGTTCAGGTTATAGCTCGTCAATTTACTCCTCCTCCCTCCCCGTGAAAGAAAAGGAAAAGAATCATTTCTTGACTTTTTTCAACGTCATCGTATGTTTACTGCATGCTGCTGGTAGACACAGTGCTGGGGCAATGAACAGCAGCATCCTCTCCTCTCTCTTCCCCGGTGGCAGACGGTACAGTGCAGAAGGACTGGTAGCCGTCGTCATCAGCCCGTGAGTGCTCCTGGCTGGCCTCAGGTGAGGTCAGCCGGGGGCGCCTGGGTAAAAATAGGAATGACTCCCGGTTATTCCCGGCAGATGGTACAGAACGGCTGGTAACTGTCATCATAGCAACTGGGGGCTGAACTCCATCAGCCTCTCCTCCCCCCTTTCATGTCTAAGGAAAAGATTCTGTACTGCCTGGACTATCATAGCAGCTGGAGGCTGCCTCCCCCTCATTTTATCTCACTAACAAGTCACTGTTTCTTATTCCTGAATTCTTTATTACTTCATCACACAAATGGGGGGGAGCCTGCAATGGTAGCCCAGAAGGGTTGGGGGAGGAGGGAAGCAACGGGTGGGGTTGTTGCAGGGACACCCCCTAGAATGGCATGCAGCTCATCATTTCTGCAGGATCTAACACGGAGTGGCTGTGCTCTCCGGTTCTCTGATATACTGCTTCTCTAGTACACTTGCCCCATATTATAGGCAGGACTGACTATTTTTAGATACAACATAAAGGAGGAAATGACCCAGGGGGTCATTCCCATTTTTGTCTTTGCACCCCCAGCCGACCTCAGCGAAGGTCAGCCAGGAGCACCCATGACAGCAGCAGACGGTACAGAACGACTGATAACACTGCTCTACAGCCAAAATGCTTCTGAAATAAATGTAGTCCAACTTTACTAATTCTGGGTCACTGAAAATGAAAATGATGCTTAAAATTGTTGATTGGCTCTAGTTTTCAAGATATGCTATTGAGTCAGTATATACGACCTTTGACTTGGGAATGGTGGAGGATAAGTGAGTTATAAAGGGAAGGGATCTCAATGTAAACCAGAAATGACTAAAATACATCGTTGACTGGATCTATGAATAAATCTATGACTGGGTTTGGACAGTACTTGCTTTTTAGGCAAAACAATGAACGATGCAATCTGAAGCTGGTATTGCGTCATACATGATATGAATTGCATCATGTTATTCCTAGAAGTAATGGATGATGCAATCATAACGAAACTTACACCACTCTGCTGAACAAATTGCCCTATATCAGCTCTAGAAATCAGACAGTGTCATGCTCTCTTATTTCTCAGTGTTTGATTTTGCAAAAGGACACATTTCTGTTTAGCCAAAGTGAGCAGAGATGCCTTGTACTTGTGTGAACAGTGCAGATAACTTCTGCTATGTTTGTGGTGAAGTGACTTTTGCATCACAAAAGCGCAGTCTAACCACTATGGTTAAGAAAGCCTATCACCTTTATTTTGGCTGCAAAATTGGAGATCAGGACAAGAGGTGGGCCCCACACATATGCTGCAACACTTGTGCAACAAATCTTCGCCAGTGGTTGAACAGGAAAAGGAAATCTATGCCTTTTGCAGTGTCAATGATTTGGAGAGAGCCAACAGATCATCCCAGCAATTGTTACTTCTGCATGCTGCCTCCAGTTGGGAAAGGTGTGTCCAAGAAGAAAAAGTGGACTGTGCATTATCCAAACATTCCATCAGCTATATGCCCGGTACCCCACGGAGAAGGACTGCCGGTTCCTGATGCACCAGAATCATTCTCACTTGAGTCAGACGAGAAAGAGGAAGAGGATGAAACTTCTGGTCCTGAACCATCAATGTCACAGGACCCACATTTTCTCCCATCCTCCTCCTCTGAACCACACCTCCTAACACAAGGTGAACTGAATGACCTTGTCAGGGATTTGGAACTACCCAAGAGTAAGGCAGAGCTGTTGGGCTCCAGACTACAGCAGTGGAATCTCCTGGCAGGCTATCAGGGCAAATGGAGCCCATCAATGCTTGCAGCCTATTGCTGGACAGTGACAAGAGATGCTCCATTTAATGAATACAAGAGACAAGACAAGAAGCGCTGAGTAGACACTGAATAGGACTAAACTATGTACATAGTAGTTTTTTGCCTTTTGTTTCATAATAAATTTTATTTATATAACCCTTTTGCTGATTTTTAAAGTGTTACATAAACAGGACAGGTGAAATATTATCATGTAAAGCAACCATAAACACATGAAAAGACCTAGGTTTACAATTTATGATTAAAACTCTACTATCTACACAATATACACAGACATAAAATGTAAAAACCTAAATATCTTAGAAACAGTAGCCAGTTGTTTTAATTGTCATATTTGAATTCAGCACATCAAAATACATAATAAATATCACATTTTATCTCTGAAGCAGACAACTTCTCAAAAATTGTACACCAGTGTAACCGTCATCTCATCGCCAGTTTACAACGGCACAGGAGACGGTACAGAACGACCGGTAACCGTCTCTGCTACCTTGCAAAGGCAAATGAATGCTGCTTTGTAGCACTGCAGTACCGCCTCTGTCAGCGGCATCTAGTAGACATACTGTGACAGTGACAAAAGGCAAAACGGGCTCCATCGTTGCCATGCTATGGCGTCTGCCAGTGCAATCCAGGGGAAAAGGGCATGAAATGATAGTCTGCCGTTGCTTTCACTGAGGAAAGAATGAGTGACGCCATTTACCCAGAATCACCCACGACACTGTTTTTGCACCATCATACATTGGGATCTCAACTCAGAATTCCAATGGGCAGGGGTGACTGCGGGAACTATGGGATAGCTACGGGATAGCTACCCACAGTGCAACGCTCCAGAAATCAACGCTAGCCTCGGAACATGGACGCACACCACCGAATTAATGTGCTTAGTGTGGCCGCATGCACTCGACTTTATACAATCTGTTTTACAAAACCAGTTTATGTAAAATCGGAATAATCCTGTAGTGTAGACGTACCCTTATAATGCTACATTGGTGCTTCTGCATCAATGCAGCTGCGCTGCTGTAGCACTTCAGTGCAGACACTACCTACTTCAATGGGAGGGATTCTCCCGAGTAATTAATATGCCTCCCTGAGAGGCAATAGCTAAGTGGATAGAAGAATTCTTCTGCCAAGCTAGCGCTAGAGTCTGCACTGGTGGTTAGGTTGGTACAGCCATGTCTCTCAGAGCTGTGGATTTTTCACAACTGTGAGAACCGTTGCTATACTAATGTAAAATCCTGCTGTAGACCAAGCCTCTGATTATAAAGAGAGCCTGGAGAGAAGATTTCAGGTGTTCTCCTTCTAGTCTGCTCTGCCTATACCCTTTATCTTCTTCAACTCAAGCAGCCTATTTACATTATACCCAGGGGACTCATTATCCTACTTACCTCAACGAGCCAAAAGAATTTATCTGTTTTCTAGCAGAATTATCCCCGGTGTTAGCAGACCTTTAGTTTGCCAGCAGATTACAGAGCACTTTGCTTGTGCAATTCAATACTTTCAAAACTCCGAATTTCTTTTAAAATTTAACCTTAACTATGAATTTCCTCAAAAAGAACAGGAGTACTTGTGGTACCTTGGAGACTAACAAACACAGCTGCTAATCTGAAATCTGAATTTCCTGAGTTTCTCTTCCGCCCCCGCCCGAGATTTTTACACTAGCTACAGCATTCTTGCAAGGATTTGTTCCCCTCAAACAAAAATCCCACAGAGTTCTGTGATGTAGTCTCAATCCTTTGCTCCAGCAGAATCATGTTTTTCCTGGGAAATATTATTATATTTATTAAATGCTAACATTTTGCAGTGCAGAGGTTGGCAATTATGTTGCATCATCCACAATGCTCTCTTACCCTAAGGTAGCTGTGAACGGCCTTGAGAGAGTGTAGGTGACACACTAACCACTGCATGTAAATAACCAGGTCTTCCTGTGTCACTATATTTACAGAATTCTTCTTTCCTGTCAGGAAGTTCTGTCGTGCAGCCGACAGTCTCGCAGCCCTCTGAACAGCATCGTTGTACTCCTGCATAATGAGACCAATTTGTTTCTATGTAGAAAGAGAAAAGACCATTATTTTCCTGTGTTTGTTTCTTTACCCAATCTATTAATTAACGAGAAGAACTCTGCATTTCCACCATGTGAAAAATCCTACTTTGGGAGGAATTTTGAGGCTCTTGCTTCCCAGACTAAGGCCTGGTCCACACTACAGCATTAAATCGATTTAAACAGCGTTAAATCGATTTAACGCTGTACCCGTCCACACTACAAGGCACTTTAAATCGATTTTAAGGGCTCTTAAAATCGATTTCTGTACTCCTCCCCAACGAGAGGAGTAACCCTAAAATCGATATTACTATATCGATTTAGGGTTAGTGTGGACGGAAATCGAAGTTATTGTCTCATTCTTTTACTGAGCTACCCAGAGTGCACCGCTCCGGAAATCGATGGTAGCCTAGGACCATGGACACACACCACCGAATTAATGTGCCCTAGTGTGGACGCGTAAAATCGATTTTATAAAACCGGTTTTAATAATTTCGATTTTATGCTGTAGTGTAGACGTGGCCTAAATGATATTTCAGTCCAGGAGGAAAGGTCATCTGCAGTCTCAAACAGAGAATTTCTTACCAGTCAGTTCTGACAGTAAAGGAAGCTGCAATGAATATACCCACCTGTCTAAAATCTGAATGTATAAAAACTCTGAATCATCCACAATCTTTTTTCCAATTAAATATGCTCCATTGTCCAAGTGGCAATGATTACTTGGATAAAAAGTGAGTGGCATTTGTGATATCAGATCACCAGTTTACATCATGCTTTTAGAATTAAACAACAAAACCTTTTCAAAAACAAATTTTTCTTGTATTTTTTTTTTTTAGGGAATTTAATGCTAGTGAATGTTCTAGATTGACATCCCTATTTGCTGATGCTTTCAGTGGAAACTAGAGCTCATCAGAAAGCAGAAAGTCATTTTTTCCTCCTTTTTCAATAAGCAACAACATCCCAAGTTTTGCACAACCACTAATTAAAAACTTAGTTAAACAATGTTCCTTATTACAGTTTCCCCCATACACACTAGCCTAAAATACTCTCCAAAGCTGTTCAACAACACCAACCCCCACAACGGTTGCAGAGAATCACACTAGCACATAGTTCTTCTTGTGCTACAGTTGGGCCCTTAGCCAATCACAGAGGTTCAACACACGTCAGAGCAGCGGTCTTGGGGACGGTTTTGTTCAACATCTTCATTAATGATCTGGATGATGGGATGAATTACACCTCTGCAAGTTCGCAGATGACACTAAGTTGGGGGGAGAGGTAGATACGATGGAGGGTAAGGACGGGGTCCAGAGTGACCTAGACAAATTGGAGGATTGGGCCAAAAGAAATCTGATGAGGTTCAACAAGGACAAGTGCAGAGTCCTGCACTTAGGACAAAAGAATCCCGTGCACTGCTACAGACTGGGGACAAACTGGCTAAGCAGCAGTTCTGCAGAGAAGGACCTGGGGATTACAGCGGATGAGAAGCCGGATATGAGTCAACAGTGTGCCCTTGTTGCCAAGAAGGTCAACAGCATATTGGGCTGTATTAGTAGGAGCATTGCCAGCAGATGGAGAGAAGTGAATATTCCCCTCTATTCAGCACTGGTGAGGCCATACCTGGAGTATTATGTCCAGTTTTGGTCCCCCTACTACAGAAAGGATGTGGACAAATTGGAGAGAGTCCAGTGCAGCACAACAAAAATGATTAGGGGGCTGGGGCACATGACTTATAAGGAGAAGCTGAAAGAACTGGGGTTATTTAGTCTAAAGAAGAGAAGAGTGAGGGTAGATTTGATAGCAGCCTTCAACTACCTGAAGTGGGGTTCCAAAGAGGATGGAGCTAGGCTGTTCTCAGTGGTGGCAGATGACAGAACAAGGAGTAATGGTCTCAAGTTGCAGTGGGGGAGGTCTAGGTTGGATATTAAGAAACACTTTCACTAGGAGGGTGGTGAAGCACTGAAATGGGTTACCTGGGGAGGTGGTGGAATCTCCATCTTTAGAGGATTTTAAGGCCCAGCTTGACAAAGCCCTGGCTGGGATGATTTATTTGGGGTTGGTCCTGCTTTGAGCACGCGGTTGGACTAGCTGACTTCCTGAGGTCTCTTCCAACCCTAACATTCTATGATTCCAGGTTTCTTCAGCTGTGCTGCCAGTGTGCCTCTGCTCTGGTTCATGGTAGAAATGGAGGGTCGGTTCAGTTTCCATGTCCATTTAGTTGCTGATCCCTTTTAGGAGGCTGCCAGTAAGTGCCAGTTGTGGTAATGGCATATGATCTGGACAACAGTCCACTAGAAAATGCACTGAAACCACCAACTTGTGGCACAGAGATTACCAAGTAGATTGAGTACTAGCGACTGCCTCAATAGCCTATTATCTCTTCTCTGAGTTTCCCGTCTTTAAAAGGTTGCTCAAATATTAAGTAGAAGGTTGTTTTTGTTTTTTTTGTTTTTTTTTTTTTTTATAAATTGATAAACCTGCCCTGCTGGAAGGTAGAAAACAGCTTTATAATCTCTGACACTGCACTTCCACACTGCTAGCATAACAAAATGCTGGAAAATAACCATAATTTGTCTGTGTCTATATCCAACAGGTTTCTTGCAGTGCCCACTTTATCTTTGCTGATATTTTCATTATATATTTTGATTTACAGTTGGTAACCAATACAGACATTTACAATACAGCTGAATAACATACTTACCAGAAAATACAATCAACAAATTTACTATGCTTATAGTCACTACAGATTTTATATTTAATCAATAAGAATAGGTTGGCAAGAAGAGCATTTAAACTATTGTACCCTAATATTTATTATTTAATAATGTCACATTTCAGCTTCTACCACTGATACAACTCACAATTTATTTTTAGTGAGAAGTGTTTCTCCTGGAAACTTAAGGAACCTGCACTGAACAAAACAATATAATAAATGAGGACATGGAAAGCTGGAATGGGCAAGAGCCTTCCACTTTCCTGGAGTGGACTCGACTCTTCTTGAATGGCTTTTGCTTCATTTTTAAATGATAGTCTGGCAGGGAGATTCAGAAGGGGCCTATATTCTAAAGCCTGTGGTTTTCAATCACAAAAACAGATTTTACTGAATAAACCCATGTAATTCCACAGCTGCCAAGCTATGTGGTTTTAATGAATTACTAGCTTGCTGGGCTAAATGTGCGATTACAGTGTTAAGACCATTACAGTGACAGGGGCTCTTTAGGAGAATGTAGAGTTGGACTCATAGCATTAAAAAACTCTGAATTACAAGTGGAGGGAAGAAAACAAAAGTAGTACCAGCAAAATTTAAAGTTTTCTAAAACAATATTCTGCTAACATAAGGCACAAGAAGAATACTTCAGGAAAAGGGTGTGATATAAAAGGTCTTTCTGATGCTCTCTTGAGATGACCTACATAATAAATAGTAATGATAACATTTGGCATCTAGTAGTTACCTTTGAAAATAAACCACAAATGTGTACTAAAAGGCCACACGTTTATTCTCCCAACCATTTGTATTCAATATTCCTTTCCCTCCACTCACGGTATATTCTTAGGGCAGGTAGTGTGTGCTTCTCTGTTGCTGCAAACATAGCACATTTTAGGTGCTACCATATGAACACCTTTCATCTCAAGATCTCAGTGCTTTACAGATGTACCTTATCCTTTATGGCTTTGTCACTTAAGTGCAAGACAGCCATCTAAACCACCATGAACATATCATGCACATGTGCAATATTTCTATTTTTTTTATTTCTTACCTGATAGAGGGGATAAAGCTGTTCAATAACACTGCTGTGCCTACAAAATCTCTTCCATCTAAGCATGTGTAAGTATTTACTCTGGACCAGATGGGTAATTCTGTCTGTAAAAAACTTTAATGAAGCCAAAAATAAACAAAAGTGTCACACTTAAGCAAATGGTAACAGTTTAACATTGCGGTGAACTAAAGCAGTACTGAGAACAACATAAGCAGGGGAGGAGCAGGAGGAAATACTCCCTTAGTATCTCTGTTCTGCCACCCAGCCTCACACTGAGAGGTAACTTTCTCTACAAGTAGTTCTAGTAAAGAAAATGGTGCTACTCATTATTAAGCAGGGGTGCGAGTAGGGCAGGGGCTGCACTCTGCTCCTTAAAGGAGCAGAACACAGCTAGGGAGGACGGTAATTCTTCATATGGCTGTAACAGCACAATACATATGCTAACAAACTTAAACAAAAGCTTTATTTAACTTTGTTAGCATATGTATTGTGCTGTTACATTGGTCAGGAGTCCTCAAAAGGAGAGGGGTGGGCGGGATGAATGGTGTTTAAACAGTGTTTTTGAATCTGTTTCTCTCCATTGGTCTGAATTATCCATGACATCCATACTGCATCACATCAAGCCCAAATCACTAGAGGAATGCTTCTGCTTGCACTGACCAGAGGATGTTTGGATTCTGATGTCAGCCCAGTTCTGCAGCCTGATGGGAATCAGGTGTTGTCCCCAGTGTACCTAGAATTCTTCTTTGCAGACAAACTAGTCTAACATGCATTTTGTTAACTGGAACTGGAGCAGCAAAACAAAGAAAACAAATGCCTCATTTTCCAGCTTTGTGGGTGAGAGAACTGTAAGAGAAGATTATAATGCAGGACACTGACAGCCTTAAACCAGCCAGCTGCCTCAGGAATGTGCCAAGAACTTTGCTGAAAATATGTTCCTCATCTTAGCAACGGAGCTAAGTCTTATCATACATTTGCCCACCTTTATTCGAATGAAGCTCCTTCTGATCTGACAGCTCAGGCATTATCGGTTTCATCCAGAACAATTTACAAACTTGGAACCTAAACCTTAATCATTTGATCAATCCCACTGTAGACTATTTACATGACTATGGACCACTTTTGTGGGCCGGTAAGATTTTCAGGAGTCTAGTACCACAAAGGAAGTTGAATCCCCTATTGAAATGCAATGTTTGGGTACAATACACTAAAGTAGTTTAGGATACAGTTCTACTTGAAATTTGTCTTTTAATAAGTCATACATATGCTGAAATGGCTCCTCACCCAACTCCCATATTCCATATAAACAGACTGAATACTACATATTGGGCGGGAAAGTGAGTAGTTAAGCCTGTTAATCTTTGTATATATAAAGTGGTGTGTCAGAGGGGACAAGGAGAGCATAGGCCCTGGGCTGGGGTTGGAATCACATGGAGAGGTCGTGTGTCCCCCCTTGTATCCCTCCCATGAGTGCAGTACCGACAAGAAATGATTTCTACTTGCACCACCGTTAGTAAGGTGCTAATCAGCATGAGGAAGGCAGCAGAATTCACCCCAATTTAAAACTTAAAAAGCTTAAGAACAAAGGCTACAGAAACAAATGGGGGCACACCAGGGCCGGCTCCAGGCCCCAGCACGCCAAGCATGTGCTTGGGGCGGCATGCTGCTGGGGGCGCTCTACTGGTTGCCGGGAGGGTGGCAGGCGGCTCCTGTGGACCTCCCACAGGTATGCTTGTGGATGCTCCACCGAAGCCGCGGGACCGGCGGATCCTCCGCAGCCACGTCTGTGGGAGGTCCACCGGAGCTCCGGGACTGGCGAGCAGCAGAGCGCCTCCCACGGCATGCCGCCGTGCTTGGGCGGCGAAATGGCTAAAGCCGGCCCTGGGGCACACAGTAGTACAGGAATACTGTTCCAGCCCACCCCAGCTGACTTTAATCCCTTTTTAGATACCATACCAAGTAGTACAAGAGGTTCCTTATTATGCAAGGAAATGCTTTCAGCACATCCATTTTCAAGATAGCCCTCAGAACAGAGTTTTGTTTAATCCTTACTTTAAGTCATAACTCAGTCACCATCATAACTCAGTCACCATCATGCTAGGACATATGTATTGAAACACTGTTCGAGTCTTTGAGTAGAAAATAGAAAAAAAAAAAAAGTTACCTGGTGCAGTAACAGAGGTAAGCTTTCTGCTGTATACTCTCTTCTCAGACAGCTCTCTAGCTCCCTCTGCATGACATCAGCCTGAACAACAAGAGATTTTGCCCCTGCTACCTACAAGCACAGGTAATTGGACATCAAGCAAACTTTCTGGGCAAATATAGATACCCAGGAAAAATGATATGCTGCACTCATGTTTTGTAATAGGCAAAACCAACCCCCCAGACACACACACACACAAAGTCTCAGGAGAAGGCTAATTTTTCACAATCTGGGATACAAAATGATTTTAAATAAAGAAAACCGATTATTATGAGCCTGATCCTGTAGCCTTTGAAGCCAGTGGGAATGATTACATGAGCAACAGCTACAGGATTGAGCTCAAAATTATCAGTATCATGAGAACAGCTGTTGTAGAGAAAATAAAGGGTTGTGTTGTTTCACTACTATACAATTATATTAATACTCTCCCCACCCTACCCCCATGCACCTTATTGTCAACAGTGGAGACAACAGTTGAAGTTTTTTTTTTAAATGAGCAAAACTGTATCTGAAGTTATATTCTAAATAGTCATAGAGAATTATTTAAAGGTGACTTTTTTCATGCTTGTATATTCTTTAGTTACCTGTAAAACTTTCTTCAGTGTCACCTCCCTTTCTTTTCTGAAAAACGAAGCGTCCTTTGGTATTGGAACAGAACTATAGAAAGATTATCCAGAAGAATATTACAGTCTGTTAATATATTCCTTTGTCATAATTTGACAGGCCCAGTACAATTCAAGTTGTATAAATCAATGGTAAATATTATCCATGGTAAATATCCCCTTTTTAAGGCTGAAAAGTTTAAAAAATTATAGAGAGAGAGAGATAGAGAAAGAGAGTGTGTACATCTGGGCAGGGCTTGCAAGCCCTACTCAATTAAAATCCTCACTGAAATAAAGGCTTTGCCTGAGTGAGGTCTGCAAGACATGACCCCCTGTTTATTGACACCGAGGACCAAGGCTGTAAAAAGGATAAGAGACAAATCTCTTACCCTCTCTCTCTCTCTCCCTCTCTCTCACACACACACACACACACTGTAGATATATTTAAAAAATTGTACACATTAACAAACTATTGTCAATATTAAATATTTTTACTACTAAATAAAAATGAACGTGTATGTTTTAAATATCAACCAAGTGGTATGAGCTGCAGAATCACGTCCAAAAGCAATGTACAGGAAATCATATTAGAACACTTAAAGACACCCCTCTTCAATGAAAGAAGTGACAGAGGATTAATTAAGGCTGCAGGGAGATTTTAAATTTTGTTTTGCGATTTAAAACATAGAAGGGCACTGAATTTCCAAAAATAATTTAGAATTTTATATTAGCTTTCCCGTACTACACAGTGAGTCAGCAGTGGAGTCAGGATTGAAAGAAAGAGTCAAGGTTCCTGGTTCCCAGGTCTGTGTCCAAGCCTCTAGATCACTAAGCATGAAGGACTTCTAATAAGAGGAAACAAAAGTGCATGAAACAGACACTTATAAAATACATAATTGACATAATCAGCCCTCTTTTCCTCATTCACCAAGAGGTTTTCTTTACCTGTAAGCTCTATCTGGTGTTCCCTGCAGTACCCCATTGTCTTCTATTTCTGTCTTCAGCTCTGCCAGTTGAGCAGCTAGTTCTTTTTCCAACTGCTGGACTCTCTCAGTGGAAGAGATCTTGTAAAATTCATCCATACCGTAAACCTCAATGCTTTAAGTCTACAACCAAAGTATAGTATAGGACAAGCCTAGAGACAGTGTTTTTCCCCTCAAGAGCACAGTACATTGTCTACATGCACAGAGATTTTCTTATGGTTCCAAAGGAAGACGATTTTTTTAAAAAGAGAGAGAGAGATTACAGGTGGTATGTGCTGCATATGAGATGACCATCAGGACATATATTATAATGAACACTGTGAATTTTCTTCTCGTGTGGGAAACACCAGATCCACTAGAATTTCTAAAGAAATCCCATAGTCTAATTTCTATTCCTGACTGGAATTACACGCTTTGCAGTCTTGCGTTTTGGGATTTATTGAGCAAGGTTCATGGAGTTTAATCACATCATTGCTAGGTGACCTTGGGTAAGTCACTTCCCTGTCTCTGGGCCTCAGTTTCCCCATCTGTAAAATGGAGAGTTACTGATACTGGCCTCTTATAAAATGCTTTGAAAGGAAAAGCTCTTTACAAGAGCTAGGTATTATCATCATCGAAGGCTGAGGTGAGGCTTGGGGTTTTTGCTAAACAATCAAAATTGATAATGCAAAGTCACCTGGTGTGACCCCGTCCCTTCAAAATCAATCTCTGCTCTCCAGCTGTACTGTAAGGGTTCAGGCAAAAACTCTTCTACTCTGATAACAAGTACACAAATTAGTAAGAAGTAACAATAACCAGCATCTCATTCACACTGTATAAGATTATTATGGAACCAATTTTAAATTTCCTGAAAACAGATCATGCATTTGTTACAATGCTACTGAACCGTAACATTACAAAAAAAAGCAACCAAAAGTCCACCTTCTATAAGGGGATATAGAGTGTGGAATTAAACAACCACCTGGACTTGAAATATTATTTGTATTGTGATAGGGCCCTGGCCTGTAGGTGCTATTATGCTAGTCATGGTACAAATATATAACAAAAAGAAGGTCTGTGCCCAAAAGAGCTAACAACCTAAGGCCCCAGTCCTGCAAACATTTACTCACATGAAGTCAATGATACTATTCACTGGAGTAAAGTTAAGTACATGCACACGTGTTTTCAGAACTGGGGCCCAAATTTAAGACAAGATACAACAAACTGATGTGACAAACAAACAAGGAATACAAGGGAACAAGTAAGACAGTTATGAATAGTACCTAACCACTATCAAGTGTTTTTGATTCATCAAGCCATGGAGGAGTTTTAAGGGACAGATCCAAAGTCCACTGAAGTCACTGAGAAGACTCCCACTGATTTCATTGAGCTTCGGCCCCACAGAAGGTCAATGTGTCTCTTTGTGGATTTCCCAGATGTGGGTGAACTGAAGAAAATAGAACTTTAAATACAAAATAAGAGCATATGCTCCCATATCTCTAGTTTCTAATTTGGCTGCCATAAAGTTATCACAATTCTGTAGGATACTTTTATGTTGGGAAGCAAATGTCTCTCAGTAAATCTTCCAGTCCACACAAACATCTGTAGTTAGTTATATTAGTAAGTATCCAAGTCTTGATATTTTTCTAAAAGTGTTTTTGCCAGTTCCTATTCCCAGAACACAGTGGATTTATTGAAATGTCTAATGGCCAATCCCTAGTTATGCTAGGAAGAAGATTGTAACATGTTTTCAAACTTAATTCCTTTTATACAGAGACAAAATCTTTCCAGCAGTTTTAAGTAATAGAGTATTACTGTTTAACGTGTGCTAGCATATTTGATTAACACCAGAAGTGTGAACAGTTGTTGGATACAATTTACTTTTCTAGGTATCCAGTTATATTGTTTGACCTGTATCCTTTGTCCTACTTTGCATATGTCCAATTGTAAACTACGACCGTAGATTAAAGCATTAATCAATTCTCTTGTCATTGATAATCTTGTGCAAGACTAATTTGTATAACTCAGTGTAAAGGGGTAAGGCTGATTGCTTTTCTTTGGGACGGGTCATTGTAACACTTGTCTGCTGACTTTGTAATAATATTCAAAATGTGAATAAACATAAAAAGTTAAAATAGTTTCAAATGCAAAGGACATTGAATGTTTTCTTTCTTCTATGTATGATTCAAAAGGACCTGTAAGAGATTCCAGACCAAGCCCTCACTAAGCCAAACTTACTGCTTCAGTAAAAATCTGTTTGACGCTCTCCTACATACTAGTCATTTACACAATTCAAGACTGGGATTCTCGAAGGAGCCTAGGGAATTAGGCATCTAAATCCCATTGAAATTGAACTCCAAACTCTTATTATAGGCCCTGATCCTGAAAACACGTAGGCACGTGATTAACTTTACTACTATGAGTAGTTCCACTGATATCAATGGAATGACTCACGCTAGTAAATTTAAGCACATGGCTACATGTATGCAGGAACAGTGCCTTGGGCTCCTTTAAAAATCCCATCATAAGTAGTTAACAGCTGCTTCCAACTGTAAATTTTCTAAATAAAAAATAACTTGGCTGGTCTCTCCACTCTAGGTAATGCTGAGATACTATTCCAAAACAAACTCTTGCAGTTACTGCTATAAGAATGCATTTTTCATTTCTAGAATTTTTCCTCCAGCTAAGGAAACTTTGAGGTTTACATTTTATTATCTGTAGAAATAATTTTATCTATACTTTACCTCTTTTTTAATGCATGTTACAGTACATCAGTTCTGTTTTACTCTGAGAAAGGAAACACATGTTGAAAAATTTAAACAGTTCCTGAGAACAAATAATAGTAAGACACTCCTGTTAAAAAATGAGTTGAACTGTTTGGTGCTGAAATATAAAACATGCATAAAAGTTTTTGATTATATAAATGTTTAAAAACTGCTTTATGATCAACTCACCTCTTTTCTCCAAAATCTCATCTAGACTCAAAACTGAATGCTTTTGACCTAAAATTAAGTAAAGATCTCAAGTAACTACCTATCTGTCATGAACCATTTGTACTTGGTTTCCTTTTCCATCTCCTCACAATTCACAGACAGGCAATCTGAGGGGTGTGTAGTAACCTATTTATGTAGAGTACATATTTTATAACACATTTACTATGGCCATTCAAACGTTGTCCCTTCCTCCATTCTGTAAACAGAACCACAGCACTAAAATCTCCATTGCCAGCTTCACAGCCATACAATACCTGTCTAACTCCCCGGAAGTTGCTGTCAGCCGCTGCTTCTAACCAACCCTTGTAGTGAGGGAAGCGTTCCGCTCCTATCACTGCAGTAGTAACACGCAACAGTCTGTCCCTCAGCTTTCTAAAGTTAAGAACAGAATCGAAATCAGGACGCAGAGGAAGCAGCTGATACACTCGCCACTTTCCCAGTGCGTGGACAGGCCCAGCTGTAACCATAGCAACCCTAGTACACTCAACGTTCTAAGGGCCGGGGAAGCCCAAGGAAAGGAGCTGCGATTGCCTTTGATCGTCTCTGGCTCTGATAGTGCAGGGACGCCCTGGGGGCGGTGCCTGGGTGGTGCTGTCCTAGTGCAAATATGTTCACCTGGTACTTGCACACAGGGGGTAAAACTCTGGTTGTTTCTTGTCTAGATTTAATAGCAGAAGGTCTGTGGTTTATTGCTTAGGTGTAAGATCCTCTGCCCTCTTGCGAGAGGCGAGTGCAACCCTTTGGACTATCTGGGATATGACATGGCTATTAAGTGTTAAAAACTTTTTGAAAATAGGCTGTAGGGTCAGGACTAGGTAGCAGGGCTCTCACGGTAGTAATGCTGGCTCTGCTAGCGACTCTCTGTGTGGTAACCTTAGTTTTCCTTGTACCTTAGTTTTCCTATCTCGAGAGATATTTGTCTACTTCACAGGGATAGCAGGGAATAGATGGCTTAAGATCACAAGATAAGAGGGGCTCCTAAGTGAAATATGAACCTAAAATCAGAGCTGGCTCTTTGCAACTGCAGAATACTGCTTCTACCTCTAGCAATGCTGACTTCAATGTATACAAATGTTTCTTTTCTTCATCCAAGTCCCATCTGTACTAGGAAAATAATTAAAATGCCTTTTTAAACACTAACGTAGTCAGGATTTGATATCCTTAAAAATAAAACCATGTTAGCTGATCATGATCAATCCTTTGGGTCAATTTGAGGCTACCCCTACCAGTAAACATGTCTTTAAAAGGTGTATATGCTAGTTTTTAAAATTATGTTGGGGAACACATTCTAAAACACAACCTATTTTTCTAGTCCAGGCATGCTCCAAAAGAAAAATCTTAGATCCAGCTTTTGGCACAATTTAGAGGGAAACAGACCTGAAATAAACATTAAATTTGCTGGTCTCCTAGAGTAACCAAAGCTGTAAAACAATTCACTAAGTTTATAAGACTCCCAGTTAGACAACTTTTTAAAAAATGAATAAATTATAGTAAATCTGTATATAGACAATACAGCACATACACCACAAAATATATGCAGTCTTCTTTCATCACTGAGATGTCACTGAGCATAACCCATTAGTCCAAAAGTGCTTATTAACTTTATTCCACAACAGTGCAGTGCTGTCATCTTCTGATTAAAGACCCACTTCTGACACCACCAACTGAAAATGCTGGGAAACAGAGCTTGGCTCTACTTTTTGCAAGGCCATATCTGCAAAAAGATTTGTGGGGACCACCCTGCTCTCTTCACACCAGAGATCAGTAGCAGAACTTCACTCACCTGCCACAACATTGTTTTATTTCTGGTGTATGTACACTTTTAAAAATACCCTTAATTAACGAGTTGCAGAACCCCACTAGAATTTTGACCTGTAATTGGACAAACCCTTCCCCTTGCTACACTCCAGATAGCATCAATGCTCATAGCCAGCGGGTTGAGTGTAGACAGTAATTCCCAGGAAAAAAATTGTGCATTCTACCCATCCCTAAGTAGAAAAGGACGCCATCTTTACAGCAGCTTCTACTCCTTTCCTACCATGAAGCTGCTGAAGCTTCCAGCAGGTGTGGCTAATATGCCTTTGTGTGAGAGTGAAAAGCAGTTGCTCCTAGTTATCTCATGGTGGTGGGTTTTTTGCGGGGGGATTGTGTTGTTAGCTTGTTCTTAATAGCAGGTTTATTCAGGGCTGGCTCCAGGCCCCAGCGCACCAAGCGTGTGCTTGGGGCGGCATGCTGTGGGGGGCACTCTGCCGGTTGCCGGGAGGGCGGCAGGTGGCTCCGGTGGACCTACCGCAGGTGTGCCTGCGGAGGGTCCGCTGATCCCAAGGCTCCGACGGAGCATCTGCAGGCACGCCTGCGGGAGGTCCACCAGAGAACCGGGACCAGCGAACGGCAGAGCACTCCCTGTGGCATGCCGCCGTGCTTGGGGTGGCAAAATGGCTAGAGTCAGCCCTGGGTTTATTTATGCTGTTACAAAGGCACTATTTCCTTGGAAGCTTCTCAAGTTGAGAATTAAGGGTCTACCTTAACCAGTTCCTTCCCTCAGCTACTTCTGTTTTTGTGGCACCTTAGAGACTAACACATTTATTTGGGCATAAGCTTTCATAGGCTAAAACGCTTGTAACACTAAACTACTGATTTATCCACTTCAAAATGTGAGGATACAGCTATATTTACTTAGCATTACCATCTCTCCCTATGTACTCCTTGGAGGGAAAACAGTGGTGCAGAGACAGATAGCACTAAATCAGGAATTTATTGCATCAAGATTATTATAATATCAAGTCTGAATAATTAGCTGTTCATTCTGCTATATTTACATGAGAGGAAAGTAGTAGTAATCCTAGAGTACACAAGGGGACCTAGGCATTGCAGCACACAGTATTACTGTGCCTAACTTTTAGTTGCCTAGAAAAGTCACAGGAACAACCCTGTGATCCACCATGTTGAATTAGGCACCCAAGTCTCTCTATATAGAGAATGGGGAGAGATAGGCATCTAAAAATGCAATTGACCGAGCCAAGCAACTAGGGAGGCAGTCACCTAAGCCAGCCAATGGGAGATGCTGACCAAAGGAGTGTATCATAAGCCTCATCCTTCCCTCAGAGATAGATGCCTAAGACCAGGCAGTAGAGAGGCACCTATCTCTGCTTGTGATCCATGAACGGAAAGGAGCTGCTTGGAGTCAGGCATCTTAGGCACTTCTTGCAGGAATGAATTAAAGCACCTGCCTCTCTCCATGATCTCTCCTGTTGAAGCTGTTCCACTAGTAGATAAATAATGAAAGATTAAGAAAATCATTCAAGTAGGGGGACCAGACCCAAGGTTTCCCACTTCTTAGGTAGGTGCCCTAACAACTGTGCCACAGCAGCATGCTCACCTGTTCTAGCCCAATAACTGGTCCTATGCACGCAAATTATAAAAGAATCATTGGGCCAGAGTGCAGACAGTCTGTGGCCCATCAGATAAAGCATCCACGTGGGGGGTGGGGGTGGGAGACCCCTGTTCAAATCTCTCTGGAAAACAGGAAAACCACTGCATTCCGCCAAGCAGCAGGGAGTTGCTTAAGTCAGCCAGGGGAGGCAGCATTGCAACTCCCAACCCCTACAGACAGGTGCTCATGCCAATCTATAGCTCCACTGAAACACTAACAAGCGCCTTGCGTTGACTGCACAAGACACAAAAGAATTTTCCGAGATGTAAATTATCTAAGAAATGTGTTCAAAGGATATACTCATGAGACACCTCGGACCTCTCAAAACCTACCTCTTCACTTGCCCATTACACTTCCCACTGGATAGCATGCACAAAGCTCAGCTGCCACCAGTTTTCTGCACAAACGTGATGTAAATACCATGTATGGTGAGTTTAAAATTCCCCCTTCTATAGTAATGGAGGGATATGCGATATCTCACACCCAGGGAGATGGGCAGAGTAGACAAGGGGATGAGGAGAGGGGAAGCCAAGATGAGTTGTCACATACTAATGCCAGTGGTCTCGCAGGTACTGTTGACTACTTCTAGGAAGCAGTCCCATGGAACTCTACCTGTTTTCCTTCCAGTTGGCTCAGTAAATCGATGTATTTGTGAACAACTGATTATGGCCTCCAGGAACTGGTCTAGGACCCTGGAAACCGTAGACTTGCTGATGCCAGTAGTCTGTGCAGCAATCTGCTGAGAGGATCCTGATGCCTGTATCCCCAGTGTGGTGCTGACCCAGTGGTGACAGACAGTGGCTGACTCCTGTGTACAGTTGTGGCGAGGTTCTCATGAAGAGCATCAAAAAAGGTGTTGGAGAGCATCTGGGCCCAGCACATACTACTGGATGCAGGTCCACTGAGGGATCCCCATGAAACTGTGGTGGGAATGGCACGTTCACCGAGATGGCTGCAGTGGATAACCTCAGCCTCTGGCTCAAGCTTGGCCTTGGCCTGAGACTGGTGCTTGGGTTGGACTATCTCTGCCCCTGTTCTTCCTCCTCTTGCGGCCATAACTGGTGCTGCAACATGAAAACACTGTTGTTTATCATGCTGGACCTTGCTCCCTGGCCTCCCACTGCCCTGCCTAGTAGCAGCTCAGCTGCCCCCACCCCCATCTCCCTTCTTGCTCCATAGCCTTTTCCCAGCCCTCTCCCCCCTTCCCTTGGTTATCTATGGTTCCCCTTTCCTACCCTAAGTGGTCCGCAATTTGTGCCCCACTAGAGGACCCATTAGCTACCCTCTGATGTGTTAACCCAATACCCTGTCCACCTACACCTTGCACTACCGGACTGCTGTCTCACCAACAGATTTTGCTTCTCTCTTTCCCTCCCCTCCCCCACTTCTGTCATGCTCAAAATCTTGCTCATACTCACCTTCTGCCCCCCTGGGCTGCATAGACTGGTAAAAGCCAGGTACTAGCTGGTCTCTGAGCACACCTACTGGATCAGGCCCAAAATGAGAGGTATTCCTCTTCCAACCTTTCCCTGATTCACAAATCAGTCGGGGTTAGGCAAGCAATAGGCACCCAGCTGCCTAATGCAGGCCAGCAGTGTACATGCTCCAGGGGCTAAAATTTAGGTTCCTAGGAACTTTTACAATGGAAATGTAGGCACTGAGTGAGTTAAGGCACCTACCAACAGGCAGCAGCTGAGTGGGAGTTTTGTTAATCACAGTGGTGCTATGTATAGAAACTTAGGCAACTAAGTTGCTTTGAAGATCACACCCTGAGTACTAAATATTAGAAGTAGAGTGTAGCTCAGTTGTACTAACAGCAGCAAGAAGCTGAAAGTCTGAAAACACCACAGCTGTAGTGGGTTGGGTCATTTTTTACATATTTGAGTATAGGCATGGGGTTCTAGGCCCAGTATGCACAATGGCTTCAGCCATCTTTATACGTTTCCACTACGCTGGCTTATTGCGTGATTTAGACAGGCTCTGTTGATAAAGAGTTCTAAGCTAGGCATCTACTTAGGTTTTTAAGGATTGGTCCCTTCCACATATCCAGTCAAAATGAGTTTAGCAATATTCATATTAAAAACATGGCTGTTAGAGCAGTATCAATGGTGCCTTATTAGCATTAAAGAGTCAGATGTGGGGGATTTTTGTGTTTTTGCTTTGTTTAATAAAAAGAACTCACACCATATTTGACCCAATATGGGCCATTAAGCCCTCTGATTGGCAAATGTGTATAATACAAGCCATTACACTTTCAGAAAAAGTACTTCATAGAAAGAAAACCACCTTGCTCTATCATTGCAAGTGACTTTTGACAAACTCCCTCTGCAAAACAAGCAATCTTCAACATCAGTCCTTTGAATGCAGGCACTAAATTTTATGTCCTAGATAATTTTCCACTAAAAAAATTAGCAAGTGCACATTCACAGACATTGCACTTGTCTGCATTAATTCTAAGAACCCAAATATTCAGTTCTCACAAAAGGAAGACTCCCACTGACTTCACTGGGAATTTTGGCCCTGTTAGGACTACAGGAGCAGGCTTCAACCATCTCCTTTCAGCATGGAGGAAATATGATAGTCCTGAGTTTTGTCCTACATTAAGGAGTTTTCCCTTCCTTCTCTACTGAAATAAATTAAATTTCAAAGTGTGTGCATGTATGTTGATGAGGAGGAAAGTGGGTAAAAGAAACAGATTGCATTTCTTATATATTTCAAAGATAGTTCTATTTTGTAAGTTAAAAGAAAATGAGACACCTCATGAAACAGTTAAAACAGATTTTATTACAAATACGTTTATCTACAGGGAAAGTGAGTTTGTTCAACCGAAACCTAAAGTTTCAACTGAAATTTACTAGCAAATGTAGACATGGCATAAATGAAATATTAAACTTTTAATTCAGTCTAATATTTGTTAAATCCAAACCTATGAAGTGTCAGACACTTTTTTTTTTGGCATATTAGTAAGAGGCACTACCTATATGATAAAATGTAAAACTATTGTTCCCACGTGATATCATCTTTTTTCAGCGTTGATTGAAGTTTCTGCACATTTTTTAACAGCTGAAGAGAGCTTTTGCTTTTCTGCACAGGACAGTTTTTTGATGCACTTCTGCTTGGAGTAACTGGAATCTCTCTTGTTCCTTTTAGGTCATCAGATTTTGGTAGGACATGAGCTGACTGTCTCTTCAATTTCTGAGCTTTTTGCTTTAATTTGTGGACCTAAAAAGTGAAGATTATGCATAAAAGTTTTAATGCTCAGAAAGGATATTGGCTAGAGACCCAGGCACCATGTAAGAGCCACAGGGTCTCAAACACCAACTATAAATGAAAAAAAAAAAAAAAAAGTTTAGCTTACCAGGTTTATTTCTACAGAAGTAGCAAGCATAAGAATTTTACTTTGAAAATGTAAATAAGATAATATAAAAAGATAGCTTTTTTGTAAAATTCAAAATGTAAATGTTAGCATGAGACACAGACAGAGTCTCTGTTATCTAAGGCTATGTCTACGCTATAGCCGGCATCAATGCTCTGAGATTGATCCACCCACAGTTGATTTAGCAGGTCTAGTGAAGACCCGCCAAATTGACAGCAGATAGCTCTCCAGTCAACCCCTGTACTCTACCCCTGACGAGAAGAGTAAATTAAGTTGACGGAAGAGTTTCTCCCATTGACCCCCACACTGTAACTTGACCTAAGGTAAGTCAACTCCAGTTACGTTATTTACACAGGCACAGCTACAGCACTATAGCTGCACTGTTGCAGGGCTTCAGTGTAGACACTTACTACAGTGATTGGAGGGGTTCTCCCACTGATGTAGGTAATGCACCTCCCTGAGAGGCGGTAGCTAGGAGTTAAGTCAGTGTAACTACATCTCTCAGTGATGTGGATTTTTCATATTCCTGAGAGACACTGCTATGCAGATATAACTTTTCAATGTAGACCAGCCCTCATCAGTTATAATATCCTATTTATGGCAATGTTTTCCACTTTAGCTTCATTCCAGACGTTCGGTATCAGCCACTGTATCAAAATATTTACCTAAAGCCTCAGCACCTCACTAAGCTCTTTTTAAGAATAAATATCAATCATGAGGTTGATATTATTATGAATGCTTTTGAATGTCAACCAATATGTATGTATATATGCATGCGTCTTGACTTGCAGTGCAGGTTCCAGGGTACAAGATGACAAAATTAGGGTATATGAGAAAGTTCTGGACATATTCTGAAGTGTTCATTATGTGGATTTAGGTCTGAACTATTTCTAAAGCTAAAAAACTCTAAAATGAATTCAAGTCATCATTGCTTTCTAAACAGAGACAGGGATGAGTGTTTGAATCTGACACATGCTTCAAATAAGTTTCTTGTTGAACCTGTATGTCTTGGAATCCCAATGGGACTGTACATTCTAAATATATGCTGTTGCCAGAGAGAGCCTGAATAATTATTTTCATCATATTCCAATAGTTTGCTCCTAAGTAAACTCTTTAAAAATTATTTCCTTACACTAGCTTGGTGTTTTTTCAACTTTGATATCTGTTCCCCTTTAATTTCCATTTGCTTTACAAGACAATCCAATTCACGTTCTAGGTCTTCACGAACTTCACAGTTTTGAGTTTCTTGTATCTGCTTCAAGAGTTCTTGATGTTCACTGTTAGAGACAAAGATATTTGACAATAGTGTTGATATATTTAAACAACATTCCTCTTACATGTACTTCTGTAACATTGCACAAGTTTCAACTCCAGAAGGTCTCCTCACTAGAGAAAGAAAGCATGTTAAAATCACTGATATACAACTAATACTTTTTATACTAAATATATACATATACATATATAATAAAATACAAAATTACCCAAACATTCAAATTTTCTCATTACTTAATTTTCCTTCTACTCTGAGCCTGCAGCTAGTTTACTCATTTTGTTACCTCACAACCATTTATCTCATAAGACTGAAGAAATAAGCACCTGAGTGTGCTGGTACTGCAGCATCATGCACAATGGGAATTTGGAATGTGAAGATTAAAGAGCCTACTAAAGTAAATAGCAGGCCACACAACACCAACATACACACACACACACTCACACACTCACTCTAGATTGCCTCTCAGAGTGAGAGCGCTTAACATAATTCAGAAAAACTTGTTTTACAACCACTAATGAAAGTTATAGTGCTTTTGTCAAATCAATCAAGTAAAATTAAGAATTCTACTGGGAAAAATTAACTGCATGGTTTGTTGCTACTGGCAATTACTGTTCCAAACATTTCACTTTATGAACTAATGAGAGAAAACTAGTTTAGAGCTCCCTAATTCATGGAGTAAAGCTATATATTAATTACAAAGGATAAGAACGTTTTACAGTTAGACGTTATTGATCAACAAGCTCTTTATGGCAAAGGGCCATGCCTTCTTTTATATTTTAATACAATGCCTAGCACAAAGTGAGCACAACTAAAAATGAATAATTATTTCTTCTCTTCATAAATTCCTCCAGCTTAAATTGCTACTCTAAAACAAATATTTTCTCTGATTGGCACACAACTAATAAGGGAGTTATAGCTAGAGCTTTGTGAAGAAGAGATTCTGCAAACAGCTTAGATTAATCAATTCCACATGTCCTGACATGAGGACCAACAGCTATTTCAGTATGATTTCTAAGATAGGAATTTTAAAATGCTATGTTAATTCAAAACACATACTATTTACAAGGATTAGATGGACACCAGCAGAACATCTAGTCTCCAACCCATGCAGTTGTCCTTGCCGAACTAATGGCCCGTTCATCTCAGGCCTCTTGTCAGTTACAATAAGGTCAAAGCTGGCAACAACCCTACAGCAATATGGTTTACTCTTCTAGGTATCTGATAAAAGGTTTCTCCAAAAGGAAACCTACCATTTTGCTGTGTAGCTCTGAGGATAAAGATATCCTTCAGGCCTTATTTTAGATAGCCTGATGCACTAATAATCATAAGTGCAGCTTTATTAAAAAAAAATTAAAAGCCCCAAAAAAGTACAAAAAGAACCTCCACTCATGAGGTTCTGCTCATGAGGCTCTTTAAATGCAAGGGCTATCTGCAAGATCCACCCAAACCCCACTCCCCAAATATTTTTAGATCCAAACATAGTAGAGTACAACCTCCAAATAGCCCTCACATGGCTGCAGCTTGCAGCCATTTTTACTGAAAGTATTACAGTCTTTTTATCCTTTGGGAGAGAATACACAGATACATACTTACAAGCTCATTTGGCCTAGCTCATCTTGTATCGCCAGCAAAAGGTCAGATAGATTATCAGTGACAGAAGAAGATGTGGAACAAGAGGATGCAGATTTGCAAGCAGTAGTTCGTCTAGAAATCCTGTGTTCATCTGCTTCTACACACCGTGACAAGACACATGGACTACGATGTTTCATCATATGTAAGACACTTTGTACATTTGCACTAACAGAATGGCTGGAGCTGGCAGACTTGAGAGAGGAGAAAAGGAAACTTCTGTAAGCAGCTATAATGAAGGGAATCAATGGAAAAATGTTCATTTAAAAAGAACGTGGCCACACGTTTAAATGAGAATCTAATAGGGCTCACCTTCCCAGCCACAAAAGGCAGCATCCCAGCCTTTAGGCAAAATTGTGGAGGATGTACTTTCTTCAGAGCAGATTTTTTCTGACAGACAGTAGACAGAAGACATGTTTGCCTAACAGTGCAATCTTAAAATTATTCTTTCAAATTAGACTGTAAACTCTTGGAAGCAAGGGCTGTTTTTGTTCCGTGTTCGTGCAGTGTCTAGCACAACAAGGTCCTGCTCCAGGACTTTGGCTTCTAAGTGCTACCACAATACAAATAATAAAGAAGAGCATAATCCAAATATTTTGTCAACAAGCCTTCCCCACCCATCCCCAGTGAGAACAAGTCTGAGCTACACTTCAGCAAGAAATCATTCCATACAAAAGCAATGCTCCATAACAGCCAGTGAAATATGCAGTCTCGAGTCATCTCCTTTAATGGGTATTAAAGTTTTCCTACTTCTCCCAAATACAGAAGAATTTCCAATAAGACTGAGATCTAGTACACAGTTAATCTGACAATTCAGTAGTAGATTACGATTAGAGAAATTTAGCACCACCTATGTGGCATTTAACAGACTCAGTTTTACAAGTCATGTCATTTTAGCAGACCTGTAATGCCTGTGGATGAAAAGAATGCAGCGGGTGAAGTTCATCTTGACTTCAGTAGGACACTTTCTATAGCATCTCAAAAAAAGTCCTAGTTCAAGTGGTCTTGAAAGTAAATTCAAAAATCAACTAAGGGACCATAAACACAGGCCAGTGAAATGGCCATGCATAGTTTAAAGTTATGCTGGAGTAGGCAAGTTTTCTATTTTAAAACTAGGCATTACCACACTAGACATATTTTATTTATCTAAAGAGAGGGGAAAACAGCATGTTATATTTCCAGAGTAAAATGACAGAGTACAGAGAGCCAACAGAACCCCACCCACCACCACATTTCCAGTAGCATCCCTATCACTCCATGAATGAGATGCTACAAAAATAAGAGAGGCATGTTAGAGACATTATCACTCTGCAAATGACAAACTTGCATGTTACTTTTGCAATTTTCTTTTTCCGGCTTTTCTTTGTTGGTTCGTTTTGAGAGGACACTGAAGACGCTAACATTCTATTGATCTCAAGTCCAGTTTGAAGCTATAGTAATGAGAAAAAAGTATTTAATATCAAAAGTTTTTAAATAGCACAGATTAATTCTCTCTTTCACATGTCGAAGATTCAATTAGACGCATTACTCACTGAAATCTCTGGGAGGCATGAGGATTATAAAAGGGGATATGGAGATGGAATATGATTCAGGATGTCATGGTATCAAATATACCTAGCAATCTCCAAGGCAGCGTTGCAATTTCCAAACCCAAGTACAGCAACTGTATCTCTTGGACTACCACAACTAATTCATAGATTCATAGATAATGCTGCAGTGAGCTGAGGATATGGCCATTTAAAGCGGGAAGAGGTTTGGACAACATAGGAACAGACATATTGGGTCACCAATGGTCCATCTAGACCAGTGTCCTGTCTTCCAACAGTGGCTGGAGCCAGATGCTTCGGAACAAACAAGCAGAATAGGGCAATCAAAGTGATCCATCACCTGTTATGCAATATTTAGCATCAGTCCCATTGTCCAAGCCAGGGTTTTTTCTAGGGATTACTTTACAATTACTGTTGTCTATACAAAAGATTAATGTAATAAGGCAAGCATCAGAGGCGTAGCCATGTTAGTCTGGATCTGTAAAAAGCAACAAAGAGTCCTGTGGCACCTTAAAGACTAACAGATGTATTGGAGCATAAGCTTTCGTGGGTGAATACCACTGAAATCATAATAAGGCAGTTAACATTCATCCCTTAAAAGGACGAGGGCTCTGTGTTTGCACATATAAACAAACCTGGCTAAAAGATGTGGTAGAACTATCATCAGCTCAAACTACCCCAGCCAGATACTTCATTGACCGTGAATCAAGAGAAGTCATGGCACCTGACCTGTAACAGAGAAGGTTTCCCACCCCAGAATCAACTCTGATAGCTCCTGGATTATGGTAAAATCTGACTAGTAGTCAGCATAGTGATCACACTGGTGCACCAGAGTCCTTTCTTGCACTGATGGAGTTTCTCTGCAGTGGCACTTCAGACAAAGTAATTGCTCTCGGCAAGCTCTGTATTATGTATTTTTTGATAAAGTCAGACATGCACAGCCGGCTCTCTGCTTATGTGGTGGCAAAACCAGTTAAGAGAGAGACCCAGAGGATTGTGTTTTGGGCTGTGGCATTCAGCTAAGTTCTGGAGGTGTTGGGGTAATTCTACAGTTCCTGACTGATGGACGCCAGTGAGGTTGTGTTGGAACTGCTGCAGGAGGTGACTGCAATGGTGAAAATGGGTAAGGAGCTAGCTTCTCTTATTGTAAAACACTGTATTATATATAAAAAACATGGGAGGTAATTGTCTTGCTCTGTTTAGCACTGGTGACGCCTCAGCTGAAGTACTGTGTCCAATTCTGAGTGCCACATTTTAGGGAAGACGTAGATAAACTAGAGTGTCTAGAGGAGAGCAACAAAAAATGACAAAAAAGTTTTAAAAACCTGATTTATGTGGAGAGGTTAAAAAAAGTGAACATGTTTAGTCTCGAGATAAGATGACTGAGGTGGGACCGGATAAACAGCCTTCAAATCTGTTAAGGGGTGTTATAAAGAGGACAGTGATCATTTGTTATGTGTTATCCACTGAAAGTACGATAAAATATAATGGGCGTAATCTGGAGCAAGGAAGATATAGATTAGATATTAGGAAAAACCTCTATAACTATACAGGTAGTTAAGTTCTAGAAGAGGCTTTCAAGGGAGGTTGGAAAAACACCTGATAGGGATGGTCTAGGTGTACTTGGTCCTATTTCAGCACAGGGGGCTGGACTAGATGACCTCTTGAGGTCCCTTCCAGATCTACATTTCTGTAATTGTTAGGTCCTTGCAACGCAAGAGTTGAAGAGTAAGTATTCTTCTACAGTAAATTCCCAAAAGAATTGCCCTCTTTCAAAACGGCTGCTACCTAGTATAGTTCTCAATGAGAGTGAGGCTATGACTGCCCATAGCTAACATGCCCTCTTTTAAAATGGCTACTGTCTCTCAGTATTCCTAGTGTGAGTAAAATCAAGCTGCACTCAGGGAAGATGGTGGCCCTGGCAGCAAAAGCAGTTCTTCACAGAATTCTCTATAACTTTTCAGACTCTGATGAAGAAATTTTTTATTTAATAGTGAAAAAAATGAATCTTACAAAGAAAAAGGTCTAAGTGTAGACAAATGTATAGGATTTAAGTGAGTTTTACCATATGGAAAGTTGAAAGTCTCTGTGTTACTCCATTAAGATAGTTCAGGACTAAAAGTTTAACTTAGGATGCTAAGTTACTTAATTGACCCATTTTATAATTAAACTAACTTCTTATAAATTCTCAGAAAATTCATTGTTTATTCAATGAGAATGTACTCTACTTCTGAGGAGAATGTGCTGTATTCTTCATGCAATTAAAAAAAAAAAAAGGTTTAAATCCCTGCTTTAAGTGCAAAACACAACTCAGCCTTACCTAAGGAGCTGATGTTCTAGAAGAAGCCAAATATGCATAAAAATATAAACCTCTCTAAGCAAAGCTTATTTTGGAGTTGTCATGTTAGCGTTACAGAATTTTCCCCAGCTAATAAACAGGTTATAAAAAAAAGTGTCTTGAATAGCGACAGTATTTCCTCAGTGATAAATCAAGTAATTTGGCTATCCTACCTGAGCAGCTTTATCTTGTATTAACTTACGCTGATGCTCTTCTTCACGAAGCTTTTCCTCCAGTTGCTTGATCTTGTCCTGAAACAGAACACAAGTATGGTTAGTCACATTTAAGGCTGGCCCAGTGAATCAGAATTGGCAACCACTTTGCAATTTAGTAATTGACTATAACAAGATTGAAAGAATCTCGAAAAGCAGGCTTAAATTGCTCAGATTTATAGGAAATGAAGTCTGAGGTAGAAGGCAAAGTGAATGTTGAGATCTTATACTCCTCTGCTGAGCTACAGTTGATAAATGGTCTGTGTATTTTAGCACAAATTGGCAACCATGGCACAAAGAAATTTGAAATGAACTGTAACCGCACATGGTCATGTTATGCTTGCTTACTTCTGCAGTTCTCTGTGTAGTGCTAAGTCTGAAGCACTCCTTTTCTAGGACTTCAAGCTTTTCAAGTTTTGCATGGAGCTCCATATGATTCTGATCTTTTTCCTTTTGAAGCGGAGTCTGGAAAGAATAAGCAAAAGTTGAATTTGACAGCTGATAAAATAGTTTGACACACCAAGAAATCTCTCACCACCGTGAACTTTGTTTAAATAGTTTACAATTTTAAGTATTAAGTTCAGTGCTATGAAAAATGCCAGACAGACAAAGCAGGGTTCAGTTTCCACCACTGTCAGAAGTTGATAAAGTATATGTAGGAACTGAAGAGAAACAGTCAGATGAAAAAAGAGTCCCAATTCAATTACATCACATAATTGCAAACAACTAAAAACTGACAAATTTTGTAAGTGCTTGCATAAAAATGCTAGAAGTCTCAAGATTAAGATGGGTGAACTGAGTGCCTGATAATTAAATGAGGATATTGATATAATAGGCATCAGAGAAGATTGGTGGAACAATGACAATCAATGGAACACTAAAATACCAGGGTATGTACTTTGTAGGTATATACAGAGTAGGTCATGCTGGTGGGGGAGTGGCACTGTATGTGAAAGAAAGCATAGAGTCAAATATAGTAAAAATCTTAAATGAATCAAACTGTACCATAAAATCTCTATGGAGAGAAACTCCATGCTTGAATAATAAGAGTATACCAGTAGGAATATATTACTGATCATCTGACTAGGATGGTGATATTGAAATGCTCAGGGAGATTAGAGAGACTATAAGAACAGAAAAGTCAATAATAATGGGAGATTTCAACTATCCCCCTGTTGACTGGGTACCTTTCACCTCAGGACAGGATGCAGAGATAAATTTTCTAGACACTATTAATGACTGTCTCTAGTAGCAGCTAGCTCAGGAACCCACCAAAGGGAGAGGAAATTCTTGATTTAGTCCTAAGTGGAGTACAGGATCTGATCCAAGAGGTGAATATAGTTGAACTGCTCAGTAACAGTGATCATAATATAATTAAATTTAACATCTTTGTGGAAGGGAAAATACCAAAGAAGCTCACCATGGTAGCATTTCATAAAGGGGAACTACACAAAAATGAAGAAGTTAGTCAAACAGAAATTAAAAGATACAGTCACAAGAATGAAATGCCTGCAAGCTGCATGGAAACTCATTAAAAACACCATAATAAAAGTTCAAATGAAATGTATATCCCAAATTAAAGAACATAGAGGACCAAAAAATGTGGCTAAACAGAGTAAAAGCAGCAGTTAGAGGCAAAAAGGCATCCTTTAAAATTTGGAAGTCAAATCCTACTGAGGAAAATAGAAAAGAGCATAAACTCTGGCCAGGCAAATGTAAAAGTATAATTAGGAAGGCCAAAAAAGAATTTGAAGAGCAACTAGCAGGAGACTCAAAAACTAACAGCAAATTTTTTTAAGTATATCAGAAGCCTTCCAAACAATCAACCAGTAGGGCCACTGAACGATCAAGCTGCTAAAGGAGCACTCAGGGAAGACAAGACCATTGAGGAGAAGCTTAATGAATTCTTTGCATCAGTACTGCAGAGGATATGAGCGATTTTCTCACTCCTCAGCCATCCTTTTTAGGTGAAAAATCTGAGGAACTGACCCAGATTGAGGTGTTTTTGGAATAGATTGATTAAACAAACAGTAATAAGTAACCAGAACCAGATGGTATTCACTCAAAAGTTCTGAATGAACTCAAATATGAAATTGCAGAACTGCTAACTGTGCTATGTAACCTATCCCTTAAATCATCTATAAACAGATGGCTAGAGGATAGTTAATTTCACACCAAATTTTTTTTAAAAGGTTCTAAAGGTGATCCTGGCAATTACAAGATGGTACGCCTAATTTCAGGACCAGGCAAATTGGTTGAAACTATAGTTAAGATAGTCAAGATAGTTTAGACCAAAGCAGACTGTGAAGAACTTCAAAAAGATCTCACAAAACTAAGTGATTGGGCAACAAAATGGCAAATGAAATTTAATGTGGATAAATGTAAAGTAATGCACATTGGAAAAAATAACCCCAACTATACATATAATATGATGGGGGCTAATTTAGCTACAACTAATCCAGAAAGAGATCTTGGGGTCATTGTGGATAATTCTCTGAAGATGTCCATGCAGTGTGCAGTGGCAGTCAAGAAAGCAAACAGGATGTTACAAATCATTCAAAAAGGGATAGAGAATAAGATGGAGAATACCTTATTGCCGTTATATAAATCCATGGTACGCCCACATCTTGAATACTGCGTACGGATGTGGTCTCCTCTGTACCTTTTCTTATGCTAGTATATCTTTTTTGAGATGAGAAGGGCAACTAAAATAATTAGGGGGTTGGAACGGGTCCCATATGAGGAGAGATTAAAAAGGCTAGGACTTTTCATCTTGGAAAAGAGGAGACTAAGGGGGGATATGATAGAGGTATATAAAATCATGAGTGGTGTGGAGAAAGTGAATAAGGAACAGCTATTTACTTGTTCCCATAATATAAGAACTAGAGGCCACCAAATGAAATTAATGGGCAGCAGCTTTAAAACAAATAAAAAGAGGTAGTTCTTCACACAGCGCAGTCAACCTGTGAAACTCCTTACATAAGGAGGTTGTGAAGGCTAGGACTATAACAGGGTTTAAAAGAGAACTACATGAATTCATGGAGGTTAAGTCCATTAATGACTATTAGCTAGGATGGGTAAGGAATGGTGTCCCTAGACTCTGTCAGAGGGTGGAGATGGATGGCAGGAAAGAGAGAGATCACTTGATCATTACCTGTTAGGTTCATTCCCTCTGGGGCACCTGGAATTGGCCACTGTCGGCAGACAGGATACTGGGCTGGACGGACCTTTGGTCTGACCCAGTATGGCCATTCTTATGTTAGTGTAGAACAGAATTATCAGACACACAGATGAACACGATTTGTTGGGCAAGAGTCAACATGGCTTGTGTAAAGGGAAATCATGCCTCAATCAGTCTATTAGAATTCTTTGAGGGGGTCAAACAAACAAACAAACAAACGTGAACAAAGGTGATCCAGAGCGTAGACTATACATGGACTTTCAGAAAGCCTTTGATGAGGTCCCTCGCCAAAGGCTCTTAATCAAAATAAGCAGTTATGGGATAAGAGGAAGGTCCTCTCATGGACCAGCAACTGGTTAAAAGATAGGAAACAAAGGGTAGGAATAATTGGCCAGTTTTCAGAATGGAGAGAGATGAAGAGAGGTGTCACCCAAGGATCTGTACTGGGACTAGTATTATTCAACATATTCATAAGTGATCTGGAAAAGGGGGGTAAACAAACAGTGAGGTAGCGAAATTTGCAACTACTCAAGATAGTTAAATCCAAAGCAGACTGTGAAGAGTTACACAGGGATCTTACTAAACTGGGTGACTGAGTAACAAAATGGCAGATGAAATTCAATGTTGATAAATGCAAAGTAATGCACATTGGAAAACCATCTCAACCATACATCCAAAATGATGGGAGCTAAATTAGCTGTTATCATTCAAGAAAGATCTTGGAGTCAGTGTGGATAGTTCTTTGAAAACACCCGCACAGTATACAGGAGGATGTACACTGTACAGCAGCAGTCAAAAAAGGTAACAATGTTAGGACCCATTAGGAAAGGGATATAGAATAAGACAGATAATATAACGCTGCTATATAAATCTATGGTACAACTACACCTTGAATACTGCATGCAGTCCTGATGAGCCCATCTCAAAAAAGGTATATTAGAACTGGAAAAGGTACAGAGACAGGCAACAAAAATTATTAGGAGTATGGAACAGCTTCCATAGGAGAGCTTAAAAAGACTGCAACTTTTCACTTTGGAAGAAAGATGACTAAAGGGGGATATGACAGTGGCCTACAAAATCATGAATGGTGTGGAGAAAGTAAGTGTTAGTTACTCTTCGACATAACACATGAACCAGGAGTCAGCCAATGAAATTAATAGGCAGCATGTTTGAAACAAACAAAAGGAAGTGCTTCTTCATACAACACAACACACAGTCAACCTGTGGAAACTCATTGCCATAGGATGTGGCGAAGGCCAAAACTACAAATGGGTTCAAAAAAGAATTAGCTAAATTTATGGAGGCTAGGTCTATCAATGGCTATTAGCCAAGATGGTCCAGGGTGAACACCCTTGCTCTGGATGTCCTAAACCTCTAACTAACTGTCAGATGTGGACAACAGGGGATGGATCACTCAGTAATTGCCCTGTTCTGTTCTCTGAAGCATCTGGCACCAAACACTGTCTGAACACAGGGTACTGGGGTAGATGGACCACTGGTCTGACCTAGTATGGTCATTATGTTAGTTTGCCCACAGAGTGTGCAAGCAGCAACAAGCCTAGCTTCCCTAGGGTTTAGCTGCTGCTGAACCTCAGCCAGAACCACCACCAACTAAACCATGCAGTTAGAAGAGGCAATTATCTAGGGCACTGAAATATTAGAGGCAGCAAGTATTCAATATCTGGATGTGCGCATAAACTATGATTACCTAGGTAATCATTACTAGAGTCAGCCTGGACCTGGAGGAATAGGAAAATAGTGGTCACATTGTAAAGTGGCCAGAGAATGCATGAGCAAAGTGCTTGTCAACAAAGGTCTCAACTGGCATGTTCCCTTCTGCCTCCCACCTCCTAAATGTCAAACTTGTGTAACAGAGTTTAGCATTCCTTTACACAGTTCAGCCACTACATGGCACTGTGTGTAAAATACCTTATTTACACTAGCCTCAGCCATACCTGGCAGAGCATTAATGGATCTTACAACAAACACAACTGGTGTGTACCTTGCACAGATGCAAGCTCTGCAGTCAGTCCATATCTGATATAGGAACATGCCATGGTGTCAGAAGCAAACTAGGACAGAAGAGAACAGAAGGAACAAAGCAACAAAGGTTGCAGGATCTCATCAACATACCACTCTTCAGTGCCCCAGAGAACTTCAGCTTTGACAAACCTCCACAATGGACAGACAGTAAGAATTCTGAATTACAAAATTCTGAATTGCACAAAAGCTCCACTGGGAAACTGGAGATATAGCAGGATCTTTTAGTTTAGGCTATGGAGAAGCAGTCAGAGCATCTCTTTATATCCTTTGACTTTACAGAAGACAGTCACAAAGATGACTATGAAAGGGTTCTGGCTGTTTGATACCCTAGAGAAATGCGCTTTTTTCCCCTCCAACCAGCAAATTCAAGAACCAGGGGAAGATTTTGACTGTTTTATAAGAGCTCTGCATACATTGGCTGAAAACTGATTTTGGGAATACAAAAAACACCCACATGAAAATATCAGACAAATTATTGGGTTAAGAGATACAGATGCCCCCCAGGTTAAACAAACCCAACTTATGCAAATCCACACTTTACAGAAAAAGTTCCATAAGCTAGAAATAGGACAGAGGGGTTGTTTTTTTGTTTGGGGGTGAGGGGACGTAATTGTCAGGTATACGTTTCCAATTTACGCAAAATTTGAGTTACGCAAGGTGTTCCGGAACAGAACGCAACGCCTACATAAGTCGGGAAGTGTCTGTAAAAATCTTTCACAGCAGATATATAGGAAAAACAGAACACCAGGTAGAAGCAACTTGAAATCCCTGAAACTAGCTTAGAAACGATAAGACAGACACTTGAATGTTCAAAGTATTACCATAAAGTCCCCAACGCAAGGAGAGAGAAATCCCCCAGGCTAAAAAGGGACAAATTCCAAACCTACATGCACAAGGTGTGGAAAAAGTCATATCCCAAGAGATGATGCATGTCCAACCAGAGGCACATGCTAAATGCATGAATATGATCATTTTGCAGCTGTTTGTCACACCAAAGAAGTCAGGGAGTTGGCTGATATGACAGACAATCAAGAGCCACTGTTTCTGGGATCTAGAACTCGTGGCAACAGAGAACCTGCCTGGAGAGTGAAAGTGAATACTCATGGCAAAACTATTGACTTGAAAATTGACTCAGGAGCAATACTCTCAGAAGGCCCTTACAATCACCTTCAACCTCTCACACAGCTGAAGTAACCTGACACCACTCTGAATAGCCCTGGAGGTATTCTGAACTGCATGGGCCAGTTTCACTACAGTGATAAAAGCTTTGCATTCAGAGTGTATATGTGATCAAAGAATCACAGACCCACAACCTTCTCAGCTGCAATGTGGCAGCCATGATGGGCCTAGTTAGTAAGGTGGAAGCACTTGGTGGAATATTTGGTAATATTAGACTTTTCCAAGGAGATCCGCTACAAATAACCCTAAGAGACAATGCTGAATCATATAGTGTACATGAATCTCACAGAATTCCTATCCCATTACTACATAAAGTGGAAATTGAGTTAAAGAGAATGGAAGGGATTAGCACACTGAGAAAATCTCTGATCCAACAGCCTAGTACGCCCTAATGATAGCAGTAACAAAGAAAAATATGGGTCTGCACGGATCTTAAAAGACTTAATGAAGCTATGGGAGAAAAATATATCCTCCCAACACTAGATGACTTCCTCCCCAAAGTGAAAGGAGCTATAGTAACCTCAGAGCTCGATGCCTCGAGCCAAAACTGGTAAATTCCTTTAGTCCAAGAAAGTGACCAACTGACTACATTTATCACACCCTTTGGGAGCTTTTGCTTGTGAAGATTACGTTTTGGTTTTACCAATACACTTGAAATTTTCCAAAGAAAATGGCAGAACTGTTAGCTACAACTCCTATATGGATCTTCAATGGAAGAATAACAAAAGTCCTAAGCCTAGTCAGTGAGCCTGGACTGAAGCTAAACAAGGGAAAAATGTGTTTATCACCTATCTCAAATCAAGGGCTTTGGGATAGACAAACAAAAATGGAATCACTCCTAGTCCTGAGAGAGCAAAAGCAATTCAAGCAATGCACCAACTAACACACCAGAACTGAGACGTATACTGGGGATGGTAAATTACCTTAGTCGATACCTACAGGACCTTTCTACAGTGACAAAACCACAGAATGAACTATTAAAGTCCAACACATCTTAGCTATCGTGGCCAAATCAAGACTTTGCCTCTAAAAAGGTCAAAGAAATTATCTCAGTGGCTCCTGTTCTCAAGTACTAAGATGTGAACAAACCTACAACGGTCAGTGAGGATGCAAGCAGCTATGGCCTAGGTGTATTTTTGCAACAACATGAGTGGAAGCCAGTTGTATCTTGCTCTCACACTCTCACTGAACAGAAAAACGATATGCACGGATTGAAAAGGAGTGCCTGACAAATGTATGGGCATGAGTTTTATTAAACAGATATCTGTGTGGATTGAATTTGTTTATGCTAATAGATCATAAACTGCTTGTAACCCTCATCAATGGAAGAGGCCTGGCATGATAAGGTTAACTCAACTGCTAAATATGTTCCTGGGAAAAATCTGGTAGTAGCAGACACTCTATCACAGAGCCCAGCATTGCACTCAGCTATGCATGAGCTGGAAGATAATGTAAAGGCATACATGAAAGCTGTGGATGCATACAGACCAGTGTCAGAGCACACTACATCAGTTACAATAAGCAACCTCAACAGACACGCAACTTCAGCAAATTCTAAATTACTTTAGGGTCACCTGGACTAAGTACCTAAAGAACAAACACTAAGGAAATGACAAGAGACTACTCATGACTTTATAGTCCATGCACCCCAAAGGAAAGGCCATTTCATATTAATTCCAAATGAAAGAAGAGAAGAAAATCTTAATGTCCTTCATGGGTGAAGTTTAATGATTAATTAAATGCCAGTCAGCTTCGTGGCCAGGCATTAGCACGGATGTGAAAAATAAAGTTATTTTATGTGAACACTGCAGATGTAACAGACCAACACAATACAAAGAACCTTTAGTAACATCACCCCTATCAGAGAGGCCTTGGAAGAAACAAGCAGCAGATTTATGCAAACTCAGAGGACAACTGGTCACTATGGTCTATTGTGATGCTATAGGATTAAAATAGGACTATGCAGATCAGCGGTCCCCAAACTTTTTTGTCTGGCAGGTGCCAGATGACAAGGCACGGAGGACCGTGGCGGCAGACCAGCATCCGCTGAAATGCCGCCAAGCGGCAATGTCAATAGGCGCTGCCACCAACAAGCAGCGTCATCCAGAGATATCACTGCCAAAATGCCGCCGAAAATCAGCAGCATTTTGGCGGCGACACCTCTGGATGATGCTACTTGTCAGCGGCATTTCAGCAGATGCTCGTCCACTGGCCAGTACGCAGGCACACTTAGACACCCCGGCAGGCGCCGCATTGGGGACCCCTGATGTAGATCTTTGTTGCTACCACGGTTATACAAATGCAACAAATCTTGTGCAAAGTATGTCACATATGGTGTCAATGGAAAAGTTGTTTGAATACAATTATCCTATTTGTATGCATGTATTGTTTTCATATTTGAAGTTATGAATATTGACTGTATACCTGTATTTAAAATGTGTTTGCTCCTGTTAACATCAACAAGATAGTTTACATCCAGTCTAGCCAGCACATTGTGAATGGACTATTCAAGTTGATGGCCTATCAACAAGCACAATGGGCCATGGAAGAAGTTTATCCCCATCTGATGGGCTTTCCTGTGGATGTGGGTAATGGCCCCTGCTATGACTCAAAGCGCGCAAGGGCATGTAACCAGTTCATGTGACACTGAACTCCATCTTATGCCTGAACTTTTCCATTGGCTGTACTGAGAGCAGACCTGCCACATGGGAGAAACTGTAAAATGCCTGGAAATCCCTCTATTTTGCCTCTTTCCTGCTCTAATCACTGGACTATGGATGTCTACTAATGGGAGAACTCTAATCAAGGGACTGAGGACCTTCCAATCTTTTGGAAGCAATCAGAGACCTAACAAGCCAGCAGTTTATGCCATCACTGCTTCAAACCTGATCCAAGAATTTTGCAATTATTGCATACATTTGATTCCTTTAACCAATTTTAACTCTTTTTTTTTTTTTCTTATAAGCCAACCTTTAAATATTAGGTACTAAAGGATTGGCAACAGCGTGATTATTGGGTAAGAGCTAAGTTATATACTGATCTATGTATGTGGCTGGTAGTTTGGGATCAGTAGAACCCTGTGGTTGATTAAACTGGTTTTAAATAACCATTCATCATTAAGTCTAGTGTCTGGGAATTGAAACAGAGACTGGAATACCTAAGGAGGCTGCAGTTCTGATTTCTTGTTAGCCAGTGTGGTGAGACAGAAGTTTACTTTTGTTGTTGGTTTGGTATATCTTATGGAAGAATACCATCAGTGGGGTATTTCTGCCCTATTTCTCAGCACTTTGTCCTGCACTTGGTATTCTCAGTTGTGACCCACTGAAGCAGAGGTATATTCTCAGGTATATAGAAATAACGTACTTGAAAGATATAACATATTGCAGTATTATCACTTCTGCTCACTCCAGAACAACTTGTGATGGACAATGGACCACAATTCCCTGCAACATAATTTAACTCATTCTGAACGAAATATGATTTTGAGCATATTACTAGCAGCCCACATTACTCGCAAATGAATGGAGAAGTTGTCATAGTATAATTCCCAAATCTGGACCTTAGCGTCCAGGATATGGGTACTAGCATAAAGTCCTCTAAGCTTAATTACTAGCTTAGAGTCTGTAGCGCTGCCACCAATCAGGAATTTCTAGGGCCTGATACCCTCTGGTCCCCCCAAAAACTTCCCTGGGGACCCCAAGACCCAGATTCCTTGAGTCTCACAACAAAGGGGAATAAGCCATTTCCCTCCCCACTCCTTTCTTTCCTCCCAGCTCTTTCCCGCCCTGGGTACACTAGGAGACCACCGTGATTCAATTCCTTGAAACACAACACAGAGAGATCAAGTTTCTCTCCCCCCTTCTCCCAGAGGCAATACAGATTCAAGTTCCATGAATCTAACACAAAGAGGAAATTTACCTTTCCCTCCCTGCTCTCTTTCCCTTCTCCCCACCAATTCCCTGGTAATACAGACTCAGTTCCTTTGAGTCTTAACTAGGAGAGAAAAATTAAACAGGTCTTAAAAGCAAAACTTTTAATAAAAAGAAAGAAAAAAATAAAAGGTCTATCTCTGCAATTTAGATGGTAAAAAGTTACAGGGTCTTTCAACTTATAAACAATAGAAAGAAACTTTCTCCAGCAGAAACACAATTTAAGCTACTTTCAGCAAGTACACATATGCAAATAAGAAAAAAACAAATTAAAATACAATAACCGCCTTTTTTTCTTACTCACAATTCTGAATAGATAAGAGACTGTAGCAGGGAGATTGGCAGAAACCTGGTTGCACCTCTAGTCCCGTCCAGGACCCAGAGAGAACAAAGCCAAACCCAAAAACCCACACAAAGGCTTCCCTCCACACGAGATTTGAAAGTATCTTTTGTCTCCAGATTGGTCCTCTGGTCAGGTGTTGCAGGTCACTGTTTGTTAACGCTTTACAGGTGAAAGAGACATTAACCCTTAGCTATCTGTTTATGACAGAAGCCAAGAGAGGTATACAGACAGCCAAGAAATTCTTGCTCTTCTGAGTTACAGATCAACACCAATAGCAGCTACTGGATATGGTCCAACACAATGGCTGATGGAAAAACAGCTCAGACCTACTGTTCCAAGTTTGGGAAAGAATATCTCCAAAGTGGCTAGTTATGAAAACAGTCAAATTGGATACAATGGCAAAGAGAGCCTAGGAACACTTATAACTGAATTATGTCCGTTGGAGAGCTGCCAGCTCCAGCCTCTACATAAATCCACGGTACGCCCACATCTTGTATACTCGTGCAGATGTGGTCGCCCATCTCAAAAAAGATATATTAGAATTGGAAAAGATTCAGAAAAGGGCATCAAAAATTATTAGGGGTATGAAATGTCTTCCTTATGAGGAGAGACTAATAAGACTTGGACTTTTCAGCCTGGGAAAGAGATGACCAAGGGGGAATATGATAGAGGTCTATAAAATCATGACTAGTGTGGAGAAAATAAATAGGGAAGTGTTATTTACTCCTCCTCATAACACATGAACTAGGGGTCACCAAATGAAAATAGGCAGCAGGTTTAAAACAAACAAAAGGAAGTATTTTTTCCCCACACAATGCAGTCAACCTGTGGAAATCCTTGCCAGAGGATGTTGTGAAGGCCAAGACTAACAGGGTTAAATAAAAAACAAATAAACAAAAAAAAAAAAAAAACAACTAGATAAGTTCATGGAGGATACGTCATCAATGGCTATTAGCTAGGATGGTGTCCCTAGCCTCTGTTTGCCAGAAGCTGAGAATGGGCAACAGAGGATGGATCACTTGATTACCTGTTCTGTTCATTCTCTCTGGGGCACCTGGCATTGGCCAATGTCTGAAGACAGAATACTGGGCTAGATGAACCATTGGTTTGACCCTGTATGGCTGTTCTTATAGAGAAAAAGGATGGACAACTCCAGTTGTCAAAGAAAAAGAATTCAGCACCCAGATCATATGTGATCAAGACTGCCAGTGGAGACTTGATCAAAAACCATTGACATCTACAGTTTGCTCCTCAGAAGGAACAGCTAGCAGGTGCAGAACAAGATGACGATGACAATGAGGACTCTAGACCAACCAAAACCAGTCATTGCAACTAATGGACAGCCAGATAACCAAGTTGTTACAAGTCTGGGTTGTGTATTAGAAAACCAGTATGATTCAGAGATACTTAAACCAATATATACTGAAATTTAAAGACAGTGTGATAGTGTAAATATAGAACTTACAAGGGGAGATATAATGGAATGCTAAACTGTATTATACTGTACAGCCACTAGGTGGCACTGTGTATAAAATACGTTATTTTAACAAACCTAAGCCATACCTGCCAGAGCATTAAAGGGTCTTATAATGAACACATCTGGTATGTCTCTTGGCTACAGAGCTTTCTCTGGAAAAGCCACACCTGACACAGGAACATGACAGCTTATTAGGAACCATGAGGGCAGGGGACTGGACTCTATGACCTCTCAAGGTCCCTTCCAGTCCTAGAAGCTATGAAAAACACTCCAACACTAGCAAGCCATTTTGTATAATTCTCTTAATAGCTGTCAGATGGTCATCACTTTTGGTCATTACCAATCCGAGCAGAACTGGGGAGATGTGATATGCAGAAAGTACAATCTTACCATTTCTATAGTTTTGTGCTCTTATTGTTTCATTTATGATACTAAATACTTCACCTGTTGCTCTAGAACCATATTCTTTTCTAGCTCTGCATTGAAAACAATTTTCCTCATGTAATCCAGCTGTTTCTCCAGTAGGGAGCAGCGGGATTGTGCTGCACTTAACTGCACACTAACATCTGTGGAGAGAGACAAACAGTGTAAAACAGTAGTTTTCAGTAACATTTAGCTTCTCCCTCACCCTACGGTCTTGGAGATTTAGAAGTTTTTTTTTTTAATACATACACACACACACATATATACATACACACACACACACACACACACACACACAAATAAAAAGGTATTTCGGCTGGGCTGGATTAACAGGGAGTATTTTAACATATGCAAGACTCAGGATGGGTTTCCTGGCCCAGACCCTTATCTGTGTTACTATTGTCTTCACAGGAGTTACTCAACATTTACACCAGTATAAACCTAATCAAATATGGCTCCCTCCTGCCCCCTCTGTACCTTTTGTAAGATTGGGAGTGCATGTCGGTTGCACTGCATTCTGAGCTGTAGGGACGTCCTGGTTCTTTTAGGAATGCCACCAATGGACATCTCATCCAGCCAACCTCAGCAAGCAAAGACTGATTGAGGGGCTACTCCCTGTTTTGAGGGCCTGAAGCCCGCACGGTCTCATGTGAAATAGCTATACTTCTCATAGAAAGAACTACATCCAGTACCTAAAGCCAGTTTATTTAGCACCAACCTGAAAAGACCAAGAGGATGAGGTCGACGAGGCTTTCTTCAGACCACTAGCACAAGTTTCCAGATCACAGGCCCTGGTGCTCATGGGGGACTTCACTCACTACCCTGACATCTGCTGGGAGAGCAATACAGCAGTGCATAGACAATCCAGGAAGTTTTTAAAGAGAGTATTGGAGACAACTTCCTGATGCAAGTGCTGGAGGAACTAATTTAGAGGGCGTGCTCCTCTCGACCTGCTGCTCACAAGCAGGGAAGAATTGGTAGGGGAAGTAGAAGTGGGTCGCAACCTGGGCAGAGTGACCAGATGGTCAAGTTCAGGATCCTGACAAAAAGAAGAAAGGAGAGTGCAGATGCTTTTTTTGCCTCGGTCTTCACAGACAAGGTCAGCTCCCAGACTGCTGCACTGGGCAGCACAGTATGGGGAGGAGGTGAGCAGCCCTCAGTGATGAAAGAACAGGTTAAAGACTATTTAGAAAAGTTGGGCATGCACGAGTCCATGGGACCAGATGTAATGCATCCAAGGGTGCTGAGGGAGTTGGCTGATGTGATTGCAGAGCCTTTGGCCATTATCTTTGAAACTCCTGGTGATCGGGGGAGGTCCTGGACGATTAGAAAAAGGCAAATATTAGTGTCCATGTTCAAAAAAGGGAAGAAAGAGAATCTGGGGAACTACAGACCTGTCAGCCTCACCTAAGTCCCTGGAAAAATCATGGAGCAGGTCCTCAAGGAATCTATTTTGAAGGACTTAGAGGAGAAGAAGGTGATTATCACCAAGGGCAAGTCATGCCTGATCAATCTGATTGCCTTTTATGATGAGATAGCTGGCTCTGTGGATATGGGGAAAGCGGCGGATGTGATATACTTTGACTTTAGCAAAGCTTTTCATATGGTTTCCCACAGTATTCTTGCCAACAAGTTAAAAAAGTATGGATTGGATGAATGGACTACAAGGTGGATAGAAAGCTGGCTAGATTGTCAGACTCAAAGAGTAGCGATCAATGGCTTGATGTCTAGCTGGCAGCCGGTATCAAGTGGAGTGCTCCAGGGGTCAGTGCTAGGGCCAGATTTGTTCAACATCTTCATTAATGATCTGGATGATGGGATGGATTGCACCCTCAGCAAGTTCGCAGATGACACTAAGCTGGGGGGAGAAGTAGATATGCTGGAGGGTCCAGAGTAATCTAGACAAATTGGAGGATTGGGCCAAAAGAAATCCGATGAGGTTCAACAAGGTCAAGTGAAGAATCCCAGGCACTGCTGCACGCTGGGGACCGACTGGCTAAGCGGCAGTTCTGCCGAAAAGGACCTGGGGATTACAGTGGACGAGAAGCTGGATATGACTCAGTGTTCCCTTGTTGCCAAGAAGGTCAACAGCATATTGGGCTGCATTAGTAGGAGCATTGCCAGCAAATCGAGGGAAGTGATTATTCCCCTCTATTCAGCACTGGTGAGGCCACACCTGGAGTATTATGAACAGTTTTGGTCCCCCTACTACAGAAAAGATGTGGACAAATTGGAGAGAGTCCAGTGCAGTGCAACAAAAATGACTGGTGGCTAGGGCACATGCCTTATGAGGAGAGGCTGAGGGAACTGGGATTATTTAGTCTGCAGAAGAGAAAAGAGTGAGGGGGGGATTTGATAGCAGCCTTCAACTACCTGAAGTGGGGTTCCAAAGAGGATGGAGCGAGGCTTTTCTCAGTGGTGGCAGATGACAGAACAAGGAGGAATGGTCTCAAATTGTAGTGGGGGAGGTCTAGGCTGGATATAAGGAAAACTATTTCACCAGGAGAGTGGTGAAGCACTGGAATGGGTTATCTGGAGAGTGGTGGAATCTCCATCCTTAGAGGTTTTTAAGGCCCATCTCGACAAAGCCTTGGCTGTGATGATTTAGTTGGGGTTGGTCCTGCTTTGAGCAGAGGGTTGGACTAAATGATCTCCTGAGGTTTCTTCCAACCCTGATCTTCTATAATTGGTAAGGCAATATTTGGTTAATTTTTATTTAAAAAACCCAACAAATTGATGATGATTGGATAGGACTGTATTCAATAGCAGCTCATCAAAAAAAAAAATGAGTACTCCTTCAGTTGAGAGAACTAAGAGCTGTATTAACGATTTCTATTATTAGTACAGTGACAGGTTTGTCAAAGTAGTAACGATGTCATCATAAATACCATGACTTTTCTTTGTGTCCAGGGTTTCAAAGGCTGTGGAGCTGCGGGGAGAAGGGGGGCACCTGGGTCACGGCCAGACCACTTATGCTTCTACAGCCCAGCTTGGGACAGGCAATCCAGCCGTGCCAGGAAGGGTAGGGTAGGGTCATCACAGGATGTGGACCCTGCCTGCAGTCTATAGCAGGGAGCCGGGCTAGCCCTGTGGGACAGGAGCCATTGCTGTGAGGTGAGTGCCAGGTGGATTCACTTCGCAACACTCCCACCAAGGCCTCTTTCCCCTCAAGGTCAGGACCCAACACCCACGTAAAATCCCTCCCCTACATTTTAAATGACACACCTATGACATTACACACTATTTCCTCCTAAAGCCATGACTTTTACTACATTTATTGTTACCACTCCAGGATTTTTTATTTTAAAAGTATGACACGTCTGCAACTCTAATTATCACCATTGGAGAGACCTTTTTTCTGTTGTATCAATTCCTCATGTGCTATATCTTTCACATTTGTTTCAAGCTGCAAGGTCTTTTTATACTGGGCAGCCTCAATGGAAAGGCAGCTCAGGTTATCTTCAGCCTGCGATCTCTCCAACTCTAGACGACGGATCTTTTCTTGAAGAGTTTTGAGGGCTGACATCAGAGCTGGTGAACAATTACAAGTTAAGTCTTTATAGTGGATTTAAAAAAAAAAAAGTTTTACTGCATTGCATTATAGTGTTAGCCATTAAAAAAATTGTATTGATTCCCAAAAAACAAACAGAAATGTTTAAAAACCAATAAGGGTTATTAAATGACAGTGTGCTTTTTACATAACAACCTTAATGATATTTGAAACAATTGTTTTGCTTCCCCAAGTGGTGTATGTGTTTTTAAAGCCATATACTCCATTTTCCTTTTTAAATGGAGTAGAAAAGACCATTTAAAAAAAAAAAGCATACATGTGATAAATAAATCACCAAATTATTAGAAGAGCCACAGCATCCACTGGAAAAGTTAACAGTGGGTCCTACGGAGACCTAGAACATTCAACGTACACCGGATAAAAACAAACACATTTTGCACATAGCTAGGTGACAGTGTGCTGTGTATACATGAATGGCCATCTTCACTCCAAATGCTAGTAAGGAGTGCCAGCAAGTTGTAGCAAATTGAATATCAGACTAAAGACTAGAACCTAGGTCTCTAAGTTAAACAGCCAATGCTTAACTTGCAATGCCTCCTGGAGAAGAGTGAGTAATACTTTTTAATTTCTAGATTTCAGAGAACTTTGCAGAAAGGGGTAAGCATTGTTTGCCCAGTTTTACAACTAGCCTAAATACAGAGATTTGCATCAGAGGCAGAGTGATCTGCTGGATAAAATATAGGTTTGCTATTGAGATTAGAAATTAAGTGTTGTTTCTGGCTCAGTTGTATTTTCTGTGTAACCTTTGCACTTTATTTATGCTCTGCTCTTCAGTGACCCAATCTCAAAATCTGCACATTCCTTCTAGGTTGAAGGGGCATTTTCATAGGGATGGCAGGAAACAGGAGCACATTTTAACAGATCCTAGATTTTTCTCTCACTTCTGAAAGACAGTTTGAGCTAGTTTGAGTGCCAACAGATATTCTCTGTTGCCCTTTTTTCTCCCCAATATCTGCTTTATTGACAAAGAACTGCGTCTACTGTCAAACAATAGCTTAACATTCAAGAAATTGCCATTCTTGCCCTTGAAAAAAAGCTTCTTGAATGAGTCAAACTCAACATCTATTTAGGATTCACTTATTGTTGCATCATGTGACTGTTTTGGACAGATTGAAGGGAAAGTTACACACTTTGGAAAAATGTCAAGGAGGAACCATTTTTACGTTTCAAAAAAGTATTTGTTCTCTAACATAATGTGTGGTTAAAACTGTCCTTTCAAATGTTTATGATGAAGTATCACCACAGCTGCAGCTTTTACTATCAAGATGCTATTGCCTCTCCATAGTCTCGCACCTACAGTGAAAGGGCCAGATTCTGACAGAAATTAAGGACTCTGTGACATTCCAATAGCACACACGAGCATTAAGGCAGAGGTAAGCAACCTATGGCATGCGTGCCGAAGGCAGCACTCAAGCTGATTTTCAGTGACACTCACACAGCCCAGGTCCTAGCCACCAGTCCAGGAGACTCTGCATTTTAATTTAATTTTAAAATGAAACTTCTTAAACATTTTAAAAGCCTTATTTACTTTACATACAACAATAGTTTAGTTATATATTATAAAAACTTATAGAAAGAGACCTTATCAAAATGTTAAAATGTATTACTGGCATGCGAAACCTTACATTACAGTGAATAAATGAAGACTCGGCACACCACTTCTGAAAGGTTGCCAACCCCGCCTTAAGGATTCCCATACACAGACAGAGGATTCTCTTGGTGAGGGGGAAATAATGTTCTCCCTCTCCCTGCCAGCTACCCCCATTTTTCTCAGAGCACAGTGGTTGGCTGGATCATGTTGCAGTGACCCCCAGCTGGCACAATGCCCCTAATCAGGGCTGGCTCCAGGCACCAGCGAAGGAAGCAGGTGCTTGGGGCGGCCAATGGAAAGGGGCGGCACGTCCAGGTCTTCAGCGGGAATTTGGCGGCAGGTCCCTCAGTCCCTCTCTTCCTCTTTGAGCTGCCACCAAAGTGCCACCGAAGAGGAAGAGAGGGAGCGAAGGAACCGCCACCAAAGAATGAAGCGGTACAACTGAGCTGCCGCCGAAGTGCCACCTATCAGCTTTATCTTTCCCTCCTTCCCCTTTTCTCTTCACTTCGCTGCTTGGGGTGGCAAAAAAGCTGAAGCCGGCCCTGCCCCTAATGCACAGGGGCCTTAAACTTGGAGCAATACGATCCCCAATATCAAAGGCTGGAAGGCAGAAATGTGGTAAAAAGCCACCTTAGATCTTCCCCTAGGTGTACCAGGTACTGTTCCAGTGTACCTGAAGCCTAAGCCCCAGAACCTGTAGTCTGATAGTTTAAAAAAATAAATAAATAAAATTAAAAAAAAAACAAAAACAAACACACTCACTCTCAACTAGCAGAAGTTTGCATAAGAACTCTGTTAGAGTCAACTACACATGGAGCCTTAGGTTCTTCCTATGAATAAGCCACACTGGAAAGAAACATGTTTACATACATATATAGTACCCAATGTTGCTCCCACCAAAATTAATAACAAATAATTCACATTAACAGCAATGGGAACAAAACTGGGCTCAAAACTATCCATAACGAAAGTAGTTTATAAAACTTTGGTTCTTTACACTGCATTTTCTTATCGAGTTTTCAGGGGATCTTCTTATACAGAAAGTTTAAAGCTAGAGGGAAGCAAACAATGTCACACAAAAATCAAAAGTTTCAAATTAAAGTAATGCCTAAAAGAAAGTGATGAACTTCAAACTCTACAGCAGCATTTTCCTTTGCCTTCAGAGGACATCTCCAATTTTCAAGCAAAACAGATTTTACAGCCAAAGTTAGCAGAGGCTGCAACCAGCTACTATGATACAGCCCCAAGTGTGGGGATACTACTCACTCTCCACACAAGCCTCCAGACCAATGATCTAAATGACTAACATTCACAAGTAGAACAAACAAGGCAATTTGCTTAACAGAGTTTAAAAAAAAAACAAAAACACTTATTTTTTGTGGCTTTACCTTGGTTGTTTGAGGCAGGAAGCATGTCACCAGTGGTAGCTGTTACCTTCTTTGACTTGCTCTGACCAAAGGTAGGAACAAACATTCTATCTGGAGGCTGCAGAAAGCTTCCTATGAAACTTTGCTTTGATTCAGAACCCATGGTCTGTAGAAGGAAAGATGTACATAATGCCATTGTTTCCTAAATGGACTATTATTATAACACTGACCACTAGTTCAAGACAGGGCATTGGACAAAAGTTTGTATCAAATTAAATCAATTGGGTTGGAAAGAACACTGAGCAAGTCAGCTGGTCCTTCCCCCTACACTGTGTCAAGAATACTGTAGCTTAAACAGCTCCCAACAAATGCCTTAAAAATATCTATATCTATCTGTATCACCAATGAGAAAAATGCTACAGATTCCCTTGGCATCTTGTTTTATTACCAAAAACAGTCTTTAAAAAACCAGAATAAAATGTGTTTAGAAAGCAAGGAGGAAACATTTAACTTTTTGACCAGGGAATAATGGACCCCTTTCCTAACACTCTCATATATTTACAGGACAGTTATATCTTATTTTTTAATGTAGAATGAGCATGCCCTTTTCCCCACATATACTTTACCCCACCCTCAACCACTGAATGCACCAATGTAGGTGTTTTTAAATAAACATGTGGAGTCCAAAATTGAATACAGCTGAAACCTAATAATGGCCAAGCAAAAAAGAGCCTTCCTTTTCTTTATTTAAATATGCTATATTCCCATTAATACAACCTAGTAAAGAGTCCCCCCTTCCACATTTTCTCAGAAGCAGATTTTCAAGGGCATGTTTACTCTGCCTAAAATAAGACAGTTTAACTGTATTTGAGATACAGACAATGAAGTTTGGACTAGGTGATTTAGGAAAGTTGACCCTCAGAGCTCAGCCAAAAATGTTCATTCCAGGATAACTAATTCAAGTTCCAGTCAGATATTTATATTAGAAATTAAATATTCAATGCTTGAATATTTGTTATGTATTCCACCCAAATGGAGGAAAAATGTGACAAGAAGAACATAAAAGAAATGCACTTCTTAGTGTTTTTCAGACATCTCGGATTATTGATCATGTATAAACAATATTTTACTTACTGCATTACCTTACTTCTAATTTGACCTTGATGCTCAAGACAAATTAGAAACAAGTTTTAAGACTATATTTGTCAGTTGTTTCATGGTTTCTTAACCCAACCATTTCTTATGGTGATTTAAATATATCTGATGGGTATAGATAGGTCTAACATCAAAACTCTCAGACAGAACTTTGCAGCTCAAGTTCACCTCTATTCAGTCTTACTGCAATATCATTTGAATGATGAATTCATAAAACTGCCCTGCTATTGTAACCATGGATTGTTTGGAGAGTCTGTAGACAATCCCTGTAACATAACAGTTACTAGCCATCCATTCTGGACTCCATATTATCTCAAAGTCACCCAAATGCTTAAGCCCCATTTTTATTCACATTCCTTATTATTTTTCTTTAGTATTATTCACAACTTAATTTGTGAATTTCCTAGGCCTTATGCAGAATTTCTTATTTCAAATTCAACCTCTTTGGTTTTAACTTGGGTCCCAGGAACTTGGTTCTCTGCTGTACTTCAAAAGTTATAATAGCCACAGAAGATGACAGCTTTTATCACAACACATCAGACATGTGCAAGATCTCTTTAACAAACCTAAATAATTAAAGTCAAAAAAAGTGAATACAATACTGAAGTAGGCAAATGTTAAATCATACCATCACAGCTCAGTGGAAGACAATTCTCCTTACAGACACTTACTTCCAGGCCCAGTAATACAGTAAAACTGTGGTATCATACAGCAGATTAAAATACTGCAGCAGACTCACCTTTTCTTCCGGGAGTTGCAGAAAGAGGGTATTGTCTGCCATGGAAGATTATTTGCTGTACCACTTCCAGCATCAATTCCAAAGTCTACTCAACACAGCATCAATGTGGTTTTGGTTTAGACAAAATAATTTACACCACTCATTTGGTGGAGTCACAAAAGGAACCATCTAACAGGAAACATCAGCAACCCACAACAAGAACAAACTGCAGCATCTACCTAAATAAAGTTAGATCCCAGAAGAGAGTCAATTTGAAAAAGATATTCAAAACAGAAATTTTTTTTTCCAGAAAAAGCAGTCAGTGTTCATGTTTCAGAGGGTATTTAAAACATCTTGGTATGCAGCATCTTCAAGCTACTCATGAAATTGGAGATTCTTGGTCGGATACTGTCCTCATGTTCTAAATTGCTATTAAATAGATGCTATCAAGCTCAGAAATCTGCTGGTAAGTACATATATGACTTCAAGACACTCTCACAGGTAACCCTTCAGATGAACTAGAGCTCATAGAGGTTTCCCTAAGACCTGGAACACAGCCAAACTGTCAGTCCACTCTGACAACTTTCGTTAACTAGTTTTAGTGAACAAATAATTTGTTCAAAAGCGAGTACTTTCCTGGAGAGTACTTCAACCCATAACATTCCAATGCCGTTTTATTGCTACTGACAACCACTGTATTCTAGGCTGTCATACAGAACATTGCTACATCATATCTACTATAGATTACAAGCTACCGTATCTAAATTGAACCCTGCCACAGTAGCTCTTACTGATGAGAAAACCTTCTTCACCAGGACAGAAGACCATATGCAATCTTGATTACTAAGCAGCAGAGGATAAAATACAGTAGATAATTCTACTTGCATGGGGCAGGAAGTACAGGAACACAAAAGTAAGCTTTCATTACACTATATCATGATCCTTTCTTTCCAGTTTATAGGAGTTTAATATCCAATGGATATAATTCGGTAATTGAACAATTTACCAGGTGCTTAGATTCACATTCAGCATCAAAACACCTTACTTTCAGGCACCAAGAAAAAAGTCACCAGAACAACAATGCAATCCACAAAGCCTGAGTTAGGCTCCTAGGCTCTCTATACAACAAATGGAGAGACAGGCATATTAGAATATGATCCAAAAAAGACAGCATGTGTAGAGAGCTGCCTAACTTAGCAATGGAAGATGCTGATGACAGAGGTGTGTCTTAAGCCCCACCCCTCTCACAGACAAAAATGCCCAAGTCCCCACTGCATATCTCTGCTTGTGATTCTCAGCTGTGAATCCTCTCTTGGAGTAGATTGGAGAGCGATTTATTTAGCGGGTCTTCACTAGACCCGCTAAATTGACCCCTGGTGGATCGATCGCCACAGCATAAATCCGAGGTAGGTGTAGACAGTGGCGCAGCCAGGTGGAGGGAACAAGGGGAACGATCAGAAAATAAAAAAAAGGCACCACCCGCTGCAGCGCTTGTACTCACGTGGGTCTTCGGTGGCACCTCAGCAGCGGGATCTTCACTCGCTCCGCATCATCCCCCCGCGCCAGCAACACATGCACTCCCGGCTGGCCCCTCCCTCCTGGCGCTCAAACCTTGCCAGGGGAGCCCCTGGGCCAGACCCCTGGGCCTTCCTGCCACTGCTCCCTGCAGGCTGCGCACAGGGCTGGCTGGCTCCGGCTCTGCTCCCGCCGCTGCCCAAATCAGGCGGGCAGGTCCTGGGGTCCCTGCGCCTCCCCCCGCCTTGGCTCTGCAGCTGCTGCTGAGGCAAACCACTCAGAGCCCCCTCCTGGCTGGCCGGAGGACTTCGCACATGCACGAGGCCCTGCCCTAATAAGACGCAGCTGGCGGCACTGTGAGGGGTTCACATTCTCTCACCTTCCCCTCCGGGCCACGCCTATTGGTTCAGGGACTGGACGTGGGTGAGGAGGCAGGGCTCTCTTAAAGGGAAAAAGACACTCCTTCCAGTCCCTTCCTCCTCAGCACTGCATTCTGCAGCGCTTTTACTGATGGGGCGGCACTCTGGGTCTTTGGCAATGGGCCCTTCACTAGCTCCGGGTGTTTTCAGTGGCACTGAAGGACCCGTCACCGAAATGCTGCCGAAGCCCCATGGAGCGAGTGAAGGTCCCGCTGCCAAAGACCGCGCCACAGTGGATGGCGCTTTTTTTTGTGAGTGAGTTTAAAAGGTGCCACTTTTGGGGAATGTGCTCAGGGGGAATGGCTGCTCCTTCCCCAGCTACACTACTGGGTGCAGACATACCCTAAATGCTAGTCTACACTAGAAAAGTTATGCCACGTAAGGACTTTTGAATAACCAACTTTTGGAAAGGAGTGCAAGACAACTTTTTGGCTAACTAAGTACCTGTTATTTCACTTCTTGAAATGTCGTTGATATTTAGGTAAACAACAAGGATGAAGAAACAATGAGAGGTTGTGATGACCCCACCAAATATGATCAGGGTAAAGAAAGAAAGTCCCTGTCAAATATTAAGATTAATAGTTTTCTTATTGTTAAGTAGATAATCAAGTTATAAATTTAGGGTGTAATACAGAATCTTGTGTTTGGTCATAGAACTAGTAGTAATAATGTTATGTAGCAAATCAGAGGAGAGGGTGTTGATAAAAATATGGTGTCAATTTGGGTATAAAAGCATACTGAAACGTAAGTCTTAGCCTTTGTTTGTGTACAGCCTTGTCTGTATGAACTAAGTCAGATCACTGGCAGGTCACGCTCAACTGGTCACAAGGGTGTGGTACTTTGTACCGCTACTGATATAAACCTGTTACTTGGATCTGAACTCTGGAGTTAGCAGTGGTTTTGTCTGCTACAGCAAGTAGTGGTTGTTAGCTTTGCTGGGTTTGTAAAATAGCCTGTGGGCCTGGTTGGTGTCCTGAAAACAAACTTACACACCAGTGTGGCACACCGTACCTCAAAGCAGCACCCTGAACCCCCATCATGTAATTATGATATTTCATACAAAGCATGCCATATAACATGATATATGAAAAGTCATGATCTTCTGAAACCCATTGTTCTGTCAAAATATGTACATCGTTAGTAAGTATGAAGTTATGAGATTTTGCTGTATAGTTGTTAGTGAAATATGTTGTTAGAGAGTCTCCACTGCTAGGTCTCCAGTGACAAAGAAGGTGACCCATTCCCAGGACAGTGTTAAATAACCATTAATCAGCAGGGGAGCTGTAATCAAGGGATTTACAATGCTGTAAGAGGGCCTTGCAAGAATCACACAATGGGGGATTGCTCAACTCTGACTCAGCAAAGTCCACCAGGACATGTCTGGGCTAGTGTTTTCCAGGCACACGGACTGAGGATATAAATAGAATAGAGGACAATGGCATCATGCTTTTATCTGTCTTCTCCCCTGCCTATACTGGAAGCAACAAGAATGCTGGGAAGAGAAAGACCTGAACTGAGGAGACTGGTCCCATGCTTGAAGGGAAAGCCTGTGTACTAAAAACTATAACCTATCTGCAACATCCAGTGGAGTGAGAAAAACTGCTTGGCTTGATCCAAATACTGGTTATTATAATACGGTTTAAGAGTTAAACAGTGTGCCTATCTTTTGTTTTCTTTGGTAACTATCTCTGACCTTTTGTGCCTGCCACTTATAATCTTTCTGTAGTTAATAAATCTGTGTTATATTTCACCTAAAACAGTGTGTTTTGCTTGAAGTGCTTGGGAAATCTCAGCTCAGATTACAAAGGCTAGTGTGTGTCCTCTCCACATTGAGGGAGGGGCAGACTAGTTAATAAACTTACACTGGTCAGGTTTCTGACCGTGACAAAAGACAGTATATTCCGGCAGTGCAGAGCTGACGAGAATTGGTTGGTGCCTTTCTCTGTGTTATTTGTGAGTGGCTCAGAGAACATTTATTTAATTTAGCTTGGTGTGCCACCCCATATTCTGTTGTGCTGAGTGGTAGCAAGGGGTTTGCTGCTTGTTACTAGCAAAGCTTTGAGAGAGAGAGAGAGCAGGCTGGAGCATTAAGGGGGCACAATGGTACCCCAGTTCCAGGTTGTACCCCAGGGATCTCATCACAGGCCTGGTTGGCAGTCCTGAAAACATTCTTACACACCAGTATAACTGTTGGTGAGGAGTGTAATTTCTAGCAATAGTTACACCTTAGCGAGGACATAGTTATACCATTCTAAAAGGTGCCTTTACTGTTCTAGCTAATTTTTCTTCCCAGCTAGAACTTTTGTACTGTTTAACTTCATACGCGCTAGGGAGGTTAGCTACTTTAACTATACCAGTATAACTGAAGTGGCAAAAACTTCATAGCCCACAGACCCTGTGCATTAAGGGGCAGAACAGAGGACCTTGGCATATGGGAAGGGAGAATGGAGGGGCACACAACCAGTGGGATGGGGAATGGGGCTATTGGATGGGGTGCACACAACCTCTCTAGCATGGATGGTTGCAGGAAGTTCTTGTAAGGTGAGATGGGAAAGTGGTACAAATGGCACATGTGGAGGGATACAAGGAACCTCTGGTCCATCCAATGCACTTGGACTGAAGCTACAAAATATGTGACCTTCTAGTTGGGGATACTTTTTCTTCCCCCCCTACTCCCTTAGCCTATCGCATTATGTAGGCACACAACTCCTTCTAACTATAAGTTTTACAGGGCCTAGCACAATGATGATGCCCCATCCTGGTGTGTGTGTGGTGGGGGGAAAGCTTTGTATTTGTAATACAACTAAACAATGGGGGAAAATTAGTTTGTGTGTTTTTAACTTCATTATGAATATATAAGGGAGGCACAGGTATCAAGCAACTGAAACCCAGTTAATTAAGAGAGGAAGTAATTGTTTACTCAATCCAATTTTTATAGTCTGTTTACAACTATTCAGTTGAAATATGAGAGGCTATTTTAAAAGATGCAGTCACCTCCACCCCTTCAAAGAATGTCTAGGAAATTCCCCAAAAGAAAGAACAATCCCACCAGCCAGACGTGACATTCATGACATTTCTAGAAGATAAAAGACAACCCAAACCAAGCCAGGTCGGGGTTTGAAGCAACCTTTCAGGCCATCTAAATAGATCATATACGACCACAACCCATTTTTCCCTTTGCGGGGCACGCTTTAACCGACTTGTTTGAGCGGTTAGCTCCCAAAGCCAGGAGAGGGAGAGAGACGCTGCTCACCTCCGTCAGCGAGGTTTCCAAGTCCCTTCCCCACACCTGCAGCACAAACACAACGCACCAAGCCACGCTCCCGCTTTTGTACGCGGAGGCCGTTAGCAGCAGCCCGATGACCCGCTCCACCACCCGCGTCCATTTCTTCCAGGCAGCTCCCCTCCTCTTTGGGAGGCTCCTTTCCCCGCCTCACTAACTCGAACCGCGGCGGGGACGCGCCGCTGAGACTGGGAGCGGGGAGGTTGGACGCCACCAGCCGCAGGGTCTCCTAACGCAGCTGAGGCCCGAGCGCCCGTAGACGCAGGCGAAGCGCAGCCCTGGGCCTTGGCTCTGCCGCTGCTAGTCCCGAGATCCACCTGCCCGAGCCCCTGGGGAGGGTACGAGAGCGTGGCCCGGGCACCCGGCGCTAGAGAGCGGGCCGCAGCTACCGAGGCGCATTGCGCGGGGGCCCCGAGCGGCGGGGAAAGGCAGCATGAGCCGGGAGAGAGCAGAAGGGGTGACAGGGATCAACCCTCCCGCAGCGCCGCGTTACCTGCTCCTGCTGCCTCCTGGCCGGCGCTAGACTCGCTGCTGCTGTTGCAGGCAGGGGCTGTTCGTTGCCCGGGCCCAGCTTTAAATGTGCCGCCTTCACTCCCGCTCTCAGAGCCGCGCCCAGGGAGGCGGCCCGGGCCCGCCCTTCAGCTCACTCACTGACTGGCATGCAGCTCTAGGAGGTGGCTGGGCCTTCTTCCCTCCAGCCGGGGTCCCAACCCCACTAGCTGGGAGCAGAGCCCCAGGGACATTGTCAGTGGTGCCCTCTAGCCCTGCTTAGAGCAGAGCTAGTCCATACCCTTTTCCAGTATCAAGGGTTCATAGAATATCAGGGTTGGAAGTGACCTCAAGAGGTCATCTAGTTCAACCACCTGCTCAAAGCAGGACAATCCCCAACTAAATCATCCCAGCCAAGGCTTTGTCAAGTATGATTAAAAAACTCCAAGGAAGGAGATTCCACCACCCTCCTAGTGAAAAAGTTTTCCCTAATATCCAACCTAAACCTCCCCCACTGCAACTTGAGACCATTACTCCCTGTTCTGTCATCCGGTACCACTGAGAACAGTATAGGTCCATCCTCTTTGGAACCCCCTTTCAGGTAGTTGAAAGCAGCTATCAGCTCCTCCCTCTTTCTTCTCTTCTGCAGACTAAATAATCCCCGTTCCCTCAGCCTCTCCTCATAAATCATGTACTCCAGCTCCCTAATCATTTTTGTTGCCCTCCCCTGGACTCTTTCCAATTCTTCCACATCCTTCCTGTAGTGTGTGGCCCAAAACTGGACACAGTACTCCAGATGAGACCTCACCAATGTCAAATAGAGGGGAATGATCACATCCCTCCATCTGCTGGCAATGCCCCTACTTATCCAGCTCAAAATGCCATTAGTTTTCTTGACAACAAGGGCACACTGTTGACTCACATCCAGCTTCATGTCCACTGTAATAGCCTGAGCAATATCTTTATACTCCTCCTTGGTCATTTACAATAAATCTTCCACTTCTTGTAAGCTTTTTTTTTGTGTTTAAGATCACCAAGGATTTCACTGTCAAGCCAAACTTGTTGCCTGCCATATTTACTATTCTTTTTACACATTGGGATGGTTTGTTTCTGCAACCTCAATAAGGATTCTTTAAAATACAGCCAGCTCTCCTGGACTCCTTTGCCCCTCATGTTATTCTCCAAGGGGATCCTGCCCATCAGTTCCCCGAGGGAGTCAAAGTCTGTTTTTCTGAAATCTAGGGTCCATATTCTGCTGCTCTCCTTTCTTCCTTGTGTCTTCCCAGCTTCTTCAAAAGTCCTTTTCTGCAGAACTGCTGCCTAGCCATTCGGTCCCTCCTTAGTTTGTAACAGTGCATGGGATTCTTCCATCCTAAGTGCAGAACTCTGCACTTGTCCTTGTTGAACCTCATCAGGTTTCTTTTGGCCCAATCCTCTAATTTCTTTAGGTCCCACTGTATCCTATCGTTACCCTCCAGTGTATCTTCCACTCCTCCCAGTTTAGTGTCATCTGCAAACTTGCTGAGAGTCCAGTCCCTGCCATCCTCTAGATCATTAATGAAGATACTGAAGAAAACAGGCCCCAGGATCAACTCTGGGAGCACTCTGCTTGAAACCAGCTGCCAACTAGATATCAAGCCATTGATCACTACCTGTTGAGCCCAACAATCTAGCCAGCTTTCTATCCACCTTATAGTCCATTCATCCAGCCCATACTTCTTTAACTTGCTGGCAAGAATACCGTGGGAGACCGTATCAAAAGCTTTGCTAAAATCAAGGAATAACACATCCACTGCTTTCCCTCATCCATAGAGCCAGTTATCTATCTCCTCATCGAAGGCAATTACATTAGTCAGGCATGACTTGCCCTTGGTGAATCCATGCTGACTGTTCCTGATCACTTTCCCCTCCTTTAAGTGCTTCAGAAATGATTCCTTGCAGATCTGCTTCATGATTTTTCCAGAGACTGAGGTGAGGCTGACTGACCTGTAGTTCTCTGGATCCTCCTTCTTCCCTTTTCTAAAGATGGGCACGACTTTAGCCTTTTTCCAGTCATCCAGGACCTTCCCCGATCCCAGGAGTTTTCAAAGATAATGGCCAATGGCTCTGCAATCACATCCGCCAACTCCTTTAGTGCCCTCGGATGCAGCACATCCGGCCCCATGGATCTGTGCTCATCCAGCTTTTCTAAATAGTGCTGAACCACTTCTTTCTCCACAGAGAGCTGGTCACCTCTTCCACATACTGTGTTGCCCAGTGCAGCAGTCTGGGAGTTGACCTTGTTCGTGAAGACAGAAGCAAAAAAAGCATTGAGTACATTAGCTTCTTCCACATCCTCTGTCACTAGGTTGCCTGCCTCATTCAGTAAGGGGCCCACACTTTCCTTGACTTTCTTCTTGTTGCTAACATACCTGAAAAAAATGTTCTTGTTACTCTTAACATCTCTTGCTAGCTGCAACTCCAAGGGCTTGTCTACATCACAAAGTTGCAGCGCTGGTGAGGGGTTACAGCGCTGCAACTTAGGAGGTGTACACATCTGCAGGGCATCACCAGCGCTGCAACTCCCTGTTTGCAGCGCTGGCCGTACTCCCGTTTTGTCTCGGGTGTAGAGGATCCAGCGCTGGTGATCCAGCGCTGGTAATCAAGTGTAGACACTTACCAGCGCTTTTCTTGACCTCCGTGGAATAAGCAGGTATCCCAGCATACCTGCTTGAAGGAGAGGCTTCCTCAGGTCTCTTTCCCTGCGGTTTGCAGGGGGGTCCGGGGAACGCGAGAGCAAACCGCGGGGAAGCTGGTCTCCTTCCCCGGTTTGCTCTCGCGTTCCCCGAACCCCCCGTGCAAGCAGGTCTCCTTCCCTGCGGTTTGCTCTCGCGTTCCCCGAACCCCCGAGCAAGCAGGTCTCCTTCCCTGCGGTTTGCAGGGGGGTTCGGGGAACGCGAGAGCAAACCGCGGGGAAGCTGGTCTCCTTCCCCAGTTTGCTCTCGCGTTCCCCGAACCCCCGTGCAAGCAGGTCTCCTTCCCTGCGGTTTGCAGGGGGGTTCGGGGAACAGGAGAGCAAACCGCGGGGAAGCTGGTCTCCTTCCCCGGTTTACTCTTCCGTTCCCCGAACCCTCCTTGAAGCCGCCCAACAGCGCTGCAGTGTGGCCACATCTAACACCACTTGCAGCGCTGGTTGCTGTGAGTGTGGCCACTCTGCAGCGTTGGCCCTATACAGCTGTACTAATACAGCTGTAACAGCCAGCGCTGCAAAATTGTAGATGTAGACATACCCCAAGTGTTATGTGGCCTTCCTGATTTCACTCCTGCATGCCTGAGCAATATCTTTATACTCCTCCTTGGTCATTTACAATAAATCTTCCACTTCTTGTAAGCTTTTTTTTTGTGTTTAAGATCACCAAGGATTTCACTGTCAAGCCAAACTTGTTGCCTGCCATATTTACTATTCTTTTTACACATTGGGATGGTTTGTTTCTGCAACCTCAATAAGGATTCTTTAAAATACAGCCAGCTCTCCTGGACTCCTTTGCCCCTCATGTTATTCTCCAAGGGGATCCTGCCCATCAGTTCCCCGAGGGAGTCAAAGTCTGTTTTTCTGAAATCTAGGGTCCATATTCTGCTGCTCTCCTTTCTTCCTTGTGTCTTCCCAGCTTCTTCAACTCCCTAGAATTTCTCTTGTGTAGAGCAGCCCCGGTCCCTACCTGTGTCCCTTATTAGCTAACTGTCCCTTTGCTAGCAACACATGCTCCTCAACTAGCGGCTAATCTCCTAATGTAGATAAAACTAAACTGTTTTCAATCCCACCTCAGCTATTCGCAGTATCAACCTCTAACTCTGTTTGGACTTGCTCTTTGGGGAGTTTGCTTCCATTGCTTCTCTGCAGGAGTCAGGAGGCCAACAGAGATTTTACCACAACTCATCTTGCCCTGCACTGAATAGGGATTAGATGACTGAGTGGTAAGAACACTAGTGCCTCATCTGCACTAGCACTGGTGGAGTTTCAGCACTGCTAGTGGAACAAGGTCAGATTTCCAGTAAAAGTCTAGTTCACTTTTTGGGTCACAGGGATCCAAAAGTATATTGTCAATCTCTGATTAGAGCAGGAGTAGGCAACCTATGGCACAGATGCCAAAGGTGGCACGTGAGCTGATTTTCAGTGGCACTCACACTGCCTGGGTCCTGGCCACCGGTTTAATTTAATTTTAAATTAAACTTCTTAAACATTCTGAAACCTTATTTACTTTACATACAACAATAGTTTAGTTATATATTATAGACTTATAGAAAGAGACCTTCTAAAAAGGGTTAAAATGTATTACTGGCACATAAAACCTTAAATTAGAGTTAATAAATGAAAACACAGCACACCACTTCTGAAAGGTTGCTGACCCCTGGATTAGAGCGTGGCCCATATTGCTCTAATTTTTGGGACATACAGATAGATAGTGATCCGTAAAAACTGCATAGCTCAGTAACACTACCTTATTTTAAATAAAACACCTGGAAAATGTAGAATAGCTGTATTGTCAAGCACAGGCGGTGATTATGTATCAGAGGGGTAGCCCTGTTAGTCTTTTGTAACAGGGTGCACAACTCACCCCTTTTCCTGGGGCCCGCTTGCTCTCCCCAGTAAGTCTCAGAGAGGCTTCAGGGTTATGCAACACCCATGTCTTTATCTACTTAAGGTTGTCCCACCCACCAGTGTTCATCAATAGACCAGCTTTTACAGAACCAGCCAGCCACTCACCTCTCTTACTGCCCCCCTACCTTCTGACTCCCTCCCACCCAGCCTTTATAGCCCTTGGCTTGTCAGGCCAGCAGGTGTTGCCAATCCTTAGGCTGGGATCAAACCTTTTCCATCGGCCCCAACCTGCTTCCCTTGATTGGAGCTGAGCAAGCAGGGGCTAATTAGATACTTTTTACACCAGCACCCTGCTACAGTCTGTATCCACAAAAACAGTTGCATCTGTAGAAGTGGTTTTTTTACCCACAAAGGCTTATGACCAAATAACTGTTAGTCTTTAAAGTGCTACCAGACTCCCCCTTGTTTTTGAGGAAGAAATTATAGATCTTTAGCACAAATTACAATGTCAATGATACCTGAATTATTAGATACCACTAATGTGATTGATACTACAGAAGGACAAAGTCCAGTTATGACCTCTTATAGTCAAGTAATTATAACTTTCACAAAAATATATGGGTAGGAACCTAAAAATGTTTGGCAACATTGGACAACATGTAGTTTTGGTTTATTGAAAAACAACACATTCTAACGGTTTTGTTTGTGTGAACTCCAGTGGATAGCGCAGGCCTACAGTCATAGGGAAACCACAACATTGGCAATATAGACATTCTCCACCCAGTTTTGTAACTGTGTTTCAAATCTGATTTGCTTTTCAAAGTTACCAATTGTCCAAACCGTGATGACTTCTGTGATGAAAACTTTAAAAAATGTCAGGCATTCTATTTTGATGATAGCTTTATTTCTAAGAGAAAAGAAAGAGTGAAAAAATCAAAGATACTGATTTGTATTTTGGGAAACAAAACTTATCCATCTTCAAAACTGATCTATTGGGTATGCACAGTCCATCATTTTATTCACTTTTGAACACACTAAAACCTCAAATGCATTGAAGGAATGACTGACTGTTTACCTGACACATTAAAACAGCAATTCAGTTTAATTGCAACAACATAGGCAGTACCCAGAAACTCCTAGTATGTTGGCTGCTGCTTTACCCCCTTGAGACAACTGTGGCTAGCAAGAGACTACTTAGATGTCTGTTTTGTGACACAATCCAAATTGGTCTCAATTGTCCACCCCCTACACACTTTGTTTTCCACCAGGAACTAAGAGAAAGATTAAACAGCTGCATAGTCTATCCAGTGTAATTTAACACCCGGACAAAAGGGGAACTTTCCCTAATCCTGACAAGCTAGAAATGTGGTGGTGGTGGCAGCAGCTGCCTATCTAAGGTAGGGCACCCACTGTTGCACCTCCCAATGTTTCAAGTGACTAACGCGGGACAACTGGTCAGTCAATTCCTGTGGGGCCATCCCCACTGTAGCCATTGGCCCCAGCACCTTGCACACCTGTGCCATGCTCAGTCCCCATCATCCAGCCCAGCCTGCTTGGGCTTATCATCACTCCCCATTCCTGATCTCCCTTGCAGCCAGTGAGCATATCGGAGGAGTCTACCCAAGAGCAGTTGAAGCTGCTGCCCTCCCTATCCTTTCCTCTGCCAATTGTATACAATGTGTATACAGTATCAGGCACCACTGAATGCAGGAAGCATTCTACTTCAACCAGGACAGGGAGTGTTGGGCATCAAAGTGAGACAGTCACATAAAACTCAAGACTATTGGGAGGCATGCCCACTGTTGCTAACAGTCACGGGGCTAAATCAGTGCTAGCCCTGAGTTAACACAACACTTAAGCACATATTTAACTTTAGCCATGTATTTAAGTCATAATGAAGTCCCACTCTAAATGGGTCTTAATCAGGTGATTAAATGATTTAGTAAATAGTGGCTCAGTGACAGAAGAGAATTAAAAAATTATTTAAAAAAAAAAAAACAACAGAAGGGACCTATAGGAGTAGTCACTTTTGTCTGCAAGATGCATGCTTGGTGATAGACTCAGGATTGGATAAACACATAGACCTTTCAGAACCCCACTTCTTTGATCAAGCCACTGTGGAAGTTATACTGAAACCCCTTCATTCTTAAGCCAAAAAACTCATGCAAAACTTCTCTTGGGGAGAAAAAAAAAGATAATTAGGTTTACAATTTTCTCTGAGTAGAAAGAAAGTTAAGAAGGAGGGAGAAATAACTCTATAATAATAATTCCACTCTATTAGATATATTGAAATAAGGCTGGGAAATAACTAATATTGAGGAAACCAAATACTTTGTAAAGTAATCTTTTTGGAACTAAGGTCCCAATGCTGTGAGAGATCCAATGAGGTATCCATTTAGCCAAATTCTCCACCCATTTAAATTAGAGTTTTGCTATAAAATTGAAGTAAATAGGCCCAATTCCACATCTAGTATGGTTTTTCAGTCATAAGTACTTCATAAAATCATGTCCTAGGGGCTGTAGGAAAATAGCGTTCAAGTAAATTAAATAACTCTTCTACACAGCTAAGAGCTGAGTTTAGCAGTTACAGGGACTAGGTTACAAACTTAGATTTATCAACAATTGCCATATTAGCATGCAACTGGATAGACTAGGATAAATTATCCACAGTTAAATTTCATTTCCTTAAATCACTCAGTAATTAAATATAACCCCACTACAATGAGGAAGTAAGAGTTGTCTACAAAGAATAAGCATGCAAATTAATAAAACACCATGTTTCTTCTTCCTAATAAATCCTTCTCATAACGCCTCCCTCCAATCACTCCCATTTCTATCATCCATTTTCCCCATTGTTCTCCCTCATCCTCCTCTCTCAATTAACTTATCATCCCTCTTTCATTTGTTGCTCTTTCTTCTTCTTCCAATCCCCTTGTTCTGCATTCACTAGCAACAAAATATTATTTGCAATGAAATAAAGGAGCAGTTTCTTCCCACTCATAAGAAGTTCTATTTAATTTCTTCCTCTAATACTTCAGCCCCACTCCTAAGAGGTGGTGTATACTCTTAAAGCTGATTGGCATTTAAGCACACACATCACCCCCAGCAGAAAAATATAAATATCTCCTTTCCTACTGTGTTTGTTTTCTAGCATTCAGGCCTGCAGCGCTACTGATATCACCATACTATCTTCCATCTGCTGTTTACTCACCTGGCCCTCTTCTATTTCACCCCCACAATAATTTGCATTTGCCAATTAGAGCAGAAGCAGTACTAGAAGCCTTCTGGAGTGTTAGGAAAGACTGAGTATCCTGTCAGATTGGTAAACAGGAGAAAATAATTAGGCTCAGGAGCTCCTGAGCCTCATTAGAAAATTAAGACTCAGATGTTATGAGGGATGGGAATCAGTTCTCATTCAAAATAGGAGGGAAACCATCTTCATGTGGGAGGGCTGTGGCAATAACAAAAGGGTTAAACAATTATATTAATCAGAAAGGCAAGTGCAATAGCAAAGAGAAAGACATTTTTGGGCTAGTCTACACTGGTAATGCTAAAGCACTGCCGTGGCAGCGCAGTGCTCTAATAAAACCACCTCCATGAGGGTCATAGCTCCCAGTGCTGGGGCAATGTACATTGGTGCTTTACAGCACTGAAACTTGCTGTGCTCAAAGGGGTGCTTTTTTCACACTCCAAGTGAGAAAGTTGAAGTACTGTAAATTGCCAATGTAGACAAGCCCCTAAGAGTAGGTGGTTTGTAAAGACAATTATAATGAAGAACTAATGAGTTAGGGCATAGTTATTCCTAGTACTGACTTATTCTGAGGTATATTAATAGGAATGTCATATATAAGACACAGAAAGTAATTGTCCCCCTCTACTTAGCACTGATGAGGCCTTACCTGGAGTACTGTGTCCAATTCTGGGTGCCACATTGTAGAAAAGATGTGGGTAAATTGGAAAGAGAGCAGAGAAGAGTGAAAAAAATGACAAAAGATTTAGAAAACTTGACCTATGAGGGAAGAGTTAAGAAACTGGGCATATTTAATGCTGAAAAAAAGATGACTGGGAGGGGACCTGGTAATAGTCTTCAACTATAGTAAGGATTTTTATAAAAAGGAGAGTGATCAATTCTTTATTATGTTCACTGAAGATAGAATAAGAAGCAATGGGCTCAATTCCCAGCAAGGGAGATTTAGGTTAGTTATGAGGAAAAACTTTTTAACCATAAGGATAGTTAAACTCTGGAATAGGCTTCTAAGGGAGGTTGTGGAATCCTCATCATTTGCAGTTTTTAAGAACAGGCTAGACAAACACCTGTCAGGGATAGTGTAACGAGGTGGTGTGGCTCCCCTCCTCCTCAGGGAGGGTTGAGCACGGGAAGATGCCGGAGGGGGCAGGGCCACAGGGCTCTGGACCCGCCCCTCAGAAGGTCAGGAGTTGACCTGGAAGTATAAAAGCTGACCGGTGGCACTTAGTTGAGGCTCAGTTGCTGTCAGGAGCAGATCTGCCAGAGGGTGCTTGTGACTGGGAGGTTGCTGAGACACCAGGTGGTTGCCTGGACTGGCCAGAGCTTCCCCGTGCCCGCTATGGGGAGGGACTGCCGGAGCCACCTCATCCCTGCTGTTACACTGAGGAGCCCCTGGAGCAGGCCTGGCTGGACTTCCCAGAGGTACTGCTGGGTCTACTACCTAGCCCCTGCTGGGAGGGGCCCATGCTACTGGACTTCCCAGAGGCTGATGCCACTGATCAGGTAGGCTCAGAGGGGGAGACTGGAACTGGCCCGGGGGCAGCTGACCTTAGTTGGGCTGAAAGTGTACTGGAACCCATGTCAGTGTGTTTCGGTCAGGATCCCCACTGACTGTCAGCAGTGTTAGCCACTACTAGGGCCCTGGGCTGGAATGCTGTGGAGTGGGAGGGCCTGTGTTCCAACTGCCACCCTCTCAAGGGTAGCAGACTCCCCTGCCCCCTGGTCTAAGGAGGCCACTCAGATTAGAGTGTGTTTGGTGCCAGGCCCTGAGCCCAGAGGGCCTGAGCCTCCATAACTGTGGGTTTGGTGCCCTGCCCGACCCAAGGGCTGGGCCCTCTTTAACTGTACCACTGCTTGGTCCTGCCCCAAAGGACCTGAGCAGCCTGAACTATTGCTTGCTCAGCCCTGAACCAAGAGGGCCTGAGCCGCTCTATAACTGCGTGTTTGGCGCCCTGCCTGACCCAAGAGCTGGGCCCCCCTCAAACTGTGCCACTGCTTGGTCCTGGCCCAAAGGATCTGAGCAGCCTGAGCTGTTTGCTCAGCCCCGAGCTGACTTTCTGTTCACTCCGCCCTGTACAGAAGGCCAGAGTCCCCGGGCCACTGCAGCGTCGCTTAGCCCTGATGAGAGGGGCAGGCTCGGACAGCATAGCGAGGCTGGTGTGGCTCCCCTCCTCCTCAGGGAGGGTTGCGCCCCAGCCAGGCACCTTTACAGCTGGTCTAGGTACATTTGGTTCTGCCTAATGCAGGACCCTGCCAGCCCTAATCTTCTATGATAAGATCTTTTGGAGCAGGATAGCTTTTGCCTTTTAAGTCTCAAATATTTAATGAGACTATTGGAAGATGAGTCTAGATGTTGCAACTTGCTGCGATGGGCAGGTGAAACAGCTTATTTTGCTTTCTGATGGCCACACTATTTCTTTAGAATTTGTTTCTAAAACACACTACTTTTCCCCAAAAAGTTTTCTTATAGAACGTGCTCCCCTGGATACTTCCTAAGCTATCTAGTATATGGGGTAGATTTTATATCATGTAACTAAGAGACCATGAAATAGAATAGTATAGAAATACATAATTTTAAAGACTCACCACCAATTTTCCCACCATGATTCCCCCACTGATGAAGATTCAGCAACTTTTGGATAACAGGAACCACATTCTCTTTTTGTATTCTGGACTTTTGAGAAGAAAAATCAGAAACAAAACATGCAAGACCAGTTTCAATCATGGCAACAAACATCTAAGACAATTTACAGCTCAAGCATCTTTCCCTAGGCTTCTCCTAGGGCCATGCTTACAGGCTGCTGCTTGTCTGTCTTGTTGCCTCTGAGTCTCTGCCCATTCCTTGTTTGCCCTCCCAGCTATACTTTTTTCCACATGTATCCCTACTTGGTCAGAACAATACATACTAGAATCTTCTGGCCATATGATCTTACTTTCTAGGCAGCAGGGCCGGTGCAAGGATGTTTCGTGCCCTAGGTGAAACTTCCACCTTGTGCCACCCCCATGCCCCTGCCCTGAGGCGCCCCCCCTGTGGTGGCTCCGCCCTGAGGCACACCCCCCTGCGGAAGCTACCCCCCTCCACCCTGAGGTGCCCCCTTGCGGCAGCTTCCCACTCCCCACCCTCCGCCCTGAAGCACCCCCACCCCAGCTCACCCCTTCTCCGTGCACAAGCACCTCGAGCATGCCGTCACTGCTTCACTTCTCCTGTCTCCCAGGCTTGTGGTGCCAATCAGCTTAGGTGCTGCAAGCTGGGAGGTGGGAGAAGTGAAGCAGCGATGGTGTGCTTGGGGAGGAGGCAGGGCAGGGGTGAGCTGGGGCGGGGAGTTCCCCTGCGTGCCGCTCCTCCCTTACTTGCTGCAGGTGGCCCCCCCCACACTTCCCTGCCCCAGCTCCCTCTGCTTAAATGCTGGCGGCGACCAGGACGGCCGAAGATCCGGCTGCTGCTCTCGCTGCCAAAGAAAATGGCGGCGCCCCCCCCAAATCCCAGCACCCTAGGCGACCACCTAGGTCACCTAAATGGTTGCGCCAGCCCTGCTAGGCAGACTCTAGTTTGCATTTTATGTGGGCCCTTTAACTGTTCCTTATAGCAGTCTTAAATGAAGGGCATGTTCACACATCAATTTTAACAAGATTTTAATTCAGATAACATTAACAAAAGGTCTATCCCATTTTACAACTGTAGTAGTATTGCCAATCCTAAACATGCATAATCCTGAGTCAGGACCCAAAAATCTTGAAATTGGTTTATAAATCACAATTATATATATAATATAAAAAAATAGGTTGTTCACCTTCTAGTTTTTAAATATTTAGAATAAGCGTTCCTCCTTAGCCATGTGGGTTAGAATCTTTTCTTTTAATGAAAGCTGAGAACCTTACATAATCACATGATTCCAGGAGTTTTGGCTTCAAGAAAACAACAACCAAAATTGCAGTAGTGGACAATACTCTATAAATACACAGTCAGAGGCATTCTCTACCCTGAATTATTTACAAACCAATCAGACACGCAAGACGCTGTTGTTGGTTTTTTTGTTGGGGGGAGGGGGGTAGAGATGAGGACACAGGCAGGGAAAGGTAAAGTGACTTGTCCAATGTCACAAAGCCCTGTCTACCCTACCCTTGCCATGGGTATAGAGGAGGTAGGAGCACTGGAACTGGATTTACGTTGATCCTTGTGATCTCCCTGATACATCAAGATCAGGGCAACAATTACCCAATACCCTGCCCTCTTCCCCGCCCGCTACCCATGGCCTGGTCTAAGCCCATTGCCTGCTGGGAGTTGTAGTTTTATTGAACAGGAGCCGGAGTTGGGCTGGACTACAAACCCCAGTAGCCCTCGCAACAGAGAGCGGCTCCATAGCATGATTCTTCGTCATCGTGATTGGCTCCGATTTATGTCTCTGAAACGTGATTGGCTGAAAGGGCTTGTCTGTCACCAAGCGGGCACGGGACGGGTTGGGATTTTACAGTTAGACGAGGGTTGGGCGTGGCTGCTGTCCTTGCGGGAGGCAGAGCGGGGCGTGCGCTCAATATTCTTGCGGAGTCCGGAGCACAAGGGGGCGGGGTCCGCGTAGATCGCTCCGGCTGCAGCTGCCGCTGAGGAGGAGCTGGCCCGAGCGCCCAGCCGTTCCCGGGACAGGACTGCGGCGCTGCCTGCACCCTGCCCTGAGGGCGGGAGCCGCTCCCACCCTGGGGCTGAACCGCCGGAGCCGGGACGTGTCTTCTGGGCCCTGGGTGGTAGCGGCGCTCCCCGCCCCTGGCTTCTCCCTATGAGGAGCTCCCTGGCTCTGCAGCAGCGGGGGCCGGGCCCTGCGCGCTGATTGGAAACCTCCCTCGTCCCTGCCTGGACCTTCGCTGCCCGGGACGCAGGGGCTGCCCAGGCTCCAGCAAGAGCAAAGCTCCGCAGCCCTCCTCACCTGCCGGCTCCCGCCCCGCTCTGCCATGGTGTGTGGCGGCAGTGCCCCCTGAGCCGAGAGCAGCATCTGCCCGGGGAGGCGAGACGCGTGGCGGCGCTAAGGGCTAGAACTGACAACGCGGGGAACATCCACAGCCTGGTGGTGACATCCATGGGCTGGGCCCGCACTTTATTTTTCATCGCGAACTGTTGTTACTTCTATACGAGGCGAAGCCGGTGAAGGTTTGTGTGGCCTGGAACCGATCAGAGCGAGGGAGGATGGAGGAGGGAGAGGTGAGGTGGGATGGGCTGTGCAGCAGGGATGCCAGCACCAGGGACGCTGCCTTGGAAAACATCCGGCAAGCTGTTTTGAGGAGAACAGCGCAAATTTCTCCTGTAAAGGAGGATCCTCCTCCTGAGTCATCGGAAGGACGCTTGGCTTTTGCTACAGCTCTGGAACGATTGAATGAGATGCTGGCTCGCCTGCTCATGCTTTCCAAGAGATGCCCCTTTAGAGACGTGAGAGAGAAGAGTGCGTCTGTCCTAAGCAATGTTCAGGTAAGAGTCAGTGTCCTTTTCAGCAAACACCTCTCCAACTTCGTATCTCTACAGCGTCTTAGAATGCCTCACATTTGTAACTGACGTTATCGTGATGCAGAAAATAACGTAAAGGCTGTAGTGCATCTTCATCTGTTAAACACATGAAAGCTTTCGGTTTTGACTCTAGACTGTTGTGATATTCAGTCCGTTAATAGAATGACTATGTTAAGTTCTTAATACTATTTTGCAGCGAATAATCTTAACTTCTGAATAACTTTTTATATAATTTGACATAACCAAAATACCGGCACAGTTTTGTTGTATCAAACGAGTATATAACAGTGATAAAGTCCTCTATTATTAAGAACTTCACGCTTTTACATGGGGAGAAATGCTTGGACATAAGCAGCCGTCTTTGCAAATGAATTCCTGTGCAAGCTTTCACAATGAAAAGTGGGTTTGTTGTTGGGACACAAGTACCTCTAGGACTCAATATATGCCTGAATTATTATTTTAATATATTTGTCAGATGTTACAAGGGCTGTGATTGTGCCAGTCCTCTTGATACAAAATCAAGAACCATTCACATGTTTGCCAATTAAAAATAAACAAGATTAGTATGGAAAAAATCAGATATTTAAAAATATGCTTTTTTCCTCCTGAAGCTTATTTTTGAACTATAATCTTGATTAACAGGGCCATCTTTACCCATGTGCAAAATATGCAGCTGCGTAGGGCACCAGGAAATTTGGGGCACCAAATTGCCCCACATTTCCTGGTGCCCTAAGCAGATGCTTGCTCCAGTGGCCAGCCCGATTCCCCCTGGCTGCCTGAGCAGGCCAGGAAAGCTACTCCTGCCCTGCCTCTTTCCACCTCAGCTCCACTCTAGCCCTACTCCCACTCCTCCCCTTCCCCTGAGCTCATGGGGTAGTGGGAAGTGGAGCGTTTGGCCCCAGCCCACTCTGCTCTGCTGCTGGTGAGTGCTGGAGGCAGTTCCCCCAAATCCCAAGTCTGGGATCCAGGGGAGCAGAGCAGGCTGGGGTTGGGTCGCTCCACTTTCTGCAACCCCGTGAGTGCAGGGTCAGGCCCGCCCAGTAATCACCAGGGAGTGGAATGACCAGCCCCAACCTGCTCTGCTAGTTCATGCTGGGGTATTGTTCCCCTTGCACCCCAAGCCTGTTTCTGTCCCCCACAGACTTGGGGTGCGGCCACCCCCTGTGCTGAGGCCAGCTCCCTACGTGGGAGGGGGCTGCATAGGGCACCAGAATGTCTAGGTACGGCCCTGTTGATTGATAAGGTCAGTCTGTTACAAATGAAAATATAAATCCCAAATCAAATAGAAATAATCATAATTGTTGGTGATAAACATATTCACAAAGACTCAAGGGTTTGATCCTGGGAAGAACTAAATTAAACCTCTATCATTAAAGTTATGGTCTTGCAGTACCTGGCAGTATTGAGCTCTAAAACTGATGTGTTAAGAATAGAAACTTTCATAGTTCTTGTTTTGACTCTTCTGAAACCTTCACAAATGGCTAGTAAATATTGCTATCCTTCCACCAAAGGATATTACAGCACTTTAGAAACACTATCTTTATGCAATAGTTATTAACTTTTTTACAGATGAAAAAATTGAGGCACAAATGTTTAGGTGGCATGAACTAGGCTACAAAGGAAATCTGTGGCAGAGCTGGACCTAGAAGCTGGATCTCCTGGCTCTGAGTTATGCTGTTCTCCTTTCTCATTGCATCATAGGCTTTTTATTAATTTAGTTGCAAAATAAAATATAATTTCAAAAATGTTTTCCTATGTTTATCTTCAGTTGATTCTTTTGTTTTTGTTAGTTTGAACTAAGTACAAATATAATCTTGGTTTGCAGATTGAGGGAAGTTTTCTATTACCCTGAAAAAATTTTCAAGGGGATGTAATTATATGACCAGGTGATCTCTCTTGTATATGGACTAACTCATGCTGATACGCATATCAAAGGAACATTTTGGCAATCAGACTGATAAATTCAAGATGGTGCATGAGGAATCACTTTCAGATGTCCTCATATTAACACTTATTGTTTAATTCTTTAACAATAAACTAAATTAGATCCAGAGATGTAAGATTGAAATAGTGTCAAATCAGTATTTTAATCCAGTTAAAAAAAATTCAGATTAGGAATAAGGCCCAGCCTTTTAACACTGAGAGTAATTAACCATTGAAAGAAACCAGACTAGATGCCTTTCTGAAACCCAAATTATTGGGCACAATACAGGGCTGACTGGGTGAAGTTCTATGGTCTGAGATATACAGGAGGTTAGACTGGATGATCTAATGGTCTTTTCTGGTCTTAAAACATATAGAACTATGAAAGATTCTGAAGTGTTAGCAAAATCCCCAAACAAGGTTTAAATTTTCAATGTGCCTTTAAAAAGCCAGGAAACTATCTGGCAGAATGTTATCAGTTTGCTAAGAGTTTGGATATAATAGTTCCAAATCCAGAAGTCACATTACCATATATAAGCTATTGTGATTAAAAAATGGATAATGGATGATAGATGAAAGGGCTACAAGATAGCAGACTGCTAGCTCCTAAAGAAAGAGGCTACAATAAAGATCTCATAGTGAGCTTAGTTAGGAGAAAGTGAAATCTCATACAGACTAATACCCACTTCTTTGTTTTCACTTATTCTACAAGTGTGTTTCCTTTCAATGTTTTGGTAATTACCTTTGAAGCCTGGTGTTCTGATTAATTTTTTATGCCTAAATCAATCCATAATTTTTGTTACTGTCTCTAATCTTTGAAGCAGTAATTCGGGGAAGTGAGATGGAAAATCGAATTTGTTTGTCAGCCTCTGAAAGAAGCCACTAATATTTTAGAAGGGAGTCTTGCAGAGAGACTCTTATTTTCTTCTAAAAGTAAAAGTTGAATTTGGTGGCAGTACCTGTAGATGTTAAAACTTCAGAGTAAATTCCACTAAATGGCCTTTGTCCAATAGGTATGCATGAGAGGCCACAACAGGCTCCCTGAATGAACCATAATGAGTTTTGCATCAAAATTGTATAATACTCATAGGACAACATTGCCCTTGTGGTTGTTTTGGAACAGTATTGCTGGGAGATCAGGACTGGATTACTTCTTCCATTTTGTAGACTGGGGTTTGCTGGTTGTGAAACTAAGGAAAATATTACATACCCATCATCAGGCACCATTTTGGCCCAAGTCCCTCATCAGCTACATTTGCAATGAAGATAAAAATAAATGCTTTATGAAACATTCAGTTTACTTGTGAAACTTGCTATTTTTAGTTGAACAAAGGAGTTAATAGCTCAGTGAAATTAAAAATGGTTTGTTTTATAGGAATAACATCTGAACTTTTAATTCTAAAGGTCCTAGATCTCTCTCTTTGCATTAGGTATATCTCCATATAAATAGAACTGGAAGGGACCCCGAAAGGTCATCAAATCTGGCCCTCTGCCTTCATTAGCAGGACAAGTACTGATTTTTGCCCCAGTTCCCTAAATGGCCCCCTTAAGGATTGAACACTCAACACAGGGTTTAGCAGGCCAATGCTCAAACCACTGAGCTATCACCCCCCATGGTAAGTGGCCATCTGAAAGAGACTTTAGGGGGAGGATGAGAGAAAGAAGAGGAGAGACAGTAAGAGAAACTCATCTGATCCTTGAAGATCTGAAATGTAAATATACTTTACCACTAGGTTATGAGCACACACTTATGCAAATCAAATTCAAGGCTTGTACAGGCAGTGACTTGTTTATACTGCTCTATATACTGTACACTGAAAGTAAATACAATATGTTCTGATTTATTTTATAATTACATGGTAAAAATGAGAAAGTAAGCAATTTTTCAGTAATGTGCTGTGACAACTTTTTTGTATTTTTATGCCTGATTTTGTAAGCAAGTACTTTTTAAGTGAGGTGTAACTTGGAGGTACATAAGACAAATCAGACTCCTGAAAGGGGTACAGTAGTTTGGAAAGGTTGAGAACCATTGACTTAGGTGATTGGCCAGGAAGGATGTTACCTCTCGGGTTCTATTGAACATCAGAAGAAATGTTCACCTTACCCGTTGTTTGATTTCTCCTGTGGTGCCAAGGTAAACAGGTGTCATTCTCATTTACTTTGAGCAGTTCCGATGTGCTGGACACTCACTGCACATAATTAAGTTTAACTTACAGGGAGTGAATAACATTGCTGGATTGGGTTTTGGTTGCCCAGGCAGTCTAGCCCAGTGAATATGGTGCTAGTACAGGATTGAGGAGACCTTGATGCTATTCCAAACTCCTTCAATTACTTACTGTGTAACCTTAGACAAACCACTGTGCCTCAATTTCTCCTGTTCAAGGTGAAGGTAGTGATGTTTTCCTTTGTTAACCATTGAGCTTTAATGAAAAGTGGTAGAAAAGATAAGTGGTGTTGCTGGATAACAGGATTTTTCTCCAGAGTGTTTCAGTATATTTGGGTAGCTTAAATTGACCCTGCTACTGTATGATATTTAATGCTTAATTTGTAATGAAAGAGGTGCCCAGGCACAAGCAACTTTTTTTACTTTACTTTCATAACTGGTGTGGCAAGCCCAGAGGTGCTGGGGCCATGTACTGCCAAGCCTAGAGGTGCCAGGGCACTGATGTTACTGTCAGATATTTTCATGTTTTACATACAATGCTTGCAGTCATTCAGTAATAGCGGAAGCTTCTCTCAGATTAAATTCATAATCTGTTCAGGAAGGATTTGTTTACATATCCTCTCTTTCTAGGCTAAAAAACAAACCCAACTGGTAAATGCTAGTCTCCTTTACAGATTAAACATGTAAAAATCAGCACAACTTCTGTTCATTTACTAAACAGTGGAGTACTAAGTGAACATGTGTTCTGATTTTTTTTTCTGCATTCTGTTCTACCAAACCAGTTTGAATGTTTGTTTTTTTTTCTGTATCTTCCCAATCATTCAGAGTGGCCGGGGAAAGAAATTAGTGGTCTGCTAAAAAGTTGTTTCCATTCCATCCATACACTAATGCTGAAAATAGTTGCAGCAATATTTGCTTTGTTGGGTGCTCTCGGTACTGCCACTACTGAAAGCAGTATTGAAGACAAGATATGATTTGCCTAAAGGAGAGCTCCTGTTTCTGAGGCTGGCAGAGGCTACAGGTATTACATGGGTATTGATCTTAATCTTCCTGGTGGAGAGAAGCTTTTAAATCTCTTAACCAGCATCAAACAGTCTGCTTCATGAGATACCTAAAGTTTCTCATTACTAGGTGAAGCAAATTCATTAGCATCAAGGACATCATAAAAGCCTCTTATTAGGCTTGTGTATGGAGTCTTTGCTTGCATAAGAGAAGTATGTCAGGCATATGTCTGTCTTTGAACAGTTTTCCTTAGGATGTGTCTACACAAGGAGGTTTTTGTGAAGTGTCTTTGGTCTGTTCTTTTTAATAAAAAAAAAAAAATTACCACTGTGTACACAATATCATCCCATTCTATGAATTATATGGCCTGTTATTGCGAATTGTATAATCTACTTTGGAAGTGGATTACATTAATTGTGGAATGAATTAGTGTGGAGTAAAGTTTTGTTGGTGCATTTTATTTCACCATGACTTGATATTCCAATTATCCCACCCAGAATCTTTTCATGCCAGGACTGTCTTGCCTGTTTCCTTGTGTGCCTTCTACTGTTCTGGGGTCATCTTAACGGGATGTCACTGCCCTCCTTTAAACGCTTGTTTGCAGGCAAGATCATCTCCATGTGTGATTGCAGACTCCTGGAGTTGCATATCACATCATGTATCTCTGTTAGTGGCCATGCCATATGCAGCTGCCTGGAGTAATGCAGATATACTGGATTTTCTCTGCATTTGAGGGAAAGAGATGATGTCACTGTCCTTAATCAAGGACAGCTATCACAATAAGCATACATATGCTCTTACTGCTTTGCAAATGCCTGGAAACGGTCACTTCTGGAACAGTGTCATTACTATGCCAAAGCAAGGACATCTTTCAGGCTTACAAAAGTAGAAGACAGCAACAGGATGTCTAGCAACATTCTAACTACCCATCCCTACTTCAAGGAGTTGGGAGAGCATATTTCCTGGGAGGCCATAATTGAAGCTCAGTTTGTTGTGGACAGTACCGAAGGTAATGAGGCTGTGGACCCTGTGTCATCTACAACTGTGAGAAAGAAGAGGAGATCTCCCCTGAAAGTGAGGATCTCTTCTCCCATGCAGGAACCTGAGGCACACTGAGGAGTTGTCTACACCAGGGATCTGCAACCTTTGGCAGGTGGCCCATCAGGGAAATCCGCTTGTGAGCTGGGGCGGTTTGTTTACCTGCAGTGTCCGCAGGTTTGGCTGATTTGCAACTCTCACTGGCTGCGGTTCACTGTTCCAGCCCAATGGGGGCTGTGGGAACTTTTTGCATTTAAAATCAATTGTTCGAATTATCATTTCTTAAAATGGGGGTGAATAGTTGTGAGAACATACCGGGTCTCATTGATCAGACTTCTGAATTCTGTGCTTATGGGAATACGTTACAACCCATTGCTTTGAGATGACAGAAGACTATATATGAACTTGTTGAAACTTGCATGTTAAGGTTCTAAAGGCTTGAACTAATGGAGTCAGGTCCTGCTGCTAAATTCCGTTCATGTTGCTGTGGTGGTATACTATAAAGCTGGGAGGGAGGAGAAACAGTTATAGTGGTCTGAAGACCACTTTATTAGGAAGACAGTCTTTTCAGAGCGCACGCTCTGATTGGAAAGGCCAGTCTGCAAGTTGACTGCCAGACATGAAAAACTGTCCAAGTGAAAAGTCAGTGTTCAAGCAAACAACTGAGCTCCTGGAAATTGCTTTAATAGACCTGTCAGTTCTTCAGGAAAATTAACTCACTTTTGCTGCAAAGAAACATGTGCATGACAGTTTGAGTCAGAGGCAGAATATCCAGAATTTGTGTGATTCTTGTGTATGTCGCAACTAATTCTTAAAGTGGGTGTGCCTCGTTGTTTGGAGTAGCTCACAACTGTGAGTGCCAGTCTCAAGTCAGACTGTCAAACAAGGCAGACACCCCAAACTGGTGGTAAAAGTCCTAATTATAAAATACACTAAGTCAGTAACACAGTGATCCAGGAGTTCATTTATTAGCTTTGCCATGGAGTCACAGGCAGTCCCCTTAGGCTCTCCAGCCCATTTGCCACCCAGACAAACTGGACTTTTGATGATGCCTCTTTATACCAAATATCACATTAGGTTACTCCCAAACCCAAGTCACTTACCCTAGGTCAGTACCCTAGGTACTGTCTTACACCAAAGACAATGCTGGCAGCAAATTTATCTAGTGAACAAGGTCTATTAGCTAAGAAAAGAAATAAGTTATTGTGAGGTTAAAACAGGTAAAATCCATTAAGTGAGCCAAAGTTTTTAAATCCAAAATGTTAACAGAGTTGTAGTAGTCTGCTAGATTTCCAAAAGTTCCTCAGGGTTATCCAAAGTAATTCTGGGGATCTCTGTCCACTTGTTTGGTATTCTACCTCATTTAGAATCTAAAACAGTTCAGAGATGCAGGATCATTCCCTTAAACCAATATATCTTCAAGAGGATGATGTCCCTGTGGGTGCTCCACTTCAGGTGTTGTTGCGCCCCTGCGCCTTTGCTCAGATTTTGACAGCGGTACTTATACTGGTCGTGCATGCGCAGAGCCTGCCCCATACGCGGAGCATGCCTCAGTTCCTTCTTTACTGTCCCTGGCCTGAGAAGGAGCTCAGCAGACTTGTCAGAATTTTCTCACCTTGTTTTAAAATAATATCCTTGTTAGCTTAGCTTCCCAGTAGTAGTTTGATATGATTTCCCCTATTTCCTTCTCTATTAGGAAAAAGGGGTTGTGGTTTTTTTTTCTCCTGTCAGCAGCTGCCGCTTCCGACATGATTGGCTTCCCAGGCTTTAAGTGCTGCTCTGTGTGCCGCAATGCCATCCTCATCTCCAGTGGCCACTCCCAATGCATAAAAGGCTTGTGGGGGAAAGCCCACATCTCTCCTGCCCTCAAATGGGCCCACTCCAGCAAACTAAAATCCAGGGCACGTAAGGATAGGGAGCTGAGACTCAAACTGCTCCTTATGCAGAAGTCCTTAGGACCAGCCTCAGACCCGGCTCTAACTTGCTGCACACCACAGCCCTCACTCAAAAAAGGAGAGAATTTTCCAAGAAGTGGCAGCCTCTCTCCCCTGTAAGGGATGCTCCGAGAGCCAAAAGTTCACTAGGCAGGTCTGCAACCTCTTTCCTCGTGTTTCCCCAACTCAGCACTTTTGATACGCTAGGCTCAACCCAGCTGCGGCAGTAGTGCGACACCCCAGTGCCGAGGCTTCAGGCTTTAAGCTGCCTGCCTTTCACGCGGCATCTTTCGGCACAGCGAAAGATGCAGTGCTGACACACATTAGCTTGCCTGACCCTCCGCAGGCTGCTCTCACTATGGCAGCACCGTTACCCTCTGAACTTGCTGGCGGTGATTCGAGGCTCAGGACACTGGTGCAGACAAACCCTCATGCACAGCAAATACCTCTCATGCAGCCCTAATCACAAAGATGCTCTGCAGCACTGCAATTTACCCAGTCAAGGGACCTGCAGGTGTCACCTATCCTGCAGTCGACCCTACTTGACACCGGGAACTGATGCAGGGTCTCAACAGCTTTCTCCTGCCCACTTCACACTTCTCCTGCCCCCTGGTTTGCAAGCCCGTTGGGTGCACCACACATGCCCTTCCCACCACAGTGGCAGTTTTGGGCTCCATGGGCACTTCATACTCTGTATCACACTCGATATGCTACCAGAGGTAGGGGCGAGACCTGCTTGGTACCGCCCGTAGACGAATCTGCCACAGAGTCACAACATCAGGCAGCCGCCTCACACCTGCAGGAACAATCAGTCTACCTCCTCCAACCCAATAGACCCAGTGGTTACACCAGACGAAGCAATACTTCATCCTTCTCCGATGTCCTTGGATGACTTTTTTTTTTCAAAATTTCAGGACCGCTTTAAAAGAGCTGCCAGTGAGTTAAGGGTTAACCTGGAAGAAATTCCTGAATAACAACATGAGCTAACCGACATCCTGCAACCATCTACTTCTTCCAGGATTGCATTACCTATAAACACAGCTATTGTGGAACCTGCCAAAGCCATCTGGCAAACACCATCTGCAAGCCTGCCTACCTGCAAGAGCAGATTGGAAGTACTTTATCCCTTCCACGAGTTCTGAATTTGCTGGTAGCAGAAGCAGTTAACCAAAAGAACAAGCACCAGTTTCCCTGCTCCACCCCATCTGACAATGACAGTAAGCAATTAGATCTGCTTGGGTGTAAGGTGTATGCGTCTTCCACTTTACAATTCCGCATAGCTAATTATACAGCCATTCTGGCAAAATATCACCACAAAAACTATAGTAAACTGATGGAATTTATTGCTGACATTCCAGAGGGGAGAAAAGCAACAATTTACAGCCATAGTTTGAGGGACAAATCATCTCTCATACTGCTCTTCCAGCTGCCCTTGATGTAGCCAATACTGCAGCAAGATCCACTGCCACAGCAGTTGTGATGTGCCAAAATTCGTGGCTCTTGTCCTCTTCCTTTCCTTGGGAGGTCCAAAATACCATTTGAGGATCTCCCCTTCAATGGCGACAAACTCTTTGCTTCCACAACAAATGATGTACTTCATTCCATGAAGGACTCATGGGCAATGCTCTAGTCTCTAGGAATCCAACCAGAAGGAGACAATATAGATACTAACCTTACCAGTGTTCACGCTACCCCACATACACCCATCAATCTCAGATCACATGAGCAACAACAGCAATGCCAGAGACCCAGGTATCAATGCCACTGTCCCAACTCGTCGGCAGCATCTCAACCTCCTCCAACTAATAAGCAAATCTGAAGCCTTGGTCACGGGTTTAGAAAACACTTTATTTCCACTTCAGTGCTGACACCGCCTGCCCCTATTTTTGGATACCACCTTTGTCCATTCTCGCACCAATGGGAGAACATTACCACTGACAGATGGACTATAGAGGGTTGTCACAATTGGCTATTCCATCCCATCCCATTCCTTTTCTTGCCTCCCACCTATTCTCCACCCCATTCCTCTTCAGGGACCCCTCGCGAGCAACTGCTTCTCCAAGAGGTACATCATCTCCTTCAATTGGGAGCAGTGGAAATTGTGCCCGAACATCACGGAGGAAAAGGTTTCTACTCCCCTTACTTAACAGAAAATAAAACAGGGATGGTAACTGATTCTTGACCTTAGACAGCTCAACAAATTCATCAAAAGTTTAAAATGGTTACCCTCACCACCATAATCCCAGCGCTGGAGCAGGGCGATTGGTTTTTCAGCCCTCGACCTACAGGACGCCTATTTTTCATGTGACTATACATCCAGCCCACAGATGTTTTCTTTGCTTTACCCTAGGTTCAACACATTTTCAGTGCAGAGTGCTGCCCTTTGGCGTATCAACCCCTGCCCCCCCCCCCCACCCCCTTGTTTTTTCCAAACTCCTCACTGTTGTCACTGCCTACCTCAGGAAAAGGAGGAGGGGTTATAATATTCCCTTACCTTGATGACTGCCACCCCAGAGCCTCAATGCTCAACGAAGCTCTTCGATCCACAGAGCTGACCGTCGAATGCTTCCTGTCCCTTGGCCTACAAATAAACATTTTCCCTGATACCACTTCTTCTCCACAGGATTCTGACAAAGATACAGACAGATCGTGCCATGGTAATTCTGATTGCCCTGTTGTGGCCCAAACAACCATGGTAATCGTTTCTCACCAGAATGTCAATTTGCCCACTGATTCCACAGCCCCTCAATCCAAATCTCTTATCACAGCAACATGGGAGATTTCTCCTCTCCAGCCTATCCATGCTTTACCTCAAAGTTTGGTTCCTGCATGGTTCTCACAAAATGAACTAGCATGCTCAGAACAAGTTCAGAGTACTTTTACCCAGCAGAACACAATCTACTCATACCACCTAACTCCAAAAGTGGAAGTGATTCACACAATGGTGCTCAACTAAGCAAACTCCTCCCACTTCCACATCGCTTCCACTAATACTTAACTACCTCTTAGACCTTAAGCAATCTGGCCTTTCTTTCAGCTCCATCAAAGTCCACTTAGCTGCTATTACAACCTTTCACCACAAGATCGATACCTCTGTTTTTGCCTATCCAATCACGAAGCCTTTTTTCAAAGGGCCCCCCATCCCTATACCCAGACAATAAATGTCCTACCCCACCGTGAGACCTCCATTTAGTATTAACATGCTTGACTCAACAACCTTTCGAGCCACTAGCCACATACTCTTACACCTCTATGAAAACAGCATTTTTAGTGGCAATTACCTCTGCCAGATGTGGAGGAGAAATAGCAGCTCTCATAGCATTCTCACCTTATGCAATATTTTTAGGGACAAAGTTACCCTTTGACTACACCCCAAACTTCTTCCAAAAGTGCATTCATCCTTTCACATCAATGAACTGATGCACCTACCAACCTTCTTCCACAAACCGCATGCAAACTTCTTCAAATCCACGATGCATACATTGGATGTATGCAGGGCTATCCTTTTTGTTTGGATAGAACCAAATCTCTTAGAGTCTGGAAGAGTTCCTGTCTCCATTGCAGAGCGATCCAAAGGGACACCTATTTCTACCCAGAGACTTTCCAACTGGATCTCGAATTGTATCTGACTGTGCTATCACATAAAGGATGCAACTCCTCCTGCCTCTATCAGAACTCACTCCACTAGAGCTACCGCTGTGGCTTTTCTATGCAAAGTTCCTCTAGCTGACATTTGTAAAGCAGCCACTTGGGCTTCTGAAAATACATTTAAGCATTATGCCCTTACTAAAGGCCCTCACTGATACACCAGGCATAGCTGTATTATCCACTGTATTCCTACCAGATCCGAAGACCATCTCCTTGAGATACACTGCTTAAGTTACCTGGAGTAGAGCACTCACAGGGACATATCTCTTGAAGAGGAGGTTACTCACCTGCATGAGTCTCTAAATTAACAAAATTAATGCTCGAGTGAATTAGTACACTTAACGTTCTTTTGATGTTCATTCACAAGTTAATTGGGCTATTGCTCTGACCTGAGGTGACCTATCAGCATCACAGGTGAAATTCACTTCAGTGCAGGGTCTGGATTTAAGGGTTGAAGTGGTACAAAAGTCCATCAGTAGTCCCTCTGCATTGTAGTGAACTTTGCCCAGCCTGAGTAGGAAAACAGATTCTAGATTAACAAGGTATGCAGCAATGAGTTGGTCTGCACATTCTAGTATATTTTAAACTAACAGATTAGCTAAAATGTACACATTTAAGATATTCTTTGAGAATCACCTTGATAATTTTAGTGTTTGTGTAAATCTATCAGTTTTAATAAGCTTATTTTTAGTTCTGTTCTGATTTTTCTGAAACTTAAAAAGACTAATTTTTAGATTTTACACAGGCTAATTTCTGTGGGTGCTTTAAAAAAAAAAAAGATTAAACTGTGATCAAACAATTTTTTGCACTGCTTCTGTGGTACAAGTACAACAGTGTTTGCATTCATTTCTTTCTCCTTCATCTGGAATTTGTGGTCACTTTTTTAATAATTGTAAACAAACCATATATGTATTTGTTTAATTCAGGGCTCTTTATTCTAGATTGAGAACACTGTAACGAAGAGTTTTTTGGTGCTTGAGTTTTTGTCACTTTGAACTAAGCAAAACTAGCATGATTGCTCTGAATTGTGAAGGTAAAACTGATTTGGTGTTCAAGTGTTATGCATTAAAGCATTTGTTTTCTAACAATTACCAGACTCTGTAGTTACAAAAAAATATTACTGTCAGTAAACAGTGGCCAAAGTACTGCTAAAACTATAAATGGTAAATAAAACACTAAGCAGCTCATTTCAAAAATAGAAGTACAAAGTAATGTGTCAGAGGCCCTTTGGTGGTTCGCTAATGTATCAGCAATTCCAATGAGGCCTGACACACCAAACACATTGCCGTCAAACAGTGCTGTTCGAGAACAGGTCCGTGGCCTTCCACAATGTCCAAGCTCAATAGGTAGAGAAATAAGCTCTCAAGGTTCTGGCCAGAGGGGCAAAGGGTGTGTGTGTGTGTGTGTGTGTGTGTGTGTGTGTCTCTCTCTCTCACATTTATTTTTATTTATTTATTTATATATAAAATAATGAATGAATGAATCAGAGCCTTGGGCACAGTGTGTGTATCTGGACCTGGTAACCCTAAGCTCTCAAGGTTTCAGCCAGACGGGCATATTTCTCTACCTAACAATCGAGTGCTGAGAGAATGCAGAATCGGTCAACCCTATGCTCAGCTGATGCAGCAACTCATGGTGTCGGACACCATCAGGTGGTCAAGGCACATCATCAGTACCAGGAGGGATGAGCTGGAGTGCCAATGAGAAGCACAGTCAGGAAAGTAACTGAAATACTTCCCTCATGGATTGTACTTCAGTTACTTCATTTATAATTCATGTATACTTCAGTATACATGGACATCCTATCTAACTCTCAATTACTGAGGGACAATCTCCCCTCATTGATATATTTTATTTTCCACAAACAAATCTCCATACAACTTTTCATGAGTTATGTATCAGAGTATTCTGAAAACTGAATCCTGGCTCTGCAATTGATGCTGAGAAGTTGCTTTAGGCAAGAAACTTGTCTGAGAACAATTTTAGCTTGTTAAAGTTTGGTTTAGTTTCTTAGTGTGAAATACTTTTATTTTTAACCATATATTTTCCATTATCCTTACTCAGTATAATTTAAGTCAGGGGTTCTCAAACTGGGAGTCACGAGGTTATTACGGGGGGGAGGGCGTGAGCTGTCAGCCTCCATTCCAAACTCTGATTTGCTTTTGGTATTTATAATGGTGGCAAATTAAAAACACTTTTTTTTTTAATATTATAAAGGGGGTCAAACTCAGAGGCTTGGTATGTGAAAGAGATCACCCGTACAAAAGTTCGAGAACCACTGACTATGCCAGGGTCAGGCCAGATGAATACAGGAGAGTGGTTTGTTTTCCGCCCCCCCCCCCCCCCGATTCCTTTTGAATACTGGGACAAGCTTGCCCACTGCTGAAAGCCCCCCTCCAGCCAAGGGAGGGGGCTACTAAACCCAAACCCAGCTGAGTGGGGGGGGCAACAACAGGAACAGGTGTGGGAACCAGAAGGGGATACAGAGCAGAGAACCCCAGACAGTGCCCACTGCTCCTTGAAAACATTGAGAGAGCCAGCGGATGTTGCCCAGAGCAACTCTGCCTGGATACATGAACAGATGAAAGAATGAAAAACGGCCCCACAGTCACAAGTGCGCCCCCCCCCCCCGCCAACCTCCTCTCCCTGATGTTATGAATGGCCACCTTGGCCAGGAGGAGGTTGACAAAGTGGTCCTGTGACTTTGTGAGGCCTCGGGTTGTGTGTGTGTGTGTGTGTGTGTGTGTGTGTGTGTGTGTGTAAATAAGTAAGGGCGGGAAAAGTGCAGCCAGAACCTCAATAAGAGGTTCTGGAGGAGCCAGAAACAGTGCTGCAACCTGGCACACTGAAGGTACGCATGCACCATGGTGTCCCTCACGCCACAGAAGGGACAGGCTTCAGATACAGTGGTAAACCGCACCAAGTACACTCTCCTGCTCACAGTTCCATGCAGGAGCCGCCAGGTGATATCCCCGGCGGGCCACAGGACTAAAGTCGAATAGAAACTGGCCCACTGGGGTTCCCCACCCTCCACTGCTGGTAAAAGGTCCTGCCACTGGGTGCCTGGGTGGGACATGAGGGTGGGGTAATGAAGTGTGTGCAGCACAAGTGTGTACAGATAGTCCCTTAGTGCGGTTTGGAAGACTGTGCTCCCTCGTCAGGGGGATCCTTTCTGGTGTGACAGGGCCACAGTGGGAGATGGATCCATCGCCACGGGAGGTTTCACCTTCCGGGCGGGGCCCTTGCCCTTTTTCATCCCCCGGCCCTTCCCACCGGTCAAGGGAGCAGTCTCTGAAGTGGAAGCGGCAGAGATCACAGCAGCAGCAACAGAGTCTCGGCAGTCCCTATCTGTGCCCACAGCCACCAGTGCCTCAGTGGCAGTGCCGACAGGCAACCCGGCGGCAGCAGTCGAGGCTGCCATGGCAAGGGAGGGTGTGTGTGTGTGTGGGGGGGGGGGTATTGAAATAGACCTACAGGGTGGCCAGGGAGGTCCACCCACCACAGGAAAGGAAGGAGTAGGACATCCACTGGGGCAGGGAAAGGGAAACAGAGGGAAAGAAAGGGGAAGGGAAGGAAGAAAACTGCTACCACACCCCACCCTGGAGGCTGAAAGCAGGGTGGAGGGGCTCCCACAGAAAAGGACAGAGAAAGACAAAGGATACACCTCCCAGCACAGGATGGGGGAAAAAAAGGCTCCCCCGGCTGCATTAAGGAAAGGAAGGGAAAGCTAAGACATCATGGGGAGTGTGCATCAGTGAAGAAGTCAATGAAAAAAGAGGGGGGTGGTGGTGTCTCAAAGGCCAACAGCAGAATATGGGCACGCAGGCAATAAGGGCAAACTGGGAGGGAGGGCAGGAAGCAAGTGAGTAGAATGCAGGGAAGGGCCAAATCAGGTGTGCTTCAGGCATGGGACAAAGAACAGGGTGGGTTCAAAAACAACCAAACCAAAGAGGGGAAAATGGGGCTGGCAACCACGCCTACACCATGGGACAAGGGTGGGACAAACAAGCTAATCAAGGACCAAAAAACAAAACGGCAAACCAGAGCAAACAGGGCAGTAGAAGGGGGACAGGCAGGGCAGGCGGGAAAGGGGGCAAGCAGCTGCAAGAACAGGGTAGTGGATGAGGCAGAGGAGAAGGGGGCCCACCAGCAAATGCAGCAGGGGACGGAGGACAAAGCCAAGGGAAGGGAAAGGAAAGGAAAGGAAACGAGCGCCCATAGGTGTCTGAAAAACAAATGCCTGTTTGCTGCCCCTATTTTCTCTGGATGGTTAGAAGGGCAGAGCAAACTGCTGGGCCAGGGAATAGAGAGCAGAGTCAGAAGGCAGGTGGAGGAGGAGGTGGTGGTGGTGGTGGTGGCGGCAAAAGGGGAGTGGCTGGACCAGAGTGGAGGGCTCCAGGCCACTCCCCCAGCTCCCCACAGCAAAGGCACCTACCACCACAGAAGCAAGGATGTTACAAACCTCCACCACAAAACAGACCGCCTCTAATCCCTCCTCAGCTCCCCAGCAGCAGCAAGGGCAGCAGCAACCCAGCCAAGGGAGGCCCTAAAAATGATGGAAAAAGTGGGGCCTTGCACTTCCTTTTGAGGGTCACAGCAGCAGAGTCCTCCCCACAGCAGCAGCTGGGGGGTGGGAGAGGGTGGGCAGCTGGACTGCAGAATGGCCTCAAAAGAGTGGCAGGCAAGTATCTCAGCCTTCGGAACAAACAGGTCCCTTGTTTCCTGGGTAAGGTAATGGACAGTTCCAGAACAAACAGGAACTTGCTGGAACCAATTAAGGTAGGCAGGCTAATTAGGACATCTGGAGCCAATTGAGAAGAAACTGCTAGAATCAGTTAGGACAGGCTGGCTAATCAGGGCACCTGAGTTTAAAAAGGACCTCACTTCAGTTTGTAGCATGCATGTGAGGAGCAAGAGGAAATAGGAGCTGAGAGTGGGAAGGCATATTACTGGAGGATTGAAGAGTACAAGCATTATCAGACATCAGGAGAGAGGTCCTGTGGTGAGGACAAAGAAGGTGTTTGGAGGAGGCCATGGGGAAGTAGCCCAGGGAGTTGTAGCTGTTGTGCAGCTGTTCTAGGAGGTACTCTAGACAGCTGCAGTCCACAGGGCCCTGGGCTGCAACCCAGAGTAGAGGATTGGCCCAGGTTCCCCCCCAAACCTCCCAACTCCTGATCTGACACAGGAGGAATTGACCTGGACTGTGGTTCTACCAGAGGGGAAGGTCTCTGGGCTGTTCCCTGATCCACATGGTGAATCTTTGAGGTGAACAAATCCTCCAATAAGCACAGGACCCACCAAGATAGAGGAGGAGCTTTGTCACATGACTTAAATCTCATCTCTTTTAAAAAACTTCTGTTTTATCATAATTAGATTAAGCAAAGTGTGAACTCGTTTGAGCCAGTTAAGTTGGTGCGTACATTGTGACTGGAGCTAGTGAATTTGGTAATTTTCTTGTGTGTGTCCAGTGACAAGGGTTGGTAACTCCAGGGGAATGCTGGGAATTAGGGTGCACAAAGTGTTACCTGCAAGACAAAATAAAAGGACCATCAGAGTCCTGAGAAGTGTGCCAGGGAGCTATCATCCAGTTTGGCAACAGCAAATCTTTTTCACTGGGGCAGAGGGGTTACATGGTAACCTGGTTTTGAGCATGCTGAGAAAGTGTCACACCCTGATCCTGTAAATACTTAAATGTGCTTAACTTCGAGCAGTCCCATTGATTTGGGAATACTTGCAGTACTAACAATAAACACAAGTGTCTGCAAGATTGGGGTCTTAGATATTATCCGTGTACATTCATTTTGTTGCAAAGTTAAAACACTATTTGTAACCAACTTCTAGTATATGTATGAGATGGAGAACTTTACGCTAAAGTAAAAATACACATCTACTCCGATATAACACACTCCTCGGGAGCCAAAAAATCTTAACATGGTTTCACTTATAACACGGTATCGAACTTGGTTTGATCCACTGGAGTGTCTGGCCTGCCCCCCCCCGAGCACTGCTTTACCATGTTATATCCAAATTTGTGTTATATCGGGTCGCGTTATATCAGGATAGATTTGTACTTCAGAAGGATGGAATGACTACTAAGGTATACTTGATGGGGAGGATTCATATATTGTCACTTGTCAGTTTTACTTTCAGTTTATTTCAGTAGTTCTCAAACTTGATTGCACCGCGACCACCTTATTACAACAAAAATTACTACATGACCCTGGGTGGGGGTGGAGCCAGAACTGGAGTCCCGCTGCCCCTGGGTGAAGTCCACAGGCTTCGGCTTCAGCTTGGGCCCCAGCAAGTCTAACGCTGGCCCTGGGAATGCCATTAATATGGGGTCGTGACCAACTTTGGGGTCCCAAGCCACAGTTTGAAAACTGCTGGTTTATTTGATTTCATATTTCATTAGCTTTATAATACAGCTCAACGTAAACATAATTAAACAGCTGTTCTTGATGCTATTTACAGCTACAGTTGAATAGTATTTTCACTGACTTTGCTATACCCGTCTTATGATGGCATCATGATATGGTTTATATCACATTTAAAGTCTCTCTCTCTCTTATTGGTGGTACCATCCCATTACATTTTCCCCTAAGAGTCTTAAGATGTAGATGTATCTGGGTTTTTATCTGAGACTTGAAACTGAAGAGGGGATTGCATTTTTCATCTTGGGAGTGTGGTAAGAGAAGGATGAGATTTTAGTCTACTTAGTTGAAATGAGGAGGGAGCCTGTGATCCCAGATGCACCAGAGATATGAACGGGTGATGGGATTTTAATTCCAATCTTTGTTCTGGGAGCTGCATATTTGTTTCCATTCTAATTTCTAGTTTTCAGTCATCCAACTTTATTAAACACTCATTCACCTTTTTAGTAGATGCTTTTCATGTTTGATCTTTGCCTAAAGCTGATTTAAAGGGGGGGGGGAGGGGGGTTAAAATACTATATTTTGCTTTAGGTGGTTTTTTAATTTTGTCTTCATAATAATGGAAGAGACTTTTGATTTATACTAACAGTTGAATGGTTCCTATTTGTAGATGTGCAGCAGCACAAATATAGCTATTGGCGGGTGAACACATCACTAGGCGGAATTAGAATGTTTTGCCTTGTACAGTGTTTACACTCAGGAGTCAAGTGCTTATGTGGAGTCCTGCCTTTATAGGTTCAAAATTGTATTCTCTCTCCATGCATACCCTTACAGATGGCATTATATGTGCCTAATCATTAAACAATAAAGTTTCCCATAGTATCTGTACAGACCCAATAAAACAGTGGCACATCACTTAACAGAAACCAATGTGCATGCATGGAATACGGCTTTTTAAAACTTTTTTTCATATCAAAACTGATTTTCATTGGACTATTGAAAGATATGTCCACAACGTAAGGACTCCCTTCCAAACTTCAAGTTTCACCTCCTACTGGGTTGATAGGTATGTTGTTTTTATCACAATTGAAAAAAAAATCACACTCTGTTATCAAACAGGTGAAACATTTTTGCTCAGACTTTCCAAAACCTGGTTCCTGGGCTAAGAACAAGCATGCAAAATTTCAGCTCCCAAAGGAATCAAAAGCATTTGAAAATGACAGTTGTGTAGTCTTAACCGTGTTGCTACATTCTCTGCTTATTTGCTGGTAAAAGGTAGCATTCTTTTTTCTAGTTGGTCTTTCACATCGCTTTTTGGAGCCTTAGGATTTTTCTTTGTACCACCTCCAGATTTCTTCCCCTTCACTTCACATCCCCTCACACTTGAGGGCAGTATAAATTCATTATTGAGGAAGCAGAGTATTCTGGTGTTTCCACAAGTGCTTCTTGGAAATATAGACTAAACTGGTTATTTTACTTTTTTTTTTCATTTCTCCCTTCTCCCAACTTACACAGAGGGTGATTTAGTGACATAGATGTAGAACTTCTTGTGAATGGAATAAGAAAGCCAACAATGTCTTTAAAATCTAGTGCAGACAGCTCTATAATTCAAATGATAGAAGTTGCTATCCTGAAAGGAAGTTATTAGCCTGACTCAGAGTTATAATTCTATTTTAAATGCAAGGTGTAACAAGATGCAAATGTCTAATCATCATAACTAGCTTCAGAGGTGAAATAGAACCAGCAAACAAGGCTGGAGGAATTGCGCCCCCCCCCCCCCCCCAAAAAAAAAAAATCAAGTCTGAGACCAAAGGCTCAAAATAGTAGTCCATATCCTGATGAGTAAACATAGGATGAAGCCTAGAAGTTTTCCTCAACACTTTTTTACTATTTGGTGTTAATACAATTCTTTGAAAGACAGTGAAGTAACTCCATTTTTTTTCATTCAAGTGGACCATACAGGAACTAGATCATTACCATCAAAAGGAACATATATGTTTCCAAGCGTATATTCAGACCAAATGTGGTATGCTTTCGCAAAAGGACAGTTAAATGATGTAATACAGTATACTAAATGTGCAAATACTTCTTGTTTTCTTACTCTTGTGTCAACCTGACAATACTGTATCCAATAATATATTTGTCAAGTGGCACTGTGGTTCATCTTAGTTCTCTTGATAGCATTTGATTCAGGCTCATTAGTCTTGAGCACTAGTGAACCATATTGGTGGTGGTGGTCTGCTAAATGTTTGAAAATCTAGAAATATGGCAATCTGATTCCTGCAAAATACTGTGTTATAGAAAGTTCTATGTTTATAATACTGTAAAGTTAGTTAAATTGGCAAGGTGTTGAGATCTGACATATAGAAAAAGCAAAAGACTATGCTGTAACCTTTGTTTGTTTTAAAAAAAAAAAGTCTTTTGTCTTACATTCATAGTCTTATGTGGAAGGCCGAGCACATGTTAGGGAATAAGTTGAGTGCCCTTGCATATGTTCCCACCATCTGTTCCTTAAAGAAGTGTTTTTTTTCTTCACTAACAGGCTGGAAAGGAAGAAATAAAAAATAAGCCAGACCACGAAGCTTGTAAATTGACGCTGCAGTCACTCATTGCTGGGTTAATCTACCAGCAATGTCCAGGATAGTTCATTCCCCTTCTTCCCTGCAGGATAAGATTAGAGTTTTAGTTCATACTGAAGGTTATTTGCTAAGTGGTGAATATGTTTGCAGATGGCTGTGACAAACTGGGAATACTTTTGTAATATAGTTGAGGCCTGTTTGTGCCTCAGTTTCCCCTTTCTTCTGCTTTGTTAGTGGGTGGAAGGAGACTGCTCTCAGGGAAGGCTGCGAGATAATAGTTCCCCTGTATGTCTGACGCTTGTCCCCATATCAGTGAAACATTTGAAAAGACAATGGCAAATGAAATTGCTCTGACATTGACACCTAAGAAGCATTGACCCAGGGGGATTTGGATTTTCCCACTTACCAGCAGAGAGGCAGAACAACATTCCCCTCTCCCTCCCCCCGCCCCCCCCCCCCCCCCCGAGAATAAAGGATGGGGAAGGTGTGAGGTTGGGGTATAAGTGTTGGCTGTGGGAAGGACTCTCACCTGGAGTCAGACTAAAGAGATCAACCAGACACAGAGACCTTGAACCAGCAGCCAAGAACTGATCCTTGTAGGACCCTCTAGAGTCTAGAACACATCTGTTTGATGCTTCCCCATTTACAATTACATTTTGAGACCTATCAGTTAGCCAGCTTTTCATCCATTTAATGTGTGCCATATTAATTCTGTTGTATTCTAATTTTTTAATCAAAATGTCATGCAAATTAAAATGCTTTACAGAAGTCAAAGTATGTTGCATCAACACTATTACGTTTATAAAACTTTGTAATCTCAAAAAATCAATTAAACAGGATCTATTTTCCATAAACCCATGTTTATTGGCATTAATTATGTTACCTCCTTGAATTCTTTATTGATGTAGTCTTGTGTCCTCCACTCCATTGTCTTGCCTGGGATTGATAATCAGACTGACAGGCCTATAATTACCCCGGTCATCCCATTTAGCTTTCTCCCATTCTTCTGAAACTTCCCTATTATTCCAAGATTTACTGAAAATTCAACATTAATGGTCCAATGAACTCTTCAGCCACCATTTAAAAAGAAACAAAAAAAACCTCCACCTCTCTTGATTGCAGGTTATCCGTACCTGCTGATCGAACATCCTCATGAATTACTGTTTGAATGAAAAGTGTCATTATCTGACTTTCCTCCAGATACAGAATATAAATATTTATTGAATACTTCTGCATTATTATTGATTGATTCTGCTGTTTCTATCTAATAATGGATCAAAGACAGCAGTTAAGATTCTTTTTGTTCTTAATATATTTGTTGTTGTCCTTAACTCTGCTGGCCATAGATTTGTGTGCTTCCCTTATCAGTTTTATGCAATTCCTAGCTTCTGTTTTGTATTCATTACTATCAAATTCTTTTGTTTCATTTGTTTATTACACCTCTACTTCAATATAACGTGACCCAGTATAACACGGTAAAGCAGTGCTCCGCTGGGGTGGAGCTGCGCACTCCGGTGGATCAATGCAAGTTTGATATAATGCGGTTTCATCTATAATACGGTAAGAATTTTTGACTCCTGAGGACAGCATTATATATACGCACACACCTCTACCTCGATATAACTATTTTTACAGCTAACTTTGCGTCCTCTCTAAGCCAGTTTTTAGGGTGTGTGTGTTTGTGTGTGTCATCGTGTCTCCCCCTGGTCCTCTGAGGTTTTCTTCTGGTCAGAATCAGTAGCATCTCTTCCCTGACTTCCGTTCTCTTATCCAGCTCCTGGGCAGAAGAGAAGCAGCATGGGGAGGGGTGAAGGGGCAAAGTGAGAGGAGTTAGTCGTGTGGCTGGGTCCTGTCCCCCAACTCTCTCTCTTGCTTTCTGCTAAAGCCTAGTAGTACATAAAGGGCAGGGCTCACTGGCAGGGCAGGGTCTATGTGCTTAGCCTTGAGGCTGTCCCACAGTCCTCTGCTCATGTGTCCAAGCCTGAAAATCACAGGAATGGAGGAGCTTCTTGCATTATCAAGGACTCCTCCAGCAATCCCCAGAATCCTGTGAATCCCAATCAGTTTGTAAGAGTTGGCAGTACTGGAGATCGATCTTGTCTTCCTGTGTGACCTGTAAAAGGCATATCACATTGGCACTATATAAGCAATACTGCACTTAGCTTGCATGTGCTTTAAATTATATCTGAGGAGATATTATCTCTGAAAAGTCATGGAAGATGGGAGAGATTCCAGAGGACTGGAAAGGGGGTGAATATAGTGCCCATCTATAAAAAGGGAAATAAGGATAACCCAAGGAATTACAAATCAGTGAGCTATTATAAGGTGGGTTCAGAACTGGTTGGAAAACCATTCCCAGAGAATAGTTATCAGTGGTTCACAATCAAGCTGGAAGAACATCAAGTGGGATCCCACAGGGATCAGTTCTGGGTTCAGTTCTGTTCAATAGCTTCATTAATGATTTAGATAACAGCATAGAGAGTACACTTAAAGTACGTGGACGATACTAAGCTGGAAGAAAATGCAAGTGCTTTGGAGGATAGGATCAAAATGATCTGGACAAACTGAAGAAATGGTAAATAGGATGAAATTCAATAAGGACAAATGCAAAGTGCTCAACTTAGGAAGGAACAATCAGTTGCACACATACAAAATGGAAAATGACTGCCTAGGAAGGAGTACTGCAGAAAGGGACCTGGGAGTCATAGGGTATCACAAGCTAAATATAATTCAACAGTATAACACTGTTGTAAAAAAAGCAAACATTATTCTGGGCTGTACTAGCGGGAGTGGTGTAAACAAGACACAAGAAGTAATTCTTCCCCTGTACTCTGCACTGATTAGCCCTCAACTGTAGTATTGTGTCCAGTTCTGGGTGGCACATTTTAAGAAAGATATGGACAGATTGGAGAAAGTCCAGAGAAGAGCAACAAAAATGATTAAAGGTCTAGAAAACATGACCTATGAGGGAAGATTGGTGGAGGGATGGGGAAATGGGTTTGTTTAGTCTGGAGAAGAGAAGACTCAGGAGGGAACATAACAATTTTCAAGTATGCCTCTACTCTCATAGACTCTAGGACTGGAAGGGACCTCGAGAGGTCATCGAGTCCAGTCCCCTGCCCTCATGGCAGGACCAAATACTGTCTAGACCATCCCTGATAGACATTTATCTAACCTACTCTTAAATATCTCCAGAGATGGAGATTGCCTAGGGAAGTTGTGGAATCTATTCCAGTGTTTAACTACCCTGACAGTTAGGAACTTTTTCCTAATGTCCAACCTAAATCTCCCTTGCTGCAGTTTAAGACCATTGCTTCTTGTTCTATCATTGGAGGCTAAGGTGAACAAGTTTTCTCCCTCCTCCTGATGACACCCTTTTAGATACCTGAAAACTGCTATCATGTCCCCTCTCAGTCTTTTCTCTTTTCCAAACTAAACAAACCCAATTTCTTCAGCCTTCCTTCATAGGTCATGTTCTCAAGACCTTTAATCATTCTTGTTGCTCTTCTCTGGACCCTCTCCAATTTCTCCACATCTTTCTTGAAATGCGGTGCCCAGAACTGGACACAATACTCCAGTTGAGGCCTAACCAGCGCAGAGTAAAGCGGAAGAATGACTTCTCGTGTCTTGTTTACAACACACCTGTTAATGCATCCCAGAATCACGTTTGCTTTTTTTGCAACAGTATCACACTGTTGACTCATATTAAGCTTGTGGTCTACTATGACCACTAGATCTCTTTCTGCCATACTCCTTCCTAGACAGTCTCTTCTCATTCTGTATGTGTGAAACTGATTGTTCCTTCCTAGGTGGAGCACTTTGCATTTGTCTTTATTGAACTTCATCCTGTTTACCTCAGACCATTTCTCCAATTTGTCCAGATCATTTTGAATTTTGACCCTGTCCTCCAAAGCAGTTGCAATCCCTCCCAGTTTGGTATCATCTGCAAACTTAATAAGCGTACTTTCTATGCGAACATCTAAATCGTTGATGAAGATATTGAACAGAGCCGGTCCCAAAACAGACTCCTGCGGAACCCCACTTGTTATACCTTTCCAGCAGGATTGGGAGCCATTAACAACTACTCTCTGAGTACGATTATCCAGCCAGTTATGCACCCACCTTATAGTAGCCCCATCTAAATTGTACTTTCCTAGTTTATCTATAAGAATATCATGCGAGACTGTATCAAATGCCTTACTAAAGTCTAGGTATATCACATCCATCGCTTCTCCCTTATCCGCAAGGCTCGTTATCCTATCAAAGAACGCTATCAGATTAGTTTGACACGATTTGTTCTTTACAAATCCATGCTGGCTATTCCCTATCACCTTACCACCTTCCAAGTGTTTGCAGATGATTTCTTTAATTACCTGCTCCATTATCTTCCCTGGCACAGAAGTTAAACTAACTGGTCTGTAGTTTCCTGGGTTGTTTTTATTTCCCTTTTTATAGATGGGCACTGTATTTGCCCCCTTCCAGTCTTCCGGAATCTCCCCCGTCTCCCATGATTTCCCAAAGATAATAGCTAGAGGCTCAGATACCTCCTCTATTAACTCCTTGAGTGTTCTAGGATGCATTTCATCAGGCCCTGGTGACTTGCAGGCATCTTACTTTTCTAAGTGATTTTTTTACTTGCTCTTTTTTTATTTTCTCTTCTAAACCTACCCTCTTCCCGTAAGCATTCACTATACTAGACATTCCTTCAGACTTCTCAGTGAAGACTGAAACAAAGAAGTTATTAAGCATCTCTGCCATTTCCAAGTCTCCCGTTACTGTTTCCCCCTCCTCATTGAGCAGTGGGCCTACCCTGTCCTTGGTCTTCCTGCTGCTTCTAATGTATTGATAAAAAGTCTTCTTGTTTCCCTTTATTCCCATAGCTAGTTTGAGTTCATTTTGTGCCTTTGCTATTCTAATCTTGCCTCTGCATTCCTGTGTTATTTGCCTATATTCATCCTTTGTAATCTGACCTAGTTTCCATTTTTTATATGACGCCTTTTTATTTTGTAGGTCACGCAAGATCTCGTGGTTAAGCCAAGGTGGTCTTTTGCCACATTTTCTATCTTTCCTAACCATTGGAATAACTTGCTTTTGGGCGCTTAATAGTGTCCCTTTGAAAAACTGCCAACTTTCCTCAGTTGTTTTTCCCCTCAGTCTTAATTCCCATGGGACCTTACCTATCAGCTCTCTGAGCTTACCAAAATCCGCCTTCCTGAAATCCATTGTCTCTATTCTGCTGTACTCCCTTCTACCCTTCCTTAGAATTGCAAATTCTATGATTTCATGATCACTTTCACCCAAGCTTCCTTCTACTTTCAAATTCTCAACAAGTTCCTCCCTGTTTGTTAAAATCAAGTCTAGAACAGCTTCCCCTCTAGTAGCTTTTTCAACTTTCTGAAATAAAAAGTTGTCTGCAATGCAGTCCAGGAACTTATTAGATAGTCTGTGCCCCGCGGTGTTATTTTCCCAACATATATCTGGATAGTTGAAGTCTCCCATCACCACCAAATCTTGGGCTTTGGATGATTTTGTTAGTTGTTTGAAAAAAGCCTCATCCACCTCTTCCACCTGATTAGGTGGCCTGTAGTAGACTCCCAGCACGACATCACCCGTGTTTTTTACCCCTTTTAGCCTAACCCAGAGACTCTCCACACTTCCGTCTCCTATGTCCATCTCCACCTCAGTCCAAGTGTGTACATTTTTAATATATAAGGCAACACCTCCTCCCTTTTTCCCCTGTCTATCCTTCCTGAGCAAACTATACCCATCCACACCAACATTCCAGTCGTGTGTATTATCCCACCAAGTTTCAGTAATGCCAATAATGTCATAGTTGTATTTATTTATTAGCACTTCCAGTTCTTCCTGCTTATTACCCATACTTCTTGCATTTTTATATAGGCAGGTATATATATACTCTGATGTACACGATCCGATATAACATGAATTTGGATATAATGCAGTAAAGCAGCACCCCAGGGGGGCGGGGCTGCGCACTCTGGTGGATCAAAGCAAGTTCAATATAATGCAGTTTCACCTATAATGCGGTAAGATTTTTTTGGCTCCCAAGGACAGCGTTATATCAAGGTAGCGGTGTATATAAAAGGTTGTTACAAGGAGGAGGGAGAAAAATTTTTCTCTTTAACCTCTGAGCATAGGGCAAGAAGCAATGGGCTTAAATTGCAGCAAGGGCGATTTAGGTTGGACATGAGGAAAAACTTCCAAACTGTCAGGGAGGTTAAGCACTGGAATAAATTGCTCAGGGAGATTGTGGAATCTCAGTCATTGCAGATTTTTAATAGCTGTTTAGATAAACACCTGTCAGAGATGGTATAGATAATACTTATGTGATGGGTTGGGTCACAGAAACCCCTTTGCGACTGCCACCTGATGTGCTGGGACTACCTCTGAGCCTGTTTTCCCTGTCAGCTTGGGACTTCAGTACCTTCCTTTGTTTGAGCCAGACATGCTTACCTGCTGCAAAAACAGATCCAGGACTGAACCACATCCCCCACAAGCTGCAGGCTTAACTGAAAACAGCTTAAGAAGTACCCTTGTCTCCAGCACCCAGATACCCAGCTCCCAATGGGGTCCAAACCCCAAATAAATCTGTTTTACTCTGTGTAAAGCTTATACAGGGTAAACCTATAAATTGTTCAGCCTCTATAACACTGATAGAGATATGCACAGCTGTTTGCTCCCTCAGATATTAATACTTGCTCTGGGTTAATTAAAAAGTAAAAAGTGATTTTATTAAATATAAAAAGTAGAATTTAAGTGGTTCCAAGTAATAATAGACAGAACAGAGTAAATTACCAAGCAAAATAAAACAAAAATATGTCAGTCTAAGCTTAATACAGAACGAAACTAAATGCAGGTAAATCTGATCCTCAGAAATGTTCCAATAAGCTTCTTTGACAGACTAGACTCCTTCCTAACCTGGGTCCAGCAATCAATCACTCACACCCCCGTAGTTACTGTCCTTTGTTCCACTTTCTTTCAGGCATCTCTTTGGAGTGGAGAGGCTATCCCTTGAGCCAGCTGAAGACAAGGGGCTTATATAGTCTCACTCTTGTGGGTGGAAACCCCTCTCTTCCCTTGTGCAGAAGCGGGGGAGAGATAGCTCAGTGGTTTGAGCATTGGCCTGCTAAACCAGGGTTGAGCGCTCAATCCATGAGGGGTCCACTTAGGGATCTGGGGCAAAAATTGGTCCTGCTAGTGAAGGCAGGGGGCTGGACTCAATGATCTTTCAAGGTCCCTTCCAGTTCTAGTTGATTGGTATATCTCCAATTATTATTATTAATTTCTTTATTTCAATCACAAATACAAGATGGAGTTTTGGAATCACATGGGCAAGTCACATGTCCATGCATGACTCAGTTCTTTACAGGCCGACGCCATTGCCCACATGCTAACCCGAACATTCTCAGGAAAGCTCAGATGTGGATTGGCATCTATCAAGGCCCATTATTAGCCAGGTATTCCCAATTACTTGAATAACCACTTCACGCTATGTTGACCAAATCTGCCTCAGCTGCTTTCTACGGCAAATGCTTTAAATACAAGCATAGAGCCAACTCTCATAACGTCAGATATAAAAACGATACATACAGATGAATAGGATGAATACATGCAGTAGAACATAACCTTGTGCCATGTAACATATCTTTGCAATCTAGCATGAAGCATATTCCAGTTATGTCATATTTAGACTCATAAGCCTATTTCTATAAAGCATTATGGGATGCAGCATCGCCTCTTAGTCCTGCCATGAGTGAAGGGGACTGGACAAGATGACCTCTTGAGGTCCATTCTAGTTCTATGACTCTGATTGTGCAGTGTTGCTAGTTCATCAAGGAACTTTGAACTAATTGATGTATGCTGTTAATGCACAATATTTTAGGAAGGGAAAATAGTGGTAGGGCAGGAGTCAGTAGGAGGAAATGAGACAAACCACTTCTAACAATCTTAAATTACGAATGTAGAAAAACTCAGTCTCTGGGAAAACACTGTTTAGTGCCACTGTTACTTAGTAGAAAATAGGTACATGACTAAGTAGTAGACGCTTAGGTTTTAGATGTAGCTGAAAAGGCTGAAAGCATACAAATGTGGTAATAGAATTTTTGTTTTCTTCTAGATGTTTAAAAACTTTAATTTTTAACACCTAAGAGTATCTTTATCAGTATACCACTGCAGACTCCAGTATTAATTTAATTATTAAATTAATGTCTTGCTAGAGAGACACAAATTTAACTACTTATGGTTGATATTCATACATTCTGGTAACACCCAAAAGTCCCCATTAAGGCCCCATTTTACTGGCTGCTATGCGAACATAAAATGAGAGTTATTGCCCTCAAGTTCACTTTTTTCTTTTTATGAAGTATTACTAGTTTTAGCTCTTGCTTTAAATTGTTGAGTATAGAATCTTATCTGTTTAATATGAAATTGCAAAGATTGTTTAAATTTACTTCCCCTATCCCAGTAAAAGTTAATCTGAGGTTTTAAAAAATGACTGACACTTAGATTAGTTAGCAATAATCTAAAGGAGGGGAGAGATAGTTTAGTGGTTTGAGCATTGGCCTGCTAAACCCAGGGTTGTGAGTTCAATCCTTGAGGGGGCCATTTAGGGAACTGAGGTAAAAATCTGTCTGAGGATTGGTCCTGCTTTGAGCAGGAGGTTGAACTAGATAACCACCTGAGGTCCCTTCCAACCATAATCTTCTATGAATAGGTGTTTTAAGTCCTACCAGTGTTTGCATAAGCTTTACTTTATTACAAATGCAAGGCTATAGCAAAATAATTAAAGAGGAACTGTCAATGTGGAAGTTAGGCTACTTAAAAGTGAGTTAACAGATTTAGGTATTATCTCCATGTCTGCCTTTTTAAAAAGCCTTTTCTCTTCCCTTTTGGTCTGAGACCCCCAAAGAGGGGAAATTGATTAAGACTCTCATCCTGCAAAGACTTTTATATGTGCTTAACTTTAAACACATGAACTGTCAGACAACTGCTTCAGACTTTTTTTCTCTGCATACGGACAAGCCATCCTGTGGGTGCTCTCTCCCACCTCTTACAGCATATCAAAATGGCAGGGCAGCTCTGGCTTCAGGCATCTGGACTGGGAGTTACTGAGCTCTGTTGATTTCCAGTATGACCTCAGACAAGTGAGGTTCCCAACTTGTCAGTTTTCTCCAACTGTAAAATGAATGTAATGCTTACTCACCTTTACAATGCTTTGATATCTGCAATTGAAAGTGCTGTAAATGCTAAGTTAGGTTTTTTTTCTGCTTAAAGATCCAGTGCCTCCAATTTACTTTACACACAGTTGTACTATGTGTAAAAACCCAGAGTAGACAAAACTTGACCTTAACAATCCATGAATCCTTTGAATGTATGTTTGTAAATTCTGTTCAGGGCAACAACTGTTTTGTTTTTGTTTCTTTTTTTTAATGAAAACTTGCATGCAAAAACTATTTCTTTTTTTAATAGAGTCCCTGTGGATTCTCCACTTTAGGTGTCAATGCATTTCTGCGCCGAAGATCAGAGATTTTTGGTAGCAGTGCTTGGTCAGGGCACACGTGTGCAGTAGTCGTCTCGCGGCGCTGCTGGCGCCTCATGTAGCATGCGCAAGACCTGACCCTTCAGTTCCTTCTCACTGTTCTCGGTTGCAGACGGAGCTCAGTGGCAGTGCTGCCTTTTCTTTTTCTCTCTAGAAAGAGTTGGATTAGTTGTAGTTTAGTAAATTGTGTTTAATTTAGCTAGTTATTGTTCTTAATTTTTTTTAAGAGAGTTTTTTTCCCCACTCTTTCCCCGTTGGGAAACTTTAAACCCGGGTGAGCCAGGAATTTCGTCTGTTTAATGATGTGACTCTTGCCGTGAGGTGATGCCTGTGTCAGATGGCCACTCGTTACGTGTCTGTTTGGGGGAGACCCACGTCCCTCAGAAATGTGCCCATAAGTAATCTTAAAGCCAGGGCAAGGCATGACAGAGATCTCCTTCTCAAGATTTTAATGGAGAAGTCCCTTTAGACTACCCCTCAGAGACCAAAATCGGTATCAGCAAATGGTTCCCCAAACACAACCTCTGCTAATGGGAGTGGCTCAGTCTTCCAAATTGTCCAGAAAGCGAGCTGCAACCTTCCCAAATAGGGACACTCAACGAGAAATAAGAGGTCCCCAATGAGGTCGCTCTCCTTGATACCGAGCTTGAGTAGAGTGAGCAATTTTGAGGCTCTGGGCACTTCGACAACATCCCTCTATGGACCTCTGCTGAGCTCCGCCACTCTGGATCAGTCGAGACACTCCTCCTTCTTGGTTCCAACCGCCCTGGTGCGGGAGTTGGCAGAGAGATCATTACAACACAAAATTCCACCCCACTGGCACTGACTCAGTCGTCAGCACTGACAGACCAAGAACAGCACCGACCATCTCAACAAATGCACCAACTGCATCTATACCTGCGGCACTGCCGCCACAGAAGCAAACAGTGCCGCAGCAGTATCTATAGCACAAGGATAAAGCAATCACCTTGGTGCTGCAATTACCTTTGCTTGGTACCGAGGGTCTAGGCTAAATAAATGAGCAGTTATCCACTTCTTCTGCTCCCTAGCCCATCTCCAATGATGAAGAGGAGGAAGTATCTGGAAGCCATTTCTTCTCCCACCACTCTTCACCCACGGGATGAAGACCTTCATGGGAAGCTGCTAGGACTAAATCTCGCCAATCTTGTGAGATGCAGCAATGGTACAGACAACCCTGGATGTGTCCACCAATGCAGTGGACCTCCTTGGTCAATACACTAGGCCCTTGACCCCACCCCAAAGGGAAATTCATTCTCCACCTTCTCCAAATAGAGAGATGACTGAAACATGGGGATGTGGAAGAGAAGGAGGAAGAAGGTTCAGACCATGCAGACGCTTCTGCAGCCTGTAACTCATGGTCCTCCAGCTACACACCATTTCTCATGCTGTCCTGTATGTGAGAGTAGGAGGATTCTAGGTAGCTTTGACTTAGTGTTGTGAGTAAGACTTGAGTAGTACCACTTCTTTAAAAGTGAGGTATCCCTGCAGAACCCCACTTTCCAAAAGCTGGAAAATCATGCCACTCCAGCTCATTGCTGTAATTTTGGATTCACTTCTATGGGAAAAGTCCCCTGTAGCCACTTTTAGATTATTCAAAGTTTTTTGTTTAGATTTGGAAAGACAAACTTGAATCTAAGCCATATTTATAGCTGTACATGTTTTTCTTTTCTGAAATTCAGATGTACTTAATATAGGATGTTTTTGCCATCACTGTTGCTGTTCATATTTGTTCCATCTGCTTTTCTATTCTGAAGCTTTACCACACAGCCTGATCTTTCCCCTAAGCAGCCATCCATCACTGGGATTGTAGACAAAAACAGAAGAAACAAGCCTCTCTCCTTAGCTGGGGTCGGACATGAAGAAATGTCCGCATTGTGTTACAGCTTTGTGATTAGTTGAGCAGGAACATCACTGGACTCCATTTATTTCCTAAAAATAAACATGATGTTTTTAGTATTTCATGTAGAAATCTTTAATGGTGCTTTTAGTATCCAAATAAACTGAGCAAAGATACTTAACCTCTTTGGAAGCTCTCTTGGGGGTTTAATTAAAAGGTGAAACAAATTTGTGATTTTTTTCCCCCCCTCCTCCCTCGAGTGCAGTGAATCCTACGTGGGTTGTTGTCTAGATATGTCTTTTGTAGGTGGATGGTATGATGGAGAATCCTATTTTCTCAAATTTTATACTTAAGATGGAAGTTATTTTTCAAACTTTATAATGTATTGACAGAACCCACTTTAAGTATCAGACTGTTTATCTTTAAAGCTATTTTTTCTGATGAGATTTCTATTAAAAATGATCAACATGGTAGTTTAGATGCAGTATTGCCTTTTTTTTGTGCCAAGCACTGATAGTTTTTGTGATTGTGCACTAGTGAGGTAAGACATGTGAACCAAAGGCATTACTTCCTCTAGTAACATAACCTCAGTGCATGCTTTAAGTTTTCTTGGATATTTACTTTTATAATTGAGGATTTAAAAATACAAGTCATCTAACAACATTGTGTGCATTGTATGATTTTATAGAAGCATTATTTAAGCAGGTATTTGCATGGCTTGTTTGAGGGTTCTGTGTTGGCACTAGAGACCTTAGCACAGCACAGCTGTACCACTCTATGCCAATGGAAGAGAGGTGTCCTGTCAGCATAACTAAACCACCCCCAATGAGTAGCAGCAGCTGTGGTGGCAGGAGAGATGCTCTCCTGTCAACATAGCGCTGTCCACATCGGTGCTTCTGTCAGTGTAACGTATGTTGGTCAGGATATTTTTTTTCCACACCCTTTGACATAACGGCCATGCTAGGTCATCTAGCTCAGTATCCTGTCTTCCAGCAGTGGCCAATGCCAGGTGCCCTAGAAGGAATGAACAGAACCTGTAATCATCAAGTGCTCCATCCCCTGTCACCCATTCCCAGCTTCTGGCAAACAGAGGCTAGGGACACCATCCCTGCTCATCCTGGTTAATAGCCATTGATGGACCTATCCTCCATGAACTTATCTAGTTCTTTTTTGAACCCTATTATAGTCTTGACCTTCACAATATCCTCTGGCAAGGTAGACTGTACTTCGTGCGGAAAAAAACTTCCTTTTTGTTTCTTTTAAACCTGGTGCCTATCAATTTCATTTGGTGGCCCCTAGTTCTGATGTTATGAGAGAGAGTAAATAACACTTCCTTATTTACTTTCTCCATACCAATCATGATTTTATAGACCTCTATCATATCCCCTCCCTTAGTCGCTTCTTTTCCAAGCTGAAAAGTCTGTCTTATTAATCTCTCCTCATATGGAAGCCATTCCATACCCATAATCCTTTTTGTTGCCCTTTTCTGAACCTTTTCAAATTACCGGCCTGTAATTGCTGGGGTCACCTTTGGAGTCCTTTTTAAAAATTGACGTCACATTCGCTATCCTCCAGTCATTTGGTACTGAAGCAGCTTCCTGCTTTTATGTACTTAAAATTTTTTTGCTATTACTCTTTGAGTCTTTGGCTAGTTGTACTTCAAATTCTTTTTTTGGCCTTTCTACTTATATTTATACGCTTCATTTGCCAGAGTTCATGCTCCTTTCTATTTTCCTCACTAGGATTAACTTCCACTTTTTAAAAGATGCCTTTTTGCCTCTCACTGCTTCTTTTACTTTGTTGTTTAGCCACGGTGGCTGTCTTTTGGTTCTCTTACTGTGGTTTTTTTTTTTAATTTGGGGTATGCATTGTAAGTTGAGCCTCTATTATGGTGTCTTTAAAATTTCCATGCAGCTTGTAGGGATTTTACTTTTGGTGCTGTACCTGTTAAATTTCTGTTTAACCTCATTTTTATTTTGTGTAGTTCCCCTGGACTTCAATCTCTTACCTAGCAGCCTAAATTTGGGCTCCAGGACCTCTCTACTCTCCTACCTATGTCATCGGTACCTACAAGTACCATGACCACTGGCTCCTCCCCAGCACTACACATAAGTCTATCTAGATGTCTTGAGAGATCTGCAACCTTCACACCAGGCAGGCAAGTCACCATGCGGTTCTCCCAGTTATCATAAACACAGCAGTCTATGTTTCTAATGATCGAATTGCCCGTTACTAATACCTGTCTCTTCCTAATAATTGTCTTACGAACAAAAATGCTAGTGTAGAAATAATCAGTAACCTACTTGCCCTCCAAAAATGCCTTTCCCATCCAAGGAAGGAAAATAGCATGGAAAAAAAAAAAAAGACTTTTTTTGTAGTAGAAATGACACAGACACACACAGCCAGAAGGCTCATGAAATCTTGCTAGGTTTTTATTTGGTTTTTGTATTTTTTTTAGCAAGAACTTTCATCTTTTTAATTTGGCAACTAGCAGCTGGAAAGCACTGTGCAAAAGAACAGCAGCTGCAGGGCTTATCCTGCTGGAGAAGGGACGAAGATAAACAAGGGCAAAAGAGGAGGATATGAGAGAGGGAGAAGCACAGGATCAGAGGGAGAGCAGAGACCAAATGGAGGTTGACTAAATACCAGAATGGACTCTCCCAAAAAAAAAAAAAATTAAAATATTAGTTGGATTAGGATTTAAACAGATTGCAATTTGTTCCTGAATATTTGCATCTTAATTACGTAGGAAGTAAATGGTTCTTCTTTAAAATGTGAATTTAAAAAGTTGTGTTTTGGATAAACATCCATATTTTTCCTAAATCAACTGATGTAGTAAGTCAGTTGTTTAGATATGGAAGCAATTGACATTTTTTATGGGGATCAGTTATACTATTACTGTTCAAGAATTCCCTGTTTATCTTCTAGTCTGAAGATAAAGAACCTCCTGTTCTAAAAATCTCATGTATTTTCTTGCAAAAACAATTAACCACCCCCTTACTTAAGTTTGAGACTCCTTGCTTTTGTAACTGAGGTGATGAAGAAGTAATACTCTTAGGAGGATAGAGGAATGATCCAGCCAAAAATATATGAAGACTTCTGATCTTGCAAGCCCTGTAAAGTTCCTTTAATCAGCAAAATGATTGACTTGCCATAGAAGACCCAGAAGAAAAGAACTCTAATCCTGTATCTGCAAGTTGTGGAATAGGTATGAAGGAGCAGCCAAGCGTTAATGCAATTGAATATTATAGTATTAATTCTTGGGGTTGTTTTTTCATTCCTTCCCATAGCAGTACACCAAGTGGAAGTTACACTTCTTATTGAGGGGTGGGGGAAAGGGGCAGGGAAGAGAGGACAGGAATGCATGTTAATATATGATGAGGATGGAAGGATTGTCTGACTGGGATATGCAACCAATCTTTTTCCCTGATAATTGGTGGTCATGAAGGAAGGGGGAATTCTCTGAACTGCACGTGATTCTTTCCCCTCTCTTTTTGCTGAAAGCTCTGTTTGGATGGGCATAGAGAGCGCTTCATATCAATATCCCTTACGGCCCCAGTTTATTAACATTCAGCTGGCATAGACCAAGAGCTATAAAGGCTAATTTATGGGATGAGACCTTAAAGGATAACTTAATCTATTCAACTTCAGAAAGTGAGTTTGAAATTAGAGGAAGGTATAGTACCTACTTGTGACTCCCCTGCCAACTTTTGTGGGTTTAGAATCACATCTTCCTAAACTAATTTTTCCCTATTGCTGTGTGAAAGACCTACACAAAGTGAAACTGACTATACACAGTGCATTGGTTAGCACTTTAAGTAAAACTGAAATGATAGGTAAAAATAATTTCTCTCCAATCCTTTAGTTAGAGTAATAGCTGTTAGTTGAAAGAATAGTAGGGTTTAAACTGATGCAAAATACAATATCAATTTCTTTTCAGTGAGCTGCACTATGAACCTAGTGGTAAAAGTGAATTTCCAGGTTCACGGTTTACTGTGTGGATGACGTTTGCAGGGCCGGCTCCAGGGTTTTTGCTGCCCCAAGCAGCTGCAAAAAAAAAAAATCGCGCTCTGCGGGAGCTCTTCTTCCACCGCTTCAGTCTTTGGTGGCAATTTGGCGGCAGGTCCTTCGCTCCTAGAGGAAGTGAGGGACCCACCACTGAAGAACCGGACATGCCACCCCTTCCCTGTGGCCACCCCAAGCACCTGCTTGCTGGGTTGGTGCCTAGAGCCGGCCCTGGATGTTTGCCTTCCCTTTCACCCGGGTCAACGGTTCTGCAGTGCCTGTGGGAATGTAGAGGAGCCAGCCAGTGCCCTTGGGCAGGGGGGCCTTTAGTAAGGATGGTGTTTCACTTTTTAATCACCACTAAAGATGATCATTGGAAGTTACCAGTGTATCACTACAAACATTGGGCCCAGCCATAGGGAATGAGTACAGATTGCTGTTGCTGCTTCCTTGTTGATGAAATGGGTTCTTCCTTCATTTCCACTCCTTTCCTTTCCCTTCCAGAAGCGGGTTGACGGGGGAATTAATCACCTGCAATAAGGAGGTGGTGGCAGCCAGCTTTAGTTATACCCTACTACTACATATTTTTCCTCTTATGGAGTACCAAAGGACCCAAGTACTCATGGTGATGCCAGAAACAATATCAAAAGGGCAATATATGCTTATGGGCATGGTTCAGTACTGAAGCAGTATTTTAACATTTATCTTACGTTTGAAGAAGTCTTAGGTTTCATAATTCATGCTATACTACTTGTTCAGCTTGCATTAAAATTGAGTAAAAATCTTGGAAAGGTTTCTATGCTGGTGTCTTCTGGTATCATGTAAAAAAAAAAAATCAATTTGTGCACATCTTTTTCTTTAGTTTTTATTTGTAGGTTGACAGAAATGTTCTCTCTTAAGTCTGGAAAACTTCTGTTTGGGGACTGGTGATTGCTGGCAGGCAAGAGTTCCAATTTCTGCACACAAGGTAGTGTCTCCAGATTATATTTTAGGAATACATTAGTTCTCAATTCAGTGACTATCTTTTTTTATAGTCTAAGGTGAAGTCGTGTATTTTTGACTTGCTGCTTTAGTACCAAGGAAAAAATGATAGTGAATGCATTGAAATGCTTTTCAAACCTGAACTACTAAGTCCAAATTCTTCCACCTATGTGGTGAAACTTGTAGAGTCATAGTAAAAATACATTGGGTTTTTGTTTTCATAGAAAAGTGCAGTAGTCTTAAATGTTTAAATATTATACTTTTGTACTTGCCACAGCAACTGCTGTGCTGACAAGAGACACACAGTATATGAAAGGTGGGGCAAGTAAATCTTGGCTTGAAAACTATTTTCCTTTAGTCTGTTTTAGCATGTGATAGATAGAATCAGTGCTTGTTTAAACAGCATTATCGCAAAAAAGACCATACTTCATATCTGTCTCTGTGCAAACGGTTGTTTACCATAATGCCTACAGTAGAGTGTGAAATGTTGCTCTTGCATCTGATTTATGCAAACATCAAAATGGAAGCACTGGACTTCTATAGCATCAGGTGATCAAAAATTCAGATAGAAACAGTATAAGACACAAGTGCAAGTTCATACTAATTTAAATTATTTGCTTTTGGTAACATTTTAGTGCTGGACACAGTTGTTTAAGAAATACACCCATCAAGAGCTGAAAGACCTGGTTTCTGCTCTAACACGGGTTACCTGGCCATCCTTCAGCATGTCAGTACTCTTTGTGTCTCTGCTTCCCTATTTATAAAATGGATGCAAAGGTGTAGTTCACAGGGATGCTGAGCTGTTCTGTGATCCCAGGATGGAAAAATCTTCCTTAGTGACTACTTATGGGCGGGGTGGATGAGAGAGAGGAAATGAACCATGAACATCTGATGTCAGTCGTATCGCTGAAGGCACTCAGACATGATGGTGATGACAGTGTAACAATCTATATAGAATAGAATTTGAAAGTCTGTATTAAAAAGAAGCTTGAAAGATGCTTGCTTCATCACCCTAATGTAAGTATCTAGTGGTTAGCTCTCAAGGTTGAACTGCTGTGAATTTTGTGGTTCCACTTCATGCATTCTATTCAAATTTTTTTAAGTGAATTTTAATGTTCAGTGGATCATTATGTGGGATGAAGCAGATATCTATGGCACTAAACTTTCTTTATGCCTTAAGTATGTCTGTAAAAGAAGTGGCTTGTGAGCGCTACCCTCTGTAGCTCTCATTGGCCATAGTTCCCGGCCAATGGGAGCTGGAGAGTCAGCAGGCAGCACATGGAGACCTCTGTGTCCCCCGGGGCCACAGGTGTGTGCTGGCCGCTTCTGGGAGCTGCGTGGGGCCAGGGCAAGCAGGGAGCCTGTCTTAGCCCTGCTGTGCCTCTGGACTATTAATGCCTAAAATCTCCTGGTTTAGCTTTGGTAGCCTCCAGGAGATAGAACCTGGAGACTTCCAGGAGACTCCGGGTGAAAGCTGGAGGGTTGGCAACCCTATGAGAGACTGGAACAGTATATAATTGCTAACTGGTATAATTGAGAAAAAAATGACAGTTTGAGGCCTGGTTTATACTACAAAGTTAGGTCAACATAAGCCGCCTTAGTGTTGACCTACTTGTCTCCCACTGATTGTAAGCTCTCCATTAGGCAGACACAGGAACACCACCTCCCTGAGCAGTGTGGATTGATGTACTGAGATTGATGCAGTGCAGATGTCCATCCTAACAGTCCTCCAGCATCTGTCTTATAGTGCCCAATGCTGACAACTCTGGTCACAGTGGTGAACTCCACTGCCTTAGGGTCTCAGAGACTAGAATTGCCTGCCTTTAAACCTTGCAAATTTTTGAAACACCTTTTCTTGATTGTCCATTTCAATGAGCCTACCGAATAGCTCTGTTGTTCTGGTCAGCTAGGCAATTGCACACGTCCAGCTACATGTTCCAGGCGTGCTCCCACCTGAAGTAGACAGTAGATATTGCATCTCCTGGCCTGTGAGAAGAGGCTGTGCAAGCACAGCTATGGACCAGCTAGAGAAATTAGGACATCTATGAGCAGATTGCACAGGGGATGCCTGAGAATGGGTATAATAGGGATCAGCAGCAGTGCTGCATGTGAAAGAGAATTAACTGTGGTGGGCATATTGGGAGGCCAACTGTTAATCCAGTGCTGAACTGCAGACCTACCACTTTTACAAAGAGCTGCATGCTATGCTTATGGAGATCCTCACTTCCAGCCTGCCCACCCCTATGGATACTTCTGAGGAGCCTGAGTCACAGGCCTCTGGCACAAACCTGAAGGACAAAGAGGAAGACGGAGGAGGATGGGGGACATATGACTGGTGGGGGCCCAGCTCTTCTACAAGCCAGGACCCACCTGAGTCTCCACCACAGTCCTGTCAGTCCCGGCAGTTGAGTACAGGCGAGGCCAATGCAGGGGAAGGAACCTCGGGTAAGTGTGTAAATTTATCTCCCTTTGCAATGTTGGTGACCCCAACTTAGCAAGACACAGCTATCAACTTTTCATGAATTTACTTACTAGAAAAGATAACTTTCTTTCTGTTATATTGCTATCTGGTTTTCATGCCCTGTAGAGTTAGGCGGGGGTCCACGTGGAGCAGTTTATGTTCAGAGATGTCCCTTGAATCCTTCCCAGAGATCTCAGTGCGACTTTCACGGAGGTACACTACAGTCATCTCCTGAAGGTTTCTATAGATGGTACCCTTATTTCTTTCTCTGTGGTAGGTCACTTGCCCACTCCAGTTTGTGATTACTGCAATGGTGCCTGCCAAAGTTAACAGGCTAAAAGCATACAGTAATTCCACACTTAACATTGTAGTTATTTTCCTGAAAAATGGAACGTTAAGTGAAATAATGTTAAACGAATCCAATTGTCCCATAAAATTTAATGTAAATGCAGGGGGTTAGCTTCCAAGGAAATCTTTTTGGGGAAGACAAAAGACATTATACTGTATACTGTACTATGGCTGGGAAGTGCCCGTGGCGTACCCCACACAGGCACAGCCCACTGCAGGCAAGGACACTAGGAAGCACCTTTGAAACAGCAGCAGCAGCTTTCCGGGAGAACAGGCTCGGATTTTGCCAGAAATGCTCCAGGCCCGCCTCTTCCCACCCCCACTCCACTTCCTCTCCGGAGTGCACCACATTCCGCCCACTCCCCTGCCCCAGTCCTAAGCACCACCAGACTGCAGTTTGGTGGCGCTTAGGACTTTCTGGGAGGGAGGGGCAGGAGCGGGGAAGCGCCGTGTCTGTTTGGTGGTGGGGCAAGCGCTGGGAGGGAGGGGGAGGAGGCAGAGAAGCGGAACTTGTGCAATGCTCCCTTGTAAAGTCTCTGTTCTTCCACAGAATCTTACAAGCAGGCAGTTAAATAACGTTATAAGGGAGCATTGCACAACTTTAAACAAGCAGGGATGTAACATTGAAACAACGTTAAGTGGACAACGTTAAATGAGGAGTTACTGTACTGTCCTGGCTGGCTTTGGATTGCCAGGAGCAGCTGTGCTCTCTGTGTCTTTTGTTACCCTTAGGAGTGAGATATCATCTGAAATCACCACTGCCTGTGGAAAGTGCTGCACCTATACAGTGCCATTGCCCTATACTCAGTTTCACGCAAGTGAGTAATTCCCTCTTCATTTCCCTCACTCCTGGTGGGCCATACACACCAGGGCTGAGGCTATGAGTGGTGCTGTGCATAAGCAATCTGAAGCAGAAGGGTCGATGAGCATATCTTGTTTAAAATGTTAGGGAGCAAGGGAACGAAGTTCTGAATTGTTACTTTTTGCTTTCGGTTGTGACTATACTGATAATCAGCTCTGTTTTATCTGTAGTTGCTGCTGTTGTGCCTTGAGGGGTTCCCCCTCCACACCCATGGAATGCCTGAGCCAGATAAGGAGGCGAAACAAAAGAACTCGGGATGACACATTCAGCAAGATCCTGCAAGTTAGTACTGCATCTGACTGTGCAATATTCATCCTCCAGGCTTCTATTCAGACTGTATGGAGAAGAAAAGAGCAGACAGGGGAGAGGCCAAGGAGTCAGAGAGGGAGATGCAACAGGACATGATGGGACTTCTCCGGCAGCAAACACAGATGATGCAAACTCTAGTGTACTTACAAGTTCAACAGTCGCCGTCTCACCTCCCTTTGCAGTCCATGGAGAATTCCATTACAGTACCTCCCTACACCCTCTTTCAGCATTCCATTATGACTTCGGGGGTTGCATCTCTATCCCTATTACTGCACACCATGGGAGATTAAGGACAACTACAGCTTCACATACTGCACTGTGAGAGCCCCAATTAATATATGTGTAGTGTGACGGGGTCGGGCTAGATGACTATAGGAGAGTGGTCCTATTGAAAATTCCAGGCGTCCTGTTGGGATACTGGAAGTGGGTGGGCGGAATTCCAGAAGGCAGGTATCTTAGCCCCAGGATAAGCAGGTCTCATTTCCCCTGGTAATTGAACAGTGGTTACTCCAGGGTGATTAGGACACCTGGGGCCAATCAAGGGCCTGTGAGAACCTGTTAAAAGCCTCCCTTTCAGTCAGATAGATGTGCAATAGAAGCTGTGGGAAGCAGGCATGCCACTGGAGAGCCAGATGGTGCAGACACTGACAGATGCCAGGAGGGAGATCTCACAGGTACAGAGGTGAAGAGCAGGGGAAACCCTGCCCAACCGGGTTTACAGCCCTTCCGGGCCCCAGAGGTTTGAGGAAAGAGACCTTGCCAGAAGGGAGAGACGGAACTGTCTGGCCTGCTGCCACTACGCCCAGAGGAGCTACCAGAGACTGAGGTTTCCCTTCCACCCTCCCTCTCCTCCCCTCATCCCCTAGTCAGGAACCCCAGCTCTATGAAGGTGGGGACAGTAAACCCAGGGGCATGGGGAAATTCCCAGGGAGAAGAATCCCCCAGCCCGCCGCTAAGAGGAAGCACAGAACCCACTGAAGTGGAGAAGGAGCTCTTCCACAGTAGCCTAAATAGACATGAATGTTCCTCACTCTTCTTTAAGCACTGCTTCATGAACTTTAGTCTTCATGTTTTGCTTTTAACTTACACAGAATTTTATTTTGAAGTGTTTTTGTTACTCAATAAAATTGTTCGGAAAATATTTCATTTTTAGTCGTTCCCAACATATACTGAAGAATACCTGGTAGTAGTGAAAGCACCCACTTGTTGCACATTGCGATACAACTCACAGGATCAATGACACAGTGTAATAATCATAAATATACAGCAAGCAGCACAAAATAAATAGGGTCACTGTTGGTGTTTTATTCATAGATGTGCACCACCAAACAATTCCTAACAGGCCCCCAAATTGTAGGACAGGTTGAGCACAGTACACCACAACCTATTACTGTGGCTCGCTATTACAGTGCTCTTTCAAGGCCACCTGAGCCATATGTGTTGAGCTCTTCTGATAGCCCTTGTTGTCTGGCTGTTCAAACTCAGCAGACAGCAGCTCCATCTCTACCCCACAGCAACTTACCCACTTTGCTTCACAGATTTTATACAGAACATTGCAGGAAACTATAACAAGTGAGATATTTTTCTTACTGAGATCCAATCTTGTGAGTAAACAACATCAGTGCCCTTTCACTCTATCAAAAGTGCATTCAACTGTCATTCTGCACCTGCTAAGCTGTTAGTTAAATCTTTTGTTGGAGCTGTCCAGGTGGCTGTATAGGGCTTCATGAGCCGGGGTGCAAGGGATAGAGTGAGTCCCCCAGGATCACTGTTGGCATTTCAACATCACTAGTGGTAACCCACCTGTTAGGAAAGAGAGTCCCTGCTTGTAGATTTCTGAACAGTCCTGTGTTGTTAAAGATGCAAGCAGCATGCACCTTCCCTGACCAGAAGTGTCCCTAATGATCCACTGATGCTTGCATAATGATAGAAAAAGAGTATATCAACAGAAATGGCTTTGTGACAAGGTGTTCTGGTGCAAAATTGGAATTGAATCCTGCTCATGCTGTACAGTGCAGTCTGCATAATGTTATGACCTATATCGTTTGTAAGTCATATTTTTTTTAGCAAAATCCATTTTTACTGGTAAGCCTGCACAATATCAGGAGTAAATATGTATTGACAGTGTGTTCTGTATTTTTCCTTACCAAAGCAAAATAGTTAGGAAACTGTCTCTGTTGGAATCACACTTCCATGTACAACAGGACAGTTCACTTTCTGTAGCATCCTTTCCATCCTGTATTTCTTGTTAAAGAATCATAAGTTGGCTGTGATTAATTTCAGAACAGGAAACATCTTGATGCCCTCAGTGTTTTAAGTGAGAAATGAGAATAAATTCTTAAGGGGAAGCTAAGTAACCACCTCCCACACAAGTATTTTTTCGCTCTCTAATTTCTATGAGATAGGTATATTAAAATTTAAGGTTCTTTGCCCATGTATGACTGCTTCCAACTTCCATGTATCAACTCAGTAGATAACTTTTTCTGTGCTATATGATGTCTTGGTTCAGTTTTGATATTCATTTTCATACTCAGACCTAGAAATATAGCATACAAATAAGTGTTCTGGTTTTGTTGTTACTGGTCAGAACTTGGATGGGTGGGATATGTAGGGGAGAGGTGGTAGCAAAGCTTATACCTAAGCTGCCAAAGGGCTGGTCCCTTGCAAACAGATTTTGTACTATTATAACTAGATCTGTTTAGAAACTGATCCCCACTAGAGGGTTGTACCATTTTAATTGTTTGTCTACACTGCATGGGGGTTGGGGGCGCAGCATGTGAAAGAACACTTGAGTGAGGTTTAATCTACTTAGCTTGGTTACCAATAGCAGTCAAGCTGTATAACAGTGCCAGGTACCCTGGGTAATTACTAGGGTGACTGGCCTGTACTGAAGTCCATGTTTCTGCAGCTTGACTGCTACCAGTACTGGAGCTAACTAGCTGTAAATTAGTAGGGTATAAAGCATATGCTGCCATTCTTCTTCGAGTGCTTGCTCATATCCATTCCAATTAGGTGTGTGTGCGCCGCGTGCACATTTGTTGGAGACTTTTTACCCTAGCAACACTCGGTGGGCTGGCAGGTCGCCCCCTGGAGTGGCACCGGTATGACGCCTGATATATACCCCTGCCGGCCCATCCGCTTCTCAGTTCCTTCTTACCGCCCGTGTCAGTCGTTGGAACAGTGGAGCGTAGCTTAGCTGTTCTCCACCTCCCTAGCGATTTCGCTCGTTTGTATAGTATTGTGTATATAGTTCTTTTACTGTAGTTCTAGTTAGTATTTAAATTAATAGTTCTTATACTTGTGTATATAGTTAAAGAGGATCAGGGGCTCACCCCTTCTCCTCCCCGGTACCAGGGCCCATGCCCGGTTCACCGGGTTTCAAGCCTTGCGCGGCCTGTCATCAGCCGATGCCCACAGGAGATCCGCACGGCTCCTGTTTAAAGTGGCTAAGCGAATCCCACCTTGTGGACAAGTGCCGCATCCGCAAGGCGTTCAAGCCCTGGACAAAGAGAGAGCGGGACATTCGCCTGAAACAACTTTTGATGGAGGCAGCTTTAACTCCTCCATCGTTGGCACCGGGACCAAGTGCCTCTTCCGCACCAGACCACCCGGCACCGATAAAGGCTCCTCGTCCCCACCCTTCACCGGCCCAACCCTCCAGACGGCACTGCTCGCTCTCCCTGAGGAGCAAGAAGCACAAGGCTCCTGCGGCACCTACAGCTACACCGCAGTCGGAGCGTATCTCCCAGACGGACCGCCCGGCACCGTCAACTGCTGCAGCACCGCTTGTCTCTGCACCGTCGATTCCGGCTTCACAGGAGCCATTGAGTCCGGTGCCTACCAGCTCCCCAGCACACACTGTGGTTGAGCTCGTCGCGCCCTCCATGCCGGAGACCTTCTCCGCGGCGCGGGACCTAATCGCTCTAACAGAGCCTGAATTGCTCCAACCCCCGGCACCACCGGTGCGTGTTATTCAGTCACTGGGCAAGCCCACCATGGTGCGACCACGTTCACTGGGCACCACTGAACACCGTCTGTCCCGATCCAGATCCCGCGATCACTCTCAGCCTCGACATCGCTCCCGATCCCGGCGCCACTCGCAGTCCCAGTACCGTTCTCCACGGAACCGGTTGTACTCGCGGCACCACTCGAGATCCTGGTCGCTGTCGTGGTACTCTTGGCACCGGTCCAGATCGCGGCACCGACGTACTTATCGCAGCCGATCCCGGCATGACGATATAAGACACTGGTCGACCTCCTGGCACCGCGCTGGTAACAGGTCCCGGTCCCACTCCCGATACCGCCACGGTTCCCGGTACTGTTCACCGGTACCGCGGAGAGATGAGCTCTATGGGCGCAGAGACCTGGCCCAATCAACTTCAACTCCTCCGTGGCCATTGTGTCACCCGTCCGCCTCCTCACACGCGGACAGCGCCTCCTACAGGGGTTCAGATGCGCAGGCCCACCCGGACCATGGACCACCTCAATGGTCTTTTTGGACACCTTGGGCCCATCACCAAGCCCAGGGTGAGCCAACGGGCCCAGCACGCTCCGGCCACTCGGAGCACTGTGCACCAGAGGCCACAGTTAGCAGACCTCCCCCCGCTGGTATGGAGGAAGACTCTGCACATGCACCTGAGCAGCATGATGTTCCGGAGACAGAGGTCCCCCAGGACGAGGCGTCAGTCCAAGACCCACTCATCCCTGGGTTATCATCCTCCTCTTCCCCGGATGAGACGGTAGCGGGCACATCATCATTGGGGCCCCCGCCAATTGATCTCCGAGCACATCAGGATCTTCTGCGGCGTGTTGCCCAGAATATAAATCTCCCCGTAGAGGAAGTTTCTGAGGTGGAGGACCCGGTGGTTAGCATATTATCAGCGGAAGCACCAACCAGGGTGGCCCACCCCTTCATCAGATCGATCCAAGCCAGAGCAGACACCATCTGGTGGTCCCCGGCCTCCATCCCACCCACAGCCAGGGGAGTAGAACAAAAATACATGGTGCCGTCTAAGGGGTATGAGTACCTCTACGTGCACCCCACCCCCTGCTCATTGGTGGTACAATCAGTCAACGAACGGGAGCACCACGGCCAACAAGCCCCCGTGCCAAAATCTAGAGAGGCCAGGCACATGGATTTGCTGGGCCGGAAAATCTACTGTGCTGGAGGCCTTCAGCTCCGTGTGGCGAACCAACAGGCCCTCTTAAGCCGCTACAGCTTTAACACTTGGGAAGCTGTCGGCAAGTTTACCAAGTTGGTTCCCCAGGACTCCCATCAGGAGTTTACAGCTCTCCTAGAGGAAGGAAAGAGGGTCGCGAGAACCTCACTACAAGCCTCCTTAGATGCCACTGACTCTGCAGCCAGAACGGTCGCCTCTGGCATAGCTATGCGCCGCATATCTTGGTTGCAAGTGTCCGGCCTACCACCTGAGCTACAATACACCATTCAAGACTTGCCATTCGATGGACAAGGTCTATTTTCGCAAAAGACAGACTCCAGACTACAGAGTCTGAAGGGCAACCGGGTTATTATGCATTCGCTGGGACCCCAGACTCAGAGACGGTCCTTCTGCTCCCAACCTCAGCGCCCTTATTCCCCGCCTCGGCCAAGACAGGATCTTGCCCGACGACGAGGCTGTACTATCCGCAGACATCAGTCTGGACCTCAAGGGGCCAACAATTCCGGTCCCACCAAACCACCACCGGGACCTAAAGCAAACTTTTGAGGGTGCGCCCGAGAGCAGTGTACCAATTCCCTCCCTGGATCGTCTTCACTTTTACAACCGCCTTTCCCCGTTTCTTCTGGCGTGGTCCCAGCTGACTTCAAATCGTTGGGTCCTACGTACGGTGGAGCTTGGATACCGTCTTCAGTTTATTTCTCCCCCACCCCCGCTCCTCGTCCCTCTTCAGGGAGCAACTCATCATTCAGGAGGTTCGCAGGCTCCTCTCAATCGGAGCTATAGAGGAGGTATCGGAGGAGTTAAGGGGCAAGGGGTTTTATTCCTGGTATTTCTTAATCCTCAAGACAAAAGGGGGCCTCTGGCTCATCCTGGACCTGCGAGGACTAAACAAATACATCAAAAAGTTCAAGTTCTGCATGGTATCCCTAGGAACCATCATTCCTTCCCTGGATCCCAGAGATTGGTACGCTGCTCTTGACATGAAGGACGCATATTTCCACATTGCAATTTATCCCCCGCACAGGAGATATCTGCGCTTTGTGGCAAATCAGGGTCACTACCAGTTTACTGTCCTTCCCTTTGGTCTTTCCTCGGCCCCTCGAATCTTCACGAAGTGTATGGCGGTCATTGCTGCTTCCCTGTGCCGTTGTCAAATACACGTCTTCCCTTACCTCGATGACTGGCTTATCAGAGGGACTTTGGAGGCACAAGTGATCAGCCATGTCGCCATCATCAGGGAACTGTTTGTGCGTCTAGGCTTGGTCATCAATTTGGACAAGTCCACCCTGGTGCTTACGCAGAGGGTAGAATTTATGGGGGCAACGCTGGACTCCAACCTTGCAACGGCCAGTTTGCCCCTGCACTGGTTCCAAGCCATAGTCTCCCTTGTCGAAAGTCTTCAGAGCTTTCCAACCACTTCTGCTCGTACTTGCCTTGCTCTCCTGGGGCACATGGCTGCATGCACTTTCGTCACAAGGCATGCCAGACTGCGAATGCACCCTCTGCAAACCTGGCTCGCTTCGGTCTATCGGCCGGGCAGGGACGCCATAGACATAATCCTGACACTTCCGCCGGATGTTCTAGGCTCCCTCGACCGGTGGAAGATGTCATCCCGAGCGTGTGCGGGCCTGCCGTTTCATCCTTCCTAGCCCTCCATGTCCCTAACAACGGACGCGTCCTCGCTGGGCTGGGGCGCCCACCTAGGGCTCCTGCGCACCCAAGGCCTTTGGTCACCCTGCGAGCTGACGCTCCACATCAATGTGCGAGAGCTGAGAGCAGTCCGGCTGGCATGCCAAGCGTTTCAGCGCCATCTACACAGCCGTTGTGTTGCGGTGTTCACGGACAACACAACGGCAATGTATTACATCAACAAGCAGGGCGGGACCCGGTCCTCCCCTCTGTGTCAGGAAGCGATACGGCTGTGGGACTTCTGCATAGCCCACTCCATACATCTAGTGGCCTCCTTTCTCCCGGGGTACGGAACACCCTCGCAGATCACCTGAGCACGTCCTTCCTATCACATGAATGCTCCATCCGTCCGGATGTTCTCCATTCGATTTTCCGGAGGTGGAGCTTTCCCCACATAGACCTGTTTGCATCCAGACAGGAAATGCCAGGTGTTCTGCTCCCTACAGGGTCGCTCCCCAGGCTCCATGTCGGACGCGTTCCTGATTCCGTGGACGGGCCGCCTCTGTTACACCTTTCCACTGTTCCCTCTCATCCACCGAGTCCTGCTCAAGCTCTGAAGGGAGAGAGCCCGCCTTATCCTGATCGCTCCGTCTTGGCCGAGGCAGCACTGGTACACCATACTGCTCGACCTGTCCCTGGCAGACCCAGTTCCCCTGCTGCTCTGGCCAGACCTGATCACACAAGACTTCAGCAGGATGCACCATCCGGACCTGCAGTCCCTTCATCTGACTGCATAGCTCCTGTCTGGTTAAACCAGTCGGAGTTGCGCTGTTCTGCCGCAGTACAGCCTGTGTTGCTGGGGAGCAGGAAGCCCTCCACGCGCTCGACATACCTCGCAAAATGGAAGCACTTCTGCCACTGTTGTAACCAGCACGGCCATTCTCCACATTCTGCATTAGTCCCCACTATCCTGGACTACGTGTGGTCTCTCAAACAGCAGGGGTTGGCGATCTCCTCTCTGCGAGTACATCTTGCGGCTATATCTACCTTCCATCCGGGGGAAGCTAGCAGTTCCATTTTTTCCCACCCTATAGTTTCCAGAAACCTCAAGGGCTTGGAGCGACTATACCCACAGGTCAAACGGCCTACCCCTACCTGGGACCTGAACCTCGTCTTAACCAGGCTCATGGGGCCCCCTTTCGAGCCTTTGGCCACGTGCTCGCTGCTGTACCTGTCCTGGAAAACACCTTTCTTAGTCGCTATCACCTCGGCTAGACGAGTCTCAGAGCTTTGTGCATTGACTGTGGATCCTCCATATACTGTGTTCCATAAGGACAAGGTACAGCTGCGACCGCACCCGGCATTCCTCCCTAAGGTCTTCTCCGCCTTTCACTTTAACCAGGACATCTTCCTGCCAGTCTTTTGTCCAAAGCCGCATTCATCACGACGAGAGCAACAGCTCCATGCTTTGGATGTCCAAAGGGCTCTCGCCTTCTACATTGAGAGGACCAAGCCCTTCTGGCGCTCACCTCAGCTATTCATGGTGGTGGCAGAACGTATTAAGGGCATGGCAATCTCCTCCCAGCATATTGCATCTTGGGTTACATCGTGTATTTGGGCTTGCTATGACTTGGCTCATGCTCAGGCGGGCCATCTCACTGCCCACTCTACTCGGGCTCAGGCTTCATCTGCCGCGTTCTTGGCCCATATTCCCATAGAGGACACCTGCCGTGCGGCCACCTGGTCTTCCATCCATACCTTTGCATCGCACTACGCATTGGTCCAACAGTCTAGAGACGATGCCGCCTTCGGCTCAGCGGTCTTACATTCCGCAACGTCTCGCTCTGACCCCACCGCCTAGGAAAGGTTTGGGAAGCACCTAATTGGAATGGATATGAACAAGCACTTGAAGAAGAAAAGTCGGTTACTCACCTTTGTAACTGTTGTTCTTCGAGACGTGTTGCTCATATCCATTCCACACCCGCCCTCCTTCCCCACTGTCGGAGTAGCCGGCAAGAAGGAACTGAGGAGCGGATGGGCCGGCAGAGGTATATATCAGGCACCATACCGGGCCACTCCAGGGGGCGACCTGCCGGCCCACTGAGTGTTGCTAGGGTAAAAAGTCTCCGAACGTGCACGCGGTGCGCAGACACCTAATTGGAATGGATATGAGCAACACATCTCGAAGAACAACAGTTACAAAGGTGAGTAACCGTCTTTTACGCTTCCAACTGCAACCAGCCCAGTGTGGGCATAGTTATATTGGCATAAAGATGCTTACATTACTATTGTTTATTCTGTGATAGTTTCCTCGGGCTATTCCATAAGCTATTCCATAGCAGACTATTCCACATCACTATAGATTTTTAACCTGCCAGGAAAATTTTTCTACTAGCCTGAATTTTCTTTTTCAACCTATTTTTCCCAGTTAACCACAATGTACAGACATGGCATAAATTCCTACATCATGTGGAGATAGAATTAGATATACCAATTAAGTACCTGTATACTGGTATAGCTGCTTTAACTGTGTGTCTAACTCCATATAGTGGTACATCTACATAAATTTCTTGTTGACAAGTCCTAAAATTTTCCTTATAAAGGATTCTTGTGACCTTTTCTTTGAAACACTATCACACTTCCAGTGTCTGCAGCAAGCTTTGAATGTTTGTTGGGGGGAAACCAACAGAGCTACAGAAAGTGCCTTTTTCCTGGTTCCATGAAATGCCATTCAGATTTAGCTAAGATATGAAGTATTAAAAATAGGACTTCCCTTGTTTCACTTGCAGGCTTCACAAAAATTTTGGAAACATGCCAGAATCGCTGAACATTCCAAGGCCAGGTTTGCACTGTTGCCACGGCAGCACCATCCCCATCACAAACTACACTGAGAATACCAGGCAGCTCCTGGACCAACTGTAGCAGAATGGGAGTGGAAGAGAGGCAGAATGGGATCTGTCCCCCTGTAAATCCTCGGACCCATAATTTAGGCACTGACACTATCTTCCTCTCCAAAGGCAAGATATAGGGCAGAAGGCCTCCTAACTCTGGGAGATGAAATGGGAGGGAGATGCTGGCTGGCTTCCCCTGAAACCAGCAACCCACCCTGCTGCAGGTGACCAATCCTAATGCTGCCAACAAAGGCTAGTCCTGTAGCTCAAGGTAGTAGTAGTGTGCTCTCCGATGTGTAGAGTTCAGGGTTCTAATCCCACTGACTCATGAGTGGAGTTGTCACATATGATACAATTTGTCTTTACTTTTTTCCTTTTCAAGCAACCAAAAAACCCTTGGAAATTTTATGTATGCATATGCACACTCAGCCTATCTATATTGGAAGAATTTTATTTAAGTTGCACAGTCAAGCAATCTAAAATTAGGAAATGCCAGATTTACAGTTGTCTGTGCAACCTTAAGTCTGCTGTATCGCCCCCTCCCGCTCCCCGGTACGTATGTATTATGATATAGCCTTTAATTACTCAGTAAATAAGTTTTTCCCCCAGGACCTTTGTCGGATTCAATGGACAGAGTGAACATGGGGGCAACTGAAAAGCTGGCATTTTCTAGCTTTTTAAGTGCTTGACTTCAGAAGAATACTCAGGTTATAATTTTATATGTGTAACATAGGTCAGAGAATATTGGAGTAGCAAAAGGGAAGTCCCTGTATTCTCTCACATTGTCTCAGCTCTGGTGGAGCTCAGTTTATTGTTGTAGTCTATTCCTCAGTTCCTGTGAGTTCTGGAAATGCTGATATTGCAGAAAACAAGAGCGTGGTCAAGAGCAACATACAGCTTGTTCTATTTTAATTGCTTCCTTCAGCTTTATTTATATAGTGATACATTGTGTATTGTATCTGTACAGGATAGAGGGAAAATATAAATTGCAATTCATTTTTTTTATTTTAATATGTGGTTCACAGATTCAGATAGCTAAATATGAAGCTATAACACATCCTTTCGTAGCATAATTACAGCATTATACAGCAATGAATGAAATGCTGCACAATTGAAAACCAGAGCCTAAAATAGGGGATTAGCATCCATCTTCCTCTATCTTGTACTTCGTGGTCCATATCTTTTTCTTAATGTTAGCTAAGCCACAGAAAATGTGAGTTTGCTTTGCAAGATTGCACAAATGATCATTCACTCTGTACCTTTAAATCTGTCATTAGTTTGGCAAAGAACCCCAAACTCTAGAGGGTTAAACATCTGATCCCTCCCAGTAGTCTTGTCTTGGCTGTGACTTTTGCAGTGGCCTGACAGTAAAAGATTATAAAGGTATAATGTCAGTGCTGCCAGTTCAGATACAGGAATAGATTTTTTTTTTAAACTATCATAGTCTGTACACTTTGCAAAAAGGGGGTATCCTTTAAGCAACATTTAGTCATTCTTCCTACGTAGGCTGGATATGTCTTTTAACTTCCATATGAATATGAGGTATTTACCAGCATACAACTTCCAATCAGATGATAAACAGGTGTTCATAACAGGATGAAACAGACAGCCAGTAAAACATTCCCACGGTACTAAATTAGCACTTGATTGTTTTATTTTGAATGGTAAAGGAAAACTACAATAATTTACAATAATACATTAGAGAGCAGAATAATATTAACTAAATAAGAATTCCTACATTGAAAATGAATGTTCAAAATACATTTCTTTTAGTAATATTAGTCACTGTTTTAGTATCTCATTCAGTGGATGTGATCATTCTTAGTGAGGCTGCTGTTTTAATGATGCAGTATTGTACTTCACAGCAGGAGGCACAGTTTCATGAGACAGAATAACACTTAAATTCAAGTTCTGTTAGCAGTATTTGCAAATCAAAGTCAGATTGCATAAGTACATTCTTAAGACACTTCAAAAAAGAAGTATAAGCTAAATTACCAATTAGTTTAAGTAGCTATAAATTACCAGAACATAAAACTAGGGCTGTCAAGAGATTAAAAAAAATTAATCACTATTAATTGTGTGATTAATCTCACTGTTAATAATAGAATACCATTTATTAAATATTTTGGATGTTTTCTACATTTTCACATATATTGATTTCAATTACAACACAGAATACAAAGTGTGCAATGCTCACTTTATATTTTTTATTACAAGTATTTGCACTGTAAAAAAGCAAAATAAATAGTATTTTTCAGTTCACCTCATACAAATACTATAGTGCAATCTCTTTATCATAAAAGTTGAACTTACAAATGTAGAATTATGTACAAAAAACTTGCATTCAAAAATAAAACAATCTAAAATTTTAGAACCTGCAAGACCATTCAGTCCTATGTCTTGTTCAGCCAATCGCTCAGACAAACAAGTTTGGTTATGTTTGCAGGAAATAATGCTGCCTGCTTCTTGTTTACAATGTCACCTGAAAGTGAGAACCGGTGTTCTCATGGTACTGTTGTAGCTGGTGACCCAAGATATTTACCTGCCAGATGCGCTAGAGATTCATATGTCCCTTCATGCTTCAACCACTATTCCAGGGGACATGCGTTCATGCTGATGACAGGTTCTACTTGGTAACAGTCCAAAGCATTGTGGACTGACGCATGTTCATTTTCATTATCTGAGTCAGATGCCACCGGCAGAAAGTTGATTTTCTTTTTTGATGGTTTGGGTTCTGTAGTTTCTGCATCGGAGTGTTGCTCTTTTAAGACTTCTGAAAGCATGCGCCACACCTCGTCCCTCTCAGATTTTGAAAGGCACTTCAGATTTTTAACCTTGGAGCAAGTGCTGTAGCTGTCTTTTGATATCTCACATTGGTACCTTCTTTGTGTTTTGTGAAATCTGCAGTGAAAGTGTGTTCTTAAAATAAAAAATGTGCTGGGTCATCATCCAAAACTGCTGTAACGTGAAGTATATGGCAGAATGTGAGTGTAACAGAGCAGGGGACATACAATTGTCCCCCCAAGGAGTTCAGTCACAAATTCAATTAATGTATTTTTTTAATGAGCGTCATCAGCATGTCCTCTGGAATGGCGGCCAAAGCACGAAGGGGGATGTGAATGTTTAGCATAGCTTTTACGTAAATACCTTGAAAAGCTGGCTACAAAAATGCCATGCAAATGCCTGTTTTCACTGTCTGGTGACATTGTAAATAAGAAGAGGGCAGCATTATTCCTGTAAATGTAAACAAACTTGTTTCTCATAGTGATTTGGCTGAACAAGAAGTAGGACTGAGTGGACTCGTAGGCTCTGAAGTTTTTACATTGTTTTGTTTCTGAGTGCAGTTATGTAACACATCTACATTTGTAAGTTCAACTTGTATTATAAAGAGATTGCACTACAGTACTTGTATGAGGTGAATTGAAAAAAATTCTTTTATCATTTTTACAGTGCAAATATTTGTAATAAAAATAATCACTTTGATTTCAGCTATAACACAGAATACAATATATGTGAAAATGTAGAAAAACATCCAAAATATTTAATAAATTTCAATTGGTATTCTGTTTAACTGTGCAATTAAAACTGCGATTAATCATGATTAATTTTTTTGAGTTAATCGTGTAAGTTAACTGTGATTAATCAATAGCCCTACATAAAACACCAAACAACCTACCTTAAAACATTTTCTTAAAAACAGACTAAACAAATTTTTTGTTCTAGTTGTGTGCTGTGTGTGGAGTCTTCTATTTCTGTAACCCAAACTGTCTTCTGGCTGCGTCTCCATCATATTAGACTTAACATGGCCCAAAATGAACTTCATATTTTTCCTTCCAGAGTCAACACATGACTTCCATTCTGCACCACTGTTGACAGCACCATCGTCCTCCCTATTACTCAGGCCTTTAAGCTGGGGGCTATTTTTTAATTTTCTCTCTCCTTTGCCACACACATCCAGATTGCATCCAAAGCCTGTTGCTGCTGCTTCCACAACATTTCTAAGATATGATTTTTTTTTTCCTGTCTCCATAGCTAAAATTTTCATTCAGGCATCCTCATCTCCTGTCTTGATCACTGTAACCACTATCCCAACTAGCATCTCTGACGAACACATTATGCCCCTCCATTCTTTACAAAATGGGTCTCTAAGATAGTTTTCCTTGCCATCTATTTTTCACTTGTCACCCACTCTGCTTTTGAATTTCTCCACTGCTTGAAATTCAAAGTTTTTATTGTTGTCATCAAAACCCTGCATAACTCTACTCCATCCTACTTACTGGTTCTTGTCTCTGCTCACCTATGACCCTCATCTCCTCTACTCCACCAGTAATGCCAGTTTTATGATGTTGTCTGTTTCTCACAGCTACCTCAATGCTTCCTTCCCTGCCATCCCATGGAACACCCTTCCATATCTTGTCTCCCAGGCCTCCACCCTTTAGCCGTTTAAATCCCTCCTGACTACACACTTCCACTGTGACACTTATAAAATAAACTGACTGATAATGGTGAGAGATGTGCAACTGGAAATAGTTTTATAATTCTAACTCTCCAAAAATAGTTGTATTGGCAAGATGTGGCCAATAACCCCAGTTTGTTTCCCTTTCTCTTACCCTTTGTCTTTCTGTCTGTCTTTTAAATTGTAAACTGTTCGGAGCAGGGACTGTGCCTTCCTTTATTCATATATATTCTGGACATTGCCAGAAATAAATTAATTATAACAATAATAAGTTATAGCGAAAAGTATTCTTTGAGACTACTGATGTACACAGTATGTTGAGTCTTATGAGTGCTTTCAGCTACTCCAGAACGTGACTATTAGCCAAGTTATGAACACTTGAAAGTGGCTAATTGCAATTAGTTAGTATAAATTTTAGCTGTTCAAAATTGATAAACGTTTAGGCCTTTAAGAAGTGTGTCTTTCCACTATGAAAAATAGTTCCTGTTCTCTTATTCTTTGATTAGGGGAAAAAAAAGAAACTACAGTTTGCCATGGGACCAAGCAGGTTTGGAATTCTAGTTTAAAATCATTAGAGGAACCTTTAGTATTAAGGATTAGAGGGTTTTATTTGTTCTATTTGGTGAGCAGGTCCCATCTTTGTACAGCTGTTAGTTAATATACTACTATAATGTCATCAGGCCCAAAGAGCCTGTCAGAACATGACTTCAAAAACTGTCACTGTACCTTAATGTAAAATAGTTGCTATTACAGAGATGAATAAACAAAACTGGAGTTTGCTACAGACCACTGAAGTTTGAAATAAACCTCTGTTGATGTAGGGCAAAATTTTTAAAGATCCTAAGTGACTTAAAGTAAGTCCCATTTTCAAAAGTTTACTTAGCGTTAGGCATTAGTAACCCAAGTATCTCTCTATAGCACTTCTATGCATACTTGCAGTACTTTTTTTTAGAGGAGTGAATCTCAGTTGAAGGGACTTAATTGAGAATACCCTCCCAACAACTCTGCCTCTCTTATACCAACGGAGCTCCAGCTCAGGTACATCTACTGATTTCAGCATCAGCCAAGGAAAGATATGACTTCTCAGTTAGACAGGTCCCAAATCATTTAGAGCTTTATAGGTCAAAACTCACCCCTTAAATTTCCCCATAAACCAGTAAGAAGCCAGTGCAATAAAGGTGGTTTTCCTGGAATTGGTTTGATTGGACAGGGGACTGAAGAGTTTAAAGCACAATCATACTGCGAGTGCTAGGGACATCAGTCATACTGTTCTTTACTATCCATACAACAATTCACAATTGAAATTTTACTTCCTTAGTATTGTGATGTTCCATTACCAGTTTTCCATGGATCCGTAGTCTCTCAAGATATACAGGACCTGAATTTCTAATTTAAAGAGCAAGCAGAACTTTCCTCCTCCATTTAGTAGTGGAAAGGAGAGATAAGAATACGATTTCGTTGTCATCTTAAAGTCACAAACCAATTTTTAACTGCTTTGCAGTTCATGTTCCAGTAGTACAATATAAATACTTTAATAAACAGTAGTCAACTTCTAAAAATAAATATTTGCCGATTTGTATTATGTGCATAAATATGCACAATATTGCAATATTTGATCATAAATATTTCTTTAAACACACATTTTGCCAAAATCTTGCTTTTTATTTTGAGCTAGTAATGAACAGTACTAAGACTGTATGGCAGATTAACCTTTTGTCCTTTCTGAAGGCTTTTAATTTGACAAATTCTAGAACTTCCTCAGTTTGGCAGATCACACAGAGTGGGGGAGGCAGTTTCCCCTTCATACTTGCTTTTGCCTCTGTCAAACCACAATATCACAGTTCAGGCAATGCACTTTTGTTTTCAGTGGCTGTATTATCCTATCTGAGGTATGGGGAGTTTATTTTTGCAGCAAACAACCCTCTTAATGCCTTAATGGTTGCCTGACTAATTATTGTCCTGTTCCTTCCTATACTAGTTCTGTGGACAAGCATTTTCAACAGTAAAATGATATAGTTAAAACCAGAAGATCTTGGATTACTATATAATGGTCTAGACAACTATGTTAGTTTTGAATTACAACTAAAGATATGTGGAACAAGAATAGTATGGATTATATTTATGTGAATGTCTGGATTCTGCATATGAAATTTGCTTAACTGTTCATAACTTTTTAAAAAGTTTGAAACAAAAGGGCAAATTCTAAATCTTGCTTGTATTCAGCTTGTTGTTGATCCAGTATTAGCAGATGTATGAAGTTCAAATATCTATAGTTCGAATAGATAGGTTAGTGTGAGAGTTTGTGGCATATGAAATAATTTTGATGAAAAACAGCAGACAGGAAGCCTAATATATTGAGGGTATGTCTACATCTACAATTTTGCAGCGCTGGTTGTTACAGCTGTATTAGTACAGCTGTATAGGGCCAGCGCTGCAGAGTGGCCACACTTACAGCAACCAGCGCTGCAAGTGGTGTTAGATGTGGCCACACTGCAGCGCTGTTGGACGGCTTCAAGGGGGGTTCGGGGAACGCGAGAGCAAACCGGGGAAGGAGACCAGCTTCGCCGCGGTTTGCTATCGCGTTCCCGGAACCACCCAGCAAACCGCAGGGAAGGAGACCTGCTTGCTCGGGGGTTCGGGGAACGCGAGAGCAAACCGGGGAAGGAGACCAGCTTCGCCGCGGTTTGCTCTCGCGTTCCCCGAACCACCCTGCAAACCGCAGGGAAGGAGACCTGCTTGCTCGGGGGTTCGGGGAACGTGAGAGCAAACCGCAGGGAAGGAGACCTGCTTGCTCGGGGGTTCGGGGAACGCGAGAGCAAACCGGGGAAGGAGACCAGCTTGATTACCAGAGGCTTCCTCAGGTATGCTGGGATACCTGCTTATTCCACGGAGGTCAAGAAAAGCGCTGGTAAGTGTCTACACTTGATCACCAGCGCTGGATCACCAGCGCTGGATCCTCTACACCCGAGACAAAACGGGAGTACGGCCAGCGCTGCAAACAGGGAGTTGCAGCGCTGGTGATGCCCTGCAGATGTGTACACCTCCTAAGTTGCAGCGCTGTAACCCCCTCACCAGCGCTGCAACTTTGTGATGTAGACAAGCCCTAAGATTGGTGTGAAGATTTTGAAAGTGAGTGTTTGTGGTTGAATCAGGTTCATAGATCTTTCTTGTTGCCTCTGTGCTGCAATGTGTCTAACCACTGCCTTAATGAGGTGACAAGTCTGTTTAAGACAATGACTGCATTGTAATGTTCTCTGATTTGAGAGGTAAGCAGAAAATTGAGTCTGTGGTGTTGACTAGCAGCATGGGTGGGACCAGAAACGATCTGTAAAAGTCTTATGAAGGCAAGCGAGGAGTTGTCTTTCTCTTTGTCTATATCCTCATCTTAAATGTGGGAGTATGGGCTCTTTCACAAACACCCCTTTCTTCTTCACTAGGATTTAGTTGGACCTTCAGCCCCTCTGCCTTCCAGCATAGAGACTAGCTGCCTTCTTCCGTCTACATGCAGACTATTTGGAGGTTTTCCCTTTCAGTCACACTTAAGTTCTCTACTTTTTTTTTCTGCCTTCCCCTAGAAGAGCTAGCTAGAAGTCTTTTTTTCACCCTCCTTCCTCCATAAAGGGCCTAACTGCTACACTCATCCACATTCTTGCAAGGGTGTGAAGCTCCACCTTATCTGCTCCCATCCCCATCCGCACACAGGAACTTGTAGGGAGTTTCCACACCTTCTTTGAGTATTTGCATATGTCCATTGCACTGTAGGGGTGTGGTTGCCTCATGCATAGTAATCAGAACATTTTCCCTCAGTGGTATCCTTTGAGGTGGTTTGAACTCCTCTGTCACCTCATGCCACTGTGTGCAGCAATAAGAGAGTGGTGCCACACCCAGCCTCCCTCAGTTCCTTTTTCACTGCCTGTGACAGTTGTCAGAGCAATCTTAGGGCTTGTCTACATCAGAAAGTTGCAGCGCTGGTGAGGGAGTTACAGCACTGCAACTTTAGGAGGTGTACACATCTGCAGGGCACCACCAGCGCTGCAACTCCCTGTTTGCAGCGCTGGCTGTACTCCCGTTTTGTCTCGGGTGTAGAGGATCCAGCGCTGGTGATCCAGCGCTGGTAATCAAGTATAGACACTTACCAGCGCTTTTCTTGACCTCCGTGGAATAAGCAGGTATCCCAGCATACCTGAGGAAGCCTCTGGTAATCAAGCTGGTCTCCTTCCCCGGCTTGCTCTCGCGTTCCCCGAACCCCGAGCAAGCAGGTCTCCGTCCCTGCGGTTTGCAGGGTGGTTCCAGGAACGCGAGAGCAAACCGGGGAAGGAGACCAGCTTCGCCGCAGTTTGCTCTTGCGTTCCGCGAACCACCCTGCAAACCGCAGGGAAGGAGACCTGCTTGCTCGGCGGTTCGGGGAACGCGAGAGCAAACCGGGGAAGGAGACCAGCTTCGCCGCGGTTTGCTCTCGCGTTCCCCGAACAAGCAGGTCTCCTTCCCTGCGGTTTGCAGGGTGGTTCGCGGAACGCGAGAGCAAACCGCGGCGAAGCTGGTCTCCTTTCCCGGTTTGCTCTCGCGTTCCCCGAACCCGAGCAAGCAGGTCTCCTTCCCTGCGGTTTGCAGGGTGGTTCGCGGAACGCGAGAGCAAACCGCGGCGAAGCTGGTCTCCTTCCCCGGTTTGCTCTCGCGTTCCCCGAAACCCCTTGAAGCCGCCCAACAGCGCTGCAGTGTGGCCACATCTAACACCACTTGCAGCGCTGGTTGCTGTAAGTGTGGCCACTCTGCAGCGCTGGCCCTATACAGCTGTACTAATACAGCTGTAACAACCAGCGCTGCAAAATTTTAGATGTAGACATGGCCTTAGAGTGAGGGAAGCACTTACGATAATTAGTCTCTTTGTGTATATACCCTCTAATTGTTAGGAATTAGTTAAGTTAGTTTTTAGCTAGTTTGGATAGCTTTAGTCTTAGGTTTTTTGGACAAAGTTTCTGAGTACCAGGCTTGTTGCCAGAGTGATGCCACACTCACCAGGGTTTAAGTCCTGCCACACTTGCATTAATCCCGTGCCGGTCAGTAACCCACACTCAGCCTGCTTAAAGTACTTGCCAGAATTCCATAGCAATAACAAGTGTCACATCTGCAAGGGATTTAAGCCTCACTCAAAGAAGGACAGAACAGTGAAGTATCTGCTCATGAAAGCAGCACTTTGGTCCCTCTCAGAATCACTGCACACACAGTTCTCAGAGTACCATAGCCATGGTGTGAAGCACACCAGAGATGTCTGTGTCTCCTCAGTCCTGTACCAAAGAAAAGAGCTAGACTTTTCTCAGATTTAGTACTGTGCTCAGTCGTGTCAGTCCCTAAGCCTAGTAAGGGCAGAAACTCTAAGAAACATGTTGGGAAGAGTCTTTCAGTGGAGCAATCTTCAGCTAAATAGAAGTGATTGCTGCCTCTGGAGCATGTGCCTGGTCTGTCGAGGGCATCCCCTGAAAGCTCTCTGAGACAGAGTCATCAGCCACTGCTGATGCTGACCACCCCAGAAGCATATGCAGCTGGGAGAGAACTACATAGTACTCAGTACTGGTATCTCTGGCAGTACAAGAAAGTTCAAAGTTGGTACAGATGCCTGCGGCTCTTACCTCACTGTGTCAAGAATTCATGGTACCATTACCTACCAATCCTCTGTAAAGGCCAGTACAGTCTAAGGGCAAGCCTCCGATGATTTCCCTGGTACTGACTAGCTCTGCATCCCTCCCTCCCCCAATGTCAGATGGTTCAGACTCTTCATCTTCCGATTCAGTGGTACATTTGTCTGTGTCCCATTCAAGGCAGGGGACATACCCTTCCTCAGAGACCTGGGAACCGTGGGCAGTGCAGCTGTCTTTAACACTGGCCTGCTCCTCCTTCCAAGTAGCAATAGTCTGTTTAAGGTTGGGTCCCAGCCGGATATCAGTTGCCATTCTGGACACCGTGGGGAGTTTCTCCCTCCTGCTAGGTCTTCCCTACAGCTGTCTCATTCTGGATCATCGAGAGCTCTCTGAGAGTATCATCACTGAGAACGTTATTCTCTAGTACTGAGTACCAACATTGGTACTGAGGACCCAGCTCCAATTCAGGCAGCTTCCCAACTGCAAATCATGGAGTAGCTACCATCTCAAAATCCTGTGGCATCCTCTTTCTTGTCACCAGACAAAGCAGTTCAGGCAGTAAGCGATTCAACACCACTAGAAGACCACCGAGCTAATCAAGACGATTTGAGAAGGGTGGCCTCTGTTCTTGATATTCAGACAGAGGAAGTGTGTGAAAGCTCCCACAAGTTGGTGCAGAGCCTGATATTGGTGGCCCCTACCAGGGTAGCTCTGCCAGTTAACAAAGCCATTATGGCATGAGGCAGGGCACTCTGGCAGAGGCCGTTCTTACCTCCTGCAGCAAAGTGAGCTGAAAAGAGATACTACATCTAAGGGATATTAATATTTTATTCCCTCCCTTGGATTCCTTGTGGTAGCAGCTGCTAACGAATGGGAGAGACAAAGTCACTAAATATAGACTCCAAAAGGCAAAGACGTGAAGAAGCTGTACTTGTTCGAGCTGAAGTTTTATTCTACAGGGAGACTGCAGCTCAGGATTGCAAACCAACACACACTCCTGAACCACTAGGATTTCATCCTCTGGGAGATCATTATAAAATTTAAAGACAAGCTGCCAAAGGGTTGTTAGTAGGAGTTTGCAGTAGTTATGGATGAGCACAAGCTGGTTGCCAGAATGGTTCTCCGGGCAATATAGATGGTGCAGATGCAGTGGCTCGAACTATGGCATCAGCTATTAGCATGATAAGATGTTTGTGGTTACAGTGGTCTGGGCTCCCCAAAGAAGTCCAGCAGATCATCCAGGACCCCCCTTTTGAATGTCCCTCTTTGTTTTTGAATAAAATGGATGATAGGCTCCAAAATCTAAAAGATACGAGGACAATACTAAAATCTTTTAAAATCTATACTCCAGTGACAAAGAGGAAACAGTTCCATTCACAGTAGCCATACAGACACCAGGGTTTTGCAGTCTTAGGACCTGCCAAGGAGAAAGGACAGGGATTATTGGACATTTGCAAAGCAGCGACTTGGTTATCAGTTCATACTGTTATGTCTCATTATGCCATTGCCCATCAGTCCAGTGTGGATGCCAGTTCTGGATAGGTTGTCCTTCAGTCACTATTCAGGTAGACTCTGAGACCATCTCCCTATTTGTCTATTTGTGAGTGGAATGGACATGTGAAGCACTGAGGAAGAAAAGATTGGTTACTTTCCTTTCTGTAACTGTTGTTCTTACACGTGTCGATTCCATGACCTGCCCTCCTTCCCCTCTTTGTCAAAGTCTCACCTGTATGAAGGAACTGAAAGCTTTCTGGGGTGGAGCCACCCTCTTCTACCAACATGCAGTGATATAAGGAAACAGAGGGCACTCAAGGTGCCAGAGATGGAAAAAGTTCTCTGATAACTGTACATAAGGCAAGCACACACCTACAGTGGAATGGACATGGCAATACAAAAGAATGACAGTTGGAAAAAATGATTACTTACCTTTCTGTTTTTCACAATCATATTGTGGATTCTCCAAGACCTCCACTCCACCCACCTTGAAGGGTTGTTGGGGACTACCCATCCTCCTTTGTGTCTCTCTCCACAAACTTATGTGGAAATCTTGCTGGGGGCATCTGAACTCCTAGATAATGTCCCCTTGCTCCTCCCCTCTCACTGTTGGGACACTTTCTGGGGATCTGCTCTTTCTATTATGAGGTTTCCCCAAGTGCATGAACAAAGTTGCTGTGGGCGGAAGTAGCTGTTTGGGCTCTCCCAGCCATGGAACAACTTGTTTGGTTGGAGTGTTTGGGAGGAGAGTGGTAAGGATCAAGTTTCTAGCTAGAACAGAAGGGGGCCATGGAACAGCTGAGTTATCAAAGGCATTAAATGCTCTCTAAGCACTCTAGTTCTTTGTTAACGTTAAGAGCAGGAAGGACCCTCTAGAGGAACAATGGGTCTGTTAAACTCATAGAATTAAGACCAAAAGGGACCATCATGATCATCTAGTCCAGGGGTTGCCAACATGAGCCTGAGAAGGAGCCAGAATTTACCAATGTACATTGCCAGAGAGCCACAGTAATACGTCAGCAGCCCCCCATTAGCTCCCCCACCCTGCTTCCAGTGCCTCCTGCCCACCAGCAGCCTCGCTGATCAGTGCCGCCTCCTCCCTCCCCACACCTCCCGATCAGCTGTTTCATGGCATGCAGGAGGCTTGGGGTGGAGGAAGGGGGATGAGTGAGGGCATGGCAAGGGAGGAGGTGGGAAGGGGTGGAGTGGGGGCAGGGTCTGTGGCAGAGCCAGGGTTTGAGCAGTGAGCACCCCCCAGCACATTGGAAAGTTAGCGCCTATAGCTCCAGCCTTGGAGTCGATGCCTATACATGGAGCCACATATTAACTTGTGAAGAGCCGCTTGTGGCTCCCAAGCCCCAGGTTGGCCACCCTGATCTAGTCTGCTCTCCTGCACATTGGAGGCCACTGAACCTCACCGACCCTTTCCTATAATAGACCCAGAAGCTATGGCTGAGTTACGGAAATCCTCAGATCATAACATAAAGACTATAAGTTACAGCAAGTCCACCATTTACTCTCATTTAAACCTGCAAGTGACCCATGCTGCAGAGGAAGGTGAAAAACCCTCTTGGTCTCCTGGGGCAGAAGGCCCCCCAAACACCCTGAAATAAGTGCTCTTTTTCCCGCACCACACTACAGGAACATACAGCTACCCTCCTCCTGATATTGGTCGCATAGCATCTCCCCCTGAGATCAGTCTGTATGGAAGGTATGATGATGGGAACAAGCAACGCTTCATACATGTGCCAGAGTTGTTGCCAAAGGTGGGTAGGTGAGTAGGGGCAGGGCACAAGTTTGTTTCACTGTCTCAGGAGACAGAAGCCTGAATGCTTTGACCTGCTCCTTTGTGGTCACTGTTAACTTCTGGCCACCTTGCCAGGGCAGCTCTTTGAAATGGTGCAGACAGTAAAAGGGAACAGGAATATTGTCTTAAAATGCTTTCAGGGTATAAGATTGGTGGGATTCTTTCTCTTACCCCTGAAGGAGGGATAGAATCTGGGAAGAAATTTGGAGGGACTATCCAGTTTCCATCTGTGCTTCCAAATCTTTCCTGAGGGCATGTTTACGGACTGCCTGGCCTTCTGTGGCAGGTGAGATCAGACCCTGGATAGACGGTTCCCAGGGGCAGTTGAAAAGGGAGCAAAAAGAGTTGTGTCTTGTCTCTCACCCTTGCTGCTTCCCATCGTCTGCAGTAGCTGAGGGACTGTTGGTGGGGGCAGCTGGGAGTTTGTTGCTGCCTTTCCTGGTGGTAGCTCTGTTCCCTGCTATGGTACACCTCTACCCCCATATAACGCTGTCCTTGGGAGCCAAAACATCTTACCGTGTTATAGGTGAAACCGCATTATATCGAACTTGCTTTGATCCACTGGAGCGCGCAGCCCTGCCCCCTCAGAGCGCTGCTTTACTGCGTTATATCTGAATTCATATTATATTGGGTTGCATTATATTGGGGTAGAGGTGTATCTGAAAGCCCTGTGGCAGAATCAGTGTTCCGGAGAGTCCTTAAATCTCCTGCTCTCCCCCCTCCTCCAAAAATAAAGTCTGTTATAGCTCAAGTGGCATCAGTGAAGACAATTTTATGCTTTTAAGACACACATGAGTTTAAATATCTTGCTGTACCTCTATGAATAATTATATTTTACACTTATTTGTCTAGGCTTGCATTTGTTACCTATAGGTCATTTGTTGTGCTTTTATCCAGAGCAGAAGAGTACATGCACAGTTATCAACAATATAATACATACAGCAATTGTGAAAACAAATTTGTGTTGTTTTAATGTCCTTCATCATATTTAAAATAAGAAGCTAAAATTCTTATCACAAGTCTACCTCAAGTTTCCATTTGCACTCAACATAAGTCTGTGACTTCATAGGTACTTTCACTATTGCTGCTCCTGTAGGATGCATTCTGTATGGTTCAGATTACAGATTGCTGTGGTTCAATTTGTTTTAGTAAAACGATGTGGCAGTGACTGTAGTGATTAGGGCCATTCCAGCTGTGCATTAGTCTTTTGTGAGTTTAATCAGCCCTTGTATCTTTCATTACCAAAAGTATAAAATACTAATTACGTATTGTAAAATCTACTGCTCTTGGCTTTTTGATACCCCCTGAATAAATGTCAAAATGCTCATTAATTGTGTTGGCTTCAACTTGTATGTGATGTACCTTTTTCCATCTTAATTGGAATTGAGTATTGAGGTTGTAGTTCTAATCTGAAACACTTCCCACCCACAACACACAATCATCTCCAAAATACTTCTTTTTAAATAAAACCTTCTTTAACCCTCAAATGCATAGCAGTTAGTTCTTCCCTTTAAAAATGTGGTCATTGTTTTGACCCTGTAAGTTCAGACTGTGGGAAAATCTTTGTGAATGTTTACTTTAAGCTCCCCCCGCCCCAATTAAAAATTTAGCTGTCTGTTGAACTCCTTGAATACACATCTTTACAAACCATCTTCATGTATATTGATGCAGATTAAAAATATAGTAGACTGCATTTCCTTTCATCAGTATGGAGGAAGGATGTGGAAGATTACTTCTGGGTTTCTGAAACTCTCTTTCAGAAAGTAGTGAGCCACAGTTCCAAGTTGCTTCTTCCAGCCTCTCAGTTTCTTTCGCTGTAAATCTTTGTCCTGATGAAAGCAGGCAAACAGCTTTGACGCCAGGCTGGAATGGAGCAGTAAGTGCCAATGTGGAATCTTGACTCTGGATTATATTTAGCTGAGCATTTTGCTGCAGCTGTGTTATTAGCTAACAAATTTTAAATAGGGCTTTGCACTTTGTTTGCTATTGCTGTGGAGGACTGGCAGAACTCATACAAATTCCTTAGTCCTATATTGAAGTCTTTAACTCAGGAATTTTAAAAGGTTGGAGTTTAGGATATTTGATATGAATATACAAAATTGGGCGATGGGGTTAAAAGCAATTCTTGGCAAAGATTGTTTCACGTTTGGACCTTTAGATTCTTAGGTTAGTCCTTCCTTCCTTTTCACTACTCAATTTACAGTTTCTGGTCCAATATGATTGCAAAAAGTCTATTTTTAAACTGTGTTTCAGTGAAACCAATATCTTTCTTGCGTTAATCCCATCAAATGGAGTTCACTCTACAAGTCTTCTCCCTCCAAAGTGCTCTATTTAATGCCATATTCTCTCTCACTTTGCACGCTAACTTGCCTTCCTTTATGACATCCTGCCTCTTCTTCCTGGATTGGTCTCTACCTTTTTCCTTCAATTTTGATCTGTTGGACTTTGTTACCTACATAGTTGTCAATACTGTGTCTTATGCAACCAAATCAACTGAGCCTACATTCCCTCACCTTTTCACTTATAGGTGTTACATTGAGCATGTCTGATATACACATTCCTCACGTGAACGTTTTTGCTTACACCACTCATCCATCTCAATATTTTCATTTCTGTGGAACAGATAATTTGCTCATGTTTCTTCTCTGTTGCCTAACGCTCTGTGTCATACATCAAAACTGGAGTGACCACCATTTTATAGACTCCCTTTTAATCTTACTAGTATATTCCTGTCACATACTACACCACTTACCTCTCTCCATTTGAGCCAGGCATTTATTATCCTAACTCTCATTTTGTCCAACATTTTCCTGGATTCTGGAACCCATATACTTGAAACTTTACAGCATTTGTATTGTCAGCCATCTAGTATCAAGAATAATTCTTCAATGTTCACACTTATTGAAATTATACACCATATACTGTTTTTCCTCTGCTTATTTTGAACGCTTTCTAACATGTCTCTCCATTTGTCACAGGGGTTTTCAAACTGGAGGCTGTGACCCCTTAGGGGTTCATGAGGTTATTATGTGCAGAGTCACAAGCTGTCAGTCTCCACTCCTTAGCCTCACATTTCCTCCAACAAAATATAAAAAATGCCTTTTTAATTTATAAGGGGGGGGTCACACTCAGAGGCTTGCTGTGTGAAAGGGTCACCAGTAAAAAAGTTTTGAGAACCACTGATTTATCAAGATCCTTTTCTAGACTCACTTTCTCCTCCCTGTATAGAATGATACCATCTGCAAACAATTCTGTATGTTCCTTGGTGGTATCCAGGATCATAGTAAACAAGAAAGGGCACAATGCTGATCCCTGATGCACTCCCACCTTTACCAATAGTTTGTATTTCACCACTAGAAGTTCTGACTATTGACACTGCACCTACATACATGACTTGAACAAGCCACGCATAATACTCTGGTACCATTTTCCCCTCATACCGCACCAGATGTCTTCCCTTGACACTTTTTTCAAAGGCCTGTTCCAGATGCATGAACACCAGTGGCATTGAAACAATTTTTATAGTGCGGGTGCTGAAAGCCATTGAACAAAACTGGAAACCACTTCTAGCCAGAGGTTGTTGCCTCACCTTCCAGTTCCAGCACCCTGATGAACACCATATAAATGTTGTATCTAAATGTTTCCAGTCGCTGCCTCAGTGCAAAGACAGCATCCATTGTAGACCTTCCTGGCAAGAAGCCATATTGTTTTGCACTAATATCTTCTTAATTTCTTAGTCTTATTGAAAACAGTCTGTGTTTCATTATATAATTCATCAGCTTCATACATCTATACTTTGTATGGTTGCCAGCATCACGTTTTCCTTTCTATATTAACATCAAGGTAGTTTTCCTCCATGCATTTGGTATATTTCCCCATCTTATGGTTAAACTGAAAGGGGATGTCAGCAGATGGATGCCCTTTATTCCAAGCTTTCTCCATGGCTCAATAGGGATTCTTTCTTGGCCTATGCCCTTATTATTTTTCATTGCTTTTATAGCATTTGCCTTTTCATCTGGTGTGATTAGGCTCCGCTGCACCAAAATTAATCATTTTAAAGTTGAATTACTCTCTTGGGTTTTCTTCATTTAAAAGCTGTTCAAAACACCTTTTTCCATAGATCCTTTGTGCAACTATCATCAATCAACACCCACCAGTTTCATTTTTGAATCTCACCTCCTTTATGTCTTTGGTACGTCTGTCATGTGTGTTCACCAGTCTGCACACAACCACCCCATAAAAACTTGCATGAATATGAATATAATTTATTTATACTTGATTCATAATAGGCATAAAATTATATGCCTAATTAAAGCATAGCACTACAGTAAAATAGAATCAGGAAGAAAATTTCCCCCTCCTCTTTCACCTCCCCAGTGGAATTGGCATTGCCCAACTAGCCAGACACTTTAGTTTTTGCCTCCTTTAATACCCCCAGCATATGCCACTGCTAAAAACACTAGATTATAATGTTTAGCACTTCTGGATGCTTTATATGCTCAAAGGACTCTACAAATACTTAAATAATCCTAGCATCATCCCCTAAAATGAAGTGAATATTGTCCCATTTTACATATGGAGAAATTGAAACAGTGATGAAGCAACTTTCTGAAGGCTACACAATGAAACAATTATGGAGCTGGGATTAAAACTCAGGACTTTACAACTCTTTGTTCCATGTTCATCCATCCAGATCACACTGCTTCCCAAGATTATATTACTGGTCTGTTTCAATATGGCAATTTTTCTTACAAAGACATGTCCATTCTAAAATAATGTGGTCTAAAAACAGTAGTAATGGATGACTGCTTATCCTGACTATGATTTCTTCTTTTATATCATAATCATGTTTCATCTCAAACACCTTTCAACCAGGAAAATCATTAGATTTGTTTGCTTTCTAATGATGTAAAATTTAGTCTTATTCCACTATCTGTAAAGCCTTTTATTTGACTGTAATCACTTTTAACATATAGTTAAAATATTTTCAACAATGATTATAGGCAGTGATCATTTAATAATGCAATTTCAGTTAAGCATATATTTTTTCAGTGGAATGTTGCTACATTAAATATCTTTAAACCATTCACATACCATCACTGGCTCCTCTATGGTAGTCTTTATTTTGGGACACGCTGGCTTAGGAATAGACAGTAATTAAACTTTCTGTCATTGCAGCGTTAACTGCAAAGTCAGCTTTGGACTGATGATCCTTTATTACCTGCTGTTAATTCTTATGCAAGTTTTATGGGTGATTGGAGATGCATTTTTGGAGAGGAGAATTGGTGGAAGATATCTAGTTCTTCATTTGTGAATGATCGACATCTTGCAACTTGAGGATGTTATATAATTCCAACCTTATAAAGATATGTCAAATTGTTTGTAAATAATTCAGCTGTTTGACTTTATTATAACCTCCTCTTACAATGGAATGAAACTGAATACTCTATTTAATCAGTGCAGTGAAAACACCTGATGTAATTTTTTAAATGAAACATTTGGACTTTTCATTTCAAAACATTTTTATTTTGAATTGTAGCTTATTTAATTTTGTTTAAAGAGTGAAAACCTTCTGAAAATGAAATAAAATGTTTTGGGTCGGGTTGAGCAGATAATTTATTTGACCTAAAACTAATAAGCTGTTGTGGGATAAGAGGGAAGGTCCTCTCATGGATTAATAACTGGTTAAAAGATAAGAAACAAAGGGTAGGAATAAATGGTCAGTTTTCAGAATGGAGAGAGGTAAATAGTGGTGTCCCCCAGGGTTTGTACTGGGACCAGTAATATTCAACATATTCATAAACGATCTGGAAAAAGGGGTTAACAGAGAGGTAGCAAAATTTGCAGATGATAGAAAACTACTCAAGATAGTTAAGTCCCAGGCAGACTGCAAAAAGCTACAAAGGGATCTCACAAAACTAGGTGACTGGGCAACAAAATGGCAGATGAAATTCAATGTTGATAAATGCAAAATAATGCACATTAGAAAACATAATCCCAACAATACATAAAAAATAATGGGGTCTAAATTGGCTGTTACCACTCAAGAAAAAGATCTTGGAGTCATAATGGATAGTTCTCTGAAAACATCCACTCAGTGTGCAGCAGCAGTCAAAAAAGCAAACAGAATGTTGGGAATTGTCAAGAAAGGGAAAGATGACAAGACAGATCACCTCTATATAAATCCATGATACGCCCACATCTTGAATACTGTGTGCAGATGTGATAGCCCCATCTCAAAAAAGACGTATTGGACGTGTGAAAGGTTCAGAGAAGGGCAACAAAAATTATTAGGGGTTGAAATTAATAGGCAGCAAGTTTAAAACAAATTAAAGGAAGTATTTCTTCACACAGAGCACAGTCAACCTGTGAAACTCTTTGCCAAAGGATGTTGTGAAGCCCAGGATTATAACAGGGTTAAAAAAACAGCTAGATACATTCATGGAGGATAGGTCAGTCAGTGGCTATTAGCCAAAATGGGCAGAGATGGTGGCCCTAGCCTTGGTTTTGCCAGTATCTGGAAATGGGTGATGGGGGATGGATCACTTGATGATTACTTGTCCTATTCATTCCTTCTAAAGCACCTGGCCACTGTTGGAAGACAGGATACTGGACTAGATGGACCTTGGGTCTGACCCAGTATGGCTGTTCTTATGTTTTTCCCTCAGCAGTATCCATAGGAGACCGCCTCTGGCGCCCCCTGGAGTGGCGCGCATATGCTGTGGCATATAGGGCGCCGCTGGCCCCCTCCACCCTCAGTTCCTTCTTGCTGCGAGTGATGGTGCATAGAACTGTTGCTGCCGCAGCTAGTGCTGTTGCTTCTTGTTCTTTCGAATCCATTTACCTCTTGTATATTACTGTATATTGTTTCCCTCTGGTTTTAGTTTCCCTATTTGTTAGAGATTGAGTAGGTCCCAAACGGGACTTCGCCTCAGGATGGGGCAGGCCCCGGTCCCCAGACTTTAAGTCCTGTGGTCACTGTAAAAGGCCCATGCCCATTAGCGACCCACATAACAGTTGTTTATCGTGCTTGGACGAAGGTCACATTAGTGATACTTGCAAAATCTGCATGTCCTTCAAACCCAGGACGAAGAAGGAGCGTGACATTCACTTTAAAGTGTTCCTTATGGAGTTTCTCCTTACCCCAGTGCTGGAGCAGCACTCCAGTTCGGCGCTGAGCGCTGTGACCTCGGTGTGCAGCACATGGCCAGTACTGTCTTCGAGCCAGCACCGGTCCCTGTCCGTGGCTCCAGCAAAGAAGCCCAGGAAGATGGGGCAAGGAAGGTCTCCAGCTTTCCGCAAGGGAAAGGACAGGTCAGGGGTGGACCAAGGCCCTTTTTTGGGCACCTCTTCACCCCCTTTGGGAGCTCAGGCCCCAGCTCCGCTCTAGTGGGGTATCCCAACCCATTTCCCGCAGCTACCCCGGTTAACAATGGAGGTCCCGTCAGCTCCGGGTGCCATCCACCCTGGAAGTCCTTCAAGCAGCACAAGAGATTATATCCCTCTGGGTGTTGCCCACTCTGGCCCCTGTGGGGTCCCAGTCACGGGATAAACCTGAGTTTGAACTGGCACAGTCTCCACCTCTATGGCAATGCTCCCCGTCACGGGGGACATCCCACCAATGGTCACCCTCTCTCAGCCTACGTGCTTCTGACTGTGCTTGGCAGAAGCTTCCCATCCCCATCTGGTCTCTGGACCTAGGACAAGGGAAGAGAGACTCGAGGCACGGCTCACCAGTGACTGAGTGCAGACCTCTGGAGGCATGCATCCCCCGGCAGGCGTTTCAGAGTCGGTGCCCGGGATCTCTGCGGCACCGGTACTGCTCCAGGGACAGGTCAACGGACCAACGGTTCCATTCCCCGGACCATCGCCGATCCCCCAGGGCAGGGGCACTGCGTGCGACTACATCCTCGCAACTCCACACCTGTTCTGGTTCCTGGTCCTGCTCCACATCCTGATACCACCCGTGAAGCATGAGGCATAGATCGCTGGACTGGGGCTCCGCAGATTCACCGAGTGCCAGCGGTCACCAAGACCCCAATCCAGGTGCTTGTCTAGGTCAGCCAGATCCAACACCGGGAGAAGCGACTAGTACCGATCGTGACAGAGTCACCACTCATCCCTGTCTTGGTTGCATGGGAGCGACTGCTTGGCTCTAGCTTGGATTCGGAGCGAGATTCCCTAGCTGCGGGACAAGCTCCAATACCTATGGTGCAGACAACGTCGATGGCACTGCAGCCGGCCCCGTGGCCTCAGACTCCGTGGCCAGCACAGTGGTACCCATGGAACCATGGGGGTTCATTCAGCCCTCCCAGGCCACCCGCTTGGTATATGGCGCTTCGGTGAGACCAGCTACCTTCCTCTCCCACCCCCCTCCAGTTCAAGAGGCCTCAGCTGCAGGCACCATGCAGACACAGGAGAAAGTGGATGAGCAAGCAGCCAGACCACCTCTGGTTGTGGAGAACCCCTTGGTACCAGCTTCCTTCTTGTTGTTGCTGGATGAGGCTATAGTGGGGGCCCCTCCACGGTTCCCCAGGATGATGCTGTGGTGCATCAGTAGCTGCTAAAGAGGGTTGCTGCCAACCTGGGGAGTTAGGGGAGCCCGCAGACTCCCTCTTTGATGTTCTCTGCCCCGTAGCCCTGGCCAAAGTAGCTTTGCCCTTACATGAGAGGGTCACAAAAATTACAAATGCCCTCTGGCAAACACCCTCCTCCTTGCTGCAGAGCACAAGTACTTTGTGCCATCCAAGGGTCACAAGTACCTTTATACGCACCCTGCTCCCAATTCCCTAGTGGTAGAGGTGGTCAACCACAGGGAGAGACAGGGTCAGCCGGGGACTACCCCTAAGAATGAAGACTCGAGAGTTTATTCATCCTCCAGTCTACAGTTGTGGGTGGCCAACCATCAGGCCCTCCTAGGCTGTTATGATTTTAATGTGGCAGGCTATGATCAGGTTCAAGAGCGCCCTTCCTGAGGCTTCTAGGAAGGAATTCCGGGCAATCCTGGATGAGGGCTTGACTGCAGCCAGAGCAACTCTTCAGGCGGCGTCAGACGCAGTGGACACTGCCACCCGTACTCTCGCATTGGCCATCTCATTGCACAGGGCTTCTTGGTTGCTCCTCTTTGGTCTTTCCTTGGAGGCTCAGGAGACAATGCAAGACCTTCCTTTCAATGGGCATGCCCTGTTCACAGAACAGATGGACATTAAGCTCCATGACCTGAAAGATTCCTGCACGACCCTGAAAACATTGGGCCTGTATGTCCCGGCTCTTCCTGCAAACAGTTTAAGCTGCAGCAGCCTCAGAGCCAGGGGAGCCACTCTTGCCAGGAACTTCCATGAAAAAATCCAGGGGCTACAAGAGGCACCGTGGCCACCAACCCACATCTACATCCCAGTCGGACTCGACACGCAGTAAGCAAATGGGCAAGCGCCCGTTTTGAGGGTACGCCTGAGGGTGACCTACTGGACTGTTCCCTGGATCTTTCTTCTCCTCTCTTTGCCCACCATTTTTCTTCTGACCTCCCTGTGTAGGCATCTATAACATCAAACCGGTGGGTCCTCAATACGGTGGTGCAGGGTTACACCCTTCAGTTACTTTGTACCACCACTTCGTACTCGCCTGCCCACCCCCGTCCCTCTTCGAGGATCCTTCTTACGAGAGTCTTCTTGTGCAGGAGGTAGAGGGTCTACTGCAACTCAGTGTGTGGAAGTAGTTCTGGTGGAGTACAGGAACAAGGAGTTCTGTTCCCATTACTTTTTAATCCCCAAGGCCAAGGGCAGTCTGCGGCCCATACTAGATCTGTGGGGATTGAATTAGTGAAACTGAAGTTCCGCATGGTCTCCCTGGGGGACCCTAGCAGCAGGGCCGTCGACAGGGGAGGCAAAAAGTGCAGGGACATTAAAGCACTGTCGTGGCAGTGATTTAAGGATGGTCCTTTGCTGCAGCAGCGCTGGGCCACCAATCGGGGGGGCGCAGCAACGTTATAGCGCTGCTGCGGCAAAGGACCCTGCAGCGCTTTAAAGTCCCTGCCCCTCTTGTCCCCCACAAAGGGACTAGCTGCCCTGGGGCCGACGATTTAAGATTTAAGAGCCCAGGAGCTCTGGATGTCACTACCGCAGCAGTGACGTACAGAGCCCCGGGCCCTTTCAGTAGCCATGGGAACCCTGGGCGGCACGGACCAGGCGACCTGGAAGGGCTGGCTGGGGGATGCTGACCCCCCTAACTCCACCCCTTCCACTGGAAGCCCCACCCCTTCTGGGAGCCAGAGCCACCCCTGCCCCGTACCGGTAAGTGTCCTGAGTTACTTTCACTTCTTTGTACTAGTAGTAATGTTTTTATTAGATTACACATTTGAATTTATATTCTTGCAAAGCGTCGTTAACAGATAGCCCTGCAGCATTTGAGACTGTGAATACGTATGTAATCCCAGATAATTATACATGTCTTTATATAGATACCTTAAGATATTTCAGCATGGCCCTCTTAAGCCGTGCTCCGTTAACATGCAGTCGTGACGCTTGGCTCCTGACATACGCATGTAAACGGGTCTGTACTGTACCAAGTGCAGGTGGTGGCTTACGTCAGACATTGCAGTATCCAGATCTACCCGTACCTCAATGACTGGCTCGTACAGGGCAATTCCAGGTCCAAGGGGACGTTGCAGTGCTGCTGGCCACATGCCGTCACCTTGGTCTGTTGGTGAACAACACAAAATCCACGTTAGTTCCGGTACAGCAGATAGAGTTCATCGGAGTGGTGCTCGACTCAACCTCCGCCAGAGTGTTCTTGCCGCTGGAGAGGTTCAGGGCATTAGCGGACCTTATCCTGGAAGTCTCTGTGTTTCCCCTGACCATGGCCAGGGTTTGCCTGCGTCTCCTAGGTCATATAGTGGTGTGCACGTGTGCTGTGTGCTATGTCAGGCTCTGGATGTGATCCCTGCAGCAGCGGCTGGCAACTATCTACTCCCAGTCCATGCAGCACCTGGAAAAGGTTGTCACCATTCCCGCAACGATACCTCACTCTGATGGTGATCTGGCCCAGAGGATGTCCTGGAAGGAGTCCCCTTCAACAGCACTCCCCACTCAGTCGAGTTGGTCTTGGATTCCTTGGATCTCAGTTGGGGGCACACCTCGGCAATCTCCAGATGCAGGGTACGTGGTTCTGGGAAGAGATGACATTACACATAAACATCAAATTGCTCAGGGCAGTCCACAGAGCATCTGTGTTTCTTTCCTCACCTGTCAGACAGAGTGGTCAGAGTCTTGACGGACAACACAGCCTCAATGTTCTATATCAGCAGACAGGGTAGCTCAATTTTTGGCCCTGTGCCAAAAGGCACTCTGTTTTTGGGACTTCTGCATTGACCATGGAATCCAGATAGAAGCGTGTCACCTCCTGGGAGTCAGAACATCTTTGCGGATCACCTAAGCAGGGACTTCTCTCACCATGAGTGGGCGCTCCACCCAGAGGTAGCCGGCATGATCTTCCAGAGGTGGGGATCTCTCCAAGTGGATCTGTTCGCCACCAGGTAGAACAGGAAGTGCCACCGCTTCTGGTCCAGATAGGGTCTGGGCACGGGCTCCCTCTCCAGTGCCTTCCTCCTGTTCTGGGTGGGAAGCCTGATGTATGTGTTTCCCCGATCCCATCAGCACCAGCAGCAGTCCTGGCGAAAATAAAGAGAGAAAAGTCCCAAGTTATCATGATTGCCCCAGCGTGGCTGCATCAACCACTGACTATTATCATAATTTATATGACAGTCTCCAGGGACCAATTGAGAAAGTAGCCCCATTGTGCTGGGAACTGTACAAACTTAGTCCTGTCCCAAAGAATTTACCCCTAAATAGACAAGACAGACAAATGGTAGGGAAAAGGGCTATAACCTATGAGCATCGTTAACACTGATAGTCTGCAAATGCTAGGTTAGTATCATAGTATATTTCAGCTTTGAGAGAAGTTAAGCAAGGAGAGGTTTATCTAAAGAAAGGGAGAAACGGTCTTTAAAATGGAGGGGGGATAGGGCAGGGTAGGAGGCTACCACGGAGGACAGCTGAGAGGAGGCTGAACATAATTTGTGGAGAAATCATACTTTGTGCACAACATCCATCCTATCACTTTCCCATTAATTCCTAAATCTAAAAAAAATTCCAAGCTTTTCCTCCATTCTGGTCTCTTCAGCTGTCCACTTCACTGAATGACCTTTGTGTCTGAGTTATGTGGCAACCAAGGGGTTCCTATCAAGTACTGGATCTAACAGCTCACAACCAGACTTGTTATGGGATGGACATGGGTAAGTTAAGGAGAAATATGTAGCAGGTCTTAAATAGGTTTTTTTTTTTTCTTTTTTTTAAACTTAGTTGGTGGGGGTCCCTTAATCAATCTGACCCAACCCAATAAGAATAAGTACTAACAGATTCCATTACATAAATGTAGTTCAGAAATCAGTGGTTTATCTAAAATAACCCATAGTGCTACTTAGTAGTGCAAGTCACCAGTTTTATTTTTGTCTGGTTGTGTTGGTCAGTGCTAACAATGGAGATATTAACAGAAGGATTGCATATAGGAGAAAAAAATCCTTTAGGTCTACTAATCTGTAATTCTTAAGCATGTTAAAAAACTCCTTGAGCTTTGGAATATTCTTTCTAACTCTTTCCCTACCCACTTCTTACACAATAGCAAAAGTACTTTGGTAAACAACCTTCAAATTAGGGTAAATACCTAAGATGATATGGTCTGCATCTCCCTGAACAGCAGCAAGCCATGGAGGTTAGCAGGCTGTATTGTACACAAATTGTATTCTATCCCAGATTAAAATATACAGTATAATTATAACCATGGGTGAAAGTAAAATACAACTCTTACCGGTATGGGTCCCACTCTGTGTGCCCTCCCCCCCGAAGGGGTGGGCCCTCAGACGGAAGGGGCAGGGCCAGGGCCAGGGGTGGAAGTGAGTTACATTTCTTACCTGTACAGTCCAAACACAAGCAACCCACCTCTCCCACATACTTCCTGGATCCCTCCCATTGCATGACTTAGATATAGAAAATAAAGCTACTATTACTACTACCAATACTGTCTGTAATAAAACTTTACTATTGGAATAAGCCTGAAAAACTGAAAACTCACTGTCACATTTTTCTCTTGTCCTCCCTCCTCCTCCTCCTCCTCCAGCCAGGCTGCCCGAGGTGGCTAGGCTCCACATTCCCCTGACTCCCGCACTCAGCAGGGGCAGCAGAGGTTCCCGTCTAGCTTGTAGCAGGGAGCAGGGGGACTGGCGGGGGGAGAAGCCTCCCCAGGTAATCTGCTGCCTGCATAGAAACAATTTAAACTCAGCTGTTCACTCCGAGGTCTGAACTGCGGGATTCGGGGCTATTTCTGGCATCCTTGTTAATTTCACTTCAGGGTTGTTACGGGGGGAGGGGGCGGTGGGATAGTGAGACCAAGGCAGGGGAAGAATACAATAGCCATTTGGCCGCAGAGCTTAAATCCAGAGCTAATAAAAACCAGTGGAAGGGGAAAACTCACTGTCACATCCATTTCTCTCCTCCAGCCAGGTTGCCAACAGGGCTAGGCTCAGTGCTTCCCCCAACCCCCGCGCTCAGCAGGGGCTTCAGTGGCTCCCCTCTAGCTTGTAGCAGGGAGCAGGGGAACTGGCTGAAGGAGAAGCCTCCCCAGGTAGCCTGCTGCCTGCATAAGAACAGTTTAAACCAGGGGTAGGCAACCTATGGCGCACATGCCAAAGGCGGCACGCGAGCTGGTTTTCAGTGGCACTCTCACTGCCCGGGTCCTGGCCACTGGTCTGGGGGGCATTTTAATTTGAAATGAAGCTTTTTAAACATCTAAAAAACCTTATTTACTTTACATACAACAATAGTTTAGTTATATATTATAGACTTATAGAAAGAGGCCTTCTAAAAACATTAAAATGTATTACTGGCACGCAAAACCTTAAATCAGAGTGAATAAATGAAGACTCGGCACACCACTTCTGAAAGGTTGCCAACCCCTGGTTTAAACTTAGCTGGGCGTTGAGGGGTGGGATGCAGGAGGGCTCTGGGCCAGAGCCTGAAGCCGCTTACCTAGAGCGGCTCCGGGGTGGCAGTGGCGCATACCGGGGCCAGGGCAGGATCCCGGCCCCAGCAAGCAGCTGAAACTGTTGCAGGCACAGAGGGTGCCCAAGGCAAGCAACAGTGGTTCGTGCCCGGAGTGCTTAGCGCCAGTGAACACACACCAGGGTGGAGAAGCAAGCAAAGTTTATTTGAGATCTCAAAGCGGTGCTGGGAGACTTAGCATGCCTCAGATCCAGCACCCCTACACAAGCGGCTTTTCCCTTTTTATAAGATTTTTTTCTCTTTCTTCTTTCTCCCCCCCCCCCCCCGCCTTCTTCCCCCTGTAGCAGTTACGTAAGCGCAGGTGCATTAAGTAATCTTGGCCGCAGCAGTGCGTTAGTAAGTTTTCCTTCTGCAAGTTATCTTGTCCTTCTGCTAAAGGTGCACAGGCCTCATTATTTCTGCTTTAGACCAGTTAGAACTGTTGCAACTGATAACGGCTGTTACATCTGGCCTTTTAGGTCGATTAAAATTCAAACATGGAGGGACTCTTGTCTGCTGAGGCCTAAAACCAAGAAGGCTCCATACTCTTGTGGCCTTCCACTCTCCTGAATTACTTAGGGTTATGCTTAGTGACACCAACAGAACCATGTTCCTGCGGCCCTTGGGAGAGGGGGACGCAGAGCTCTGTGTGTTACTTGCTGCTCCTCCAGGTACCTCCCCCGTAGCTCCCATTGGCTGCGGTTCCGTTCCCGGCTAGTGGGAGCTGCGAGAGGGGCAGTGCAACACACGGAGGCCTCTGCTTTTGTCCTCCCTCCCTGGCCACAGGGATGTGATGCCAGCCGCTTCAGGGAGCGACGCAGGGCACGAGTGGGTCAATCCACTGTAGTTTGCCCACCTCTGGCCTGGAGGTAGGCCGGGGGGGGCGTGGGCTGCGTATTGGGACGCGGGAAATAGCCTCACAGGCCGCGTGTTTGAGACCCCTGCTATAGATGGTGTTATCAGGAGATTCACAGTGATGTCACACACACTAGCATAAGTTTTCCTCAAACCATTGAAGCAGTTGTGCGTGTGAAGAGAGAAAATGTAATGAGATTGATAGGAGAATTATACCCTATGCTGGGGGAGGAGGGGAACTGATACAGCTCTTTCCTTTAAAATCACTTGATAACCATACCAGTATTCCATTTGGGTTGCAAATTGAATTTAGCTGATATTTTGATAGTTGACAGAGGTAACATAAAACAAATTTGCCTTTGCAACAGCTTCTGTTAAATGTTTGGAAAGCGCTATATAAATTCTAAGTATTTATTATTGCATTCTGGCTCTGATGTTGCAGCAAGCTGTTCATGAGCGTGTTCTCATTTTAATAAGACTTTCATAACAAAAATATTTATATGTTTTTATTGGTGTAAAACTCTGTTTACAGGAAACAATGCATTTTAAATAGTATAAATGTGGAAAACTGAGTATTTAAGAATTTAATGGTCTCTCTAAAGGCATGTGTATTGTTTAATAAAACCCAGTAACTTTAAAATAGACAGCTACCGTCAGGACAGGTTGCTTTAAATAAGAATATAAAAGACTGTTTTAGCTGCCAAGCTGAGATTCTGTTTCTCCTGTGACAGCTGATCTCCCTGACTAAACAGGTTTAAACAAGCTGCATTCCCTCCCCAGTTTTAGGTGCTTGTGACTGAGGATGTCTTCAGCTGTTGCTAGGCAAGCACAGCTGCAGCCAGCAACCATCTATGAAGCTGGTTGCTCCAGTTTAAGTTAAGAGAAAAAAGTGCTGGGTGACAAAGATGCTTATTACGATGAGCATTTTCACATTAAATCCAATCACCAAACTGAAGTCACGTTTGGTGCTCTGCCACTCTGATATGTTATTCCAAAGAATTTTAAAAACATTTAGAGGCCTCTTCTACATACAGTAGTGCCCCTGATTTTGGTAGCTTTGGATTCTCTCTTTTCGTTGTTGTTTTTATTAAAAAGACGTGTAAAAAAGCTGAGGGTACAACCATATCTTATGGTTATATGGGGATAGCTGCACCTCAGTCCCCAGTGGCAGTTAAATCGGTGTAAGTGCTCCTAGTGAGGACACAAACCACTAACACAAGGAGCATAGTATGGACAAGTAAAACAGATTCAATTACTGCAGTGGCTGTACGTTGACGTAGCTTATGTTGACTCAGTTTTGTAGTGTAGACTTGACCTGAATGCAGCCCACTGGCCTCCCTTTACCTGTCTTGGGGTGGAATCCTGTGATTCTTCCGCTTGTACAGCAGGACCTCTGTATACCAACTGCTTTTTACTGTGAAGGCCTATCTTTGAGTACCTGTTAGGGTCTCCCTTTGGGAATCTCTCACCAGTTATAATGACTAGCAGACTTAAAAAATGTTTTTATTTAGCAGCTGGAACAAAGGTTTAGAGAAAAAATATTTTAAAACAACATAAACACGCATTCTGTCTGAACTTGTGCAATGTCACATAGTCCTTTTGCTTTAGTTACCTTGTAGATTGCTGGTCTGTTCTTAGCTCCATGCACTGTCTCTCTGGGTATGTCTACGTTGCAGTGTAAGCCCAGAGTTCGAAGTCAGGGTACGTCCACACTACAAAATTAGGTTGAATTTATAGAAGTTGTTTTTTTAGAAATCGTTTTTATACAGTCGATTTTGTGTGTCCCCACACAGAATGCTCTAAGTGCATTAAGTCGGTGGACTGCGTCCACAATACCGAGACTAGTGTCGACTTCCAGAGCGTTGCACTTTGGGTAGCTGTGAGTAGCTATCCCACAGTTCCCAGTCTCTGCTGCCCATTGGGATTCTGGGTTGAGATCCCAATGCCTGATGGGGCAAAAACAGTGTTGCGGGTGGTTCTGGGTACATGTCATCAGGCCCACCTCTTCCTCTCTCCCTCCTTCCCACCCTCCCTCCATGAAAGCAACGGCAGACAATCATTTTGCGCTTTTCCTGGGTTACCTGAGCAGACGCCATACCACGGCAAGCATGGAGCCTGCTCAGCTCACCGTCACCGTACATCTCCTGGGTGCTGGCAGACGTGGGACTGCATTGCTAAACAGCAGCAGCTCATTGCTTTTTGGCAGCAGATGGTGCATTACGACTGGTAGCCATCATTGTCATATTCCTGGGTGCTCTTTTAGCTGACCTCAGTGAGATCGGGCAGGGGTGCCTGGGCAGACATGGGAGTGACTCAGCCAGGTCATTCCCATCTTCTGCCGAGCACCGAGGAGATGACGATGGCTTGCAGTTGTACTGCACCATCTGCTGCCAGCCTGAGATGTAAAAGATAGATGGATCAAAAAAAGAAATTGATCCAGTTTGTTTTGTGAAATCAATGGCCTGCTAAAACCCAGGGTTTTGAGTTCAATCCTTGGGGGGGCCATTCTGTGTGACAGTTGTTTGTGTTTCTCCTTGATGCAAAGCCACCCCTTCTGTTGATTTTAATTCTCTATAAGCCATGTCGTCAGTCGCCCCTCCCTCTGTCAGAGCAACGGCAGACAATTGTTTTGCACAAAACCAGGCGAAGAGGCGACGGCAGCGTGGTGACGAGAGGGACATGGTCATAGACTTCTCACAAAGTACAGGCCGGGCAATGTGCACATCATGCTGATGAGCTCTGCCTGAGCTCTGCACACACACTCGCCAAACAGGAAATGAAATTCAAAAGTTCGCGGGCCTTTTCCTGACTACCTGGCCAGTGCATCTGAGTTGAGAGCGCTGTCCAGAGTGGTCACAATGGAGCACTCTGGGATAGCTCCCGGAGGCCAATACCATTGAATTGCGTCCACGCTATCCAAATTCGACCCGGCAAGGCCGATTTCAGCGCTAATCCCCTCGTTGGAGGTGGAGTAAAGAAATCGATTTAAAGAGCCTTTAAGTTTAAAAAAAAAAGGGCTGGGGGAGGGATTCGTCGTGTGGATGGGTCCAGGCTTAAATCTAGGTAATGCTGCTAAATTCGACCTAAAGTCGTAGTGTAGACCAGGCTTCAGTCTCAAGCTCCCTCCCCCACCTTTCTGCCTACACACACATTGTGCTGATCCAGGATTCCAGCACCCCACAGAGAGCTTGAGTCAAGCTGGAACCTGGGGGTCAAGTGCTGTTGGTTTGCAGTGTAGACACAGGGTGACTGGATTTATGCTTTGGGAGTCTGCCACAAGTTTCCCAGAATCCCACAGGCTGACTTTCTTTGTCCCCGGGATAGTCAAGTTTTCCCATCCTGCACCATGAACAAAGGACTAGAGCAGCCAAACTTTGGAGGGTGCTAGACAGTCTGGAATATGGGTGGTTAGATTCAAGGTTGCATAATGCACTGTAGATGCTGGAGCCCCAAGTTGTTACCAAGCCTTCAACTGGTAGATGCTGGAGCCTACCTTAGCCCTCCTGTGTGCCGCTGCCACCCTGGAGCCGCTCTAGGTAAGTGGCACCGGGCCGGACCCCGCATTTGCACCGCCTCCTGCATCCCAACCCCCTGCCCTGAGTCTCCTCCGGCACTCCGCACCCTCTGCTGCACCCAAATCCCTGCCCTAAGCCCCTTCCCACATGCCACACCCCCTCCTGCATGCCAGCCCCCTGCCCTGAGCCCCTTAACTCCTTGCCTTGAGCCCCCTGCCACATCCTTCCTGCACCGCAACCCGCTGCCCTGAGATCCCTGCCACATCCCGCACCAATCTTGCACCCGAGCCCCCGCCTCCACACCGCATCCCCTCCTACACCCTGCACTCCTTCCCACAACACCAACCTCGTGCCCCAGCCCTACTTTCATGGCCCTGCATGCAATTTCCTCATCCAGATGTGGCCCTCGGGCCAAAACGTTTGCCCACCCCTGATTTATCAGGTTTGCTCTACTGGCACACCAGGGCACTCTCCTTCCTGTTCTGTCCCACGCAAATATGATTTGGATTATAATTTTCAATTGTTTAGGCTGTAGTATTATACATGCCCACTTCCCCCAGACACAGTCTGTAGTCCCAGGCAGTTCTTAATATAAAACACATCTGTGCAATCATATCTTAATTACAGTTCAACATAAGAATGAATGCAGATCAATACAGTTAAGAATAGGTCCTTCTGAGAACTGATTTTTACTAGAAAATGAAGAACTCGTGCAAGGAAGGGAAGAAGAAAGAATAAGACTGAAATTACTATTAGAATGCAGGGACAAAGTAGCATTTTTCTCATGGATCATAGAATATATAGTATGGAGTCAATATACAATTACAAGCTTTCTTTCACCTCTAGATTATCTCCAGTTCAAATCAGAGCCAATTCTATAACTCCCTTTCTCTCCTAAAAAGATGTTTTGGTTCCTTTTTAAAATTAAATCTAATAATTGGTAAAAATGTTTTTTCACTGATTCTGTATTCTGTCTGAGGTTTGAGAGGTGCTACAAATCAGCCCACACTGGATAACTGTGAAAATATTGATTTTTGTTTTGTTTTGCTTTCTTTGCTTTTTGGTTATAGAAACCAGAGATCATTTTGTCTGTTGCAATTTGTATTTTGTGTGTGACATTAGCACATTTGAATTTGAGTGGGTATATGCAGTGCTGTCCTTTCCCTATGTGTTTGGAACATAGTAGTTTTAAGATGCTGTACAACATGCAACAGCGTGGATGACCTACCAATAGTAAGTGGTCTCCTCTCCCTAAGCAGCAAGTCAAGCTGAACTGTTTTAATAATGTTCTTTAAGGAACAATGGCTTTAGGGCTAAATTTCAGTAGTATGCTTAACTTAAAAAAAAGTATGAAACCACTTGAAAGGTTTTGAACTGAAACTGCTGATGATTGTTCTCATCATGTTTTGACTTGATTCCAATAACAGACAAGTAGTCAAGAAACTAAGTGGGTGAGCATATAATACCTGTACTATTAAAGTGTGATCAAATTGCAGACACTTGGACTGCAAAGACCTCAAGTTTCTGTAGTTCTACTAATATTCCAAACAAATAAATCACAGAAATCCTCATACGATCTTACAACTAACTGCACTGCAAGAGTCCGAAATCTTTTTAGTTTACAGTCATTCTTCCGCTTTACTCTGCGCTGGTTAGGCCTCAACTGGAGTATTGTGTCCAGTTCTGGGCACCGCATTTCAAGAAAGATGTGGAGAAATTGGAGAGGGTCCAGAGAAGAGCAACAAGAATGATTAAAGGTCTTGAGAACATGACCTATGAAGGAAGGCTGAAGGAATTGGGTTTGTTTAGTTTGGAAAAGAGAAGACTGAGAGGGGACATGATAGCAGTTTTCAGGTATCTAAAAGGGTGTCATCAGGAGGAGGGAGAAAACTTGTTCACCTTAGCCTCCAATGATAGAACAAGAAGCAATGGGCTTAAACTGCAGCAAGGGAGATTTAGGTTGGACATTAGGAAAAAGTTCCTAACTGTCAGGGTAGTTAAACACTGGAATAGATTGCCTAGGGAAGTTGTGGAATCTCCATCTCTGGAGATATTTAAGAGTAGGTTAGATAAATGTCTATCAGGGATGGTCTAGACAGTATTTGGTCCTGCCATGAGGGCAGGGGACTGGACTCGATGACCTCTCGAGGTCCCTTCCAGTCCTAGAGTCTATGAGTAATGTGTGTATTGTTGTTGGAATTAAAAAAAAATATTGTTCCAAACTCAATATGGGGACAAACGACTAGGTATTTTGCAAAGTTCTTGGATTTCTTTTTGTTTTGTTTTGTTTTGAAGTCTAAGATGGTAAAGATCTTGGAAAGTAGGCATGAAGGAAAGTATAGAGGTAACTGTTTCTGAAGTTGAATTGGAAAATTCTGGGCTGGACAGAACTGAATGATGAAGAGAGAACAAAAACAGTAATAGAGTCAAATGATATTGAAAAGAGGAGCTATATAGTTAGTGGGGACAGACAAATAAGATTTAAAAGGAGAAAGTGGCCCATGACTCGAGTACTACAAAAATCCTTCTGTCCATGGTGGGAGGGATAGCTCAGTGGTTTGAATGTTGGCCTGCTAAATCCAGGGTTGTGAGTTCAATTTTTCAGGGGGCCATTTGGGGATTGGTTCTGCTTTGAGCAGCGGGTTGAACTAGATGATCTCTTGAGGTCCCTTCCAACCCTAATATTCTATGATGCTTCTATGATAGAGCAAAATCCTCACCCCACCCTACCCCACTCTAGCTCCTTTCCTGCCTTGGCCAGAATTGAGCGCTGCTCTCACCATTTCACTCAGAGTAGTCTCTTTGCACAGGCATTGTAGAAGACTACCTGCCTATGGCTGCTTCCTGTGGACACCCTTCCAAGACCTGACATGGGAGAATAGAAGAGCAGGAGTGGGGGCCAGGAGAAGTTGTCAGGACCAGGGCCCCTGAACACAGCTCTGTACAGAATCCTAGCAACACTGCAACCCAGGGAGGCTGCTGTAACGTATGTCCTCCAGAGCTCTGTAAATTATGATGGGGGGGGGGCCTCTGCAGCCCCCAGGACAGCCCAGAATAGGGAGGGTGCAAAGGAGACTTAAAGCCACTATACCCCACCATCACCCTGGTCTGTGAATTCTGTGCTGTACCTCTCTGGAATTTTGCTTCTCTTTCTCGTTTTGAGGCAATAAGTGGAGAAGTATTTCAAAGTTAACTTTTTTCATAAAGACACTAATAGTTTTTGAAGCAGTTCAATAAGCCTTTGTCAACACTGATGTATTTTGTTAAATATAACTATGTACAGTAAGGAAATGACTATATCATTATAACTTATTTTCAGTCTAGTCTGGCCTGTTTCAAAACTTGATAGATTCAGTTTTGACAGAACACAATTAGGAAACATGCTTGAGGAGGTTGGACTTCACTGACATTTTGAGAAGTTGAGCCTTGTACTTGTTTGTCTGCTCTCTGATTGGCTGAAGCTGTTGCTAGGCTCATTGCTTTGTTCTTAGGCAAAGTCAGAAATTTGAATGTGACCTGTTTGAACTGCACTGTCTGCTGCTTTTTTCAGTTTCAGTCTCCTGATTCACTCTTGCTCTTTTGTGCTTTCATATTGTATCCTAAGTTGGTCTAACAGACGCATTTTTAATTATGACAACTAAAAAAGTTCTCATTGGTTGCACTAGCATTAGTAACTTTTTACTTTTAATATTTTTACTTGACAATTTTTTTCTATCACAGAATAGCTTATTAAGTCTTTTACTTAAAGTTTTTAAACATTTTTATCTTCGCAAGCAATGAACATTGATTTGATCAATGTTAATCAAGAAAATTAAAATAGTTAATACTTTATCTGGAATGTGAAAGAAGTTGTTTTAAAAACAATTTGAAGAAATAGTGAGTAAACTGTTAAATTAATGGTAAAAGACTGAAACACATTGCACTAAAAGAGTACTAAATATAAACACAATTCAGAAGTCTCCATTTTCTCAAATACTCTCTGTGTAGAAGTAGGCTATCTGGAAGAATTAGATCTTCCATATATATTTCTTGGTAAATGTTTTTTCAGTGTCTTGTTGATTGACAGTAATCTCAGTCTTAGTACTAATCGCAAAACAAATGTCAAAGCCCTAAAACTTGCAAAAAGACTTAGTTTTGATATTAGATATGAGACAGACCAATTCTCCGGAGACTTGTATAGTTAGTTACAGTTTCATCAAATCTTAAATTTCTAGAAAATTGAAGTAGTCTTCTCTGAGACCAGTAAACACAGATTTCAGCCACAGGCCAAAACTTCTAAGCAACATTATCCCCTCCCTTCAAAGGGTGAAAGCTAATGATTCAGCAGTAGGTTGAATTGGACAGAAAACCAACGATTACTAGCAGATTAAGTAGAATGTACAAGATGCATCTGTTCTGCCAGACTTCTCTTGGTGGAAAGGGCTTTGGGCTGGTGTGAGGAGTTAAAAAATGAATGAAATAGGGCTTTGTTGTTGTAATGGGGAGGTCAGTTGTGATGTTTTCGACCCATTGAGTTCAGGTTTTGGACAGTATCCAGAGCATGGCATGAGTGCTTTAATAGTCTGAATTAATAATGTAAGTTAATTGCAGAGGTTACAGAACAGTGAAACCTAGTTTTGCACCCTCTGCATCACAAGGCTGCAAAGAAACTCGTTTATTGCTTAAGTCCTGGCAATGTGCTTGGCACTATATAGGAAATGTATGAAGACAGATCCTGCCTTGAGATGTTTTCAATGTGAGACACACATAGTTAAGACAAGACACACTGGGAGACCCAGAGAAGAGTGCAAGTTTGGAGGTAACTGGAACTTCTTAAATTTTCTGTACAGTTTTCCTACACTCCCAGTCTCCCCCCCCTAGTGTGGTTTTAGGGTGGAGAAGGCATTTAACTCGGGTTACAGTTAAAATATAGAAATTGAATTTAAAGGAACTGAATATCTTTTGGGTTTCACACTCTGCTGCTCTCAGGCATAGGACTGTGCCCTTGGAGTGTCAAGTGTAAGAGTAGGAAGTCTACAAAACAGCTCACAAAGTCTGGAGCTGCTGACCGGAGGGCACCTGAGGCTGTAAAGCCACTGTCCGCATTCAATTTGATTCCATTCCACTTGATTTAATTCATTTTGATGCACTATAGTATGACTGCCTTCCAGACTAGCTTTTGTCACAGGTGATTGATTCTCTTTTCTCCTCAGCAGGAGGGTTTTTTTAAAGGTTTGTTTTTCTTTTAATGGCTATGGGATGTGCATTATTGAGGACAAAGCTAAAGAAGTGTGCCTTGCACTTGGAATGAGAGATGGTGATGTTTGAGGTGGATCTTAGATCCTCTGGGATTTTGTTCAACAGTCTAGGACCAATCCCAGAGAAAGCTTTCTCTTGCCCAGACTAGCTTTTCCCTTGTGGGTAGCATCATTGTACTTCAGGAACAGAGTAATTGAATTGCCTGAAGTTCTGAGCTAAAGACTAGCTTTTAGGTATCCTGGGCCTAGACCACTGAGTGCCTCGAAGACAAGGAGGACAGTGGTTTTGGCAGAAGGAAGGGCTTCTGGGCTACGTTTCTCCAAATTGGGGTGGGAGTAAGCAGAGGGCTCAAAAATTCAAAGAACAAATTTAAAAGAGAGAGCTAGGGTGGTACAGAGAAGGGTTACAAATGTTTTTATCAAAAAATAATGGCAAGGAAACTTAGAATGAAAAATTGATTAATAGACTAAATAAAAACAAGGTGCGCGTGGGGGGAAGCTTTCTAAATTTAGCTTGAAGATGAGAAGAAAATATCTAGCAGAGCTGTAAATAAAAATGACAACATGAAAAAAAATTGTCCTTCTGCCTTTCCGTTTTTGGGACCAGAGAGATTTTTTCAAGGCTGTGCTAGAAATGTACTCAAACAAATTTGACCTCTTCACTGTCATATGAGATTTTGGATACTTGTATATTTTATATGAACAGCCACAATTTTGCAAGCTCTTTGGTGCAACAGCCCATTTTTTATTGGGTGTGTAAATAGCCTAGTGCAATGTATCCCTGATCCCTGAGGTCTCTAGGTGCTACTGTAGTATAAGTAGTCAAAATAACCCATTTGAAAGTGTTTGTTAGTTATTTGAAAAAGTCTACATATATTTTTCCCTCTCTCCAGCAGTGGCTACTAGCAGAGAAAATTGTTTTGTTGCCTATGAATTGGTTTATTAAACATTATTGACATGTCAGTGATTGCTGGGAATTGTAATGAAATGCCATTTTGGACAAACTTTGGTTAAGAGACTGTTACAATTTACAAGGCAATTTAATAGCCTACCTAAAATTAATAGCCTCCAGAGGACAAAGTAGAATATGGGGTGAGGTATGAAGCCATCCACACAGAATTTTACTTTTTTTTCCTTTGGTTTCAGATCTGTCTTAATCTGTCGTGTGTGGAAAGGTAATTTTCGTGTACAGATAGGCCCATTGTAATGAATACAGAGCTTATAAGACTTTTAAATAAATAAATTAAATAAAGAGACAGACATGAATTTCATTCTGTCCCTTCTCCTTCTGAATCCAAGATGGCTACTACCTTAAGTGTCATAAAATAGTGGATTTTTAGAAGACTGTATTTTGTCAGTTGTCATGCCTCTTTGTTTTAAAATTGGAAGCCAGCTTTATGTGATTAAGCTTTAATTGTAAACTTCCCATAGGAGAGACTTATGTTCTTCCACTTCATATAGCTACCATCTAGCTGTGGGAGCTACCATAATAATAAATATCTGTTCTAGTGACATGCAGTTTTCATATAACTATATAGCTGTGAATGTAGCTTTCTGCAACTGTAGTCTAGTAATCTAGAGTTATCCTTCTGCAATCTCTTTTTTTTTTTTTTTTTTTTTTGTGATGGACACAAGCAAGCAGCCAAGAAGCAAGTTTTTTGGCGTGCAATTCACTGTTTCTCTCCATCAGCCTCTGGGGAAGGTAATAAAAAAAATCTGGCAAGGAGTTCTTTCTTCAGCGTAACCCTCGTAAATACATCTTTAATCCACCTACTTACAGTAGTCTTAGAAACCATAAATCCTTTTTTGTGTTCTTGCCAAAGCATAAATAAACTCCAGATCTCAACTCCTTACTCTATATAAATTAAACTTCAAAGTACTTTTAATGTCTAGTAATTCTTTTCCTTGATTGTGGAGGAGGTCTTTAAGTTTGGATAAACTCGGTAAAATGATGCTTGGTGAAAAACTGAAATCTTGAGTAAAGGCAGGAATCACTGAAGAATGACTTTATCTTTGGTGGAATAATAAAAAGGGGGTGTTGTGTGACAAGGTGGTGAGTCCATTTGCCCTTTAAGGATGAAGATATGGCTATAAAGAAAATAATGCTTAAGGGTAGATATAAAACTGAGATCTCAAATGCAAATTAGGCTCTAAGAATGGACAGTATGTGTAAGGCCCAGTGTATAGTGTAAAACTAAGTGCTGGTTACATTGTGTTTGAATCCATCTGCTCTATGTGACGGAAACATTTTAAACAGTGTTCAGGGACAGCTGTGTTGTAAATGCCTTCCCTGAACATCTTGGGTTATTTCAGACTAATAAGATCCTAAGAAATGCATGAGTGGAAATCTTCCTCAGAAACTATTATAGAGGCACCAGTTGCAACTCTGTTAGATAAGGTGGAGTCCCTTTTTGCATTTAAAGCAGGTATTCAGTCTCTTGGTCACGTGGAAAAATATAGTGTATCCTCTCCTGACTTATAGCAATTACTCTTAGAGTACAAAATGAATTTTCTGAAAATTGACAAGTTAATCTACTAGGGTTAAAATTAATTTTAAAACTGAGCTCTTTGAGAGTTTTAGCATCTGTCAGTCTTTTTTGTTCCAAATTATCTTAATAGTGGAATAATACTCTTCTTTCCTTACAGTTACAATTATTTTGATATTGAGTTTATCTCATTGTTATGATTATGGGCAAAATAATTGAGAAAATAGTAACCACCAAGTTGCATGTTGGAACATCAGCCAACATCCTGGATTCCTCTAAGTCAGGGTTCAGACGAGGACACAGGGACAGCTCCAGTGGCACTAAAAAGTGACCACTTCATGGCCATGGACACACACAAGGTTTCCATGGTAGTCATCAAAGTTACAGGAGTAGCTCCAACTCTGTCTCTTTTCTGGTCTCTGAGTGCACCCCCTCAGGTGTTGGGCTTTGTGTCTTTACGTGTCCTGAGGCGGAATTCTGTAGTTGTCCTGCTCTTAGACCAGGCCTTGGGCTGCAGTGCCCTGTGCTTACTCAGCAGATCCAACTGCATTGTGGAACCTATCGTTCTTCCTTCCAGAATCTGTGACCAGCAGTATATACAGTGATAAAGCAGCCTTCTGAAAACTGTAGCAGGAGCAGAGAGAATTCTCTTATGTCCTGTCCTCTGGAACCCCTTGAGCCTAAGGTCTTGTCAACACTACACAGTTTTGTCCGCAAAAGTCAGTTTTTGTCACCAAAACTAAGCACTACAAACCCAGGACATTGAGAGTTAAGGTTACATTTAACAGAAATCCCTACATGTTTTAAGTATGAAAATGCATAGATTCACAAATTTTAAGGCCAGAATGGACCATTAGATTATCTCACCTGAAATTCTGTGTAATTTGACTGAGTTACTTCTGTATTGTACCCAATATCTTCCAGAAAGGCATCCAGTCTTTTTTTGAACATATCTAAGAAAAGGAGAATCCACCACTTCCGTTGGCAATTTGTTCCAATGCTTAACAACCCTCTGTATTTAATGTTACATTAAACTGGCAACAATAAATGAGAGCAACTGCTATAACATTTGTTTACCTTTAGCTAGCCACATGAGAGAAAGAAAAGAAAGAAAACTTAATTAAGAACATTCAATTCTACATTTAATGTGGTAGAGCAAGTCAGGGCACTCAGTTACCACTTAATTCTGTAATCACTTTGGCACAGCAAGTCACATGTAAGTCACATGACTTAACACTCAGCTCTGCAAGCAGCAAGGCCAGTTAGGCAATGTCTAAACTACAGAGTTAAGTCGACGTAAGTTACGTGGATGATCATATGCCACTTTAATTACATTGGTTGTGCACATCCATACAACACTCCTTATGTCAGCAGAGCATGTCCACAGTCAGTGCACTTGCACTGACAGAGAGAGTGATGTATCCCACTGTGCAACTTGCTGGGAGCTCTGGAAATAGATCACGGTGCATCATTGAGGCATGCTTACTGTCCAATGAGGCAGTTCTTTCCATCCCATCATTCCATGGGTTTCTGATTTCATTTTGCACTATCTTTCAACAGCTCTTGTTAACTGTGCACCTATCATTTCTGCCTGAAAGCATGGATCTGAACTGCTGACCAGTCTGGTGATGAGTATTATGAACACAATGTGACTGGTCCTGCAGTATTTCATGACCTGTGAATCAGAAAGTGAACAGGTAGTGCTTACCCTTCTGTGTTCATCTGAAAGAAATAATTCATGATTGCTGCTTGCATTCATGGACCAGCTGCACACAGTGGACTATTGATACTAGGCTCAAGAAACAAACACTGAGTGGTGGGCTTGCATCATGATGCACGTGTGGGATGACTAGTGGTGGCTGCAGAACTTTTGGATGTGTAAATCTACCTTCTTGGACCTGTGTGCAGAGCTTGCCGCAACACTGCGATGCAAGGACATCAGATAGAGCTGTCCTCACTGTGGAAAAAGCTAATTTTGATCGCTGTGTGGAAGCTGGCGACTCCAGACTGCTAGTGGTCAGTCATGAAACAGTTTGGGGTTGGAAAATCCACCATAGGGGCTGCGGTGGTGCAAGTATGCAGGGCCATTAAGCGCCTCCTGCTATGAAGGACTGTAACTCTAGGTAATGTGCAGGAAATACTTGACAGGGAATTCCACTGCCTCAGAGCTAACTGTGGTGAGGCAATAGATGGAATGCATAACCCAATTTTAGCCCCAGACCATCTTGCATCAGAGAACATCAACTAAAAGGTCTACTTCTCCATAGTTTTGCAGGTAATGGTGGATCACTGGGGCCACTTCACTGAAATCAGTTAGGGGTGGTCAGGGAAGGTGCATGGTGCACGCATCTTTAGGAACACTGGACTGTATAGAAATCTGCATGCTGAAAGTCTTTCCAGACCAGAAGATTCTAATGGGGGATGCATAAATGCCCATAGTGATCCTGGGAGACCCCCCACCTACTCTTTGCTCCTGTGGCTCATGAAGCCTTACACCAGGAACCTAACAGCAGCAAGGAGCACTTCAACAACAGGCTCAGCAGGTGCCGAATGACCATTAAATGTGCCTTTGGCCAATTAAAAGGTTGCTGGCGCTGCCATTTTGGCAGGTTAGACCTCAGTGAGGAAAATATTCCAATGGTCATAGCAGCCTGCTGTGCCCTGCATAACATTTGCAAAGTGAAGAGGGAAAAGTTTCCCCAAGGTAGAGCATTGAAATAGATCTGGCTGCTGATTTTGAGCAGCCAGATGACAGGGCAATTAGAGGGGCACAGCAGGGAGGCTGTTCAAGTTAGGGAGGCTTTAAAGGAGCATTTTGACAATTATTCCCAGTAATACATCTTTATGTGATGCATTCGGCCATGCAATGTTTTCTTGCCACCTTGAATGACCCCTGTAGTGCTTACTTCCTGAGCGTTAATTGCACTGAGCAAATATTCCTGCCTATTAGCACTGTGTTTGAATGTTAGCACCAACTAACGTGTATATCACAAATAAAGACTCATGTTATTTGAAAGATTAAAGTTCAATAACAGGACAAAACACAAACATTTTTGTCAAATGAGACTTGGTAATGAGGAACAGTCTCAGTTATGGCTCTCTCAGCTGTGTGTAACTCCAGCTTTCATTGTGAAACCAGTCCGTAGGACGGAGTGCACAGGGTCCTGCAAGGGACTGGGAACATGCGAGGAATGTAGCGGGGGAGTTTGGGGAGGGCATGGAACCAAGTTCTGTATTGGCTGCAGGGAGAGTCATGCATGGATGTGCTCAGACTGCAGCTTGGTGAGGCACCTGAGCATCTCTGTCTGGCCCTCCAGTAGCTTTATCATCTGCTCTTGCCCCTCCTTTCCAGGCTATCCAGCCTGAGTCTTCCTTTGATTGTTTCCCTCCACGCTCTGGTTTCACTATGTGATGTATCTGTTGACTGCAGCTCTTGGTGAAACATATCCTCTTTACTCCTCTTGGTTCTCCACCTTACCTGACAGACACGCCTCCACACTAGTGGAGGAGTGGGTGTTCAAGGGCACATCTGCAGAAGCCAAAGAAACAATGAACAGAGACAGTATTGTGAATTCGCTCACAGTTGTGAATCACAAAAGTGACTCACACCTCTTTCTCACTGTCCCTTTGCTAGCACAGAGCTTGTTGAGAGTCTGAAATATGGTGAGTTCGGCAGGAGTGAGGGAAGGGAAGGGGGAATGGGACAAGAGGGGACTAAGGGTCTGGGTGGTTTGCAAAGAGGGTCACTACACATTCCTAGGGACAGTATTCTGAATATTGGCATCCTTTTCCAAAAGCTAGGGTAATCAAACCCAATATCTTACTCCTGGGGGTAAAACAAGATACAAGGGTGCACTTCCTGCATGCATGCAGCTTCAAACCAGGTCCATATGTTGCTCGCCTGCATGCTGCTCTGGTCCCTGCAGAAATAGATGCCGGGTGGCATGGCAAAGTTTCCTACAGTGGGGGAAGAAACAAGGCAGCTCTGCCAAGGAACCTGCGGCAGAGGATTGCAGAATACCCCCAGGAAAGTTTCATAGAGATCACTATGCAGGATTCCCAGAACATCCCAGTGTACGTTAACAAACTTTTTCACCAGGTCCCCACTACATAGCTGCATAGACTCATTTGTTAATTTCTGTCACTTATCTTTCTCCTGCCATATAACAAGGTACACAAGTGAGGCCCTACGAAATTCACAGCCATGAAATCTGGTCTCCCATGTGAAATATGGTTTTCTGTGCTTTTACCCTAACTGTCCAGATTTCATGGAGGAGACCACCGTTTCTCGGATTGGAGGGGCTGACCCAAAAGAGAGTTGCGGGGGGGGGGCGGGGCGGAGGTGTCACAAGGTTATTTGGGGGGATGCTGTACTGTCACCCTTACTTCTGCACTGGCTTCTGAGCTAGGCGGTTGGAAAGTAGCAGCTGTTGGCCAGCTGCCCAGCTCTGAAGGCAGCACCCTGCCAGCAACAGTGCAGAAGTAAGGGTAGCAGTACCACAGCACCCCCTACAATAATCTTGTGACCACTTCCCCCCCCACACAACTCCCTTTTGGGTCAGGAACCCTACAATTATAACACTGTGAAATTTCAGATTAAAATAGCTGAAATCATGAAATTTACAATTTTTAAAATCCTATGACCGTGAAATTAACCAGAATGGACTGTGAATTTGGTAGGGTCCGATACATGAGAGCTCAGTCTCCTCACACGGTTTTGGGATAATTATAATATACCTGTACTGTTTTTTCCCTTAAATTAATGATATGTATTCTCAACCTCTAACTTCATTGTAATGTAGTTTGTCTTGGAATAATTAAGAGATAAGGTCCAATAGAAGGACTCTGGATACTATTGCTGAATGTATGTAGAGCAGATGCATGGATCCTTAGGGTAGTGGGATTTAAACCCTTGTGCACTCTCCTGAAAGAAACCTGGGAAAAGTAGGTAAAACCCACCAAAACAAAAAGTTAAGAATAGATTTTTATGATGTATTCAGCAAATATACTTCCCAAAGCTTAAAATATTTGAAGTGTTTAAAATAAGTTGGAGACTGGTAGGCAGCCAAGATCTCGCAGGTTCACTGAGGATGCCCCTACAATTAATTGTAGCATTGTTCCCACCATTGATGTAGCACCAGTGGGAGTGCTAGTCCAGGCCAGCCACAGATGTCTACCTCTGTCATCTAACTATGCTTTATAGGGGGAAAGTGACACCTTGAACTCTATCTAAAAACTATTAAGCAGCCAATGTAGAGCAAAGAACTCTCAACCTGCAGCTTAGAACCCTTCTGTTCAGTAACAGGGTGACTACATTCTTCATCTATTTAAGTTTTGGGGCTCAAGATGTAGTCTTGAGATAATAACAAAGGCATGAATTGTGGTAGCAAGGTCCACATCTGAAAGAAATAGTTTCAATTTTCTAGTCAGACACAGATAGAACATGCAACCCTGGATGTTGCTGTGATATGATAAACTAACCATTAATCCTTGCAAATTTACTGCACATTCTGTGCACCTCACTACTAGAATATTGTCCCGGATGTTGATCCTATCTTTTCCTTTGTTTGTTTTTATAAATATTACTCTAATATATCACCTTAGACCAACATACATAATTCTGCTATCCCTTGGTGTTAACACTCTTCAGACACTTGTGATTATCAGTGTTTTTCAACTTTCAGCCAAGCTATACATTTTAGTTAATATTCTTTATTCTTGTACAGACTTAAAACAAAATTCACACATTATAAGCCTTTGACTATATATTTATATTGTTTCCGCTTAGGAGGAAAAAATTCTAACTATACTTTTCGCAACTACTATTCCTGGTTTGTTATTAAAGCCTGAAAGCATATTCTGATATTGTTTAAAAACAGTTACTACCCCAGGTAGATTCAGCACTGATCTCATTTGCACGCCAAACGAAATTACTGTATGCCAAAGTAAAATGTTAGTCTGTCTGGACACTCAATGTTGAGAGCTGGATATGCTTAAAAGGATACCTTAAAGGTATTTTGGGTCCAAATTAAGGTATTGTGGGTTTAAATATTACTACAAAAAATGTTTAAAATCTATAATCAGAGACTGGAAAATTTATCAATCTCTACTAACCTTGGACTAGGTTTGATAGCTAGGGTAAAAAGTACATTTGCCACCAATCCACCCATAAACCACACCCGTTTTGTACTACACTGAACTGTGACATGTCAATCCACTTTCTGTTTAACAAACTTAAAAATAGGTGACATCAGACTTGATCCTGACAGTGGCTGAGTGCTCTGGCCCCAATATGGCAAAGTATTTATATATGTGCTGAATCAATGGGACTACTCACATGCTTTGCTGGAGCTAAGACAGAGTGCGCAGCACCTTGTAGGGTCATGCCCTTACTATGACTTCCTTGCTTTTGTTTTATCTTCTTTCCCCTCCTCCTACTATCATAGATCATGGTGTGTGTTTTCATATGTTGCTGTCAATGTCTGTTACCTGCTCTTGACAATTGTCATGTTAAAAACAAAACTAAAAAATTCGCAGCTTTTGCTTTTTCTAATTCAGTATTTATTTGACAGTCCATTGTTTTATTGTTTCCCCCAGGTCTTTATAATTTTATACTATTTTACCTCATATGAATATTAAAATCTTAACCACTCGTGCCTCATTATGATCGTGATTTTTTAATCTCTTTAATGGGCTAAAAGATACTAGTAACTGCAGGCCACTAAAGCTTCCTGTATTTTGTTAGTTTTTCTGCACTTTGTGAAACCACAAGGAAAACTGAAATAGCAAGGATCCAGTTTATGTTTGCACCTCTACGAGAGATAAAAAGATAAGTTTTTTTTAAACAAGTGTGAAAGCAGTGTGGCTAGATTTTGCCCTTAGTCATACACCACAGTATAGTTTCAATTCTGTAGATGAGAAATGGGGAACAGTTTTGCCACTGAGTATAATATAGTCACTTGATACTGTCTAGAAAGCGTTTATAACCAAAATTGATTTTTATCCATTATTTTACCCATCAGTGTTCTAAAAGTAGAGCATTATGGCATGCTACAATAACATCTATTATGCCCAAAGAGCACACTTGATTCAGATGTTTAAAGTAAACTGTAATTTTTCATTCTCTTCCCGTGTATGCAGTTTGCATTATTTCTCTGTTTCTTAACAGCATATTTGGGTTTATTTATACTACAGTTAGCACACGTATTTAGTACCCTTTTTAAACCTTAAAATTGGCTAGTATGACCTTTTGGGTGAAGAGGGGTGTGTTTAAGTACTTTGGAGTCTGTAAGGTTAGTGCTGTGCCCTGAGGGCGTAGTTGGCTGGACAGCAGGTTCCAACTCTCTGAGGGGGTTGCCAGATAGGTCTGTACCCGGAAAGTGTGCCTAGGGACCCAGAGATTGGGGCAGTGGCTGGGCTCCATTCAGGCTCCAGGAGCTTGAAACACCATGGGGATCCAGAATGGCAGAGGCTTGGGTTCCCTCACAGCAGTCCAGGAGGGAGGGAAGAGGGCAGCTCTCATTTGGATCTGTGACAAAACTGATGCTAAAAATTATAAGTGATAGGAAGTCTTTATTAACTTAATCTAGTATAGATGAATGCTGCCAACTCAATTTTATCACAGATCTCACAAATATTTGGTGGTTTTCTCACAACCCCATCTCCTGAAGTAATAGGATTATGAGTTTCTCAGGACTTGTCTGCATGGGAAAATTTAGCAGCATAATTATACCACTATAATTATATAACTCCTCATGTGGATACTTTTATTCTGGAGTAAGTATGTTATAGAGTCTGAGGCCAGAAGAGACCACTAGGTCATCTAGTTTGTAACAGACTACAAGCACTATCCAGCACCTGTATGCTAAACCCAGCCACTGAAATGAAATCAAAGTGCTACAGCCCACTATAGGCTAAGACTGTTACGTGTCACAAGCCGAGAATAGGGGGGACCGAGATGCACCAGTGCTTGAGGCCCCTGCAATGGTGGGGAAATGATAAAGTGAGATATACCCAGATAATCCTGGCAAGTGACACATGCTCCCATGCAGAATAGAGACAAAAGCCGCTCAAGGTCACTGCCAATCTGACCTTGGAGAAAATTTCTTCCCACCCCACATAGTGCAGTCACTTAGAGCCTGAGCATGTGAGCAAGAGCCACCCAAGTTCCTATGAGAGAGAAGGCTCGATGCTATCTCAGAGCTCTGGCCTACCCTGCCTAGTGTCCCATTTCCAGCCATGGCTATCCCTAATGCTTCAGAGGAAGGAGATTAAAATGTTACCCTTCTGCCAGGTGGAGCTGGCAGCTACCAGGGCTGGGTTCAATATCTATGGGTTCCTTTTCAACAATACAACACAGAACTGGCTCAAGCCCCCCCGTAACCTGCAAAAATTATACACCACCCCTGGGTGCCTCTGAAAGGCAACATTTCCCCACTTGCAAGCACAAAGTCTGAGTGTAGAAAAGAAACTTTTAATGAAAGGAGGGAAGTCATCTGACATTAATTAGGGAAAATGCCACAAGCAGGACTCATAATCATAAAACTCTGAGCAGGACACCCACCCCAGAGTGAGTGGGGCAGTCTTCTGCCTCATGTTCTTGAGTTCTACAATAAAAAGTTCCTTTTCTGTGCCCTGCTCTGCTCCCTCACCATACCCCACTCACTGTGGTTGTCCTTGGTCAGTGAGGACACAGGGTCCAGAGGTACATCTGTGTGAGTTCACCTCCCACATGGGGAAGAAAGCACCCTGTTTGCTCTGCCTGGCTGCCTGCTAGCCACTGTTCCTCTTCACTGGCCACCTTGCTACCCGCTCGTTCCACTCTCCAGTCGCCACCTGCCTCTCAGCTGTGATCTCTGCAGGTCAGTCTCTTGAGAGTCTACCCAACTCGTAGTGATTATCAGTGCTTAGTGACTTTCAGCTCTTTGTGATGCAAGCTGGGCAGAAATGCTGTCCCACCATAAGTGTTTTCAGCTTTAGTGAACACTTTACATACCAGAATCTGCTATTGGAACCTATTTTGTCCTATTTTTGAACAGTGGGGAGGAACACTTTAAACCAAGGACGTTTAGAGAGAGTCCCCCTTACTGTTGTTTTCAGGGATCTGGCAGTCAAGCCCCTGGCTTAGCAAGTCTCTTTCAACTGAGGGTGACCCCTCAATTGGGACAGACTCAGCAGAATTCTGCTCCCCTTTACTCATACAATAAAAAAGATATCATTGATAACATTTCACTACCTCTCCATTCAGTACTAAAGTGATTTGTAACTCAACACCAGCCAAATTTGATCACTTGGAGCTACACAGCTCCTGTCTGCTGGATACCTGTGAGAGTAGGTATGTTCACATAAACACAGTTTGCTTCTGAGGTCTCTCCTTGTCCCCAACTAACTGTCAGGGGAGAGTTCATTCAGACCCTGCTTACATCTAAAAAAAAACAAAAAAAAACCCAACCCCAAACCTTTGCGCAATACATTAGAGGGAAAAATCCCTTCCTGATTCCTGCCATTGGCCAGCTGAAATGCTGAAGCATCAGCTTCAGGAATATGCGACATAACTGTAAGGGAGCGGCAGGCCTGTTCAGTGCTGCCCAGGACATAACAAGCAAGCCCGTCATACAACTACACTCATAAATTTGTGCAGTTATCTTACAACTAATTAAGCTGATTGCCCCCAAAACTCCTAATTGGAGGCTCTTGCAGAACTTCAGCTGTCCGATGCTTCTCATGGAGATTTTCTGGGGTAGACAAGCCTTCAGCTAGTTTCTGTTCCTCTTGGTATTGGAGGGAAACTTGACAAAGTGAACCCCAATGACTCAAAAAACAAAAGGCAAATAAAAAGAACCTAACATTTATTATTTTTAAAAATCTTATTATTTTTGGAAGCTTGTCTGATGGAATGAAATCCAGTCAGTGCCTTTGAAGTCAATGGTAGTTTTGCCAGGATTTCACCATGATTTTTTTTTTGGATGCTTGGGTCAGGCTGGCTTGATGTGTTTTGTAGCATTTTATATTCAAACATATTATCTGCCTCTCCTGAAACACACTTTTTATAGAGCTAATGGAAATCAGGGGTTTCAGAGTAGTAAAGAACTATTTTAACATTATTTGTAAAGTTTTCTGGTGGAGAATATTCTGATAACCCGTCCAGATTTTAATTTGATACCTGGTGCGCTAGCTATAATAAGCATTTCAGGTGCTCCAGAGTGAGACCTCTGCTGATCTTGGATAGCTTTTTGCTATGGAAGAATTCAAGATTTTGGGCCTCGATATTGCAAATGTTTACGTATGTGCTTAATTTTGCACATGAGAAGTCCTATTGACCACAAGTACTTAAAGTTAAGCTATGTGCATAAGTGTTGCAGGATCAGGATCTTTAACTTCATATCTGATCTTCCTCTTTATAGCCTTCATATAATAATTTTTTTGAACTGTTGCTAAGAAAAGTCTCATTGTGAGAACTTTCTTCACAAGAGTGAAAGTACTAGAAATACCCAAAAGGAAATTGTACCTATTTTTTAAATAGAATTAGAACATAAGTAACCTTCTAAATAACATTCAGCGTTTGTCAACGGGGCATATATTTTTACCAGAAATACTGCTGAAAGAAGAATGGGCCTCTTCATCTTGAATTGTTCTTTAGAATATGTGTTAACTACTTATGCTAAACCATCTGTTCGCTCTTCTATTTAGCTGTAACACTCTGGGTATGTCTACACAGCAATGTAAGCCTCCCTTAGGATTAGTGGGACTCGTCAGTTGACCCATGTCAGGGAACCATGGGATTGAGCATCTACACTGTATTTTAACCCTAGGTTAAAGATTTTCTGAACCATGTTTGAAGCTAGGGCTCTGGCGTCCAATCTGCATTAATGCTATCCCAAAGTAACCCTATCCCAGAGTGCCTAGTGCCCCCCCCCCCACTGTCGACACTCTAGCCCTACAACCGTGTTACATTCTGGGAGAACTCTACTGCCCAGCTTGTTTCCTAACTGACACTGCTATTGATGGGACTCTTGCGACCCTAAGGAGCACATGCGTTCATGAACTGCATAATTAGCTCCTTTGGTGGCTGTCTCAATAGAATGACTGCAATTTGAGAAGGCTTTATACTGCACTACTATCTAATCTGAGAACTGGGCCACCACCACATCCTGGGAGGCAGGGATAAGGGATCCCCAGGAGGCTGTGGGGAAGTTTTGGGGCTGGCTCCTACTCACCACCCTCACAGTGCATGCTGCTTGGACATCTCTGCACACACAGCCCCAAGAAGGGCCATGGTAGGGGGTTGGGTGGATAAGTGGGAGCAAGGGACAGAGAGCAGAACGGGACCAAGAGGCTGCCCTGCAAGGAGGGGGAGCGGCAGGGCTCCCAGATCAGCAAAGCTGGGGGAGGAATGACCCCCAACATCCTTAGACATAATCTGTGAACCCCAGATTGAGACCCATTGCAGTAAAAGACATTACTTCACCCATCATGTCTCTCTCTATTGGAAGGCATAGACATTTAAGTTGAAACCACAAAGATTTCTCATAGTGGGATAACGTCTTACATCTCAGTCTTTCAGGTAATTATTTTCTTTTCAATAGTTTCTTCTGAACACAAGCCAGTTTTTTGTCTGTGGTGTTGCAAGAGAGTTCTTCCTTGGTCCTTTGTTATACTTTGGCCTGAAGTAAGGAAGCAGTTAGTGGGAATTAAACTGGTCTCTTGACTAGTTTATTTAAACTAGGTCTGAAAATATAACCACATTCACCATCTTGCTTTTTTCTTTTTTCCATTTGTCATCTAAGCCCTTTCTGATGTTCAAGTAGGTATGGCGCAGTAACAACCTGGAAAGACCTCGCCCATTTAGGAAAGCTAAATCCCTGTTCTATACCAGGAAACAGAGTAAGGCCCTAAAGCGCCTTCACAGCTCTAGTCAATGTAATGGTATGCTGCTACTCTATCTTCAAAAGTAGAAAATGTGCCTTGTCTTCTGTGTTAATTGCACTCCATAGAGGGGATGACATTAGGAAAAGAAAGAATGGAAAACTCAGCTTTAGAAATGTGTAAAGCCACTGGCTGGAGTAAAGTTTTCATATTCCACATACATAGTTCTGGCCTCAATGATTTCTTCATTTGGCTGCAGGATTCATAACCCACTCCAAGAATAGCATAAACAGTTTTTCAGTATTCAGTTTTATATTTAATTAAAGTCCAAAGTTCATGGTCATGTAACTCCCTTTACAGTTATTAGACTTGTTAGAACTAGTAATTTGGGTTTGTAGCAGTCCAAATCCCAGACTGGAAACTTTATTTTCCCTGTTAAGGAAGTTTCTGGGCTTCTGAGCTGCAGCCTAACCACCTCCTCTCAAAGCTGGTTGAAGAATCAAGCATTCTTGTCTTGTTCACATAGTATTTGGTACCTGAAGACTTTTGATTTAAAATAAATATATAAGATAAAAAATAGTTAACAGAACATAGCTTTACACTTTTAATATGGATTTGAAGAGTAAATCAAATTTTACCCAGAACCTTGAACTTGGAGATGCTGTATTTACTTTTGGAAAATGGCATAAAACCAGACATGCCAAACCTGTGAAAAAAACACAGAAATTGGGCTTGTTTTGGGCTTAATTGGCCTGTGAGTTGCTTGTTGGCTAGTTTTGGGCTTGTAGCTTATTGCCTTTTTTTTTTTTTTTTTAATTGGCTCCCGGCAAGCAGGGGCAAGGGGGAGCAAGCACGGGAAAGGGAGAAGGGGGGGGGGGAGTCAGGGGTGCACAACGGGCCCACCACAGTCCCAGACTGCATGCCTAGGGGATCTAGTCACATAGAGTGTTGGGGTTCTTAGGGTTTGTTTTGGCCCTGTTTTGAAATGGGATTAGCTTGATTTTTGGTTTATTGTGAATGTTGGGGTGCTTATTTACCCCATGAAAGTTGGCAACTGCATAAAACCCCAAACCAGAACAGAAAGCTATATTTGGGTGTGGAGAACTGGGGCATCTGGGGATCTAACAGCACTGGAGTTTGGTGAAGGAAATATAGACTGCTGCAAACAAAAATTGTGTGTTTTGCTGATGAGATTGCAAAACATGTTTGCACAGGGCTATTATGGTATTAGGCAGGAGCCTTCTGGCCAAGTTGCTAGAGCACTTTATTTAAACTCACACATGCATCTGCTGTATGTGAAGCTCCTATGATCTAGCTGTTAAAAAGGCTTAATTACTTTATTTTAAAAAGCAGGTAGAAGTGAGGATGGACAGAGATGATAGATGATTGAGGGAATACATGACTTTCTAGAAAAAGTACTTTTTGTCAAACAAAAATACTGCTTTTTTTTCTGGCAGAGAGAAGCAGAGGATGCAGGAGCTGAAAAGGGATCTCTCGTCCCTCACCTCATGCGTCCCCGGTACTCCTTGTGATGGCATCTGTATAGCTGACCTCTGAAATTATCTGCCTGATGAATTGGGAAGTTATTAATAGTTACTTCGTAATTTAAAAACAGCTGCCTAGCCTCAATAGACGTCACCACTAGTGTCCTCAGTAAGGGGCAGCTGAAGATCTAACGTTTTCCCATGGGGTGCCAGCACTGAGGCGCAAGTAGAGCACACTCCGGGTTGCATCAGTGGATGTTTGCAGCGTGTTGTCAGAAACTGTTTCTCTGACGGGTTTGGCTCCCAGCTGTAAGTTCTGGGGGCTCCCAGTTGCTGCTGTGCAGACCCGCTCTCCCGGCCATGCTCCCTGACACAAGGGGAGCAGACTGCGACTCGCGGGGGGCACGGCTGGGTGTTCTGTGCAGCCGGGCGGCCACCCTCGCTGGGTGCCTGGGCTCCTGCGGCAGCGGCACGAACTGCCCGCGGAACTGCAGCCCCTTCCCCACTCCCCCTCCCAACCAGGGAGCTTCGCTTCGCTTCGCTTCGCTCCGCCTCCCGGCCCCTCCGCCTCCCGCGCATTGGTGGCCGGCGGGAGATGGGGCCGGGCTCCGCTCGGCTTGTTTGTGCCCGTTCTGGGGCTCCCCCGCCCTCGGCCGCTTCGCTTTAGCCTTGGCCTCGCGGCTGCCTTTGGCAGAGGGGAGCTGGCTGCGCGTTGTGCCGGGACAGGTCCGCTCCCAGCCTGACTCGCGCAGTTCCCTCCCGCAGGCATGAGGCTGGCGGCCACGGCCAGTCACAACCAGGCGTACGCCGTGCAGGGGCTGCTGTGCAACCACCCCACGGGCCGGGGTCGTAAGGTAAAGGTGGGGGGCGCGGGCTGGCCAGGCAGCAGAGCGCGGGGGGAGGCTGTTCTCGTGACTGGGGTCACTTCTTTTGGTTTGTTTGTGCCGGGGTAGCTACCAAAGTCACGTCTGCCTGGGTCCGGGACAGTCCCTCAGCTGGGCTTCACCTGTGGGCTTAACTGTCCCTTCTGTGGGCTACGTGTTCTGCCTGTTCTCCGCTAAGCCTAGGTGTGCACGTCCTTTCAGTGCCCCCTCCCAGGTTGTGTGCTGCTTGCGCCAGTCCTGGTGGCTTGGTGTGTAATGGGTGGGTGGCTACAGCCAGGTGTAACAAAAAGACATCCAGAATTGGAAACTCGAGGCTGGAAAACCAGGGCCAACATCCTGTTACATTGTGGAGTGGCTTCCAAAGGGAAGTTGGGAAAGCCCCAATCATTTGAGTTATTAAAAAGTGCCCAAAGCCAATCCCTGGGGATTCATTGTAGGGAACCATCCTTCACTGACAGGGAGGTTGACTAGGCTATGTAAGAGGGCTCTTCTTTCTCCTTTTTCTGTGATATACAAGCACACTGGCTGTTGATTCAGATTTGTTATTAATCTTCAGAGTTAATATACAGGTGGAATGAACAGAGTCCATTCATGCTTCTCAGAGCTTTTTAAAAACAAAGTCACTAGTTAATTTCATCCTCTGGATTTTCCAGCATGCCAGTCTTTTCTGCATGTGTCTCATCAGGGCTTGTCTACATCACAAAGTTGCAGCGCTGGTGAGGGGGTTACAGCGCTGCAACTTAGGAGGTGTACACATCTGCAGGGCATCACCAGCGCTGCAACTCCCTGTTTGCAGCGCTGGCCGTACTCCCGTTTTGTCTCGGGTGTAGAGGATCCAGCGCTGGTGATCCAGCGCTGGTAATCAAGTGTAGACACTTACCAGCGCTTTTCTTGACCTCCGTGGAATAAGCAGGTATCGCAGCATACCTGAGGAAGCCTCTCTGGTAATCAAGCAGGTCTCCTTCCCCGGTTTGCTCTCGCGTTCCCCGAACCCCCGAGCAAGCAGGTCTCCTTCCCTGCGGTTTGCAGGGGGGTTCGGGGAACGCGAGAGCAAACCGCGGGGAAGCAGGTCTCCTTCCCCGGTTTGCTCTCGCGTTCCCCGAACCCCTGTGCAAGCAGGTCTCCTTCCCTGCGGTTTGCTCTCGCGTTCCCCGAACCCCCCTTGAAGCCGCCCAACAGTGCTGCAGTGTGGCCACATCTAACACCACTTGCAGCGCTGGTTGCTGTAAGTGTGACCACTCTGCAGCGCTGGCCCTATACAGCTGTACTAATACAGCTGTAACAACCAGCGCTGCAAAATTGTAGATGTAGACGTACCCTCAGATTATTAGCTTTCTGGGGCAGACACTGTTGTCTTGTGTCTTGTCAAGTCTAAGAAAATAATATTGTTCCAGCCTGTTCTGGAGACCAGGGACGAAAACACTTAATTGGGTCAGATTTGCATGTGTAGCTTTATGTGTTAGATAGTAAGATACTGAACTTAAATAACTTTCAGATAATGACATAAAGCAGCACTGTCCAGAAAATGTGATGGTAAAGATTGGTGCTTCATATTCAGAATTAAGTTTCCTTGTTTATTATTTGTGTTGCAGTCCTAATAGTATTTAAACTTTGTTTATTGTCTTCCAAAATTATGCTGCTGCTGCTTCCCAGTCTCCTTTCCCATTCCTTAAAGCTACTGGTATTGCAAGTTTTACTTTGGAGCTGCTCCAGTGATCTTAATACATATTTATAAAATATTTTTAACATGCATATTACAGAGATGGCACAGAAGGCTTAGACACTGGTCCTTTTTAATCCAAGCCATTTGTGACTTGAGTTAATTTGAAACCAAGTGAAACAGGTTGTGGTCTTGGCATAGTTCCATCACAAACCCAACTTCTTATAAACTTGTGCCAGCCTTTTACTAGAGAGGGAGAGTATGCTGGCATAACAGAAGTGCCATGGCTAAAACTTTATTTAGTTATATCTCCAGATGTGTATGTTAATATTTAATCCTAGAAGAGCCTAATAATAATAATAATTAATAATAATTAATAAAATAATAAAAATAATGGTTTATTATTTATTTATTATTAATAACAAGTAAACAAAAGTCTTGGGAGTCGGTACTCCTGGGTTTTACTCCTGCCTCCATCATGAACCTGATGTATATCTTTGGGCAGATCACTTATGTTCCTTGTGCCTCAGTTTCTCCATCTGTGAAATGCAGATCACATTAACCAATTTTGAATGGGTGTTGAGAAGTGTAATATTTTAAAAGCATTCTGAAATCTTTAGACAGAAGGAACTTTACATTTCACATCTAACTTGTAGAGCTAATAATATTTTAAGATCTGTTTTTAAAATACAATAACACTTTTACTTTCTTTGTGATGATTAAAATCAAGTACAGTAGGCCTATTGAACTTGGTAGGGTTTCCAAGACAGCAGAATAGTTATTTGTAATCATTTAAATCTGTATGTGTGAACAAGCTGAGTGCTTTTATTCTGGAATATCTCTAATTGTTCCTGCACAAAGGAGCTGGTGTCAAAATTTTAAAATAGGAAGAGGAAAGGAAATAAAGATACAACAAGTGTTAACTTAATACTAATTATGGTTTGTGTCTGAAAATGCCGCAGTGGAGTTACAGGGAAATCAAAATAACCTGTACTGAGGTGGCAATCTGTGCATTATTGCTGCAGTCTGTGCAGTAGTTATTGTTAAGATCTAAACAATTGAGTGTTCCAGATTCATAGCATTTCAGTGTCACTACCATTGAGTTTGTGGTTTGAACTGATCTTTGAAGGAGAAGTAGGGGACTGGGGATGACATTTCCAAAAGCATGTAAGATCCTAAATCTCTCTTAAAAATCAGACTTAGGCCTGGTCTACACTATGCTTTTAAACCGATTTTAGCAGCGTTAAACCGATTTAACGCAGGGCTCCTCTCCCCCACACCGCTTAATGTCCTGCCTGGACTGTCATAGCAGCAGGATGCTGGGCTCCTCTCCCCCACACCGCTTAATGTCCTGCTTGGACTATCATAGCAGCTGGAGGCTGCCTCCCACTCATTTTATCTCACTAACAAGTCACTGTTTCTTATTCCTGCATTCTTTATTACTTCATGACACAAATGAGGGGGACACTGCCACGGTAGCCCAGGAAGGTTGGAGAGGAGGAAGCAACGGGTGGGGTTGTTGCAGGGGCAACCCCCGTGAATGGCATGCAGCTCATCATTTCTGCAGGATCTGACACGGAGCAGCTGTGCTCTCTGGTTCTCTGATACACTGGTTCTCTAGTACACTTGCCCCATATTCTAGGCAGGACTGACTCTATTTTTAGATACCATAAAGGAGGGATTGACTCGGGGAGTCATTCCCAGTTTTGCCTTTGCGCCCCCGGCCGACCTCAGCCAGGGGCACTCATGATAGCAGCAGACGGTACAGAACAACAGATAGCCGTCATCTCATTACCAATTTACAATGGCAGCAGACGGTACAGAGCAACTGATAACCATCTCTGCTATCATGCAAAAGCAAATGAATGCTGCTGTGTAGCGCTGCAGTATCGCCTCTGTCAGTGGCATCCAGTACACATACGGTGACAGTAAAAAAAAGTTGAACGGGCTCCATGGTTGCTGTGCTATGGCGTCTGCTAGGGCAATCCAGGGAAAAAGAGCGCGAAATGATTGTCTGCCGTTGCTTTCCTGGAGGAAGGAATGAGTGACGACATTTACCCAGAACCACCCACGACAATGATTTTTGCCCCATCAAGCACTGAGATCTCAACCCAGAATTCCAAGAGGCGGGGGAGATTGCGGGAACTATGGGATAGCTATGGAATAGCTACCCACAGTGCAATGCTCTAGAAATCGACACTAGCCTCGGACCATGGATGCACACCACCGAATTAATGTGCTTAGTGTGGCCGCGTGCACTCAACTTTATACAATCTGTTTTACAAAACCGGTTTATGTAAAATCGGAATAATCCCATAGTGTAGACATACCCTTAGACCTGGTCTATACTGGGGAGGAAACGAATCAAAGTTATGCATCTTCATGTAGCTGAAATCGATGTACTTAGATCTACTTACCACGGTGTCTTCACTGGGATAAGTTGACGGCTGATACTCTCCCATTGACTCCACCTGCACCTCTCACCCTGGTGGAGTACCGGAGTCAATGGGAGAGCGCTCGGCAGTCGATTTATCGTGTCTAGACTAAACGCGATAAATCGACCCCCACTGGATCGATCGCTGACCATCGATCCATCTATGGGCAGCGATCGATCCAGTGGGGAATGTAGACAAGCCTTTAGGAGCCTTGGATGCTTTTGGAAATTTGACCCTAAAAAAGTAGAAAAGATGCTAAAAAAGTATTTTTAATGTAGGCATGAAAGTATACCAATATAAGGAGATTCTTCATAAAAAGTGAATCCCAACAAAACTTAATTCTAGTCAAAATCATTCCTCTTGCAACTAAAATGTATTTGGCTCTTCTTAAAGACTGCTTTGTTTCTTTAGAACTTGTGATTTTTGAGATGGTTATGTCTGTATCCAGCGGCATTGGTACTTCATGAGGACACAAAGAATGGAATGATAATTTATACTAATGTGGTTGAGTGCAGCGAATTATATTACCACTCTGCCTACAATTTGTGCGGAAGTGTTCTGCTGTTTACAGTGATTTAAGTAAATACACAAATGTATCTTTCCCAGACTTGCAACATTTGACATTGTTACTGTACTCAAGGTAGAGACTGTGCATGACATCAGAGAAACAAACTGCAGACTGGTTTGTGGATGGTTTTCAGCTCATGAAAGTAACCTATTGCAAATTAACAATTGATAACCATGCACCATCTGGTGCATCACTCTGGTGACAGAACTATAACTGAGTTTTGAGAGAGATTTTTATGGTAACGAGGGCAAATACAGCAGTGCTTTAATAGTTGGTAACGAGTGATGAGAACCAGTGGTCAAAGAGGATATCATAGGTGAGTGCAAGTGCTGTAGAAATAGCTAAAGTTAAGGTCCAGGCATTCCCATTCTAAAGGCCCTGTTTCATTTGCTCATAACTTCAGCCTTTTGGGGTGAAATTTCCCATGTTTGGTCTTTTGTCTGGGGGCAATGTGTTTTGTTTTAATGAGAGTAGAAATACATACTTTCTCCAAGTATTACACAATTGTGACTTTTTTGGGAACATCTCTAATAATAAAGCAGCAAGACCTTGGCAGAACCCTGAAACTTGGTAGGGAGATAGCTCTTGGGCAGGAGAGGTGCCTTTCCTGTCTAAACTAAAAATAACTTGATTTGGCAGTTTTGGGGCATTGAAAAGCCATATGTAGTTTGCAGGCACATGGTAGTTTTGTAACACTTGAATAATTATTTTCCAGTATTTTAAATGAAAGTGAGCTGCACGAAGCATGTGTGGATATAGAATTTTGATATAAGATTAAAACAAATATACTAAACAAGATGAATTGAATGAGTCCGGGTGTAGTGAGAGAAGAGTGGTTATTAGGAAACATAATTAATGTTGTGCACCTGTTGCATTAATTGTGCACCATTCAGCCTCCACTTTTGAGGGCCAGATGCTCAGCTAGCATATATTTGCATAAACAAATTTCCACCAGCTGAAAAACTTGCCCTGAGAGAGAGAGTCCATGGAAGGGGACTTTCTCTGTGATGTTGGGCAAGTCACTTAAGTGCATCTATACTGCAACTCAGTGTGTAATTGTAGCATGAGTAGACATACACATGCTAGCATGGCTAAAAATAGCACTGTAGATGCAATGGCACAGTCTTCAGTTTGTGCTGTTTGAATATGCTGGGGACCCTGGGTACATACTCACGTTGCTAGCCTGCACCTCAGCCTATGCCCCTTTGTCTATACTGCTAGTTTTAGCGGTTAAGTGTGGATATGTCTAGCCATGCTGCATTCATACCTTGGGCACCAGTATAGGCATAGTCTCTCTGTCTCAGTTTTTCATCTGTAAAATCAGGACAATAGCACTTCACACAACATCTCAGTGAAGTAATGGATACCTTCATTAAATGTGATGCACACAGATACTACAGTAATGGAGGCCGTGACCCAAGAACCCTCTAATGATAACTGGCAAGAGAGTTACAGGAATGTCCTGATTCTGGAACGTACATTCTGGTTCACCAACAATGTCATGTGAGGTGTTAAATGAAAGACAGGGTCACTCTGGTCATTAATATCATTGTGAACTGTAAGCACAGATACTGTGTAAGAAGTTATGTGTATATATACTGCAAATATGTTCTTAGAGTCTAGGTATGAGTCAACTGCAGAAATGGAGAAGATTTCTGTCAGACAAGACATTTTGTTCACAGTGGATGCACACTTACATACAAAGTTATTGAAGAGATGTGAAGCCAACAGAGAAAAAACACAGAGTAGCTGGGGGTGGCTATGCTGTCTCTGTGTACAAGCAATAAACGTAGGGGGTATAAGTTGAAGGCAAAGATAGCCCCTTATCCTGCACAAAGAAAGTAAACAGACAATGTGTTTACCTTCATGAAAATGGGACGTCAGCCAATTTTGGCTGAAAAAAGCTGCAGAGGACTTCCAGGGTGAGAAAGGTCTTTAGACATGAGGTTAACCTGTTTAGTTAAGTTTAGCCTCTAGAAAGCATGTTATTCTATTTTTATATGTAACTGTTTGTTTTCTGTATTCTTACTGTCACTTGAGTCTTAAATCTTTGATGATAAACTTTATTCTTGTTTTCACTATAAATATATCTAAATGCTGTGATATTAACCTAGGTGCCGATCCTGAGTTGAATCGTACAAGCTAATGTGTGCACTGTTCCCTTGGGAACAGCAGACCTGGTATTTCTGTAAGTGTTCAGTGGATAAGGGGCTACACACTACCGAGAAATGCTTCAAAGGGATTCTGGGACCAGGGTGCACCTATTGTTAAACTGTGAGGCAAAGTAAGGACAGGCAGAGCCAAGAGGAGATTGTGCTAGTAACTGATGGGCTGGTGGTGTCAGGGAGCTGACACCCAGTTAAGCACAAGCAAGACTCCTTCATGCTGGAGGCAGAGGTTAACAAGGTGACTCTCAATCCAAGATACTCTGAGAACTGTCACAGGAGCTATGTCAACGTATATTGTAATGCACAAGGAGGTAAAGCTAAGGTCGGGCATTTTGTGACTTTCAGTGCTTAACTTTGCAACGTTAACATTCTTTTAATCTGGCTTTTAAGATAGAGCAGACATGACAGATGAAGAGATTTGCTATTGCTTATTTATCTTGAAATAGCACTGAAAGGCCCCAGTCATGGTTGGTATCATATTGTGCTAGGTGCTGAACAAACACAGTCCATGTCCCAAATAGTTTAGAGAAACTGGGATCATAAGTCATCATAGGAGAATTGCATCTTGGGAAGGGATTTGAAGGAGGAGGAATTAGTAACTTTACAGTTATATTGGGAGGGATTTCTTTGGAGAAGAGGACAATATGGGTGGGAGACAGTTGGGGAGGTGAGGACAGGATACTTGAACTCAGTATGGTGGAAATGGAGGCGTAATGAAAAGCTTCTGAGAATGAAGTGACATGTTAGAGCTCCAGGAAAGGCCTTTACGAGAAGGGGATCATTCTAAGTGTTAGTTAAGAGACTGAAATTGCTACCTTGTCAGTGTAGTATTTGAAACACTGGAAACAGGGAAAATCTGAGTTAGATACAAGTGGTGATGAATATCAGAATGAAAACTGATTTTTTTTTAAAGTACACAGTTTAAGGTCTAAAGAACACCTCTCTATCTTAGGTACAGTAGAACCTCAGCGTTATGAACTGACCAGTCAGCCACACACTTGGTTTGGAACCAGAAGTATGCAGTCAGGCAGTAGCAGAGATTTAAAAAAAAAAAAAAGGCAAATACAGTCCAGTACTGTTAAATGTAAACTACTAAAAAAATAAAAATAAAAAAAAATAAAAAAAGGAAAGCAGCATTTTTCTTCTGCATAGTAAAGTTTCACAGCTGTATTAAGTTGATGTTCAGTTGTAAACTTTTGAAAGAACAGCCATAATTTTTTGTTCAGAGTTACAAACAACTTCCGATCCTGAAATGTTTGCAACTCTTGAGTTTCTACTGTGACTTGTGTGGTATCTGACAGCCTCACAGTCTAACATGGCTGCTACTCTGAAACAGTCTGTAGTGCATGTATTCTCAAAAAACCTTGCAGGTGCTTCTGTTTTTATTTTACACCTGGGATCTGAGACACAGAGGTTCTAGTGTCTCATAGTCACAGAAGAAGTCTGTGCCAGAGCAGATTTGAACCCAGATCTCTCAAGTCCCAAGCCTTAACCGCAGAGACACCCTTCCTCTCCCTTGTAGTGCTTCTAAAAAAGTTATGTTACATGAAGGTGTTTTCTCTCTTTATTTACAGAGCTGTTTTTTAATAAACCTTCTTCCTGCAGCATAATCATTATGTTATGAGGGGACAAGAAAGCTGAAGGTCCAGACTTGCTGATATATTTTAAACTGTATTAGGCAAAATATATTAGTAAGCTTATGAGTCTCAGGTTGTAGAACTTTGAGGCTTTCTTCTTGTAATTGTTCTGGGAAGGAGAGAGACTAAAATTTAGCTGTCCAAGAATTAAACTAAGATTTTTCTCCTGCTTTGTATGAGTTGGAAGCTAGGTTTGGAGACATCTGTTAAATTTAAATGTTGCATAAAGATCTTTTTATTTTCTTATTGTCACTTGGATGTAAGATCTTTCTTTAATTTATCAGTATATGGATGGCCAGGACAAGAAGTAGCTGGCCTCTGTAGGGTAAGATTATTTTTAGGATATACATTCAGCCCAACTCTGACACACGTATTACAGATTTTGTTGAAAGTGTAACATGTTTTTGAACCTTGTGACCTGCAGTAAGAAAAGGCTCCATTACAAGCCTTATCCTTCCATGTAAGATTCGAAAACATTAGTGGTAAGGACACCTTTTAGTTAACGCTTTCCCAAGTATAACTCAAGAAATGAGAACATCTGACTTAAGAAGTAAGAGGCAGATTAGACAAATAGAATCTTGAGATCACATATGGGAACCATGGACAAGGGTCAGTGTTAATTCACTCTGCAGTCTGAAGCTTGTTTGTAGCTTGTTTTCTGTTAGGGAAAAGTTCAGGAACTGTAATTGATGGATAAAGTTACTAGATTTTTCAAGACAAATCAAGGTTATTATAAACAAGTCACAAGCACCAGCCTTGCTTATTATTGGTCTTTTTTTTTCTTGTATTTGGATAATATTTCTGTTTGTGTAAATTCATTGCATGTAAATGAAAGCTTAGGCAGCAACTTATGTTTAGATAAGACCAATTGTCTTCTAGGAGCCACATTCTCCCCTAAAAAAACAAAAAAAAAAAAACCCCAAAAAGGGGTTTTTTACCCACGAAAGCTTATGCCCAAATAAATCTGTTCGTCTTTAAGGTGCCACCGGACTCCTCGTTGCTTTTGTGGATACCGATTAACATGGCTACCCCTGATACCATTCTCCCCCCAGGAAGATCCAAGTAATTCCCACTGAAGTACATGGTTGTTACCTGGATACTGAGAGGCTAACTGGGCCTCAAAATTCCTAGGTGCAACAGATTTAATATGAAGCTTCCTTCAGTTGAGCAGGTAGAATAAAAATAACCAGTGGTTGTGATATGGATAACTCTAATCTCCTAGGTATTGAGATAAATTGGCCATGTTTGAGCAAAAGTTTTTTGTGGTAAACTGTTCTTCAAGGTTGGATGTAATTACCTGTCTTTCTCTCTGTCAACTTAAAATTGCTCATTAATGTCTCTTAAGTTTTTGTTTGCTTGCTTTTTATTTGCAGATACCTTTAGCAATTCACACACATCACTAAGGTTGAAAAAAACAATTGGTTAAGGTTACAGCTGTTTCATTTCCTGACAGATGCACAAAGACTAGTATGTTGGTTTACTGCAGATGTGTAGAAATGCATCAATCTCATTTTGCATCAGTGACATATCACATGACTGGCTGCTGTGTACTGAACAAATTGTTCTGGACGCTCTGCCAAGTATTTTATGCAAAATTAAGGTTTTCAGTAAGCAGGTTTTATTGTTTTTAACCATAGCAGTATGATGTACTGTAAACAAGTACGGTTAGTTATGAAGCATGAGTAGAAAAATAACTGCATGTATACAGAGTGTACCACTAAAACAAGCACAGGTCTGTTTGTTTGGTGAATTTTTTTCTTCCCTGAAGCCAGAGCTGAAATGTTTATAGCTGAAAACTGAGATGGTGTAATTCTCTTTTCTAGGAACTTGGAATTAGAATTCCTAGACCACTGGGACATGGACCAAGCAGATTCATCCCAGAGAAGGAGGTATGTTGTTTGCAAGTACACAGTGAGCTGTATGCTTTTAAGGGAAAGTCATTAAGGACCCACATGGTTTTAGAACAGCTGTTGATCTGCAAAATATTTTGCACACTGTTGATCATAATAAATCATCATCAGACTGGCAATGGTTCTGCTAAACTAGAAAGCAGTAATGGCCATGTGGAATTCTGGAATTTTCATAGCACTTTTACACAACCATATTTTACAAAAGAAATGCAGAGTTGTTTTTCATAATGATAATCACTTGCCCTGTCCCATATGCAGTATTCAAGTGTGGGCTGGCTCCTCTTACTGGTCCACAAAGGTCCAGAGGAGCCTCTATCCCAGGGGTGGGCAAACTTTTTGAACCGAGGACCACATCTGGAAATAGAAGTTGTATGGCAGGCCATGGATGCTCACAAAATTGGAGTTGGGGTATGGGAGGGGGTGATGGCTCTGGTTGGGGGTGCGGGCTCTGGGGTGGGGCTAGAAATGAGGAGTTCAGGGTGCAGGAGGGGCCTCCGGTGGGGGTGGGGTGAGGGCTTTGTCTAGGGGTGCAGGCTCTGGGGTGGGGCTGGGAATGAGGAGTTTGGGGTGTAGGAGAGTGCTCCAGGCTGGGACCGAGGGGTTCGGAGGACAGGAGGGGGATCAGGGCTGGGGAAGGGAGTTGGGATGTGGTAGGGGGTGCAGGCTCTGGCTGGGGGTGCGGGCTCTGAGGTGGGACTGAATGGTTCAGGGTGCAGGAGAGTACTCTGGGCTGGGATCAAGGGGTTCAGAGTGTGAGAGGGGGGATCAGGGCTGTGGCAGAGGATTGGGGCCCGAGAGGGGTGCAGGCTCCAGGCAGCACTTACCACAAGCAGCTCCCAGAAGCAGCAGCATGTCCCTACGCAGAGGCACAGCTAGGTGGCTCTGCATGCTATCCCATCTGCAGACACCACTCCTGCAGTTCCTGGTCAATGGGAGCTGTGGGGCTGGCGCTTGGGCAGCATGCAGAGCGGAGACCCCTGGCTGCCCCTACGTGTAGGAGCCAGAGAAGGCCATGCCGCTGCTTCTGTGAGCTGCTTGGAGCAGCCCCTGACCCTGCTCCCCAGCTGGAATGCCGGAGCAGGGCAAGCCCCAGACTCTGCTCCCCAGCCAGAGCTCGACGGCTGGATTAAAATGGCTGGTGGGCCGGATCTGGTCTGCAGCCATAGTTTGCCCACCCCTGTTCAATCCCTTAGTTCTGGTGATGGTTGTTGTTTTTCTTATGAGCTCTTACCACTTCTGCAAATGAACAGAAGTTTATCATTCCTTCAGCTCAAAGAGCATGTGTTAGAGCTCTTTCAGTGCTGCTTTATGAATTGATTGGCAGGGGAGACTGGTGTAACAAGAGGATTTATTGATGTGACTGTGGTCAGTTTTCTGAGAAGTTTGAAGTCTTAATCCTGGGTTTCCCCCTATTGCCAGGTAGCCAGATAGCACTTAACTTTTTTTTTTCTCCTTAACTAGCATTTACGCCTTTTATAGATACTATGATTACCCCTCACTACACTCAGCTATTTTTTCTGCTGTTTTCCACAGTGGCTAAGCTATGCTCTGAGAGTAGTGTGAACTGGCCCTGCCAGAGACAAACATATTCTTATTACCTACATACAATCTGAATTTCAGGGCTGTACCTTAAAATGTCACATGCAGTTCCCTCATACTTAACTAGGATTTCTAAAGAAACTTAATAAACATTAGATTCACAGTTAGCAGAATGGATGCCCAAAACCTAATTGGGGCTTTTGAGAACAATGTGATATAAATACTTAATCATCATTTTGTTGATACATTTTGGAAAACCGTTTCTAAAGCCCTCTTTTTAATTCAATCAGATTCTTCAAGTGGGAAATGAAGATGCCCAGATGCATACATTGTTTGCAGATTCTTTTGCTACTTTGGGCCGTTTGGACAACATCACCTTAGTGATGGTTTTCCACCCGCAGTATCTAGGAAGCTTTCTGAAAACTCAGCACTATCTACTGCAGATGGATGGCCCATTGCCTCTTCATTACCGACACTACATAGGGATAATGGTATGTTGGAATGCAGAGCAGCAAGCAGAAAGAGCCATTTTGGCAACTTTCTTTAATCCTTTTTACAACAGATGTTAACTACATTTTGTTGTTTCAGCTGAGGGAAGGCCTTTCAACGTATGTTAAGGGAAATGCCAGAGTAATTACCAAAAGTATTTTGTATTTTATAGAACACTATCTTTTATCTTTGTTTTCTTTTCTAAGTACAGTTTTATGAGATCAGTGCTTACGGTCTAAATGCTCATGCTTTCAAAAAGAATGGTAGGAGGAAAAAAGATAACCTTAGTGTCATATGAATAGGAAGATTATTTTCCCATCAGATTCCTATGTACCTCAAATCTGTTTTTTAAGCCAGGCTTTTAACAATCTGTGGGTATGGCTACACTTGCAACTGTACAGCGCTGTCGTGGCAGCGCTTTGAAGTGTGAGTGTGGTCGCGGTGCCAGTGCTGGGAGAGAGCTCTCCCAGCGCTGCAGGTACTCCACCTCCCTGTGGGGATTAGCTTACAGCTGGGGAACTGTTTACACTGGCGCTTTACAGCGCTGTAACTTGCTGCGCACAGGGGGGTGTTTTTTCACACCCTTGAGCGAGAAAGTTGCAGTGCTGTAAAGCGCCAATGTAGCCAAGGCCTGTGTCTTGTCCAGCACACCTCAATATAAATAACTTTACCATTCAGTCAGAATTTCAGAATCTTCAGATTCCAACCAAATTTCCTGTTAGATTTGAAAATTGTAACAATTAACTGTTACAGGTGTAGATTGTAGTCTCCATTGTACCAATGCAGCAGTCTGTGTCCATTTAAGTTATCTTGAAACTCTGAGCCTTATCTAACCTAACAATGGAAATTGTTATTCTTTGAGTAAACCATGTATAATCACATTCCTTACTGGAAAAGTGCCAGTTTTTCTGGCTTTTACTGACAAAACTTTAGAATAAGCTTCCCACATGCCAATTTTAGATTAGATTTTAAAGATGCAAAGTCAAAACACTGTTATGGTGAATATGAATGAAAAATGTTCACTTGTATATTCTTAAGAGGAATAATTGAAACAAGATATATGTTGGGACAATAACACCGCGGGGCACAGACTATCCAATAAGTTCCTGGACTGCATTGCAGACAACTTTTTATTTCAGAAAGTTGAAAAAGCTACTAGGGGGGAAGCTGTTCTAGACTTGATTTTAACAAATAGGGAGGAACTTGTTGAGAATTTGAAAGTAGAAGGAAGCTTGGGTGAAAGTGATCATGAAATCATAGAATTTGCAATTCTAAGGAAGGGTAGAAGGGAGTACAGCAGAATAGAGACAATGGATTTCAGGAAGGCGGATTTTGGTAAGCTCAGAGAGCTGATAGGCAAGGTCCCATGGGAATTAAGACTGAGGGGAAAAACAACTGAGGAAAGTTGGCAGTTTTTCAAAGGGACGCTATTAAGGGCCCAAAAGCAAGTTATTCCAATGGTTAGGAAAGATAGAAAATGTGGCAAAAGACCACCTTGGCTTACCCTTGAGATCTTGCGTGACCTACAAAATAAAAAGGCGTCATATAAAAAATGGAAACTAGGGCAGATCACGAAGGATGAATATAGGCAAATAACACAGGAATGCAGAGGCAAGATTAGAAAAGCAAAAGCACAAAATGAACTCAAACTAGCTATGGGAATAAAGGGAAACAAGAAGACTTTTTATCAATACATTCGAAGCAAGAGGAAGACTAAGGACAGGGTAGGCCCACTGCTCAATGAGGAGGGGGTAACAGTAACGGGAGACTTGGAAATGGCAGAGATGCTTAATGACTTCTTTGTTTCAGTCTTCACTGAGAAGTCTGAAGGAATGTCTAGTATAGTGAATGCTTACGGGAAGAGGGTTGATTTAGAAGAGAAAATAAGCAAAGAGCAAGTAAAAAATCACTTAGAAAAGTTAGATGCCTGCAAGTCACCAGGGCCTGATGAAATGCATCCTAGAATACTGAAGGAGTTAATAGAAGAGGTATCTGAGCCTCTAGCTATTATCTTTGGGAAATCATGGGAGACGGGGGAGATTCCAGAAGACTGGAAGGGGGCAAATATAGTGCCCATCTATAAAAAGGGAAATAAAAACAACCCAGGAAACTACAGACCAGTTAGTTTAACTTCTGTGCCAGGGAAGATAATGGAGCAGGTAATCAAAGAAATCATCTGCAAACACTTGGAAGGTGGTAAGGTGATCGGGAATAGCCAGCATGGATTTGTAAAGAACAAATCATGTCAAACTAATCTGATAACATTCTTTGATAGGATAACGAGCCTTGTGGATAAGGGAGAAGCGGTGGATGTGATATATCTAGACTTCAGTAAGGCATTTGATACAGTCTCGCATGATATTCTTATAGATAAGCTAGGAAAGTATAATTTAGATGGGGCTACTATAAGGTGGGTGCATAACTGGCTGGATAACCGTACTCAGAGAGTAGTTGTTAATGGCTCCCAATCCTGCTGGAAAGGTATAACAAGTGGGGTTCCGCAGGGTTCTGTTTTGGGACCGGTTCTGTTCAATATCTTCATCAACGATTTAGATGTTGGCATAGAAAGTACGCTTATTAAGTTTGCAGATGATACCAAACTGGGAGGGATTGCAACTGCTTTGGAGGACAGGGTCAAAATTCAAAATGATCTGGACAAGTTGGAGAAATGGTCTGAGGTAAACAGGATGAAGTTCAATAAAGATAAATGCAAAGTGCTCCACTTAGGAAGGAACAATCAGTTTCACACATACAGAATGGGAGGAGACTGTCTAGGAAGGAGTATGGCAGAAAGAGATCTAGGGGTCATAGTGGACCACAAGCTTAATATGAGTCAACAGTGTGATACTGTTGCAAAAAAAGCAAACGTGATTCTGGGATGCATTAACAGGTGTGTTGTAAACAAGACACGAGAAGTCATTCTTCCGCTTTACTCTGCGCTGGTTAGGCCCCAACTGGAGTATTGTGTCCAGTTCTGGGCACCGCATTTCAAGAAAGATGTGGAGAAATTGGAGAGGGTCCAGAGAAGAGCAACAAGAATGATTAAAGGTCTTGAGAACATGACCTATGAAGGAAGGCTGAAGGAATTGGGTTTGTTTAGTTTGGAAAAGAGAAGACTGAGAGGGGACATGATAGCAGTTTTCAGGTATCTAAAAGGGTGTCATCAGGAGGAGGGAGAAAACTTGTTCACCTTAGCCTCCAATGATAGAACAAGAAGCAATGGGCTTAAACTGCAGCAAGGGAGATTTAGGTTGGACATTAGGAAAAAGTTCCTAACTGTCAGGGTAGTTAAACACTGGAATAGATTGCCTAGGGAAGTTGTGGAATCTCCATCTCTGGAGATATTTAAGAGTAGGTTAGATAAATGTCTATCAGGGATGGTCTAGACAGTATTTGGTCCTGCCATGAGGGCAGGGGACTGGACTCGATGACCTCTCGAGGTCCCTTCCAGTCCTAGAGTCTATGAGTCTATGAGTCTATAAGCTACTGTGTTAATCATAAGTTGTTTTAATTACAGATTTTGACCACTGCAAAATCTTACATTCTAATGATAGTTTGCGTCATTGCTACGAGCTAATTTGCAAAGATTCTTCTGCATTATTATTTATTTTTTCCTTCTAGGCTGCAGCAAGACATCAGTGCTCCTATCTAGTTAACCTCCATGTTAATGACTTCCTTCATGTTGGAGGAGACCCCAAATGGCTGAATGGCCTAGAGAATGCACCTCACAAACTGCAAAATTTAGGAGAATTGAATAAAATATTGGCTCATCGGCCCTGGCTTATCACCAAAGAGCATATTGAGGTTAGTCTTCTCTTATGCAACATCTTATGCATCCTCACTACATTAAATGCAGTCTAAATTTCTTGGGACTGAGGAGGAAGCTTATTTTTTTTTTTCTCTCTAGTGGTTTTATTTACCCTTTTTGTAGCTGAAATACTGTAATCATTATGGAAATGACATATCATGAACTCAAAATAATTACTGGTCTCATCTCACTGAGTAGAGTTCTTATTTAGAAAGCAGTTCTACTGGTACTTTGGAAGAACTGCATGTTAGTGTACCACAGTGTGACGCTGGCAGCCTTGATATATAACCCTCAGTAAGATGGACATGTGTTACTTAAAACGTGATGGTATGTCACTGGCATATAGCACCTGATTTTGTAGGCTCTACTTGGGGCTGTGTGGAACCCACATTTAAAATGGCTAAGGCTCTGAGTGATCCAACTTGAGACTTAAAAGTAGAGGGTGCAGATTCAGATATGTACCTTCTTAAAACAAGATTATTATACATTTCTCTTGAACTCAGGATTTTCAGGATGGTGCTAGGGCATTAGAATAGGTGAAGATCAGCAAATTTTTAACTGACTTGATTGAAAACTATGTATTTTGAACCTAGACACTCCAGTCTACTGTATATGCATATAAAATGTACATATTTCTCTTCTGATTCCATGACACTCTCACACTTAAGCAACTTTTTAAAAGCAAGTTATATATATGAAAACAATAGAAGCAATAACCTGAAGTATAACGCTCTCCTTCTAAAGCCACTCTCTGCCTCCCTGCCTAACAGCTGCTGGTCAGAGCAGCTCTTCCTGCTGCTGCTTTTCACTCACCAGAGAAAGGAGGAAGAGTGTGTTACTTTCTCTGAGAAACATCTGTCAGGTGGGGAAGCAGAGGCTGGCCTTGCTGGAGGGGAAGAAGCATACTCTTTTTGCAAAGGCTGAGAACCTCCCACTTGTTCCTGTCTGAAGGGGAAGCTGGGGTCTAAAGTGTCCTGTCAGTGACCGATAATTCCTCCCATGTGGAGCCACTGGGAAAGATGGAGTCTTGAGCCCTGTTTCACCCCCAGACTTCCTTTAGGCAGCTTATTTGCCAGGAACTGCCTGGGGCTTTCTGAGATTGCAGAGATGGGCTAAAACCATCCAATTTCTGCCTGTGCAAGCCAAACTTGAAGATTTGAGTAGAAGCATTGATTTATTACTGGTGTGAAATTGAAAAACCAGCCAGCCTGACTTCAGTGAAAACCTGAAAACAAAATGAAGCCACTTCAACTGATCCAAGTGCTATTTTTTGGCAAAAAGTCATCTGCTATTTGGCTTACCCATGTGACCTCATTACCACAACTCCCTCCCTCCTTCTGTCAATGGCTTATTAGTAATAAAACCAGCAATACAAGGATTGATTATGGCAGTATTATGGGATGCGAGGAGGGAGGTATTAGTCTCTTGAAATTAATAATATAATGAGGATGTGGCCAGTTGCTTCTTAACTAGTTTTTGACCCCTTACCTCACTCTCTGTTTGGTCCTTTTCAAGGGTAAGCTCTGCATTTGTCTGTGCAGCTTCTAGCTTACTGAGGAAAGACATAACAAGAGAGCTTGAATTCTAGAAGAATGACTTCTTTCCAGAGAACAACTTGTCATGGTATAATTCCCTACTCTGAACCTTAGTGTCCAAAAGATGGGGTACCAGCATGAATTCCTCTAAGCTCAATTACCAGCTTAGAACCTGTAGCGCTGCCACCAACCAGGAATTCCAGTGCCTGGTACACTCTGGTCCCCGCAAGACCCAGACCCTCTGGATCTTACCACAAGGAAAGTAAACCCTTTCCCCCACCATTGCCTCTCCCAGGCTTCCCCTCCCTGGGTTACCCTGGAAGATCACTGTGATTCAACTTCCTTGAATCTTAAAACAGAGAGGAAAATGCACCTTCCCCCCTCCTTCTTTCTGCCCCTCCCAGACTCTCCCTGAGAGAGACAGTAATCCTAACACAGAGAGAAATTAGTTTCTCTCTCCCCCTTCCCTCCTTTCTCTCCACCAATTTCCTGGTGAATCCAGACCCCGTCCCCTGGGGTCTCACACCAGAATAAAAAAAACAATCAGGTTCTTAAACAAGAAAAACTTTTAATTAAAGAAAGAACAAAGGTAAAAATTATCTTTGTAAATTTAAAAAATGGAATAGGTACAGGGTCTTTCAGCTATAGACACTGGGAACACCCTCCCAGCCTAAGTATACAAGTACAAATTAAAATCTTTTCAGCAAAATACCAATTTGAACTCCTTCCAACCAAATACACATTTGCAAATAAAGAAAACAACCATGAGCCTAACTCGCTTTATCTACTTAGTACTCACTATTCTGAACTTATAAGAGCCTGTATCGAAGAGATTGGAGAGAAACCTGGTTGCACATCTGATCCCTCTGAGCCCCCAGAGTGAACAACAACCAAAAACTAACAGCACACACACAAACTTCCCTCCCTCAAGATTTGAAAGTATCATGTCCCCTGATTGGTCCTCTGGTCAGGTGACAGGCTCACTGATTTTGTTAACCCTTTACTGGCAAAAGAGATATAAAGTACTTCTGTTCTATTAACTCCTACTATGTGTTTATGACACAAGTATTGACAAGTGCATTAAAAAGTTTGTGGGATTAGGCTGATTAGGTTGATGAAGTTTCTGAGCCACCAATACAGGGTGTTATTTTTTGTTGTTTTTTTTAAGTCTTGTGTTTGTGTTTCTTTTAAAGCAACTTCTGAAGACAGAAGAGCATAGCTGGTCCCTGGCAGAGCTGATCCACGCAGTTGTTCTCCTTACACACTACCATTCACTTGCGTCTTTCACATTTGGCTGTGGAATCAGCCCAGAAATTCATTGTGAGGGTGGCCACACTTTCAAGCTCCCCTCTGTCAGTAACTATTGCATCTGTGATATTACAAATGGCAACCATGGAGTGGATGAAACTCATGACAGCCCAGCTGGAAGCATTTCAGTAAGGATCTTTTCCCATCTAGGAGTTTGAGCATGTAACAATCTCCAGTTTTAACAAGTTCATGCTGGTATTTCTGCATTAATCCAATAGGTGGATGAGATCTAGTTCTGCATATCCATTTCACCCAACTTTAGTGGCACAATAGAGTGATTTACCCAGAGTGTGGATGAACTTGGATGAGGGTTAGGTGGCTTAAGCTAAACTTAGATCAAACTGAAAGATAGTCTGGGGGAAGCAATCAGAAGTGGCAGTTATCTCTGTCCCCTCAGTTGAGGGTGTCTGCCTTCCATTTGTCATTCTAGTTGGCAAACAGGGGGTTTAGTTGGTCACTCTGCAGCTTCTAAATGTCTAAGCAGCAGTCACCAAAGTTCCTTTTTTCAATCTGTGCTTTCATGGAGGATGAACACCTCTTTCTTTTATATGAGACCCACTCTACACCCACAGACCATTCAGAATCTTCTGAATGCCTTTACATTAGGCAGTACATCTTGCTCATTAGTGCTCCCTGATCTGCATTGGTTTTCAGCTAGCTATCCTTTGCAGTTAAAAGTCAAAGATCATGATCTCAGGTTTGAGTGCTGGTTAACGCTTGAAGACGTTGGTATAAACAGAAGAGATCTGGTGGTGCAGGGCATTTTCCGTGTGGGCTACTTGACTTTGTAACTGCCGTCTTCATAAGAGTCTGGATTTGTGGATGATAAGGGCACAATGCAAGACACCTATTTACCCAGGCTTTCCTTGGAAGACAAAGCATACTATGTGAGGCAGAGAGGAAGTGGAGGACTGATTGGGCAAAGGTGGGAAAATTGAAGATGAGGATTTTATTTGCTGTAGCCTGGGGGATTTTTGTTTTAGAGTTCCTTTTTAATGGATATTGAGCCAATAAAATATACATTTATGATTCGAACAGTATCCAGAGTCAGTGCACTTATTTTGACTTATAATTTTATTTACAAAGTGGGAGACTAAATCTTTAATACAGTCACACTAGAGCTCTTAGATCGGTATCTCTCTACATAAGAAGAGTTCTGGTCTTTCTAGAAAATATTAAAAAAAAGAAAAAGATGCAAATCAAGGTTGGAGTATGAGCTTTAGCTTTAACTTTAAACTTCTGGCTTCCCAGTTTGTATACAGCTGTCACGTTCTAGTATAGAGAGCACTAAAGTGTGTGTGTGTATGTTTTAATTTTAAGACTACAGAATCTTTCTGTGAAGTTGAAGCACTTATGGAGAAAATGAAGAAGCTACAAGAGTGCAGAGATGAAGAGGAAGCCAGCCAAGAGGAGATGGCCACACGTTTTGAGAGAGAGAAGAGAGAAAGCATGTTTGTGTGTTGTTCAGGTAAAAATACATAAGTGGTGATTATTTAGACTTAACTAAACGTGTTGGAGAAATCAACCTACTTTTAACATCTACCAGTTACTGAAAAAGTGGTATTTTTGTTGTGTTTTATTGCACAAACAAAAACTTAATTTAAAAAGGATGATGGTTAGAGAAGTGTGATTTTTAAACAAACCCTTAAAAACAAGGAGGTGCCAAGTCGTGTGACATCTCTTAAACATACCGTAATGCCCACTAACAGCCTCCATATCTTCACAAGGAACTTAATTTTGCCTCCAACAGATAAGAAAATGCTACTCAATTATTCGCCTACAGTGTAATGTAAAACCTAATTACCTCAGCTACAGTAGCAAATATTAAACACTGATGTGCATGAGTTGAATGTGGGGTCTGTTATTTTTCAGGGAAATATGAGATTGTACTTAAAGTCTGCTACAAGCCTAATGTTGTTCTGGGTTCTTCCACAGAAATTAAATTAAACTGTGGTTTGTAAGTTCTAGAGCTCTGTTTCCTTGAACTTTTGATCCAAAAAAATCCACTTACTGCCCATGAAATTCTGAAAAAAAAGTAAGCGCAAGATGTTTGATAATTTGTGGTTTTTGCATATAAAGAAAGAAGCTGGATTTTTTCCTTCAAGGAATTGCCTCTAGAGATCCATACTCTTCCAATTGTATTAGGCTGTACATAGCCAGAACCTTTAAAATCAGTCTAAAGAGGTTGTGTATACCTTACAGACAATCTCTGCACTTTTTAAGTGAAACCATGCTTATCCCACGGCTGCTGCAGTTCCTAATTGCTTACCCAGAGAACAACTGCGATAAGCAGAGGATAAAGGATGAATAAACTGTGGAGCCAATTTCTTTGGTTTAATTTCTTGAATGTCTGGAAAGGACTGGTACCCTGGGTGCTATCACCATTCGGGCAACTACACCCATGTTCCCCCTCTGTGGTTGCTCAAGTGCACCTACTTTAGGCACTTGGTTCCTCAGCCATCACCTCTCTTGAGGAGATACCCATGTCTCTTTCCCTCCTGACCAGGGTTTTTCCAAGCTGCACTGTCCCCTGCCTGCACTGATATATCCTCAGCAAGCCAGATTGCCTAACCAGGCCAGTGCCTGTGCTTTGCTTTGCTTTCTCTCTGAAGGCTATGAACAGCTGTACTACAAGTTACCACATAGCTTTTACTAAATAAGCACATTTATTCTTAAGATGAAAGTGTTACAGAAAAAACATTAAAACAGTAAAAGAACCTACACGCATACTAAAAAGCTTATCAGAGATCACCACAGCTTAACTTCCTCGGGTGTGGTAGGTGTCAGTCCTTCAAACCCACAACTGGGTTTCTCTGTGGTTACAAGTTCATAACTGATTCAGATTTAGAACTAGAACCCAGACTGGGCAGAACAACTGTTTCTTTATACAGCTTGGGCCTTTGATGGTGGCCTTCAGTAACCGGTAATCAGCAGACAAAGACCCTCTTCTCATGGCATAGCTTCAAAAGGCTAGTTTTTTCATAACGGGTTGAGGAATATGCATTCACCTCTTCCTAGATATTCCCCAGGAAAATAATTTAATGGTTTTTATTCTAAAAGTCCATTCTTGTCTTGCACGTTGTTTGAACCTCCAGGTCTCGCATATCACCCCCTTTAGAGGTTACATACAATCTTGGCCCACAATAATACATAAATCATTCATTTAATACAATGGACCCCAAAGATACTTAAACTTAATTTAGTAAGGTCTTCCGAGGATATTGCAGGAAATTGCCATATCTTTCACAAGTTCTACCATAAATTACAAACTTCTCCAGTTACTACTAGGTAACCTAGTTTTGCGAGAGTTCCCTGTATTAGGATTGTTTCTTGGTGGGATGGGGGAGATCAGTGGGAGGTGTTACTGTTGTACTGTTACAAATTGTACTGTTGAGGTGAGAGAATCCACAATGGCTTCACAAGTGCTCTTCCATTTTTGTTTTCTTGCTGGAATATGCTGAGATTAACTTGTGAAACTCCTGCTGTTTACTTTAACAGAGGATGAGGAGTCAGCGCCAACAAGAGATGTATCTCGCCACTTTGAGGATACAAGCTATGGGTATAAAGACTTCTCCAGACATGGAATGCATGTGCCTACATTCCGTGTTCAGGTAACAGAAAAGTGATCAGTAACCAGCATCAGAAAATGCGTACAATCAGTGTGTTAAATTGTACCAATTACTTTGCATCAAAACTTGTCACTAGTTCTAACTATTGCCTAGAGAACAGGAGAGGATTTATTTGTTGTTTTATTTTACAAATAAGCACTTTTATTTCCAGAGCAATACATTTATAGTGATTATACTTGATAAAGGAAATTGAAGAGCTAGAACTTCAATGTGTCTTTGTGAAACATGTAGTCAGTTTTGGTTTCTTTATTTTAAGGACTATTCCTGGGAGGACCATGGCTATTCCTTGGTTAATCGTCTTTACCCAGATGTGGGGCAGCTGATTGATGAGAAGTTTCATATTGCTTATGATCTGACATACAATACAATGGCCATGCACAAAGATGTGGATACCTCCATGCTTAGACGTGCAATTTGGAATTATATCCACTGTATGTTTGGAATAAGGTTGGTCTTGTCATGTTCCTTATACAAAACAATTAGATTTGATAGTATCTCTCACTAGTTTTTTTTTCCTGATGGAAGGAAAGCCATTCCTTATACTATCAGTGATACATTTCATTGCCATGACAGCAATACAGGAGCAAGACTCTACTTAAGGGGGTAAGAGAGACATATTTCTAGAAAGCAAGTCTCTGTTCACAGCTGGAATAACTAATTGTGTACAGTAGTTTGAAACATAATTTCTAAGTGAAATACTAAGATTGTGGGACAGGAAAATGAAAGTATTCTCCTTTCACTTCTGAACAGATACGATGATTATGACTATGGTGAAATTAATCAGTTGTTGGATCGCAGTTTTAAAGTTTACATCAAAACTGTGGTTTGCACTCCTGAAAAAACCACAAAAAGAATGTATGATAGCTTCTGGAGGCAGTTCAAACACTCTGAGAAGGTACTGTCTGCATGTATTCTGAGTAGCTCAGTAAACTTGGTAGTAATGCTAGTAGCCATAGTGTGCTACAATAATAGTGTTAAATGCTATGATAATCAGAGAATCGTGCTTCAGTTATGAAATTACTTAGATCTTACTTCTGTTGGATAAATATCAAACTGAATTTGTGGAATACACTTTCCAATAAGCATAACTTTTCCTTGTCTACTAAATATGCTAGCTAACAGACAAGCCAAGTTGTTTGCTGGTCAGTATGCAAACTTTCTTGTTATGTAGAGGGAAATAGATAAATTGCTAAACTACTTATCAATATACACAATTTAATTAACAAAGACTCTTCTCTAGGGCCAATTGAGAAAATCAAGGCCATTGTACATCATGACAAGGGACCCCCTGTGGCCTATCCCTTATGGTCCATGCCCCAGAAGGCAGTGTTATGGAATGTTCTTTTGCCCTAGGAGCAGCAGCCCCCCACCCCTCTCCCAAAAGTACTTATTCCTAAAGCAGATAAACCCCAGCTGCTATGTGACTCAGGTTCCCTGTGGCCTTCTCCAGCCACAAAGTTCTCTCTTATGATGGTGCTGGGAGGCGTTTCCCCTAAGTAGCAGATCTTGGGGATAGCACCCATTGAAGTTCATGGTATCAGCACTATTTCAGGCTGCCTGCAGGCGCTCAGACATCAGTTACACGCAGTTGATGTCTTCAAGCTTTTGTTTACGACTATGGAGCCAAGAAACTTTTATTTAAAAAAAAAAAAAAAAAAAAAAAGCTTTCATTTTGTTGTATTAAGGTGACTGTGATCTGGGGCCTTAGGCCTGTAGTGTGTGTGCCTTAGGCCTGGTCTACACCTAACACCTGGGTCTACCTACCTACTTACCTTGCTCAGTACTGTGAATAGTTTCATGCCCTGGGTCATGTAGTTAGGTCAACCTAACCCCAACTGTAGACACAGCTAAACTGATGGAAGAACTATCCTGTCAAGCTAGATATCACCTCTTGGAGAAATGGATTTGCTGCAGCAATGGAAACCCCCCTTCTCTTGCTGTAGTGTCTACACGACAGTGGTGCTGTTGCAGCATTGCAGGTGTGCTGCTGGAGTACTTGCAGTGTAGACATACCTTTAATCTGGCCCTTCTCTTATCAAAAGAGAGTGATGTCTGATAGCATCAGACCCACCACACCACCTGCTTCTCTCACCCCACGCCATTCCCGCCCTTTAGCTTCCCTAAGATCCTTTGAAACATTTTCAAAGTTGCCCTGCACCTCTAGCATTTGCTGGAAACCTTTCTCCTCCTGCAAGCTTTATGGCAGGGAGAGAGCTATCTGTATGTGTAACTTTACTTTTGTTTTTTTTGTTTTTTAAAGGTTCATGTTAATTTGCTTCTTATAGAAGCTCGGATGCAAGCTGAACTACTTTATGCTCTGAGAGCTATTACTCATTATATGACCTGATACCTTTGACTGACTAACAGCGATGGAATGTTCAGCAGATACAGCCTATAGCGTGAACCTACGAAGCACCAGGACCAATGGTCACTAGAAATTAAGAGACTTTGCCGTAACTTCTTTAGTTTCAGCTATTTCATTGTTGGAATATCGCTGTTGCCACTGAGCAGTGACTGCGTGGCAGTTGAAAGGATAGAGTTGTGTCAGAGTGCTGCCTGTTCACAGTATTGGGCTTTAGACAGCATAGGAAACCATGACTTGTGGCAATACAGCAGATGGTAAATACATAAATCTTGTCTTAGGTTAAATACAATGGGAGCTGGAGCATAAGACGCAAAAAAAAAAAAAAAAAAAAAGTGCACCTTGATGACTCCTGCTTTTGATACATAAGAATAATTTTAGAAAACCCGGATGCTGCTATTTGTGCTGGTGGAATGAACTGAGACTGGCTGTTCCAGTTAAGCTGTAAGTGAAAATGAGCACTGCTATATTCTGAGCCTACATTACATTGTGTGTGGTTTTAAAGAAAACATGCCCCCTTGTTTAGCATCTTCTTAAAAGTCAGAACTAATCTTCCTCAGGCCATACTGACAATTTTGAAGGTAACAGAGATTTCTCTTACTGTAGTATCGCCTTAAAGAAAAACATGTTGTAGGACAATGTGTTCAGAATTCTTTGGTGAAATCCAAAGCGCAGTTGTCTTGCTGTAGGGAGGGGATGGGGAAATTCAGTCCTGAAAGCTATTTAGGTAAGTGTAGAACTACATGAATTGCCCCTTAATCTGCTTTCCAAGGATGAACATTTTCTGTCACTGATGCCCATTCCTTTGTTGTCCTGCATTTTTTTGTTTCTAGGAGCTAGCTAAGGTGTGGGAATGTTACACTGACTGTTTGGCAGTCCAGAGTATCACAAGCCCAGTGCTAGTCTTAATGATTTTGCAGCTGCTTAAGTAACTAAGCTGAAAAACATCTATTTTTTAGTAAATCAAAACATTAAAATGATAATGTTCAATATACAGTTGGTTTCAGAGAATACATTGAAAACTTATGAGTGTGAATTGCTTTTGAAATCTGTCAGTATTACTGGTATTTTTAAATAAAGGATAGCAACTTTTTTCTCTGTTCTTTATTTTACACTATCTTATTGCTTTAAACTACACTAAAGGATCAAAGCCTGTGAGAGGCACAGCTGAGCAAACCTCCTATATAACTTGTGAAGCTGACAGAACCTCCCTGTTAATTATTCAGTTGGTCAGATTAAGGGAGTAGTGATTAGTTTTAGGGGAAAAATACAAAGTTCACCCCAGTAAACATTTTATCTTTAGTCAGCACCACCTTCTCTTGCTTGCTCAAGACCATTCTTTGTTCCCTCCCTGACTCTACTCCCCTACCATGACCTATGAGAAGAGATTTTCCAACTCGATTTTTCCAAACCTGCCAGCTCTCTGGGTATTTTCAAAAGAATTAAGTACAAAGATAAAACATACTAGTGACCTTTAGTGTGTCTAGTTCCAGAACTTGTGTTATAATTATCAATCAGTCAAAGAAACTTTCATGGGCTAGAATGGGTTAAAACCAAGCAGCAGTTGAGTAAGGAGAGAAAGGACATTTGTTAATCAATTAAGCCAGTCTTCATTTAGTAAATGCATGAGTCACCCTGTATGTCACTGAAGAATAATCTACTCAGTGCTGCCAGGCTTAAACAAAAACTTTAACAAGTCCCCACTGTCTATTGTACTGTACAAAAGAGTGAGTAATGTCAAATTCTTCTTGACTATGTTCCTGCAGTGTATTATAATAGTACTTAACACATACATGCAGTGTTGTACAAATATTACCTAAGTAATAGAGGGGTGATGATTAGTTACGAGAGCCTGATGCTGGAGATTGGGAAAAGGAGACTGCGATTTACCAGGTTACAGAGCAACTCGGTGGCAAAGCTGGAATTAAAACAAGATTTCTGGCTGCCAGCCTTTTGTGCTCACTCAACTAAATCAAGCTGGCTCTTGCTGAGGATAAGCTAGTGTGAGCCTAGAGGGATATAGGATTGCTCTTTAAAACAATGTTATGATACAGGCAGAGTAGGGCCCTACAAAAAGAAAGATGCATTAGTGACCATGGCCCTCAAGCTCCATGAGGATTTCAGTATCTCAGCCAGAGGTCAAGTGTCTATTTCAGGAGTGGGTGGGGAAGGTTCTGTGGTCTGCAATGTAGAGGAGGTCAGACTAGATGATCATGATGGTCCCTTGTGGCCTTAGTCTATATACAATTGCTGTGGTGAGTACCTATTGAAAGAGAGCCAGACACTAAAAGAAAATATTTCAGCTACTAGCTAAAGAAGTGGTTTGATGTTATAGAGGTATTGCGCGCACACATGCTAATTCTGATTTATACCATTAACAATCTGCTTCATTTATTTCTACCTCTGAACCTTAATTGTGAACAGTTTCATTAAATGCTACTTGTATTTCAGTTGAAAACTAAAGCCCATTTTAGTGGAGTAGGAACATTCTAGAAATAGCTTAGAAAGATACTACAGCCCCAAAAGCTAAAACATTATCTAAAATGATGTGGGGGAAAGATTAATAAACTGTCACAAAATTGTAACTAACAGGAAGCATCTGCTATTTCCTCTCAACAGGATTTTGATGTTCCAAAACCATAGAATAAGAACTTGGCTTTAAAGGGCAATTCCTAAAACTTAGCTCTGTTGAACTGCATCTAACTCCAGGCAGCAGTAAAGACAAAGGGGAGATTCCTGCTCTGAAAACTGGAGTTACAGTGGTGCTCAGAGAGCTGTACTCGTCCTTTTGCCAACAGAGGCAGCTAAACCTAAGAGGTATTTTTCCCCCATGGCCCAAAGACACTCTGATCCTTCAATAATATTCCAAATGCTCTCTCGCTCTCAACCCTACACACATTTTCAAGCATTACCACTCTGCACTGCTTTGTATGTTGGTTATGATACCATCAAGCTTTTTGGCCTTAAAACAGTGAAGGATGATATTTAAGAGAAAACCTTCTCATTCTAGATGGAAGCTGTGGTTACCTTACATTAACTATACTATTTTGATATGTATTATCAGCTTATATTCCATTGATGGTGCACATGGACCCTGTAGTTTGAGTTTGGATTCTTTTGGCCAGCAGTGTTTGGGGGGCAGGGTGGCTGTCACTCCTATACCCTCAATGTCCTTGTGCCTCTGAGTGAGGGTGCAGAGGGCAGGCCAACCCCAACTGCCATATATGGACAACACAAAGAATTACAGTTACTGTAAGGTAAATAGCTTTCTTCGAGTCCCTATGTGCACCTCTACCTCTGTCATAAACAGATAGCTAAGGGTTAATGTCTCTTTCACCTGAAGCACCTGACCAGAGGACCAATCAGGAAACCGGATTTTTTCAACTTTGGGTGGAGGAAATTTTGTGTCTGAGTCTTTGTTTTCTGTCTGCCTGCTTTTCTCTGAGCTTTGGAGAAGTAGTTGCTGCTTTCTAATCTTCTGTTTCTAAGTGTAAGGACAAAGAAATCAGATAGTAAGTTATATGGTTTCTTTTCTTTGGTATTTGCATGAATATAAGTGCTGGAGTGCTTTGATTTGTATTCTTTTTGAATAAGGCTGTTTATTCAATATTCTTTTAAGCAATTGACCCTGTATTTTGTCACCTTAATACAGAAAGACCATTTGTATGTATTTTTTCTTTCTTTTATATATAAAGCTTTCTTTTAAGACCTGTTGGAGTTTTCTTTTCTGGGAAATTTCAGGGAAATTGAGTCTGTACTCACCAGGGAATTGGTGGGAGGAAGAAATCAGGGGGAGATCTGTGTGTGTTGGATTTGCTAGCCTGATTTTGCATTCCCTCTGGGTGAAGAGGAAAGTGCTTTTGTTTCCAGGACTGGGAACGGAGAGGGGGAGTCACTCTGTTTGGATTCACAGAGCTTGTGTCTGTGTATCTCTCCAGGAGCACCTGGAGGGGGGAAGGGAAAAAGGATTATTTCCCTTTGTTGTGAGACTCAAGGGATTTGGGTCTTGGGGTCCCCAGGGAAGGTTTTTCAGGGGGAACAGAGTGCCCCAAAATACTCTAATTTTTTGGGTGGTGGCAGCAAGTACCAGGTCCAAGCTGGTAACTAAGCTTGGAGGTTTTCATGCTAACCCCCATATTTTGGACGCTAAGGTCCAAATCTGGGACTAAGGTTTGACATGGTGGCAGAGGTGGGATAGACAGAATCCAGAAGCCAGTGGAAATATTTTATTTTTCTTTTCTCTGCTAGGGGCTTTTTAGCAGAGAGAAACAGTTTGGTTTTAAAAGGGAACCAGAGAGAATTTTTTTTCTGCTCTCTCTGGCAGTTTGTGGCTTGCATATTAAGCAAGAAACATTAAGGAGCTGTTACAGGTCTTTTGTCATGCAATAGCTCTCCCATTGAGAGTCATTACCAGCACTATATACATGCAAATAAAGTGGTTTTTCAGGTTTACTTAACATTGAAGATTAGCTAAAGGCACTGTTGCTAGGCAGACTTCAGGAGGCAACAGAGAACCTGCAGTTCAGAAGATAAACACCGGAGGGCACCCCAACACAAGAAAACAGGAACCATGACTTCTAAGGCAAAAATTAAGGCCGAAGAACAAATCAAAGAAGCTGAACACAGGCAAGAGATGGAAAAACACAAACAGGAACTAGAAATAAAACAAAAAGAGATGGAGCTGAAAAAAAAGGAAGAAAGCATCAAACTGGCAGCCTACCAAAGAGAACAGGCAGCCAAAGAGGCAGCACACAAAAAAAAACTAGAAAAAGAAGAGGTGGCCCACCGCCGAGAAATGGAAAAAACAACAAAAAGAAAATGAAGAGAAGGAAAAACAGAGAAAACATGAACTGGACTTGGCAAAAGCCGGGCTGCATGTGCCAGCCAACCCTAACAACCCGGCGCCAATTATTGCTCCACAGCACAGGAAATTTCCCACCTACAAGGCAGGGGATGACACAGAGGCCTTCTTGGAAAATTTTGAAAGAGCCTGTCTTGGGTACAGCATCCCCGAAGACCAGTACATGGTAGAATTAAGGTCACAGCTCAGTGGACCTTTAGCAGAGGTGGCAGCTAAAATGCCTAAGCAGCAAATGAATGACTATAAACTTTTTCAAACCAAGGCCAAATACAGAATGGGGATAACCCCAGATCATGCCCGTCGGCGCTTCAGAACCCAAAAGTGGAAACCAGATGTGTCATTTCCCAAACACGCCTACTAAGTTGCAAAAAACTATGAGGCCTGGATAACAGGACACAACGTTCAAACCTTGGAAGAACTGCACCTCCTCATACAAATGGAGCAGTTCTTGGATGGTGTTCCTGAAAACATCACACGGTACATACAAGATGGAAAACCCAAAGACCTCGCTGAGGCGGGGGAGATTGGAGCCAAATGGATGGAAGTGGCAGAAAGCAAGAAAGCTACTGTCAAGGGGAACGAATACCCCAGGGGGCACACCGACCATAAACCCTACAACCGAGGACAGCCAAAGACCCCACATACAACCCAAGTAAAGCCACAGATGCCCTACTCTTCCACCTCAACAGTCTCCAGTAACGCACCTTAGCCCAGTGACCCATCAGATGGAAGATGCTTTAAGTGTAATGAACTGGGACATATCAAGGCCAACTGTCCAAAGAACACCATGCGAGTGCAATTCATGACACCACCATCACACCAAAAATCCCCAGGCCCGGATGCCTCTCAAATACCCTTGGAACGAAGGGAAAATTTGAGAGTGGGCGGAAAAAAGGTTACTGCATGGAGAGACACGGGGGCACAAGTGTCAGCTATCCACCAATCCTTCGTTGACCCCAAATTCATCAACCCAAAGGCCAAAGTTACAATTTACCCCTTCATGTCACAAGCTGTAGACTTGCCTACGGCTCAACTGCCTGTCCAGTACAAAGGCTGGTCAGGAATGTGGACTTTTGCAGTCTATGACAATTATCCTATCCCCATGCTACTGGGAGAAGACTTGGCCAACCAGGTGAAGCGGGCCAAGCGAGTGGGAATGGTTACACGTAGCCAAACCAGGCAAGCTTCCAGACCCATTCCTGTTCCTGAACCGTCCACAGACGCCCCGTCTGGGTTACCAGAGACCCAGACAGAAGTAGTGGACCCGGATTCCATGCCAACCACTGAAACAGCCACAACACCTCCAGTCCCAGGCCCGGAACTGGAACAGCAACCAGCACCAGCAAGTGCAACCACATCTTCAAACTCAAAGCCAGAGGGCGCCAGCGAGCCAAAACTGGCAAAAGCAACAGACAGCCATACCCAAAAGGCTCAGCCAGAGCCTGAAATAACCACAGGTGCACCAGCGGAGAGCGGTTCACCAGCACCAGAAACAACCCCATCACCTACATTGCTTCCAGAGGAACCAAGCCCAAGTCCACAGTCTGAGGAAGAACTGGTGACCCCAGCCTCAAGAGAACAGTTCCAGACTGAGCAGGAAGCAGATGACAGCCTGCAGAAAGCTTGGGCGGCGGCACGGAGCACCCCACCGCCTCTCAGCTCTTCTAATCGATCCCGGTTTGTTATAAACCAAGGACTTTTATACAAGGAAATTCTTTCTGGTGGACACCGGGAAGAATGGCAGCCGCAAAAACAGTTGGTGGTTCCAACTAAGTACCGGGGGAAGCTCTTAAGCTTAGCCCATGATCATCCCAGTGGCCATGCTGGGGTGAACAGAACCAAAGACAGGTTGGGGAAGTCCTTCCACTGGGAGGGGATGGGCAAGGACGTTGCCAAGTATGTCCGGTCTTGTAAGGTATGCCAAAGAGTGGGAAAGCCTCAAGACCAGGTCAAGGCCCCTCTCCAGCCACTCCCCATAATTGAGGTCCCATTTCAGCGAGTAGCTGTGGATATTCTGGGCCCTTTCCCAAAAAAGATGCCCAGAGGAAAGCGGTACGTACTGACTTTAGTGGACTTTGCTACCCGATGGCCAGAAGCAGTCGCTCTAGGCAACACCAGGGCTAACACTGTGTGCCTGGCCCTAACAGACATCTTTGCCAGGGTAGGTTGGCCCTCCGACATCCTTACAGATTCAGGGTCTAATTTCCTGGCAGGGACCATGGAAAAACTGTGGGAAACTCATGGGGTGAATCACTTGGTTGCCACCCCGTACCACCATCAAACCAGTGGCCTGGTGGAAAGGTTCAATGAAACTTTGGGGGCCATGATACGAAAATTCATCAACGAATTCTCCAATAATTGGGACCTAGTGTTGCAGCAGTTGCTGTTTGCCTACAGGGCTGTATCACATCCCAGTTTAGGGTTTTCACCATTTAAACTTGTGTATGGTCACGAGGTTAAGGGACCATTACAGTTGGTAAAGCAGCAATGGGAGGGGTTTACGCCTTCTCCAGGAACTAACATTCTGGACTTTGTTAGCAACCTACAAAGCACCCTCCAACACTCTTTAGCCCTTGCTAGAGAGAACCTAAAGGATGCTCAGGAAGAGCAAAAGGCCTGGTATGACAGACATGCCAGAGAACGTTCCTTCAAGGTAGAAGACCAGGTTATGGTCTTGAAGGCGCAACAGGCCCATAAGATGGAAGCATCATGGGAAGGGCCATTCACGGTCCAAGAGCGCCTGGGAACTGTAAATTACCTCATAGCATTTCCCAATTCCTCACTAAAGCCTAAAGTGTACCATGTTAATTCTCTCAAGCCTTTCTATTCCAGAGATTTACAGGTTTGTCAGTTTACAGTCCAGGGAGATGATGCTGAGTGGCCTGACGGTGTCTACTACGACGGGAAAAAAGACGGTGGCGTGGAAGAGGTGAACCTCTCAACCACCCTGGAACGTCTGCAGTGGCGACAAATCAAGGAGCTGTGCACTAGCTTTGCCCCATTATTCTCAGCCACCCCAGGACGGACTAAACGGGCATACCACTCCATTGATACAGGTAATGCTCACCCAGTCAGAACCCCACCCTACCGGGTGTCTCCTCATGCCCAAGCTGCTATAGAACGGAAGATCCAGAACATGCCAGAGATGGGTATAATCCGCTCATCTACCAGTCCATGGGCATCTCCAGTGGTTCTGGTACCCAAACCAGATGGGGAAATACGCTTTTGCATGGACTACTGTAAGCTAAATGCGGTAACTCGTCCGGACAACTATCCAATGCCACGTACCGATGAGCTATTGGAGAAGTTGGGACGTGCCCAGTTCATCTCTACAATAGACTTAACCAAGGGGTACTGGCAAGTACCGCTAGATGAACCTGCCAAGGAGAGGTCAGCATTCGTCACCCATGCGGGGGTGTATGAATTCAGTGTCCTTCCTTTCAGCCTTCGAAATGCACCCGCCACCTTCCAGAGGCTGGTAGATGGTCTAATAGTTGGACTGGAAGAATTTGCAGTCACCTACCTCGATGATGTGGCCATTTTTTCAGACTCCTGGCCCGAACACCTACTACACCTAAAAAAGGTCTTTGAGCGCATCAGGCAGGCAGAACTAACTGTTAAGGCCAAAAAGTGTCAAATAGGCCAAAACAGAGTAACTTACCTGGGGCACCAGGTGGGTCGAGGAACCATAAACCCCCTACAGGCCAAGGTGGATGCTATCCAAAAGTGGCCTGTCCCAAGGTCAAAGAAACAGGTCCAATCCTTCTTAGGCTTGGCTGGGTACTACAGGCGATTTGTACCACACTACAGCCAAATCGCTGCCCCACTGACCGACCTGACCAAAAAGACCCAGCCAAATGCAGTTAAGTGGACTAATAGGTGTCAAAAGGCCTTTACCCAACTTAAGGCAACGCTCATGTCTAACCTTGTGCTCAGGGCCCTGAATTTTGACAAACCATTCCTAGTAACCACGGATGCATCTGAGCGTGGTATAGGAGCAGTGCTCATGCAGGAAGCAACAGATCACAACTTCCATCCTGTCGTGTTTCTCAGCAAGAAACTGTCTGAGAGGGAAAGTCACTGGTCAGTCAGTGAAAAGGAATGCTATGCCATTGTGTACGCCCTGGAAAAGCTACGCCCATATGTTTGGGGACAGCGGTTCCAACTACAAACTGACCATGCTGCACTACAGTGGCTTCATACTGCCAAGGGGAACAACAACAAACTTCTTCGTTGGAGTTTAGCTCTCCAAAATTTTGATTTTTATACTATTTTGATATGTATTATCAGCTTATATTCCATTGATGGTGCACATGGACCCTGTAGTTTGTTTGGATTCTTTTGGCCAGCAGTGTTTGGGGGGCAGGGTGGCTGTCACTCCTATACCCTCAATGTCCTTGTGCCTCTGAGTGAGGGTGCAGAGGGCAGGCCAACCCCAACTGCCATATATGGACAACACAAAGAATTACAGTTACTGTAAGGTAAATAGCTTTCTTCAAGTCCCTATGTGCACCTCTACCTCAATATAACGCTGTCCTCAGGAGCCAAAAAATCTTACCACATTATAGGTGACACCGCATTATATCGAACTTGCTTTGATCTGCCAGAGTGCACATCCCCCCCACCCCCCCGAGTGCTGCTTTATTGCGTTATATCCAAATTTGTATATCTGGTCATGTTATATGGGGGTAGAGGTGTATTCCATTGTTGGTGGTTCACAAGCCATAACCTAGAGCACAGGAGGCGAGTGATAGGAGTCTGCCTAAACAATGAACGGGAGGCAGCTTTACCAAAGTAGCATCAGATCTTGAGTACTGAGTAATGCTGGGTATACATATTATGCCCCCAGTTGGAGGCACTAAGACACATGATAGATTCAAAACTCCCAAGGGACACTGCTGGCCAACAGTATTCAAACAAGTACCCAGGATGCATTGCACCAACAGTAGAATATTGCACGTGCACACCCCTTCCACCCCCCCATCCCAGCTCTCTCCACCTCTAGTCTGGGCACTGATTCAGTGGATTGGGGCAGCCTTCTCTCTCCCTTTCTGTTGTGCATGACTAGTCCTATAATACTAATTCTTCCTCTTATTTCAAGGACAGAGCCAGGACTAGTCCTGCATAACGGAAAGAGGGAGAAAGAAAGCTGCTCGTGATCCATTAGATTCTTGCCCAAACTAGAGCTGGAGAAAGCTGAGATAGTTGATCACCAACTTCCCTGTGAAAATGATAAAGCACATGATCCCTCTAGTGGAGAGGAAAAATAATCCCCAGCCAAGAATGGGGATGGTAGAGAGACTCTCTCCCAGCAGTTTAGAGTAGGAGGCTAGAGTTTCCCCTCTCTCCTCAATGAAGAGGGAAATCCCCATGAGAGAGGAGGAAAAGAGATGTCTCCCTTTCTCACAAAAAGGGGAAAATTCCAGTTTACCATTTAAAAAAAAATTCAAGCTCCTGTGCTTCGTTTAAGAGAGAATCTTGTGAAAAGAACAAACTCCAAAAGTAACATTTGCTATGGAATTTTATGAACGAGAAGAAGTACCAAGCCCAAATCTGTAGATAGACGTAGTGTGCTGTGGAACAATCTTCTTATAATGCATAGCTCCTTGTTGCCAGAGATTTCCCATGTGCCCATTGTGGGGGGGAGAGGGGAGGGACTTTAACAAGTATAAGAAGTAAGTTTGGCAAACTATTCAAATAGTCTCTTTTCAGCTGTGAACAAACTTTTCCACCAAAGAAACCCGCAACAGAATTTAATTAATAGAAAAGCCACATTACATCAATAATTTTTTTAAGCGACATTATACAAATACTAACTTTCTCAAAAGATGGTATTCAGTCTAGCTATGAGATAAATTAATGTTATTCATTTGTCCCATAATGTCCAGCATGCTTGCCAATGAAAATGTATAGGTAGCATCAGAAATAGTTAAATATACAATCTACATACAAAAATAATCAGCACTTAATGGAGTTATTTTCAATATATTAATAGCAAACCCTGTTTGCATTTACTACTACTATTTTAAAACAGCTGAAACAGTCTGCAGTTTGTATTAACAGGTTTTTTAGCAGCTCCTAGGTTAAAATGAAGTAATAGTTATAGGCTGAAGGAAGGAATGGTGGCTTTGAATTCTGTTGAGAAGCTTCTGTGCCACAGGCTTGAACTCTGTTTCCCAATACAGTTTGTGATAGTCCCTTAAATCTCTGTCGAAGCTGTAATCCAATGCTAATTCCTCATCTGTAATGGGGAAAAATGTTGTCAACGTTGACGAATACAAAACTCCTATGTATTATCACGAGGGCATGTACAATTTTTACCTGTTCAGCATTCATAGTTTGCAAACAACTTTGAGTTAAACTAAAAACCACTGTCTGAAGAGTATAGTTCTAATGGAAAAACATGAATACATCTGGGCTCAGAAAAATGAGTAAAAAAAAAATAGCACAGTGGGGGTCTATATTTATCACCTCTCAATGGCTTCACAATAGTTGTCTACAAATACTTTTTTTTTTTTCTTAAGTGCCAGCTTGGGAACTCGAAGTCAAGCATCAACAGTAAGAGACTCTACAATTAAATGTAATTAACAAGTTTGTAGATGTAGAAGCCAGGAGGAAATCCCGGTCCTTCCTTTGACAGTGTTGGCTCTTCCTGTGATTGAGGGTGGAGATGAAAGGATGGGAGAAGCTGAACCCTACCAAAAGTAGTGGGGGCAAGCTACCTCCAAAGCAGGGACTTCCAAAGCTTAATAGAAAGGAAAAGCAGTTAGTCCAAGGAGAAGAGTGTTGTTTTTGCAGCAAGGAATCCTGCAATGAGCGGATGGAGATGAAAGCAAAACCAGGACCTCAGATCCAAACAAGCAGCAACATCGCCAAAGATGCTCAAAATGAGTCTGACCACAAAGGGGCTCAGGGAGCGGACTCTGGAAAGGACAGATAAGGGATTCTGAAGTCTGTTCTCAGAGAGAAATGCATTACCTAGCCCAGAGAGTGTTTTCATATATAAATTAACTCTCCCTGACAAAAGACATATCTATTAAATGAGTAGAAATTACACTTATGGTCCGTAACATGTTGAAGGGATGGGTAAAGGCCACGGCTGAGGCGTCCTGGATCAAAAGGTCATAGAAGCATATTTGATACACACACACCTCTGCCTCCTGTCCTTTCCTACTTGCTGCAGTTACTAGACCAAAGAGAATAGTGCGGACCTGAAGCTGAAGATTCCCCGCAGAGATGCAATTACAATGATGGGCTAGATAAATGGGGATCCTCTATGGAAGTACAGTAACTCCTTACTTCAAATTGTCCCAGTTAACACTGTTTCGTTGCTGATCAATTAGAGAACATGCTCATTGAAAGTTGTACAATGCTCCCTTATAACATTGTTTGGCAGCTGCCTGCTTTGTCCACTGCTTGCAGAAAGAGCAGCCCGTTGGAGCTAGCTGGTGGGGGCTTGGAACCAGCATGGACCAGAACTCCCCCTAAGTTCCCTGTGCGGCAGCTGTCCCACAAGCTATCTGTCCTTCCCCCCACTGCCTTGTGCTGCTCCCAGGAGCCTCCTGCTTGCTGTGCAGATGGGCAGAGAAGAAGGGTGTTAATGTCAGGGTATCCCCCCTGTACCTGATCTCCAAAGAGTGGGGGTGGGGGGACATGACAGGACTTAGGACAGAGGGAGCTCACTGGCAGCAGCTGCTGTCTCAACTTGCTGATCTACTTAAAAAGGCAATGTACTTAGAGTGGGGTCAGAGTACTTAAAGGGGCAATGCACACCTCTCTCTCTCACAGGATGTGAGATGCACATCTCTCTCTCTGCCATGCAGTCTCCCCTCCCTCCATTCGTGCTGCCTTGTAGAGTGTGACGCTACATTAGCAACGTGTTAACCCTTGAGGGCTAGTGCTAGTTTATCATTTAGCAATAAGGCATTCTCTGGGAAATATCCCACCCTTTGACTTCACCACCTCAACCAAGCTTCACAATCATCATCGCTGTGTACAGTATTAAATTGTTTTTTAAAAACTTATACTGTGTGTGTATATCTGTCTATATATATAGAGAGAGTGTGTGTGTCTTTTGTCCGGCCAAAAAAAAAAAATTCTCTGGAACCTAACCCTCCTATTTACATTAATTCTTATGGGGAAACTGGATTCACTTAACATCATTTCACTTAAAGTAGCATTTTTCAGGAACATAATTACAATGTTAAGCGAGAAGTTACTGTATGTAGACAAATCATCTCGTCGGAGAGGTTCTAATCTCCCAACCCCCTTCTCAATGTGGAAATCGGGGTATCTCCTGCACTACAGAGCACATGGATGCCATTCCAGGAGTGAGACAAACACACTGCTTCTGCATGGTGTGGTGGAACCCAGGACTAGAGTGCAGGCTCTGTGCCATGAGAACTGGGGGTAGGAGTGACCTGTGAGAGGATGCCCACAGGAGAGGAGGCCAATACCTAGCCCTAGTGGAATGTAAGTGTACTGAGATCCCCCTACCACCCATGTGTAAAAGAGGTAGGCGACAATTGGGTTGACACATTAAAACCCACCGAAGAGGAAGGAGGAAAAAGTGTGATGTGGTAATGAGAACCAAGCTGCCCAACATCACAAGATACACAGCTGCAGACAAGCCCCAGGTCTGCTGTTCCTGCGGAAACTACTGCGATGAGGTAACGGAAGCAACTATGCAGAGTGAGTAAGTGTCAGGCCAAAGGGCCCTGCAGAGGCAGTTAGTAGAGCAAGTGGGAAGAGGGTCTCGGGCTCAGCCAAAAAGCGCCTGTTCCTGTGAGAAGAGGTTATTCACTGGGTGGACTGTGACAGAGCTGCTGGCAAGGGGTCTAAAATGGGGCAGAAAGGAGGAATGGCTTTCCTGGCTGCTGTCCTGCCTCACTCTGCAGACTTTTTATTTCTCACTCTATGTTATTACATGCATCTTCTTGCTAGAGACAGTTAGTGAGGCTAGTGAACTATGGAGCAGCAATCACCTTGCTCCAACTCACAGGAGGCCAACAAATGAGGGGAAAGGGCTGTCTGGCTGGCCTTAGGTACAGTCTTTGAAGTTGCCTCCTACTTCCTGACTGGTAGAACCTTAATGCTGATAAGGCATAGAATGGGTATAATAGCAGGAGAAGGTTCAAGGCCAATATTAACTCACCGTTGTCACTACCAAAATTCGATGACTCCCAACACACACAGGAAGCAGATCTGGTGCATAAGAGTGCCATTTGTATCGTCACTCTTCTTACCGTACATTTGAGGAAGATTAACTTTCAAGTTAAATTTTGATTTAAATAACCCTCCTTACATGTTACAACTAAAATTGTAATTGCAAGAGGACACCCAACTGCTGGCAGATGAACAAGCTAATGGGAGTAATCATGTATTGTGTCAACATCTTGACAACTGGAGGAAGAAAATGTTAGGTGAAAAGGAAAAACCCAGTAGCATTAAGAACGAAGATGCACAGTCACCACTAGACAGCAAAGCTTTCAGGAATGATTGTGATTGACTAGTATGTTTGCGCTTTTGTTAGAGAAATGCTAAGAGGTGCATTATTGATTGTGTAATGAGTATTTTTAGACAGATGCCTTATCTTATCATGCAGTAGTATAGTGCCATCTATCACTGCACAGCAAGGAAAAATAAAGCAAATAAATTACTTAGGGCTTGTCTACATCAGAAAGTTGCAGCGCTGGTGAGGGAGTTACAGCGCTGCAACTTTGAAGGTGTACACATCTGCAGGGCACCACCAGCGCTGCAACTCCCTGTTTGCAGCGCTGGCCGTACTCCCGTTTTGTCTCGGGTGTAGAGGATCCAGCGCTGGTGATCCAGCGCTGGTAATCCAATGTAGACACTTACCAGCGCTTTTCTTGACCTCCGTGGAAGGAGGAAGCCTCTGGTAATCAAGCTGGTCTCCTTTCCCGGTTTGCTCTCTCGTTCCCGGAGCCCAGAGCAAGCAGGTCTCCTTCCCTGCGGTTTGCTGGGTGGCTCCGGGAACGCGAGAGCAAACCGCGGCGAAGCGGGTCTCCTTTCCCGGTTTGCTCTCTCGTTCCCGGAGCCCCGAGCAAGCAGGTCTCCTTCCCTGCGGTTTGCTGGGTGGCTCCGGGAACGAGAGAGCAAACCGCGGCGAAGCGGGTCTCCTTTCCCGGTTTGCTCTCTCGTTCCCGGAGCCCCGAGCAAGCAGGTCTCCTTCCCTGCGGTTTGCTGGGTGGCTCCGGGAACGGGAGAGCAAACCGCGGCGAAGCGGGTCTCCTTTCCCGGTTTGCTCTCTCGTTCCCGGAGCCCCGAGCAAGCAGGTCTCCTTCCCTGCGGTTTGCTGGGTGGCTCCGGGAACGAGAGAGCAAACCGCGGCGAAGCGGGTCTCCTTTCCCGGTTTGCTCTCTCGTTCCCGGAGCCCCGAGCAAGCAGGTCTCCTTCCCTGCGGTTTGCTGGGTGGCTCCGGGAACGAGAGAGCAAACCGCGGCGAAGCGGGTCTCCTTTCCCGGTTTGCTCTCTCGTTCCCGGAGCCCCGAGCAAGCAGGTCTCCTTCCCTGCGGTTTGCTGGGTGGCTCCGGGAACGCGAGAGCAAACCGCGGCGAAGCGGGTCTCCTTTCCCGGTTTGCTCTCTCGTTCCCGGAGCCCAGAGCAAGCAGATCTCCTTCCCTGCGGTTTGCTGGGTGGCTCCGGGAACGAGAGAGCAAACCGCGGCGAAGCGGGTCTCCTTTCCCGGTTTGCTCTCTCGTTCCCGGAGCCCCGAGCAAGCAGGTCTCCTTCCCTGCGGTTTGCTGGGTGGCTCCGGGAACGAGAGAGCAAACCGCGGCGAAGCGGGTCTCCTTTCCCGGTTTGCTCTCTCGTTCCCAGAGCCCAGAGCAAGCAGATCTCCTTCCCTGCGGTTTGCTGGGTGGCTCCGGGAACTAGAGAGCAAACCGCGGCGAAGCGGGTCTCCTTTCCCGGTTTGCTCTCTCGTTCCCGGAGCCCAGAGCAAGCAGGTCTCCTTCCCTGCGGTTTGCTGGGTGGCTCCGGGAACTAGAGAGCAAACCGCGGCGAAGCGGGTCTCCTTTCCCGGTTTGCTCTCTCGTTCCCGGAGCCCAGAGCAAGCAGGTCTCCTTCCCTGCGGTTTGCTGGGTGGCTCCGGGAACGAGAGAGCAAACCGCGGCGAAGCGGGTCTCCTTTCCCGGTTTGCTCTCGCGTTCCCGGAACCCCCCTTGAAGCCGCCCAACAGCGCTGCAGTGTGGCCACATCTAACACCACTTGCAGCGCTGGTTGCTGTAAGTGTGGCCACTCTGCAGCGCTGGCCCTATACAGCTGTACTAATACAGCTGTAACAACCAGCGCTGCAAAACTTTAGATGTAGACATGGCCTCAGTAACTTTGCAGTAAACATGAACCACCACTTCTCGCAGACTGTGGGGCATCTCACTTCTTAGCAAGTCTTCCCAACTACCATCCAATCCTTGCCTGAACAATAATCAACTTTTCAAGAAATTTAAAAAAAAATTGTAAATCAAAATTAACCAAATATTTCCCTCGCTTTGTTTTGGATTTTTCATGTGTGTGTGTTTTTTAAGGCAATTGGAAGAGGCTGACTCAGTGAGTATAATACAAAGCAAAGTAGTGAACATAAAATAAAGGGGTAAGATTAAGTACAGAAACTATGCTCTATTATGTACAATTTGAAAACAAATGTATCAGGCAGTAATAGGATCTAGTTTATCTACATGCCACTAGATGTCATTTCTCTGCTTGTCTTTCTCTCTGGGACACAGGCCCTGGCATGGGGGGAACAAGGCAGGGATTACAGGGAGCCTTGAAAATATAGGGAGATAGGAGGGTGGCCCATGGAACTTGTAGGTGGGAATGGGGGAGTGCAAGAAGCCCCTTGCATGTGCAATAAGAACATAAGAACGGCCGTACTGGGTCAGACCAAAGGTCCATCTAGCCCAGTATCCTGTCTACTGACAGTGGTCAATGCCACTCAGCCTACTAAAGAACAAAGTGTTCAACTCTCTAGTGCATTAGGGGAAATGTCTTATTCCCCTGTGCTGCCCAGTGTGCTCTGTATTCACAATCAAGGTTAGTTAAGCAGCTGAATGTCTGATTGAGTGCTTCTGTAAATCCCTACATTGCTTTGGAGGGGAAGAAGGGCCCAGTTCCAGTATATGGGGCAGTTGGGTCAAACAAGCAAAGGCCTGTTGGTGAAAGACACTAGTAGCTTACTGACTGACAAAGCAGCAGAACTGGGACTGGAATGGCAATGGTACAATAAGGCAGTTCTACCTTGACTACCTACATCTGCAATGAAGGAGGAAAAACATGGAGATAGTAGCTACCGTGAAAGGGTAAAGGCGATTGTGTCACTGAGTAATCCATGAACCACTAAACTGTTTCAATACATTGCATCCCATGCACAGATATTTCCTTGGTTTTACTCCTGTTTTGTTCTGCTCTGAGGAAAAGGCAATGAGATTGTTAGCTCTTACCTAAAAATGATGCAAGCAGCACTAGGAGTGTATTGATATCATCTTCTTCAAAGCATGATGCAGCATTTGTGATATTTTCACTATAGTTCCACAGCGTTTTGCATATCAAGCAAGCCAACTGCCAGTCTGTAGGCCCAAAGTCTCTTAAACAATCAACTAACCTGTTAGTATGAAAAAAAAAAGTTTTAATGTTCTGTTCAATTTTATTCTCTCTTGTTCCATTCAAAATCAAACTAGTCTTAAAACATATGCCGACCCAGCCCCTTCTACGCATGCAGGGAAACAGGGGCACCAGCACAATACTAAGCTTAACCTTCTTCCTCATTTTGCCCCTTCTTTTTCCAAGTTCAGTGAAGCCTGGCCACACTGCAGATCACCTGTTCCTGCATTGTGTTCCACCAGCGTGCATTCTGTTGGTGACATCACAGCCACTACAGAACTCTACAGCACAGAGTGGATCAGAACATGTGGAACATGACCTATGAAGGAAGGCTGAAGGAATTGGGTTTGTTTAGTTTGGAAAAGAGAAGACTGAGAGGGGACATGATAGCAGTTTTCAGTTATCTGAAAGGGTGTCATCAGGAGGAGGGAGAAAACTTGTTCACCTTAGCCTCTAATGATAGAACAAGCAGCAATGGGCTTAAACTGCAGCAAGGGAGATTTAGGTTGGACATTAGGAAAAAGTTCCTAACTGTCAGGGTAGTTAAACACTGGAATAGATTGCCTAGGGAGGTTGTGGAATCTCCATCTCTGGAGATATTTAAGAGTAGGTTAGATAAATGTCTATTAGGGATGGTCTAGACAGTATCTGGTCCTGCCATGAGGGCAGGGGACTGGACTCGATGACCTCTCGAGGTCCCTTCCAGTCCTAGAGTCTATGAGTCTATGAGATAAGAATAAATTTTTGCCCAAGAAGTGGCAGTTTTGAACAGCTCTCTTTTACAACCAGGGTTCCAGAATTAAGCCACATCTACAATCCTGGGCAGGATGAACCTCTGAGGGGCAGGGGAGATGGGGGACGACGACTACGACAACAACAACAACAAAACCCACAATAGTTATAGAGGCATGACTACCCCATAGCACCTCCTGCTGGACAAATGTGCCACTATCAGCATTCCCTGAAGCAGGTCTCCTCAGCTCTCCACACACAGATCTGTATGGGAGATGTGGCTTAGCCCTGTGGCAAAATCAAACACAGGGTATACCTTCCTGGGTAGCAGAAGTTCAACTAAAACGTCCCAACAAACAAAAAAGTTTCCTCTATTCTTGAGGGCTTCTTTTCAGCCCACTCTTCGGGTCTTGTTCCATGAAGAGGACTACCTTTAAGAGTCTTTCTGGCTGTGGGATAGAGCATCTCGCCTCCAGGCTGGTTCCCCTGGAGTACTGTTCTCAGCCCAACAGGCTGTTCCTTGTGTCTTCCCCAGTGCTGATACAGAGCAATAGGCCCTCAGGCTGGTTCCATTCTGGAGTACCTGGCCTCTTGCAAACCCTGATTCAGGGCTTTCCACAAAAGCCTCTCCATTCCCTGTAGTTCCACTACAGACTGATCTTTTAGTTCGTTCATAAGGCCTAGGAGTCCATTAAGCTGTCACCTGACCCTCCTTAGTTCTGTCCTCTCAGACTGGGAAGCAGCTAATTAACTATGGCACAGGTGTGGCTAGCCCCATCTCTCCTTAAAAGGGGCCAATCACCCTGTGTGACACCCCACTTATGACCGAATGTGTCATAAACAGATGGTTAAGGGTTATTGTGTCTTTTACCTGTAAAGGGTTAAGAAGCTCAGTAAACCTGGCTGACACCTGACCAGAGGACCAATAGGGAGACAAGATACTTTCAAATCTTGGTAGAGGGAAGTCTTTGTTTGTGCTTTTTGTTTTGTTCGTTGTTCACTCTTGGGACTAAGAGGGACCAGACGTACATCCAGGCTCTCCAAATCTTTCTGAATCAGTCTTTCATGTGTCAAAATTGTAAGTAATAGCCAGGCAAGGCGGATTAGTCTTATGTTTGTTTTCTCAACGTGTAAATGTTTCTTTTTCTGGAAGGATTTTTACCTCTGTTTGCTGTAACTAAGGCTGGGGGGCGTCCCTCTGGCCTATATGCATCTGAGTACCCTGTAAAGCATTTTCCATCCTGATTTCACAGAGATAACTTTTACTTTTTTCTTTCTTTAATTAAAAGCTTTCTTTTAAGAATCTGATTGATTTTCCTTGTTTTAAGATCCAAGGGGATTGGGTCTGAACTCACCAGGGATTGGTGGGGGGAAAGGAGGGCGGATGGTTAATTCCTCCTTGTTTTAAGATCCAAGGAGTTTGAATTGGTGTGAAGCCTCTCAAGGCAACCCAGGGAGGGGAAAGTCTGCGGGGAAAGGACGGAGGATGGTTAATTTCTCCTTGTTTTAAGATCCAAGGGGTTTGAATCTATGTTCCCCAGGGAAGGTTTTGGGGGAACAGAAAGTGTGCTAGACACTAAATTCTGGCTGGTGGCAGCGTACCAGATCTAAGCTAGTAATTAAGCTTAGAAGTGTTAATGCAGGTCCCAACTTTTTGTACTCTAAAGTTCAAACTGGGGAAAGAAACCTTGACAATATGTAATATCAATCCTGGGGAAAGAACCATTCTATCTAGCTACTGCTAATTGAAGAACAAGAAATCAGGATCAAGCCCTTTGCTTCCTTTCGAGCTATATATCAGAGAAGGAAGAGCCCCAGGATCCTGAAGAATCAGCATATCTGGCTACTCTCAGAGTTCAAGCTCCCAAGTTGCTTCTTTTGTGCTGTTTCCCGAGACACACCACAGGATTTGGACCCTTATTTTCAGTTTTGATCCTGTTGGGCTTGCACTGTCTGAAGAGTGAGGCTTTGAAATTTGGGGGTCATTTGGTCCCACAACTCAAAGTGAAATTCATCTGAAACCGCTGAGCTGAATTCATATTAAAAGAAGTAAAACCTCTTGGTTTAGATGTGAAACATTAGCCCATGCCCACCACCAGTATCAGGCCCTGCCTTTGACCAGGCTTTCCATGTGAAGGGGGAATGCTGGGGGGCTCACAGGGCTGCACATAAAAAAAAAAGTCGCCAATAAACAACAAGCCTGCCAATATCCAAAACAATTAACATTGCAGTCAGTTGGATGGATTTGGTTCCAGGCAAAATATTTCCATTAATAGAAAGTTGTCATTAACAGAAGTGCTGTTAAAATGGGAACCTGCAACTATCTACCATCAAAAAGTGAAAATAACTGTCAGCAAAAGCAAAAAGCACCAGAGGTGATACTATGCAACATCAGCAGGCCAGCCTAGCTGTAAAGTGGAATTTTGGTCCTAGGCTTTTTCCAGTCCTTCTGGGAAGGAAAAAGATAATTTAGGAATCAAGTGCAGCAGTGGCCAGAATATCTGCCTGCACTAAAAATTCAGAAGAGAACCTGAGATGAACACATCTGCAACTTCTAGCACTGGGGGAAGTAGCACTGACAATTTAAATGAGTCATCAGTTCCTATTGGTCATGAAGATATGTGTCCAGGAAGAAGTCCCAAGACAACCTCGGCCAAGATCCAGTACTATGGCCACATGTCCCCATGAACTTTCAGATTCCATCCATTATCTTGTTGAGAAAGGACCTATTCAAATGACATATGGAATTTTAAATTTTCCACAGCAGCATGGCAGACATTTCACTGATCAACACTATGAAAGAGTACTAGCAAATGGCAAATCTGTCAGTCGAAGCTGGATGGTGTGTTCCTGTGCAGTGAAAAGGCTGTTCTGTTTTCCATGCTATCAGTTTGCCATAGCAGCTCCCAGGCCATCTAAACATCATGAAGAAGCTTTCATAAACAGTATGTCAGACTGGAAAAAGTTGGAGCCTAAACCAAGGAAGCATGAAGGTCATATGAACTGCTCCTTAGCCTAGAAAGAACTGCACAGTTGTCTCAAGAATTCTGTGACTGCTGATGAAAAGCTGCAGCAGGAAATGAAAGGAAAGAAACACTGTTGGCATTTCATACTGCAGCAATTTCTACATGTCACCTATTTCTTGGTGAGACAAATCTGCCATTTTCAGGTGATGATGAACACCTGGGAGATAGATGGAATGGATAGTTCCTGAGAGGGTTTGTGTTATGAAGACCTGTTCTATAGTGGGGCGGGTGGGGTGGGAGATATGGACCTAAGATATATAATTTCAGCTACGAAAATAGCATAGCTGAAGTCCATGCATCTTAGGTTGACTCACCTCGTGTCCTCACAGCGCAGGGCCGACTGCCACTGCTCCCCCGTTGCGTCTGCTTCTGCCTCCCACCACAGTGGAGTACAGGAGTCAATGGCAGAGTGATTGGGGATCAATCACTACCCGCCGGATCGGCGGGTAGTGTAGACGTACCCTAAGTATAATCCTGTTTTGGCAGGTCATTTGGATAAAGTGAAGGCAGGTGGAAATGTGAACTCTAGGTTTAAATTGCAGCAAGGGTGGTTTAGATTGGACTTTAGGGAAAACTTTCTAATGGTCAAGGTGGTTAAGCACTGGAATAAATTGCTTAGGGAGGTTGTGGAATCTCCATCACTGGAGATGTTTAAGAGCAGCTTAGACTAACACCTGTCAGGGATGGTCTATATAATACTTAATCCTGCCACGAGTGCAGGGGACTGGACTTGATCAGTGGTTCTCAACCATGGTTACCTGTACCCCTGGGGATACATAGGGGACTTCCAGGAGGTACATCAAGTCATCTAGATATTTACTTCATTTTACAATAGGCTTCCCAGAAAACCATTAGTGAAGTTAGTATAAACTTATATTTCATTCAGTTACTTGTTTATACAGCTCTATATACTATACACTATAATGTAAGTACAATATTTATATTCCAATTGATTTATTTTATGGATTATATGGTAAAAATGAGAAAGTCAGCATTTTTTCAGTAATAGTCTGCTGATGCTTTTGTATTTTTATATCTGGTTTTGTAAGCAAGTAGTTTTTAAGTGAAGTGAAACTTGGGGGTACGCAAGACAAATCAGACTCCTGAAAGGGGTACAATAGTCTGGAAAGGTTGAGAGCCACTGGAATAAATGACTTCTCAAAGTTCCTTCCAGGCCTATGATTATCTAGTAAAGACACCCAGAATGGGTTATCTCAACTGTTGGGTCCAAAAACTAGATAACAAATTCTGATGGAAGTGAAAACTGCAACAACAACAAAAAGATGCACTGTTGCTCAACTGTACACTGGGTTGTTTTCATCTGGAACAAATATCTCTAACTTTTCGGAATGCAGAAGTGCATGAAGAAACAGCATCTACTAAAGAGACCTTTCTTACATTCCTGAATGTCAAAGGGCCTTCCAGAGCAGAACTTGCTGAAACTACTTTAAAGCAGCTAGAACACATGGGACTTAAAATAACAGACTGCAAAGCCCAATGTTATGATAATGGCTCAACAGGAGGGACAAGCGCAAAGGTTTGCAGGCACAAATTAGGAAAGTGCATTCCTGTGCCATATCTACATATATGGCCTTGTATTCACAACTGGGATTTGCTGATTTCTGATGCTTGCTGCTTTTTCCCTTGAATCCAACAATTATTTGGTATACTGTTGTTTAGTGGCTCTCCTAAAAGGTGGGATATGTTTAAAAACAAAAACAAAAACAAACACGTGTCTATTTCCCTGAAACCTCTGGCTGAAAAAAAGATGGGAGGCACACATAGGTCCGTAAAAGCTATTAATCAACAGCTCTCCCAGCTCCGTGATGCACTACTGGAGCTACATAATTGTACCTCTAACGATATGGTTTGCTGAGAGGCAAAATGACTGCAAGATAAACTATCTACTTATTCTTTCATGGTAGCCCTCACTGTGTGGTACAAGGTGTTGAACAAAATCCGCACAACGCAGAGAAAGTTACTCACCTTGCAGTAACTGAAGTTCTTTGAGATGTGTGTCCCTGTGGGTGCTCCACTCTAGGTGACAGTGCGTCCCGGCGCTGTTGATTGGAGATTTTCGGTAGCAGTGCCTGGTTGGGGCGCACGCACCCAGATGGTATCTCCCGTCTAGTTGGAATCTTCCTGAGTGCGTGCGCCCCACACCCTCCTCAGTTCCTTCTCTGCTGTGGAGCATCATTCTAGTACTCCAAAGTAGAGGGGAGGAGGGCAGGGAGTGGAGCACACACAGGGACACACATCTCGAAGAAGTTCAGTTACTGCAAGGTGAGTAACTTTCTCTTCTTCTTCGAGTGCTGTCCCTGTGGGTGCTCCACTTTAGGTGAATGTGTAGCAGTACCCACTAAGGTTGGTGGGACTTTGGAGATGCAGCAGGGAGTACTGAAGATAGTACTGTATGGCCTACTGCGTCTGCCGTGGTGTCTTGCACGACAGCATAGTGTTTTGCAAACGTGTGTTCAGATGACCATGTAGCTGCCTTGCAGATATCAGGAATGGGAACGTTGTGTAAGAAGGCAATGGATGCCGACATGGCTCTAGTGGAATGAGTTCTAATGTTATCGGGCGGTTGAAGATTCTTAGCGCGGTAACAGGATCTGATGCAGTCAGAGATCCACTTGGATAGACATTGTTTAGAGATAGCCGTGCCCCTTGATCTTTCGGCAATGGAAACGAAGAGTCGTGGAGACTTGCGAAATGGTTTAGTCCATTCTAAATAAAAGGCAATTGCTCTCCTCACGTCGAGAGTATGCAGGGTTGCTTCCTGCAGAGTTTTGTGAGGTTTGGGATAGAAAGTAGGTAAGTATATAGGTTGGTTGAGGTGGAAGGTTGACACCACCTTGGAAGAAATTTAGGATGTTGTTTCAAAGTGACTTTATCTTTGGAGAAGATTGTGTAGGGAGGGTGGGCCATGAGGGCACTCATTTCACCAACTCTCCTCGCTGATGTTATGGCGACTAGGAAAGCCACCTTCATGGACATATGGAGGTGAGAGGAGGTAGCCAAGGCCTCAAATGGAGGTTTCATGAGGGCACGAAGTACGAGGTTAAGATTCCATGTAGCCACTGTTGGATGAATTTCAGGGTAAAGATTTTGCAGACCAGCGAGAAAGCGTTTAATGGTGGGGTGTGTAAAGAGTGAGTACCCATCCAATAGGTCATGGAAGGTGGTAAGCGCCGCCAGGTGCACTTTGATGGAGCTGATCGAGAGTCCGTCTTGTTTTAGTTTCAGGAGGTAGTCTAGAATGTTAGGGAGGGTCACATTATTGGGTGCTAAATGGTTATGCGAGCACCAAAGAGCGAAACGTCTCCACTTCTGCAGGTAGGTTTTACGAGTGGAGTCTCTCCTACTGTGCAAGAGGACATGTTGGACGTGCTCGGAACAGGCTAGTTCATGGGTTTGGAACCATGAAGGAACCAGGCTGTGAGGTGGAGTTTTTGGAGCTGGGGGTGAAGGACTTGTCCGTTGTCCTGGTAAAGGAGGTCTGGTCTGTTGGGGAGAGCCCATAGGTGATGGGAGGACATGCGGAAAAGGTAGGGGTACTACGTCTGTCTTGGCCAAGCCAGGGCAATAAGGATGACCCGGGCCTTGTCGTCCGCGATCTTCTGAAGAACCCTGTGTAGTAGAGGGATAGGTGGGAAGGCGTACAGGAGGCAGTTGTTCCATGGGATGAGGAATGCATCCCCTAAGGATGCAATCCCGAGTCCCGCCCTGGAGCAAAACAGAGGACATTTCCGGTTTCGAGTCGTGGCAAAGAGATCTATGGACGGCGTGCCCCAGTGGGAGAAGAGCTGTTGGAGTACTGCGGGGTGCAGTTCCCATTCGTGTTCCATTGAGAAGTGTCTGCTGAGTGCGTCGGCAGTCGTGTTGTGACAGCCTGGTAGATAGGAAGCAATGATCTGTATTCGATGTTGTATGCACCAATTCCATAGTCGAATGGCTTCCATGCAGAGGGAATGTGATCGTGCTCCCCCTTGTCTGTTTATGTAATACATACATGCTATGTTGTCTGTTAAGACTTGCAGGTTTTTGTTCTTTATGAGGGGAAGAAAGTGAAGGCATGCTCTCCTCACTGTTGTGAGCTCTAAGAGATTTATGTGTAGATGTGTCTCTGATGCAGACCACTGGCCTTGTGCCCTGTGTTCCCCTAGATGCGCTCCCCAAACAATCAGGGAAGCATCCGTGGTGAGCATGAACATTGGAGATCGTTGCTGGAAGGAAACCCCTGTGCAGAGGTTTTCTGGACTTGTCCACCATTGTAGGGAAGCTATAACATGAGGTGGAGGAGTTAGCAGCATCCCTAAGGGATGTCTGCTGGGTTTGAAACTGGAGTTGAGCCAGCCCTGGAGGCATCGCATATGTAGCCTGGCGTGTTGAACCACGAAGGTGGTAGCTGCCATGTGACCAAGGAGCTGTAGGCAGATTCTCGCTTGCGTCCTGGGACGAATAGAGAGCGTATGTATGAGCTGTGTGATAGCGAGGAATCTGTTGTATGGGAGCGAGGCCCTGCTCTGGGTTGAGTCGAGATGAGCTCCAATGAATTCGATCTGTTGCGTAGGTATCAGAGTAGATTTTTGAATGTTTATTTGGAGGCCTAGGTTGTGAAAAATGGAGATGGCGAAGCACGTGGCTTGAAGTGTCTCGCCATAGGAGTCGCCCCGATGAGGCAATCGTCCAGGTAGGGGAAAAGTGTGACCCCGTGTTTGCGGAGGTGAGCCACAACCACGGCTAGGGTCTTGGAAAAAACTCTTGGAGCTGTGGAGAGTCCAAAAGGGATAACTCTGTATTGGAAGTGATCCTGACCGATTGTGAATCATAGGAAGCGTCTGTGAGCTGGATGTATTGATATATGGAAGTAAGCATCTTGTAGGTCGAGGGCTGTGAACCAGTCCCCTTGATCCAATGCAGGTATTATTGTGCCCAATGTGACCATCTTGAATCTTTGTGTCCTCACAAATTTGTTCAGTCGGCGTAGGTCTAGTACAGGCCTCCATCCCCCGGTTTTCTTCTGCGTTAGAAAGTAATGGGAGTAGAACCCTGTCCCTTGGTGTTGCGTCGGCACAGGTTCCACTGCGCCTAGTTGCAGAAGGTGTGCCATTTCTGTGCGAAGTAACTGTTCGTGAGAAGGGTCCCTGAAGAGGGACGGGGAAGGGGAAAGGGTAGGATATGAACGGGATGGAGTAACCGGTCCGAACTATTTCGAGGACCCAATGGTCCTGTGTAATCCGCTGCCAAGCATGTTGGAAATACTGGAGGCGGTGGCCAAACGGACAGGTAAGTGGTGGAATCAAGGGGTGGTTGTGCAGACCCTCGACCAAAGCTTCAAAACTGTTGTTTATTGCCTGGTGGATGGAAGGTTGTGGCTTGATTTTGATTTTGTCTGCGTTTGGGAGGTCTAGTACGATTCCTAGTTGCGTCATATGGTCTGGATTGAGGGCGATAGTACTGATGTGTGTGTGGTCTTTGGTATGGTTGGTATCGTTGTCTCCTGGGAAGTGATGGGTGAATGCCCAGGGTGCGCAGTGTCGCTCTCGAATCTTTCATGGTGTGGAGGAGTTCATCAGTTTTTTTCGAAAAGAGTTTGTCCTTATCAAAGGGGAGGTCCTCCACTTTGGTCTGGAGCTCTTTAGGAATGCCTGACGCAGAGAGCCATGAGACTCTGTGCATAACCACAGCAGTTGCAGTGGTACAGGCTGCTGTGTCCGCTGTGTCTAAGGACGCTTGTAGGGCCATTCTGGAGATCAGTTGTCCCTCAGACAGGATTGATTTGAAGTCTGCTCTTCTGTCCTCTGGGATGTATGAGGCAAATTCGAGAAGCTTATTATAATTATCAAAATCATAGCTGGCGAGGAGAGCAGAATAGTTTGCAATCCTGAACTGTAGCGTAGAGGATGTATAAACCTTGCGGCCTAGGACATCAAGGCGTCTAAGGTCCTTGTCTTGTGGGGTTGGTCGATATTGTGACTGTTTAGTTCGCTGTGTAACTGCATCAATGACAAGAGAGTTCGGTGGTGGATGAGAAAATAGGAAATCTGCATCCTTTGCAGGAACGTAGTATTTACGTTCGATCTTCTTACAAGTTGGTACTAGAGAAGCTGGGGTTTGCCAGAGGGTGTCAGCTGGCTCCATGAGTGCTTCATTTATAGGGAGCGCGATTTTCGAGGGCGCAGATGGTTGAAGAATTTTGAGGAGTTTGTGCTGATTCTCCTGAACCTCTTCTAAGGGGATATCCTGACTGATTGCAACTCTCCTGAAAAGCTCTTGAAATTGTTTGCAGTCGTCCATGGACTGTGGAGGTGGAGGGAGGATGGCTTCATCTGAGGCTAATGGAGAGTTAGGGCTAGGTGAGTCAGGATATGGCGCATAGCTCACAGACGCTGGAGGAGGCTCAGGCACCCTGGAAGTGGATGGAGCAGGAGATTGAGGCACCGAAGGAAGATGATTGGTAGGAGGATTTTGCCACGGGTATCACTGAGGCCAAGGCATGGGGTAGGAGAACCCAGGCATCGCCCACGGGGGGGCAACACAGGGAAACTGAGGCTGCTGGGCTTGAGCCGTAACCTGAGGTGGTAAAGGTGCCTGTGGAGGAGAAGCAGGAGGGGAGAACTCCACTTGCTGCTGTAGCTCAAGGTCACCATTGGTGAAAGCCAGTTCAGGTGGAGAAAGTGGCAGGTCCAGAAAGGAGTCCTCTGTGTCTAGGAGCAGAGAGTGAGGCTCAGGTGGCACTAAAAGGTCACTTTGAGTGAGAAGCTGTTGCTCCTGCTCTCTAGGCTGATCTAAGCCTTCTCTCTGCTCTGGTTCTTTAGTAGGAGAGAGTGGCAGAGAGTGTCCTGCTGTGTTGAGCCTAGAGGTGCCCTGCAGGGGGTCTGCTGCTGGTGCGCGGGCAGAAGAGTGGCTGGGTGCTGACCCTCTTCGCGGTGCCGAGGCTGATCGCGCTGTCGGCACCGCAGCTATTTTCGTCGCTGAGGCAGAGCGCGCTGGCGGCACCGCGGCCGCTCTTAGCACTGAAATTGACCAGGCTATAAGTGCCACGGCCGTTCTGGGTGTCGGAACTGAACGCGCTGCCAGCACCGTGGCCGGTGCCGGTGCCGAGGAGGAACGTGGTGCCGGTGCTGTAGCCTTCCTCGGTGCCGAAGAGGAGTGAGGTGTCAGCGCCGCAGTTGTTTGCGGCGCTGAGGGGACCGAGTCAGTAGGTGCCTTCCCCGCGCGGGAGGTCTGGTCCCTGCCTCTAAGCTCTGTCAGAGCGGTTGCTGAGGCATTAGGAGAGGCTGAAACAGCTGTCTTTTGGGCTGTCAGCACAGGGGGTAGGGATCTCGCCGGAGACCCCCTACCCTTGTTAGCGTCTCGTTTGTGAGACTGCTGAGCTTCTTGCCTCTGCTCCAGAGAGGGTGAAGCAACGCTCCTCACCGGTTCCGATCTGGCTGGGGAGTGTGTGGGAGCGGGTTCTACCTTTCCCGTCTCAGACAGCGGCTGCAGGGATTTTTCCATCATGATGATCTTGAGGCGCAGATCCCTGTCACGATGAGCTCTTGACTTGAGGCTCACACAATGGAGGCACTTCGCGGGGCTGTGGGTGTCCCCGAGGCACTTCACACAATGAGAGTGGCCATCTGAGCGTGGCATGGAGTCCTGACAGGAGATGCATCTTTTGAAACCTGAAGATCCTGGCATTACGAGTTAGAGAAGAGAGTCTCAATGGGAGACAAGCATGAGGGTTTTTTGTTTTTTTTTAAATAAAGTAACTAACTATGTAACTATACTAAAGGAAGGGAAACAACTGGGAAGTAATTAATAATTATTTCTATGTTCTTTGTTACTGTTTCCTATAGAGATCAGAGAAGAGAAAGTAGCACTGCCCCGAGTCCCGTCTTCAGCCGAGGACGGTTGAGAAGGAACTGAGGAGGGTGTGGGGCGCACACACTCAGGAAGATTCCAACTAGACGGGAGATACCATCTGGGTGCGTGCGCCCCAACCAAGCACTGCTACCGAAAATCTCCGATCAACAGTGCCGGGACGCACTGTCACCTAGAGTGGAGCACCCACAGGGACAGCACTCGAAGAAGAACAAGCAGTTTCAGGGAAATGATATGAATGTTAGTACGGCATGCAGATTAATACAAACAGCAGAAGCAGCAGCCTTCCACAATTATCATGAAACAGGTTTCGATACAGCACTTGAGAAAGCCAAAGAAATGGCACCTGACTTGGATGTAGAATGAGCATTTCCAGTTATTCACTCAAGGGAGAGAAAGAAATAGTTATCTGAAGATAGAGGAGCTGATGGTGAAATGGATACAAAAGAGAAGTTCGGGACTGATTTTTTAAAAGTCTGTTCTGAACACTGTCATTACAGAAATTTACAGCAGGTTTAAGGAATTTTTAGCTATGTATGACTTCTTACATATACTTCCCAAACTTGATGATGACTCTCTGGAAAAAGCATGTAAAGAATTGGCTGCAACTGAAGCAGACTTATCAGCTAACCTACTGGATAAACTTGTGATATTAAAATGTATTTTGAATAAAGCTGAAGTTAAAACTCTGCGTTAGATTCTGAACTTTATCATTAAGAACAAACTGCACTTAGTATTTCCCAATGTTTACACAGTGTATCTCATGTATTTATCAATTCCTAGTACTGTAGCTTCAGCTGAAGGCTCTTTCTCCAAGATCTCCAAGATATGATACGGTCTCGCATGATATTCTTATAGATAAACTAGGAAAGTACAATTTAGATGGGGCTACTATAAGGTGGGTGCATAACTGGCTGGATAACCGTACTCAGAGAGTAGTTGTTAATGGCTCCCAATCCTGCTGGAAAGGTATAACAAGTGGGGTTCCGCAGGGGTCTGTTTTGGGACCGGTTCTGTTCAATATCTTCATCAACGATTTAGACGTTGGCATAGAAAGTACGCTTATTAAGTTTGTGGACGATACCAAACTGGGAGGGATTGCAACTGCTTTGGAGGACAGGGTCAAAATTCAAAATGATCTGGACAAATTGGAGAAATGGTCTGAGGTAAACAGGATGAAGTTCAATAAAGATAAATGCAAAGTGCTCCACTTAGGAAGGAACAATCAGTTTCACACATACAGAATGGGAAGAGACTGTCTAGGAAGGAGTATGGCAGAAAGAGATCTAGGGGTCATAGTAGACCACAAGCTTAATATGAGTCAACAGTGTGATACTGTTGCAAAAAAAAGCAAACGTGATTCTGGGATGCATTAACAGGTGTGTTGTAAACAAGACACGAGAAGTCATTCTTCCGCTTTACTCTGCGCTGGTCAGGCCTCAGCTGGAGTATTGTGTCCAGTTCTGGGCACCGCATTTCAAGAAAGATGGGGAGAAATTGGAGAGGGTCCAGAGAAGAGAAACAAGAATGATTAAAGGTCTTGAGAACATGACCTATGAAGGAAGGCTGAAGGAATTGGGTTTGTTTAGTTTGGAAAAGAGAAGACTGAGAGGGGACATGATAGCAGTTTCAGGTATCTAAAAGGGTGTCATCAGGAGGAGGGAGAAAACTTGTTCACCTTAGCCTCCAATGATAGAACAAGAAGCAATGGGCTTAAACTGCAGCAAGAGAGATTTAGGTTGGACATTAGGAAAAAGTTTCTAACTGTCAGGGTAGTTAAACACTGGAATAGATTGCCTAGGGAAGTTGTGGAATCTCCATCTCTGGAGATATTTAAGAGTAGGTTAGATAAATGTCTATTAGGGATGGTCTAGACAATATTTGGTCCTGCCATGAGGGCAGGGGACTGGACTCCATGACCTCTCGAGGTCCCTTCCAATCCTAGAGTCTATGAATCTATGAATCAGAAAGACCTATTTATAGTCTCAAATGTCATAGGAGAAATTGAGTGCTTTAGCTCTATTTTCTATTGAAAGTCGAGTTGGAAAGCAGTTGGACTTCACAGAACTGATTAATACTTTTGCAACCACAAAAGGGAAGAAAAATTGTTTTGTAGTGATTCTATCTGCATACAGGGTGAACTATTTTGCAAATTTTTAAATTTATGATTATTTACTTTACTATTTCAGGCCACTAACTGATTTCTGTTTTAACTCATCAGTTACTGGTGTTTTGTTTGCTACATAAGCAGATTCCATTTGGAGGATTTTCAAAGAACAATATAAAACAGGCCAAAAAGATAATTTGAAGAGCAAGTACCATAAGACTCAAACACTAACAGCAAAAAAAAAAAAAAAAAAAAACCTCAGAAGCAGGGAAGCCTACCAAACAATCAGTGAGGTCACTGGATGAGTGAGATGCTAAAGGAGCACTTAAAGAAGACAAGGCCATTGGTCTTCACTGTAGAGAATGTGAGGGAAATTACCACACCTGAGCTATTCTTTTTATGTGACAAATCTGAGGAACTGTCCCAGATTGAGGTGTCAACAGAGGTGGTTTTGGAATAAAATGATTAAACAAACAGTAATATGTCACCAGGACCAGATGGTATTCACACAAGAGTTCTGAAGGAACTCAAATACAAAACTGCAGAACTACTAACTATGGTATGTAACCTATCATGTAAATCAGTTTCTGTACCAGATGACTGGAGGACAGCTAATGTGATGCCAATTTTTTAAAAAGGCTCTAGAGGTGATCCTGGCAATTACAAGCTGGTAAGCCTAACTTTGGTACTAGGCAAACTGGTTGAAACTATAGTAAAGAACAGAATTATCAGACACATGGATGAACATGATGTGTTGGGGAAAGGTCATCACAGCTTTTGTAAAGGGAAATCATGCCTTACCTATCTATCGGAATTCTCTGAAGGAGTCAACAAACATGTGAACAAGGGTGATCCAGTGTATCTAGTGTACCTGGACTTTCAGAAAACCTTTGACAGGGTCCCTCACCAAAGGCTCTTAAGCAAATTAGGCAGTCATGAGATATGGTGGGGGGGGGGGAAGGTCCTCTTGTGCATCAGTAATTGGTAAAAATACAGGAAAGAAAAGGCAGTAATAAATGGCGAGTTTTCAGAATGGAGAGAGGTAAATAATGGTGTTCCCCATTCCTGGGGATCCGTTTCAGGGATCTATACTGGAATCAGTGCTGTTCAATATATTTATAAATGATCTGGAAAGAGGGTAAACAGTGAAGTAGCAAAGTCTGCAGACAATACAAAATTGCTCAAGATAATTAAGTTCAAAGCAGACTATGAAGAATTACAAAGGGATCACACAAAACTGGGTGATGGGGCAACAAAACATCAGATGAAATTCAATGCTGATAAATGCAAAGTAATGAATACTGGAAAATATTATCCCAATTATACATATAAAATGATGGGGTGTAAATTAGCTGTTACCACTCAAAAAAGAGATCTTTGAGTCATCATGGATAGTTCTCTGAAAACATCTGCTCAATGTGCAGCAGCAGTCAAAAAAGCTAAGTGAATGTTAGGAACCATTAGAAAAGGGGTAAATAAATCAGACAGAAAAAATTGTAATGCTTCTATATAAATCCATGGTACGCCACCCTTTGAATACTGCATGCAGTTCTCCTCACCCCTCCTCAAAAACATACATTAGAAATTAAAAGGTACAGAGGAGGACAATAAAAGTGATTAAGGGTATGAAACAGCTTCTATATGAGGAGAGATTAAACAGACTTTGACTGTTCAACTTGGAAAAGAGGTGACTAAGGGGGGATATGATAGAGATATCCTGCTAGTGAAGGCAGGGGGCTGGACTCAATGACCTTTCAAGGTCCCTTCCAGTTCTAGGATATTGGTATATCTCCAATTTTTTTTTTAATCTATAAAATCATGAATGGTCTGGAGAAAGTGAATAAGGAAGAGTTATTTACCCTTTCACATAACATCAGAACCAGGGGTAACCCAAAGAAATTAATAGGCAGCAGGTATAAAACAAACAAAAGGAAGTCTTTCTTCTCACAATGCATAGTTAATATGTGGAACATGTTGCCAGGGGATGTTATGAAAAGAATTAGCTAAATTCATGGAGGAAAGATCCAACAATGGCTATTAGCTACGATGGTCAGGGATGCAACCCCATGCTCTGGTTGTCCCTAAACCTCTGACTGCCAGATGCAGGGAATGGATGACAGGGGATGGATCACTTGATGCTTGCCCTGTTCTGTTTATTCCCTTTGAAGTGTCTGGCAGTGGCCATTGTCTGACTCAATATAGCCATTTTTATATTCTTATGTAATTAAAGCACGTTAACAGATATGATTAAACCATGCACTTGGGGTTATCAGCAGAAATAATTCATAAATTAGGTGCAATGTATAAACTCTATCTCCTTTGCCTTTTAGTATGACATATATCATAAAAAGCAACATTATCAATATTACATTTAATTCTGTTTTAATTTTGGATTTCCCCCACCCCAAGTCTGACAGGGAAAGTTATACTTAAAACAGCATCAGACTAGAGAGTCTTCATTCTTTATATAAATTATAAATCACAGCAAAATACTGAAATAGTAGCCAATTTTTACTTTTTTAAACTCTTAAAATCTATAATTTTCCAAAAGTCTAATTAGCCCCTATTCTCCTGGAAGGTTGTTTTCTTAAATAATGACATCCAGGGCCCCCAAAATACCCACTCTTTCCACCCCAAATAATGGGACCATAGAACCAGTCCTTACTGCAGTACTTTGTATATTAGTTTGCATGGTGCCTGACAAATGTGCTGGATGCTGTGGTAGAGGTGCTTCATAAATCCTAAAATGCATTAGTAGAACCACTGTTGTAAGTTGTGCTGTGTGTGGATACATGAGAATGGTTCTGCCAAAACCAGTATTTTGTGGCTGCTCTAAATGGTTAAAAATGATGCAACAAACCACTTCATGTAACGAAACCTCTGAAATGGCTTCCTTACTTAGGGTAGATGCACCCTAAGGGTGTCTTCACTGTACAGTTACTCCAGGTGATTGGCACCCAGGTCTGAGTACCCAGGTGTGAACAGGCACTGCAATGCCCTACATGAGTTTGTGTGTCTTCACTGATGCTACTGTCCCCTGTGTGTATCACTAGGATTCTGGGAGTATTTCCCAGGGTTCTTTGTACTACAGGCAGCTGAGCCTCTGATTCTTTTCCAGTGAATTATGGGAGGACGTGTCTGTCCTCCTGGGCACGCAAGGGGAATTGTGGGAAGGCACCGGAGAACTATCAGTATTCAAATGTCTTAGCCTGTACCCTGAATGAAAAATATACAGGTTACCAGCCTGAGTGAAAGCAGAACCCAGGCTCTAACCCATACCTCTATCTCTGCCAGCCTTCATGGGTTCAAGGCACCACTAAGAGGTGTGAGAGGTTTGTGTGTGTGGATGCGAGATGGGTTGGAGCAACACCCAGTAACAGCCCAGGCTAACTTTGCAGTGAAGTCACACCCTCAGAGAAGGACGCAGCTGCCAGCATTACCACCAAAGCAGTGGCTCTTCAATAAAATAGGCTGGACTGTAAGAGTTTATACAAGCAAGACAGTTCTTGCTTTAACAAGAGGTCTGGCTGGATGAATCTATGTTGGAGGCCTCACGGCAGGGCTGGGCTAACTAGCCGCAAGAAGTTTGGAGTCCACATTTGTCATAAACAGATAGTTAAGGGTTAATGTCTCTTTTATCTGTAAAGGGTTAACAAACAGTGAACCAGACACCTGACCAGAGGACCAATGAGGAGACAAGATACTTTCAAATCTCGGTGGAGGGAAGCCTTTGTTTGTGTTTTTGGGTTTTGCTTTGTTCTCGCTGGGTCCTGGAAGGGACTAGATGTGCAACCAGGTTTCTTGCCAATCTCCCTGCTACAGTCTCTTATACATTCAGAATAGTGAGTATTTAGTAGAAAAGGCAGTTATAGTCTTTTGTTTTCTGTATTTGCAAATGTGTAGTTTGCTGGAAGTATTTTAAATTGTATTTTTGCTGGGGGGAGGCTTCTTTCTAGTGTCTATAAGCTGAAAGACCCTGTAACTTTTACCATCTAAATTACAGACACCTTTTATTTTTTTCTTTCTTTTTATTAAAAGTTTTGCTTTTAAGACCTGTCTGATTTTTTCCCCTTGTTGAGGCTCAAGGGAATTGAGTCTGTACGTAACAGGGAAGGAGAAGGGAGGGGAGAAGGGTGGAATCCCTTTGTTTTAGATTCACGGAGCTTGAATCTGTCTATCTCTCCAGGAGCCCAGGGAGGGAACACCTGGAGAGGAAGAGAAGGGGGAGGAACAAACTTGATTTCTCTGTGTTGTGATTCAAGGAGTTTGAATCAGTGATCTTCCAGGGTAACCCAGGGAGGGGAAGCCTAGGAGAGGCACTGGTGAAGGAAAGAGTTTACTTTCCTTGTGTTAAGATCCAGGAGGTCTGGGTCTTTGGGGTCCCCAGGGAAGGTTTTCGGGGGACCAGAGTGTATCAGGCACTCCAAGTCCTGATTGGTGGCAGCTATCAGGTAATTAAGCTTAGAGGAATTCATGCTGGTACCCCAACTTTTGGACTCTAAGGTTCAGATTGGGGAAAGATACCATGACAACATTAAGGAGGGTTTTGATTAAGCTTTGACTACCTTGTTCTGCTAAACATTACTGAACCCTAAAGGTATATTTATTTTTTAATATATTGCAATTCTTTTCATGTAAGCAATTTTGTCTAGAATGTCAGTTTTCTACTGGAAATGCTGTTCTGGGAGAAAACAGAAGTTGACAGCTAAACAGTTTTTGTTCATGAATATTTGTTGTTCCTGTCTCTTAAAAGTGCACTCACTTCGCTCATCAGCAACCTTCCTTCCACAGACCAACCCTGCAATAACTTCTCCACAAACTGAGCTAAATGGGACTATGTGATGGACTTAACCCTATCACCTGGACTGCAAGGGAGAGAACCCCAATTAGTCATGTGCCACACCTGGGTGGACGTGTGATAAACTAAGTGCCTCCTGGCTAGAGGAAGTGGAGTTATGCTTTATAAGTAGACCGAGGGGGCTCAGCTGTGCAGAAAGATTGCCAAGGAGATAGGTGTCTCTGGTGGAGAGAAGCCCTGGGATTTAACAGACAGGAAACAGTGGAGGATGAACACTACAGGACCACATTAGGCTCCAACTGGGCAAACCCTGAGGTAGAGCCAACAAGAGAATTACAGTGAAGCCTGAGAGGGGCGGAAGGATTTTAAGTTTGAAAATTTCTTTCAACTTTCATTTGGACTTGTTTGTGCTGCCCTGGAAGAAGTTTAGATTTTCATATGACTTGGCTGGAAGGCCAAACCACAGAACATGCAGAAGGAGAAGATGCAGGCTTACAGAGAGCCTAGCAGGTGCCAGATGATGACCCCATGCAACACTGTGACCAGACAAGAGGGGGTGCCCACAAAAGCATGCTACTACAGGCTCTTTTGGGATTACATCAAAACTGCTTCTTACTCTGCTAGAGGAGATGGTGCACGGTGATACATGGTACTCCTCTTATGGGATAAGTGTACTATATCTAATGAACTTTGAACCTCCAGCAAGCCAAGGAGCAAGACACTGAAATTGGAGAATCAAACTCTAATCTACTGTGTGGAAACATGGAGTCAACCCTGAATGGTATCTCAGTGCCAAAAAACAGTACACAAAAATACATTATGCTTTCTTATTTCTTCCATTTGGAAGTTAAACAATAAAATTAGATTATTCGCCAATAACTGGATTGTTCTTATCAAATCATCTTCACAGTTCCATACTCAGACTTGGTGAAGCACTTGCATAACACCAGAGAATGGGGAAAATACAGCAGAAATCCAGACAGGGAACAACTGCTTATAACATAGAATCATCATCTAAAGCCACTTCATTGTGATCAAGACACTTGATATCCCTGATCAGGATTCTTCCCCCCGGACTTACTTCTTAATTCCTCCTTCTTCCTTTAGTATAGCTCGTTTGTTCTTATCCACAGTAAGGTTTAGCAGAACTCCACAGGCAGAAAAGCAGACATCTTGATGTTTGGCATCGAGCAAAGCAATCATGTACTTGTATACTGGATTGTACAGCAAGGAACAAAATCATCCTCAAGAAACATGGACTTGCACTGTACTTATTACATTCATATGCTTAGGCCGGTAAGAAGTATTTAACTGAAGCACACAGAACTACCTGGAAGTGTTACCTGATGACATGTTGTTTGTAATGTTGCTAGAGTAATTTGAGATTGGATATCAGCCACGACCCCATGAAGTTTGAGTATGGATTCCTCTAATCCCCCAAAAGGAATTCTGGTTGCCTTTTATATTTGTGTTTCCCTATTAAGTTGCTATAATTTTACCGTTGGTTTTGCCAAACTGAAACTAAAACAATACTGCAATTTATTTTTCATTTAGCAGTAGTACATCCTGATATTGGAATGAATCGTAGGGGCAACATTTTCAAACTGTGATACCTAAAAATTAGGTACATAGATCCATCTTTTGGGCACCAGAGGTGTTGAACTCCCATTTCCTTCAGTAGGAGCTGCAGGTGCTTATCACTAGGGCTCCATGTCTGTCACGGAGGTCGTGGAAGTCATGTATTCTGTCACTTTCCATGACCTCCATGACTTCTGCAGGGGACAGTAGGGCTGACCAGGAGTGGCCCAAGGGACAGCCACACCAGCTGCAGCTGCTCCAGCTGGATGCCTGGGGACTGCTGCTGAGTCCATGGCTGCTTTGGCCGCCCGCCCGGGGACTGCTCTCTCTGGGGCTGCTCCAGTGGTCCGTGGCCCCTGGCAGTTGGTGTGGCCACCACAATATTTTTAGATTCATAGACTCTAGGACTGGAAGGGACCTCGAGAGGTCATCGAGTCCAGTCCCCTGCCATCATGGCAGGACCAAATACTGTCTAGACCATCCCTGATAGACATTTATCTAACCTACTCTTAAAATCTCCAGAGATGGAGATTCCACAACCTCCCTAGGCAATTTATTCCAGTGTTTAACCACCCTGACAGTTAGGAACCTTTTCCTAATGTCCAACCTAAATCTCCCTTGCTGCAGTTTAAGACCATTGCTTCTTGTTCTATCATTAGAGGCTAAGGTGAACAAGTTTTCTCCCTCCTCCTGATGACACCATTTTAGATACCTGAAAACTGCTATCATGTCCCCTCTCAGTCTTCTCTTTTCGAAACTAAATAAACCCAATTCTTTCAGCCTTCCTTCATAGGTCATGTTCTCAAGACCTTTAATCATTCTTGTTGCTCTTCTCTGGACCCTCTCCAATTTCTCCCCATCTTTCTTGAAATGCGGTGCCCAGAACTGGACACAATACTCCAGTTGAGGCCTAACCAGGACAGAGTAGAGCGGAAGAATGACTTCTCGTGTCTTGTTTACAACACACCTGTTAATGCATCCCATTTAATCACAGATATTTTTAGTATAAGTCATGGACAGGTCAAGGGCCATGAATTTTTTTTTTATTGCTCCTGACCTGTCCATGACTTATTAAAAATACTATGACTAAACTGTAGCCTTACTGATCACATCTGAAAAAATCAAGCCACTTATATCTGGATGCCTAAAAGGAGGTTTAGGCACTTAATGTCAGGCACCGACATTTGAACATTTTGTCCTTTGGGCCTAGCAAGAGCTACATCTGAACATGCTCCTAGCCTGGGGCAGAGCTCCAGACAAGAGAGAAATGCCATTACAGTCCAAGAAATGTAGAGAGAGGCAGTGTTTAGTTAAACTTTTACAAGATACTTTCTCCAGATTGCAAAGATCTGGCATTTGCCCTAAAGCTCCTCTGCCATGAAAAGGAAAAAAGTGATGAGAATGCTGGCATCTTACACCGTACCCAGAGGCAAAAGGGAGCTCTTCTTGGTGAGGGTGATAAATGTTTTAAGATGCATGTCACAGAATGCTGTACACACTGTCACATGTGGGAATCAGAGACCCACAAATGTGAACGCTTATGAATATTTAAGCTGGAATTTCATTTTACACAGAATTATTGAGGACATCTGGTCAAAGTGAACTTTAGGAATCTGGGGAGCCAGGGGAAAATTTCAAGACTATTTATTATTATTTTAAAGAACAAACAATTTCTGCGGGCAAACATTTTTTTCTTGCGTGAAGAAAAATGTATTCCCACACTCATTATCTACGTTTTAATAATATTCATCTAAATTAAACCAATAAATGCTGTTTATGCTGTAGCTATAGGATTTTTCAGTGCCATATTACATGCTTGTATGTTTCGAGTTATACATGCTGACTGACAGAGGTAGCTATCTAAAGAGCTTACACAGAATCACTACTAATGCAAGAGTAACTTACCCTTCTTCTGTATGATGAAGTCACAGATCTCAAGGTATTGGGAAAGATTGCCAAAGACTCTAACAGCTTCCAGAATTCCATCCATATTGCTGCTCATTAGCAGCTTTAGAAGTACTATTTGTTTGCAGAGAAAAAAAAAGGTACAGTTATCATTACTTATAATTTAAATAGCACCAAATATGCCACTAGGCTCTTTACAGATACATTGAGAACCCTTCAAGGCAGGATTCTCAAACTAATTGGACAAAGTAAATATGGGAGGAGATGGGGCGCTGGATGAAAAGACAGGACAGACAGAAAGGTGATGCTTGGAGAACATATATTGTTGGTTCCATTTTTAATCATCTGTTTAGTCAACACTTCCTGAAAGGAGGAGTAGGGTTTGTGTTTTAAGGAGGGATGTGAAGGGGACAATGGGAAAAGACACCCTGAACTGGCTCAGAGAAGAATTTCCAGACACAGAAGGTGGATTGGATAAGAATGGTATACGACTATACAGATAGCAGTTAATTTGGCAACGGGGGTGTAGTGAAGAGGTAAGTGGAGGAGTGAAATGAGACTAAAGCATACAGATCTGGCAGGAGCTAAGTTGTGTGGACCTTTGAGACCTGTCAAGGGGAGAAAAGCTGGTGAAGAGACCTGAAAAAGGGCTATGCATGGTTGGAGTGATGGGCAAGGTAGATTATTTTGCTTTGTTTTTGCTGTGATGTTTTGAATGGACGGAGGTGAGAATTCAGAAGGCCAAAGAGGAGGCAACTTCCATAGTGTAGGAGAGAAATGATCAGGGCCTGGAAAGGGGGATTTTGCAGTGGGAACAAAGAGAAATGGAGGATTATCAGACATTCTAGCAGAAAAACTGCAGGATTTAGGGACTGTTTGTGGGAGAGACGATGAGGGAATCACAGGGAATATCAAGATTGCAAATCAATCAGTCTCACCGGAAGAATGATAAAGTTGCTGACAACGATAGAGAAGGGAGGGATAGATGATGATAAATGCATCCCTTATTCAGCTAATATTCTCACTCATTGCAATGGAAGTTTTGTCTTTGTTAAGGACTGCAGGACCAGATCCTTAATCACCGAAGATCTATCAGGGATGTCACATCTTTATATAAATACAATATTTATATGAAAAATACAAATCTTTTCTTAGTAACTAGTTTGTGCCGTCAAAACATCTACTTTTCCTAAGTACAGTACAACAGATTGTCAGTAGAGCGATTCTGATTACAGAAATAGAAACAGTAAGCTCTATATAGCACATGACAGTTCATATAATATCTGCTCCCCGAGGGGGAAAAAAATGGTTACTAACCTGTTCTAACTGTTGTTCTCGGATATGTGCTGCACATGTCCATTCCACAATGCATTCTCCTTCCCCTCTATATTGGAGTCTGTCCAGTATGAAGGAACTGAGAAGGGTTGGGGGCAGCTCTGCCATTTATATCATCATACAGCAGCACGAGGCAGCAGAGGGCATATGCACCGCCCCGACAACGGTACATGAGTGTGCGCACACCTGACGTGGAATGGATATGTTCAATACATATCAGAGAACAACGGAAACAGAACAGGTTTGTAATTGTTTTTTCTTCAAGGGATTGCATGTGTCCAGTCCACTTCAGGTGACATATAATCACTTCAATCTGGAGGCAGGATTGGCATCTACCTGAATAATGATTGAAAGACTACACATCCAAATCTGGTGTCATTTCTAGACTATTGAAAAATGGCACAATGAGAAGAAAAAGTTTGCACTGAAGACCAAGGTACCGCTCTACAAATGTATAAAATAGGCATATGGGCTAGAAAGGCTGCAGAGGCACGTGAGATTAGTTGAATGAGTTAGCACTCTATTTAATGGAGTGACACTGGTCATGTCATACCACTAATGTATATAAGAAGAGATCCACAACAAGGTTCTTTGAGATGAGTCTGGAAGGCATTCTTGTCTGCAATTGCCACAAACAATTCTGAAGACTATTTAAACGGTTTAGTCCTGTCCAAATAAAATGCTAATGCTCCCCTAACATCTGATATGCGCAGCCTTTCATCATCCTTATGAGCATGAGGCTTAGGAAAGAAATTTGTTAAATATATTGTCTGATGTGGAAGTGAGAAATCAGTTTGGTCAGAAATTTCAGACGAGGACATAGGTATACACTGTTCCTGTTAGAAGACTATTTAGAGGGTCAAGGACCACAGCTCATAATTCACCCATTCTCCTGATGAATATGATTGCCATCAAGAAGGTTACTTTAATTCAGAGATGGAGCAATGAACAAGTAGTCAGCAGTTTAAAGAGAGGACCCATGAGATTTATCACCAGATTCAAGTCCCAAGAAGGAATAGGATCTTGTATTTGTGGATATAAATGCTCCAAACCCTTCAAAAACCTTAGTGACATATGACTAGAGAAAAGTGAATGATTATAAATTGAAGGGTGGAAAGCAGAGACAGGTGGACCCTGATGGAACTAATCGCAATCCCTTGCTGTTTCAAGTATAACAAAAGTCTAGCACATACTCACTCGGAGCCCAGATTGGGGAAATCCCTTTTTGCTGGGACCATACAGAGAATCTTTTCCATTCAGACCGGCAAATATACCCAGTAAAAGGTTTCAATAGACTTAAGTGAACTGCTAGAGTCTTTGAGGCTATGTAACTTGTAGTTGGTCTGTTGCGAAACAAGTGTCAGTCCCTCAAAAGCCAGGTCCTGGATGGCTTGTTGGACCTCTTGAGAAAGATCTGATGACTGGAGTCATTAACATCTGTGCACTGTGATGGCCGACACCACGGCTCTAGTTGCAGAATCCACGGCATCTAATGCAGCCTGAAGCAAGATCCTGGACACCATCTTTCCCTCAACCACCATAGCAAGAAACTCTTGTCTCATCTCCTCTGGCAACTTGTCCATGCTTTTTAAGTATATACATCATGAGTTTATTAAAATAAATATTCAGAAAGTTCTTTTAAGTTCCCCCTAAAGGCCAAGCACTTGGAAACTCATGTAGCTCACAGACCACTTGAGGTCCACAACCCTCTTTCTCATGCTCACTACGGCCAGTGAAATAATAAGCAGATTTGTCCTAACTGGCAATGATGAACACTGCAGCTAGTCTGAAAGCTTTTTCTGCTGGCTGCTTCCTGTTCAGCAGTTTTACATGACACCACTATATTTTCCAGCAGAAACAAACTGGTCTCCAGCATTGCCTAGGAGTCATGAATTGCCCTGTTAGTTTTCAGTGCACAGTCAAGACTGCTACAGGAGCCACCATTCATCAGCATTCACGGGAATCTTCTGCAGTGAAAGAGGGAACCACTGAAACCCGCCCCTCTTCATGTAAGGGAGTACGCCAGTGAGAACCTTCCACTCTTCCTTTCTTTCCTGACAGAGGAGAGTGAGAATAGTTTGGTTTCATTCACATCCTTCCTTTGGATGTTTTTATACCAGAGATTACTTAACTGTAGCTCAACCTTCTTAAGTGATACATTTTTTGTCTTTGGAGCGCACCTGACGGCATCACACAGCAGGTATTTCTCAACAGGTTTCCTGGAGTAAGCAACTGTCAGGCCCTCCTGCTACAAGGGCTCAACCTCTCCTACAAATTACTTAGTTCAAACAGTGAAATGAAGGGAAGAGAGGAATGTGGGTGGTGGCAGAGATGGTTGTAGTAAGATGAGGCCCTGAAATATAAACTCTTGTGTCAGAGGCCTAGTCTGAGGCCTGAAGCCTGAACCAAAGTACTTCCAGGCATTGCTAAGCAAAAGCTAGGCTGTGAGCCAGAGGCAGGCCTCGCTCACAGAAGTTGGCAAGAATAGGGTTGTTAGAAGCAGGTGCATTCACACATATATGTGCTAACAAGAGGAACTTGTGCCAAGATGGCACCTAGACAGCCCGATACAAGAACACTCCATAGACATAACAAGGAACAGGTGGGTGCATCTTGAAGACAGGACAGCATGATGAATAGACATGTCTGGAACAACATGATCAAAGGGGAGACAGCATCCTAATGAGCCAAGGAGCTGTACTTCAATGCGTCAGTAGGGATGAGTAATCTGTCCTGTAACTGTGTAAAAGTAAGTCCCAGAGTGCGTATCTTTGTCTGGCCTAGGGGGCAGTAGAAAGTCCTGCCACTGACTGAGCCAGTCCATTGCCAGGGGGCACACATTCGTAGTATGTCCTGTAGAGTCTATAGGAAAGTATTACTGTGCTTCGTCTGACAATAAACCTAGCTCAGGTTCCTTTGTACCTTACTAGAGTCTGTGGTCTTTGGGGGTTCTCTCGGGGTTTGCTGTGTCAGCTATCTGCGCAGAGCAAGGGCAGCACACAGAGGGAACACGCTCACAGCCAACTGTTATCATCATCGAACAAGAGCAGACCATCACACCGGTAGCTACTCACAACAATGGTGATGAGACTGACAACACAGGCTGACAACAACTGATACAGCCTGTGGTGTGGTCTCAGAGCTGGAATTTGGCTCCTGGCCAATAGTTATTAGGTGGCATTGGCCCTAGGCTATTTCTAAACTTAGATTTTCACCACTGAACAGTTTTCTACACTTCTGCAAATCCATTTGATCAGCAAACTTGTAGAACTGCATTTCATACTGAAAAGCAAAATACTGTTAAAAAGATGAGAGAAAGGTCTTAAAGCCTCATCCGCTATAACAAAAAACACAAGGAAGCATTGCCTAGTGCAGCCATGGTAAAAATGACATCTTACTTCCCAGATCTGCTCCCTATATACAGTCAGTCATGTCTGCTTATGTTAGTTACAAATTTACTAATTTTTTTCTCCTGTTAGCACCGAGAGCCATTACAGCTCTGGGGGAAAGAGATGGATCCCATTCTGGCTCATAAAACAGTCACCATTGCTACCTAGAGAGCAGGGCCAGTTCCAGGCACCAGCAAAGGAAGCAGGTGCTTGGGGCGGCAATTCGGCAGCGGGTCCCTCAGTCCCTCTTTGAGCTGCCACTGAAGAAAAAGAGAGAGAGTGAAGGACCTGCCAACGACGAATGGAGCGGCACGATTGAGCTGCCACCGAAGTGCCGCTGGTCAGCTTTATCTTTTTTTTTTTTTTGCTTTGCCGCTTGGGGCGGCAAAAAAGCTGGAGCCGGCCCTGCTAGAGAGGAAACATGGGCTAGCAGAGAGGGCACTGGGCTGAAAGTCAGGAGACATGGGTTCCAGTTCCTGGTTCTGTCATCGATCTGCTGTGTAGCCTTGGGTAAGCCACTTCCAATCTCTGTGCCCCTCCTTTTACCTTTGTTTGTTTAGACTGTATGGGACTCTTACTGTTGTGCAGTATCTAGCACAGAGAGGCCCCAGTCTCAGATGCAGCATCCAGGCACCACAACTACTTCATTATCATCAAATTTCCAGGGCTGCTGGTTTGATCTTTTAAAACTTTTTACTTGTAAATTGAGCAAATCTGAACTGGAGTCAAAAAACACGTGCAACAACCCCATAATACTATTTTCACATTTTAGATATTGAAGTTTCGAACAGCTCTACCGAAAATTGCACAACAGAAAACAATCTGGTGAGTACGTGAATTTTTTTGGGGAGAAAGGCTGTTTTTGCCAACACTGAAATGATTTCACAGAGTTCTAAAGATGAGAGTCTGGCATTGGATACATGCAGGGATTCCCTTCGGTTAGGGGAAAAATTTGGCTCTATGCAATTCCTACAGTATATCACAAAATATTTTTAATGACGCTTTTCCACATTGCCCTAACAATCAAAATACACATCTTACCCAGATATTCTAAAAGACATATAGAAGGAATTGGATTTTTAAAAACCTTACACTCTGCAATGTGCAGCTTCTTGTCTTCGATTACAGAATTCCTCACTTTGTAGTAGGATAAATTGTTAATTGTTGCAGCAGCGTTGATCACCAGCTCCTCACAGTCATCAACTGACTTGTATTCTGATATTTTAAAAATATATATACACACATCAGTCTTACCTTAGAACATTGATTACAGCTCAACAAAATTAATTCACAGCCTGTATTGTTGTGGCACCCTAACTCTGCTTAAACAAGAGTTATATTGGTAATCTGCCTGGACTATGGGGGATTACAAGTAATTTGAAAGAAGTGAAGCAGATTGCTGTGCCCAAGATAAACCACTGTCTGCTAGGTAGAGCTGGAAAAAAAGGGATTAATGAAAAATATTAGGGGCTGTGGACTCTGAGGCCTGCACTTCTATAGTACAGTAGAACCTCAGAGTTATGAACACCTCGGGAACAGAGGCTGTTTCATAACTCTGAAATGTTTGTAACTCTGAACAAAACATTATGGTTGTTCTTTCAAAAGTTTACAATAAGCATTGATTTAATACAGCTTTGAAACTTTGGAATGCAGATGAAAAATGCTGCTTTTAATCATCTTAATTTAAATGAAACAAGCAGTGAAACAGTTTGCTTATCTTGTCAAACCCTCCCCTCCCCCCAACAAACTTTCCCTTCATTTTTTTAGTAGTTTAGGTTTAACACAGTACTGTACTGTATTTCTTTTTTTTCCCTTCTGTCTCAGCTGCTGTGTGATTGCGTACTTCCAGTTCCAAATGAGGTGTGTGTTTGACCAGTCAGTTTGTAACTCTGATGGTCATAACTCTGAGTACTATTGTAATAGGGAGTGGCAAAGCAGGATTGCATTTAGTCTGAAGGCTACTTGGTAGCTGCCCCCATTTTAAGTGTATCTGTACTGCAGCTACAGCACACTCTAATACTATTACAAACAAACAAAAACTGATAACAAAGACTTTGTGAATGCTGGCACTGTTGAAATTGTTCTTGCTCTTAAACCTATATAAAAGCAGGATGGAAACAATTTATAGTTCCAGCCATCAATGCTGCTAGTATGCCAAATTATTCCATTTTTCAGCGAGATGAGTTATAGCTGCTAGCAGCAGCAAGTAGCTCAGAAATACCAATAAAAGCTCCATCCTCCAAGTTCTTCATATACAGAACTTCCCTTGATTTGGATAATAGTGTTTAAAATAAACTGGCATGTAAGTTTTGCAGATCGTGTCTGCTGTACCAAGGCAGAACCAAGCAGAATGTGCTTGCAGAAACAGGGCCTTAATTACAAACTTTTTGTTTAAAAAAAATCCTCTTCTTATTTAGGGAGGAGGCAAGAAGGCAATCTCACTATACGAGTTTTCAGTCTGAGATGTTCAAAAGAAAATTTCCCCAGTTTGCCAATCTTTTTGCGTAGTCTGGATTATTCTTAAGAATCTGATTTATAAATCCTATCAATGCACGACACTCCTTTGAATGCCTTGCAGGAAAGATGCTGTAAAGTTTTGTATGAATTAGCAGATTGATTTTCATACTTCCACAACATGGCAGATTTAAGCTGAAGTAATGAAGTACTGTATCTGCCTGACAGACTGAACGAAAATAATATATGAAAAAAACAAACATAATATGCAAACCTTACCTAGCACAGTAACAAGCAATGCCACAATGTGATGGTTAGCTGCCAGAACAGCACCAACATTAGGATGAATGGAGAGATTGGCGAGCACTCTTATCAGTTTGATAAGGACATCTTCTGCTTCTGAAGGATGCTTTTGTTTTGATTTATTTTCTTCTCCTTCATGTTTCTCTTTTTTTGTATTCAAATCAAATTCATTGTACGTTTGGAATAATGATATCAGGGTGTCAGCACTTCCTTTCTCTTTAAAAAATTGTTCACGGGCCTGGTTGTTCTTCGCTGTTAAATTGCCAAGAATGAAAACAACACGGACAACTAAATCCTGCAATAAAATAAACAAACTATGTTACACCAAGAGAAAAGTTGAAGTTGCTAGTGATTTGAAAAACCATCAGCATTTCATTTATTTCACAATTCAGTTAAAAGCAGTTCCACTGCAAATGGAGGAACACTAAATACAGCAAAAAAGGAAATAATCTTTGATGCTGCATTTGATTACCCAGTTTAGGGAGGAGATTTAAAAAAAATTAACAAAAGGCACAGAGTTCTAGTACCATAGAGGTTATTAATTGTGGGGGTCTCCTAAATAGAAGTAGTCTATTTCTATCAAATGACCAACAACCCAACAGGATAATAGGAGAACATTTCAGATGGATATTCTAGTTATGTAACTGGGGTTTAATCAGTCTCCCAAATAAGCACAGGGTTGCTCTGATGGCCAATAGAGCCTCAAACGCATTCTACCCTGCTACTGCTGCCCTAGAAAGACAAAGATTTTAAAGCAATGGAGATGTCACAAGATTTCCACTAGGAAGCACAAACCCAACAATGAGAATTCTGTTCAGATGGTGTATATAAAGGTTTATATCCTCCTGGCATTACTCGTTTAAATAAAGTGTGTTGGGGAAATCAAGAGCCCAGTGAAAAAGGTTGAGTCTGCCATATCACCAGCCTCCCAATCTTAATATTACATCTCTCTTATTGCCTTCATTTTGACCACCATGGGGATAAAGCAATTTGTGTGATGCAGGAGCTGACTGACTCAGCTGTCATCCCAAAACATTACTCCTGACTCCCAATGGCTTTTAATTCAACAGTATGGGCTTGTTTAGCTTTCAGAATTCTCCTTGTTTTCTCTCCCAAAGATGAAATTACTCAAAAAACTGTCTCTACCCCCATCAAAACCTGGCTAGTTTCCAAAACTGAAAGTCCAAGTACTGGCTCTGTTTCAACAGTACAGGGAAAGAAGTAGCAATCCCCTGAGTGCAGCATAATTAGTCTACCCCTAACTGTTAAATGACTGTACTTGCACTAAACCATGGCTTTGGCAAACACCCAACATGTTGTTTTTCTTGAAATACAGCAGTCTCATTCAGATACTGGAATCCCCCAAGGAATAAATCCCATACTTTATCAAGAGACATTCAAAGAATGGCAACTTGTTACTGTACATGTATTAAAATTTGATTGATTAAACTGCAAAAATTTCTCTGTGGATCATATATTCCTCCACTAATAATTTCTCCTCTTTTGAGCCACTCCCACAAGGCCTTGCATCACAGAGAGATACACCTATGTTCAAAGACAAGAAGATAATCTTCAGAGTTCATCACAACTACTAATGAACTTGCCAGGCAGGAGGGCTCATCGAGTGACCTCTAGTCTCTCTCCCCTACTTTGGGCTAGACACTGTACGACTCTCTATGGCATTGCTCCCACTATTATTATTTTGCAAACATCTGAATGTCACCAACACAAGATACTTATAAAATAAAAAAGTTTATATGTAACCGTCTATAAACCACCACAATCCCCAATGGAAGCCTTCTCACAAAGGCTACAAAGAATTTGAAACAACAAACAGTCGATGAATCAGAAGAGAGAAGTGAAAAAAGAAGGCGGTCTAGTTTAACTTACTTTATATTGACTTTCTAATTTTGGTTAAAACATTACCAGCTTAGCAACCACCCCACCCAACCAGGGAATAGATAGACAGGTACTGTAAAGCAATCAATTTAACTTATATTTTGAGAAGTGTGATCTCAGCTATGTTTTCCACCTACAGACTATGAAACAAGTCTACAAAATATTATTTCTTTTTAGCATAGCACATCCTGTTTTAAAAAGTATTACAGAAGTTTCATTATTATCCACTGACAGAGTTTAAATAACAATCAAATACAAAAAAATGCAGCTGTGACTTTATACTACAGAAATTACAGGCTATATTTTTACATATTTTTGGCTAAATTTTCAAAAATGTGCATGCCATATGCACAACTAAGCTGAATAATGTGAAACCAAAAACCACTGTTCAGACAGCCATAAATGGAGTTAGAGATGAATGTCACTTTGAAAGCAGTTACAAGAACATAGTACATAGACACATGGGATATTTGCACATCTGAAAAAAATCAGCAGTAGATGGGGCTAGCATATAGCCAAACATTTGGAATATTTACTGAGAAAGCATGCAAGCATTTCAGGCATATTTGCAAATAAACTAAATACATAAGTATTTATCAGGTTGATTTGTACAACACAGGTAGAGCCCTACATGGATACAAAAATTTGGATCCACATCTAATCCGTGATCTGCAAGGATGGTGAATAATACAACCACATCTGCATCTGCGGATGCAGATTCCTGCAGATATAAAGCAGACATCTGTGGATTCGCAGGACTCTAAACATAGGTTTCGACAGGTAAGACATACCTTTTGAAACTAGCACACACAGATTTAGTACTGAAGACAGAAGAACACTATGGGTATGGCTACACTTGAAATTTCAAAGCGCTGCCGCGGCAGCGGTTTGAAGTGTGAGTGTAGTCGGAGCGCCAGCGCTGGGAGAGAGCTCTCCCAGCGCTGCATGTAAACCACATCCCTTATGGGTGTAGCGCAGCTCCCAGCGCTGCAGCACTGATTACACTGCGGCTTTACAGCGCTGTATCTTGCAGCGCTCAAGGGGGTGTTTTTTCACACCCCTGAGCGCGAAAGTTGCAGCACTGTAAAGTGCCAGTGTAGCCATGGCCTATAATTTCTGTGTGTATTGAAGCACTCTCTTTAAATTGAACAGGTTTTTCAAAGCTATTGATTTGACAAACTATTTGATCTCTGTAAGGAGCAAGACTAAGGATGAGTGACCTATTTCTTCTTAAGAATTTGGATCCTGTCCCTAAAATGAACCCAAATCTGATTTGCAGGCTATATTTGATGCCAAATAAAATAATTTGTATAAACGAATTCCAAAAATTCCAGAAGACTGGGACTTCTCAGCTTGGAAAAGAGAGGACGAAGGGGGGATATGATAGAAGTCTGTAAAAACATGAATGGTCTGGAGAAAGTTAATAAGAAAGAACATAACATAAGAACGGCCGTACAGGGTCAGACCAAAGGTCCATCTAGCCCAGTATCTGTCTACCAACAGTGGCCAATGCCAGGTGTCCCAGAGGGAGTAAACCTAACAGGCAATGATCAAGTGATCTCTCTCCTGCCATCCATCTCCATCCTCTGATGAACAGAGGCTAGGGACCCCATTCTTTACCCTTCCTGGCTAATAGCCATTTATGGACTTAGCCATCATGAATTTATCCAGTTCCCTTTTAAACATTGTTATAGTCCCAGCCTTCACAACCTCCTCAGGTAAGGAGTTCCACAAGTTGACTGTGCGCTGTGTGAAGAATAACTTCCTTTTATTTGTTTTAAACCTGCTACCTATTAATTTCATTTGGTGACCCCTAGTTCTTGTATTATGGGAATAAGTAAATAACTTTTCCTTATCCACTTTCTCCACATCACTCATGATTTTATATACCTCTATCATATCCCCCCTTAGTCTCCTCTTTTCCAAGCTGAAGAGGCCTAGCCTCTTTAATCTTTCCTCATATGGGACCCTCTCCAAACCCCTAATCATTTTAGTTGCCCTTTTCTGAACCTTTTCTAGTGCTAGAATATCTTTTCTGAGGTGAGGAGACCACATCTGTACACAGTATTCAAGATGTGGGAGTACCATGGATTTATATAAGGGCAATAATATATTCTCAGTCTTTTTCTCTATCCCCTTTTTAATGATTCCTAACATCTTGTTTGCTTTTCTGACCGCCTCTGCACACTGTGTGGACATCTTCAGAGAACTATCCACGATGATGCCAAGATCTTTTTCCTGACTCATTGTAGCTAAATTAGCCCCTATCATATTGTATGTATAGTTGGGGTTATTTTTTCCAGTGTGCATCACTTTACATTTATCCACATTAAATTTCATTTGCCATTTTGTTGCCCAATCACTTAGTTTTGTGAGATCTTTTTGAAGTCCTTCACAATCTGCTTTGGTCTTAACTATCTTGAGTAGTTTAGTATCATCTACAAACTTTGCCACCTCACTGTTTATCCCTTTTTCCAGATCATTTATGAATAAATTGAATAGAATTGGTCCTAGGACTGACCCTTGGGGAACACCACTAGTTACCCCTCTCCATTCTGAGAATTTACCATTAATTCCTACCCTTTGTTTTCTGTCTTTTAGCCAGTTCTCAATCCATGAAAGGACCTTCCCTTTTATCCCACGACATCTTAATTTACATAAGAGCCTTTGGTGAGGGATCTTGTCAAAGGCTTTCTGGACTGGAATGTTATTTACTCCCACAAATTGCACAAGAACTAGGGGTCACCCAATGAAATTAAGAAGGTTTAAAGCAAACAAAAAGTACTTTGACGTACTACTTCACATAATGCACAGTCAACCTGTGGAACTCATTGCCAAGGGACCTTGTGAAGGCCAAAACTATAACAGCATTCAAAAGAGAACTAGATTAGTTTCTGGAGGATAAATCCATCAATGACTATAAGCCAGGATGGACAGGGATGCAACTCCATACTCTGAGTGTCCCTACCCTCTGTTTGCCAGAAGCTGGGAGTGGACGACAGGGGATTGGATCACTTGATGGTTACTTGTTCTGTTCATCCCCTCTGAAGCACTTAACATTGGCCACTGTTGGAATACAGGATACTGGGCTAAATGGACCATTGGTCTGACTCAGTATGGCCGTTCTTATGTTCTTAAACTATGTTCCTTTTCTCTAAGTTCCAGGAAGGGATGACTGAATACCATGAGTTCTTTCTTGTTCAATTTAATAGACAGACGATAGAACACCTTCACATATGTAATTGTGCACTAGCACCAAATATGTACACGCATTTGGAAGAGCCAAAGCAGAGTGTACATATTCTCTTCATTAACTCTTAATTTTGAAATTGCTGACAATAATGGTCATGCACATTTGTCCATTTAGATGGACAAATATTTTTGTCCAGTTAAATCTAAAAAAGTCTATCCCTTACATTGCACTTGCAACGAAGGTTAGTATTTGTATTTGCTGACCCCCAGTATTTTACAGAGATTTACATTCGAAACTAAAAAGAATAGCTATATTAGAATTTGGTGGTTAAAGATAACTGGTAATGCTAAACTTCATAAGGCATTTTTCTGGAATTCATGATGAAAAGATCCTCAAAAGTACAGATTTATTAAGCAGAAAGGGGAAATCCAAGTGGCTCAATAATCTTGACCTGAATACGTTTTATCAAGTGACCCAGTAATTTTTTTCTATCTGCAGTATGTGATGTGTTATCACCAGACATGAGACTAAGCCCATGGTTTGGTTTGTTGGACATCTGTATCAGGCTCTGAGGGGAAAAATGTATCAAGCCAAAAGCGCAGATTCCACCACAGGGCTCTATTGTGTTCCTGGCTTTAAATTAAGTTTGCTCTTCCTCTTCTAGTACAAACCCTGACGGACGGTGGTGGTAATTCCGCCAGTCCTCCACAGGGGTGTATCCCTCCTTCAATACAAGTAATAACTCAAAGTGGTCTGAAAAAAGTGGACAGTCTATAATATGCTACAAAAATGAAAGCAACATAATATCTGCCTGTCGCCCATTAATTGCGCCCCCTCCAGTCTCCACATCAATTCTGCCACACTCAGCCTCACCTCTGCTCTTCCTGCAGCTCCTTCACCCCCCCCATCTCTCCCAGGGCTGGTGTGGAGGCTGCAGCAGGGTCCTCTCTCCCGCTTCTCAGGCCAGGTGTTTCAGTGAGAGAGAGAGGCAGAGGAACCGCCCCATTGCTCAGAGGAGATGGGCAAATAGGAATGGAGCTGCCTATAGATGATGGGATTTTTCTTCTCCCCCATCACCTCCCGTGGGAATGGTTTTGGCTCCTGGGGAAGGGGGGGGGGAGAGCTTTGCTGGTTCTTGCAGAAGCCCTGACTGACTACTTACACCTCAGAGGGCAGAAAGTGGGGAAGCAGCCAATCACAAGGGCTTCCCTCCCCCCCATGACACGGGTCAAGTTGTTTAAATTTTATTTGCCGGATCTATGACCCCATTTGACCAGATTCACTTTAGGCACCTGAGGTAATTTTACTCTTCACTTTGCCAGCACTAATAAATCTGACCTTCTGCTTTGCAAAGTATTCTCTGAAAGAAGATATGAGTGTGGGCCTGACAGTCTGCCCAGAAGGCAAACAAACAGCAGTCATGTCAGGCTGTGAGGGAACTTTCCCCACACATTCAGGACACATCTTGAAGTGACATACCGGAAATGAAAATTCAAGGACAAAACCAGAAATAATCAGTGACCCAAAATGAACGTTATTGTTGCACTTAAAAATGTGCAACTTATTTCTAGCCTGAACTTGTCTAACTTCCATTTCCAATCACTGGCTCTCATTATGCCTTTTCTGCTAGATTAAAGAGTTGCTTATTATCAGACAAGTTCTCTCTTAACTTTCTCTTCAATGAACTAAATAGCTTGAGCTTCTCACTACAAGGCATGTTTTCCGGATCTCTAATCATTCTTGTAGCTCTTTTCTGAAGCCATTCCAATTTTTCAGCATTCCTATTGAAGTATGGACACAGTACTCCAGTAATGGTCTCCCCAATACCATAGACAGAGGAGTACATATACACTTCCCTTATATTTTTGCGAATACTCCAACAGTTGCATTCACCCTCTTAGCTACAGCAGTTACTAACGATAATATGGCCCTCTTAGGCCATGTCTACATCTAAAATTTTGCAGCGCTGGTTGTTACAGCTGTATTAGTACAGCTGTATAGGGCCAGCGCTGCAGAGTGGCCACACTTACAGCAACCAGCGCTGCAAGTGGTGTTAGATGTGGCCACACTGCAGCGCTGTTGGGCGGCTTCAAGGGGGGTTCGGGGAACGCGAGAGCAAACCGCGGCGAAGCTGGTCTCCTTTCCCGGTTTGCTCTCGCGTTCCCCGAACCCCGAGCAAGCAGGTCTCCTTCCCTGAGGTTTGCTGGGTGGTTCCGGGAATGCGAGAGCAAACCGGGAAAGGAGACCAGCTTCGCCGCGGTTTGCTCTCTCGTTCCCCGAACCCCGAGCAAGCAGGTCTCCTTCCCTGCGGTTTGCTGGGTGGTTCGGGGAACGCGAGAGCAAACCCGGGAAAGGAGACCAGCTTCGCCGCGGTTTGCTCTCGCGTTCCCCGAACAAGCAGGTCTCCTTCCCTGCGGTTTGCAGGGTGGTTCCGGGAACGCGAGAGCAAACCCGGGAAAGGAGACCAGCTTCGCCGCGGTTTGCTCTCGCGTTCCCCGAACAAGCAGGTCTCCTTCCCTGCGGTTTGCAGGGTGGTTCCGGGAACGCGAGAGCAAACCGCGGCGAAGCTGGTCTCCTTTCCCGGTTTGCTCTCGCGTTCCCGGAACCACCCAGCAAACCGCAGGGAAGGAGACCTGCTTGCTCGGGGTTCGGGGAACGAGAGAGCAAACCGCGGCGAAGCTGGTCTCCTTTCCCGGTTTGCTCTCGCGTTCCCGGAACCACCCAGCAAACCTCAGGGAAGGAGACCTGCTTGCTCGGGGTTCGGGGAACGCGAGAGCAAACCGCGGCGAAGCTGGTCTCCTTTCCCGGTTTGCTCTCGCGTTCCCGGAACCACCCAGCAAACCTCAGGGAAGGAGACCTGCTTGCTCGGGGTTCGGGGAACGCGAGAGCAAACCGGGGAAGGAGACCAGCTTGATTACCAGAGGCTTCCTCAGGTATGCTGGGATACCTGCTTATTCCACGGAGGTCAAGAAAAGCGCTGGTAAGTGTCTATATTTGATTACCAGCGCTGGATCACCAGCGCTGGATCCTCTACACCCGAGACAAAACGGGAGTACGGCCAGCGCTGCAAACAGGGAGTTGCAGCGCTGGTGGTGCCCTGCAGATGTGTACACCTCCTAAGTTGCAGCGCTGTAACTCCCTCACCAGCGCTGCAACTTTCTGATGTAGACAAGCCCTTAGTTAAAGTGGTTACCAGTCATTATACCTGAATTACACGTAGGAATGTGACACCAGCTGGTGAGACAGTTTGGATTGTATCTTTGAGCACTACATATTCTAAGCCAGTCATGTGCCTAAAGCAGTAGTTCTCAAACAGGGAGAGTCCGGGGGCACAAGCAGGTTTCAGGGGATCTGCCAAGCAGGGCCAGCATTACATTTGCTGAGGCCCAGGGCTGAAAGTTGAAGCTTCAACACCTAGGGCTGAAGCCTGGGCTCCAAGCCACGTCACCCGGGGCTGAAGATGAAGCCTGAGCAACTTAGCTTCGCAGTACCCTCTGTGTCATGGGCTCCAGGCAACTGCCCTGATTGCTGCCCCCCTAACACTGGCCCTGGCTTTTATATGCAGAGAACAGTTGTGGCACAAGTGGGCCATGGAGTTTTTATAGCATGTTGGAGAGGACAAGGGGGCAGTCAGAAAGAAAAATTTTGAGAATCCCTGGTCTAAAGCATATTTTCTGAATCTTTCTATTACAACATCTCTCTGGAGAAAAAACAAACATTATCACAATTTAAATATCTGAAGTTATGCATGTTGTTAGCCAGACATATTATCAGCCATCATACTGTAGGGAAAGGCTGACCCTCTGTGGCTGTTTAGATTAATCACCAGAAAAATTCCCTTGGGATTTTTCAGAACATTTGTCCCAGGAAGATCTTTTCTCCAAGCAAAAGTTAATAATACAAGAGAATCAAACGTGTTATTTATCATACTGTATCTGTTATATCTCTAGGATAATATTTACACATCCACACACACCCCAGGAGAAAATCTTAAGAGTTCTTGGCTCTGTAATGACCAATCACCATCATCACTCTTTAAACTGGTGTGCTATGGTGGGGTTTTAAGATAAATTTATGTTTTTGAAGGGTCTCTGTCACTACTGTATTAAAAAAGGGCACTTAAACAAAAAGCCTAAAATGACAAAACGTATGGATCAAGGAGAGAAAGTTACATTAACCCAAAATAATTTTTACAACAGAGAATCCATATACAGCTACTGAAACTCATCAGTGAAAAAAACAACAGCTGAAGACAAAGTAACAGAAACAGATTTAAAAAAAATCAGTATCTTGTAAGATTGAGATGTCTCATAGCAGAGGAGATGCCAATAATGGTCTGCGGTTATTGGATAGGTACTTTTATAAATTCAGCTGTGGCATTAACCCTTGTGAAAAACATGGGGCTGCTTGTATTAATCTAGGAATACTATATATTTTATATGGGTGTCTGTCGTAGGGAATAGGTACTGGGTAGCCATAATGGGAGTTGAATGCATAAGTTAGTTCAGTTTAATAGCAGGTGGTTAGAAAAACGGCCAGAAAGGCCAGACAATGGGTGCAGATAAGCCAGCTCCTGACAAATACATCAAGAGACAAGACAGGGAGGGACAAGGACATTGGACAAGGAGGGCCAGAGTTTGGGTTCTGACGTGGCAGTCTCTCCCTCTCAGATGCTTGGCTTGCTGGTTCTTGCTCACATACTCAGGATCTAACAGATCACCATGTGTAAGGATGGAAAGAATTTCCCCCCAGGTCAGATTGGCAGTGACCTGGGGGGAAGGGAGATTCACCTTCCGCTGCAGTGTGTGGGTGTGGATCACTTGCCAGGATTATCTGAGTACCTCTTACTTAGAATCATGGGGTTGAAAGGGACCGCAAGGGTCATCTTGTCTAACCCCCTGCCAAGATGCAGGACTTAATTATTTCCCTGCCATTGTGGAGCCATGGGCACTAGTCCACCTCAGTCCCTTCTGTTCTCTGTCTATACTACATAATAATCTAGTCTCCTGAGCACTGTTATACTTTCGTCTAATTTTGGTTGTTAAGTTTAGTGTATGGGTGCTGAGTGATATTGGTGGCCTGTGATATCCAGGAGATCAGACTAGATGATCTGGTGGTCTCCTCTGGCCTTAAAGTCCGATGCCATGACAGAGTATTTAACTGTAAAGATTATACTTACAGGCTCCAGCTAAGAGTTCCACAGTTGTCCTACCAAGCAGGGGCAGCTCCAGGCACCAGCAGGCCAAGCGCGTGCCTGGGGCGGCAAGCCAGGGGGGGCGCTCTGCTGGTCTCCGCGAGGGCGGCAGGCAGGTTGCCTTCGGCGGTATGCCTGCGGAGGGTCCGCTGGTCCTGTGGCTTCGGCGTACCTCCCGCAGGTGTGCCACCGAATCCGCGGGACCGGGGACCTCCCGCAGGCAAGCCACCGAAGGCAGCCTGCCTACCGTGCTTGGGGCGGCAACATACCGAGAGCCGCCCCTGCTACCAAGGCTGGAACCTAAAATCAAAAGGACACTAAACAGTTAAAAAGTGATTCTAGAGATCCGGGATGGAGTAGTTGTCAGGATTTGCTCGAGCAGAACAGAGCAGAGGGAAACAAGACAGACCCTGCAGGAGGGTCTGACTAAGTTGGACTACTTGGTTACCATTCAGGGGGTAGTAAGTGAAACAGGCCTATGAGCAGCTTTGAGTGTTCAAACCCTCTCTCTGTTACAGGGAGCTGTGTTCCTACTGTTAAAATTAAGCAACACCTTGATTTGGAGAAAGTGTCTGGTCACTGTGCATTAACCACTGGTCATATCCCTAAAGGAGAGACCTGCAGGGTCTGATCACAGTCAGCCCTGCTAAGTACTCACAGGACGCTGTAGCCCAGGGATCTAGTCTAAGAGTGGGAGAATTGTGAGATTCCACTCCAAGAAAGGTGAAAGGAGGAGCCCTGTCATCTGGAGGAGTGAACGCAAAGAGAGCAGTCAGGAGTCCAGGGACAGATAGTCGGGTAACCGTGACAGTGCCTCTCTAGAAAGTGAGTATTAAAACTAGACCTGGGCAAATTTTCTTGGACGTATAGTTTTGTTTACTAACAAATGCCATTTTGGTCAACCTGAAACTATTCGTAATGACAACCCAATAATTTCAACTGGGAGGGGGAGAGAGGAGGGAAGGGAGGAGAGGGAAATATGTAAGATCAAGATTAGTCTCTAATTATATTTACCCACACACACAAACACCATTGTATGGAAATCATCACCCCATTTATATACTTTCTTCCTGTTTTAAAAGAGTGCCTCCCTGTGGCTAATGACATCACCATCATCAGCAAGCTCAGCAGGAGGAGAAAGTTATGCTTCACATAGCTGCAGCTCAAGAAGTACATGTAAGAGCTAGGGGAGCTTGAGCATAGGAACTGTGCTCATCTGTCTTTCCAAATGGCTCTGAAGAAAAGGTGAGAAACAGCTGGGAGCTTGGGGAAAGTACACATGGCACAACATACAGGATATTGGGTCCCAAGATAAGCATCCATGGCAGCCCATTATGAATGACATTTGAGAGATACAGAGCCAACAAAGATTCTCCAACACTCTCCAAAAACAGCTGTGGAGAAGGCACCAAGGAGAGCCAGGTCAGTTATGTGTCTAAAAATGGGACTGTTGAGCAACCCTGCCCAACCCTGAAGATCTATCTTGCCAACTCACACATATTTCCCTTCTTATGTGAGACGACAACACATGTAGTTATGTGAATCTTGGCAACTTAACCCTCCCTATCTTCTCAGAGCAGTTAAGTGATAAGGAGAAGCTGCTCAGCAAGCTCAATAACTGTGGTATTTCCAGCTCGGACATATTTAATCACGAGTCATCATGACATTTGGTGTTTTTTCTTAAAGCCACAGCTCCTTGAAAGTATTTGATTACTTGTTTGAGAATGACTCTCACCTTTCTTTCTCTCTCTCTTTTTTTTTTTTTTAAAGTAAGTTTCTAGCTCTTAAGGGGTTGCAGAGAAAAGCTAGATACTCCAACCCAGGTATATGCTAGAGCCCCAGAAACCAAGAAACAAAAAACAAAATTTGTTAAAAAAAAAACAACACAAGTTTAAGACAATCTTATGATTTTTTGAAGCCTGCCTCATTATTTTGAATGCTTGGGATTGGCAATACTGTGATTGATCCATTGGTACTCTCATTGCTCGTCCTCCCACAGACAGTTTTTGCTGGGTTGTGAGATTTGTTTGTCTTTTAAACAGATAAAAGATGATATATAAACCCACTAACTCTCAGTACTATACATTGTAGTAATGCCACCTGCACCTCAAAAACGTGCATGCACCCTCACAGGTCTAATGTTTATAATACTAAAAATATTAGAGAGGAAAGTGATCTGTTAGATCATTCAGACCCCCTCTCTGCCAGCACAGGCCTTCAGTAATTTAGTGTAACCCACATACCTCCTAGATGTGGTGCTCTGGCCCCTCTACTGGCACCAAGACCACTTAGAGATTAATGAATCTGCACTACAGCCTTAGCTAAGGGCCATGTGGCTTTTAGCTTATGCTATAGAGGATCATGCATTCAGCTCCAGAGTTCCCAGATTCGATCCCAATGACCAGGGTCTTGACTGGGGTCTGTCAGCACTACACTAGTACAAATAGCTCTGGGTGAGTGTATAAGAATCATTGTAAGGAAAAATTACCCTGAGCACATACACAAAATCATCACAACACAGTAATAAACTTGCTTTAACAAACAGTGAATTTGCTTACTAAGTGATATTTTGATAAAGAAGAGATGGTGCTTAACATGCAAAAACAAAGCTAATCCATGGGATGAGAACCATTTATTAAAAGTAGAAATATGACAGGTTAAAAATCTCAGCGTTCTCAGGCAACAAACATTTTGTGTTTACTTATGAACCAGTTATTTATTACAGCATATAAACTGGATACTCTCATAATTCTAGCCAATCTTTCAGATATGAAAATTCCCAAATACTTTTATTTCTAGCTATATGTTTCAAACAATTTTGTGTTGCTTTGTAGAAGGCACTGTATGTTTTTCAGACATAATAAGAATCCATACTTGGGAGTATGTTTACGTTGTCATAAAAGACCCATGGTATGGCTGCGGCTGGCTCAGGTCAGTTGATTCAGGCTTGAGGACTGACTGTGGTGCTAAAAATATCAGTGTAGATGTTCAGGCTTGGGCTGAGGCCTTGGTTCTGAAACCCTGCAAGGCAGGAGGGTCCCAGAGCCCAGGCTCCAACCCAAGCCCAAATAGCTATGCTGCAATTTTTAGCCCTCAGCCCAATCAATGTGAGCTTAAGGTCTGAGATTCAGTGCCTCAGGGTTTTTTACCGCAGTGTAGATGTACCCTTAGAGAGCTTGTTTGGATATTTAATAAAAATAAGTTGTAGCTTTTTCCACAATTGAAATGTGGGGGCTCCCAAAGTTAAGCAATTTTAAATATGGAAAAACTTTTGCTATTTGATAAACCACTTGCTTTTAAAAAAACATCATTACTACTTAAAACCTTGCGAAGAATATAAGTATTCAAAGGATAGCTTATGTGTGCGCTAAGGATAGACAAGTTAATCAACAGTCTGTCCTCTGTGTTGCCCTCTTAATCTAAATGATTCCATTTCCTTAATATAGAAATGCTGTCAACTGTTTTAAATTATTATCTTGTAAATGTGCATGAAAGTAGGTCACTGAAAATGGGTTTACATGCATACAATAACAGAGACACAGAAGATTAAAATATAAAAAGCAGGAGATGAAAATACTGACCTGCTTCTTTTGGTGTTTGTTTAGAAGGGCTAAAAATAAGACATAACATCTGGAGCATGCTGCCAGAGCTGCACGGCAGTCATTGTAGGAAGAAAGTTTGCTATAAACACACAAAAATAAAATATATATAAATGACAGCATTTTATTTCTTCTGCAAAATAAAATATATTCATTCTACTTTCAAGTCTCAAAGTAATGTTTTCCAAGATACAGAATGAAATGCTAGTACTTCTACTACAGACACAGGCAGCCAATTACACAATAGAATGACATTGAACTCCGATGAATTTATAGTAACTATTGTGCACGTGTAACACAAACAACAAACAAAATTCTAGCTATTCCTGTGCCAGTACAATGAGGGACAGAAGAGGGCATGGAGAGCCTTCCTCAACCTATGTGCCTAGCCCAGGCATGAATGCCAACACTAATAGTATTCCTTAAGCACTAAGCAGAGGCCTTTAGCCTCAAGACAGTAGGAGATGCCAGGTGGAGACAAGAACAGGACATCAGTTCTTCTGCATGCCTGCTAGTGCCCAATATAATTCCATTGGTGCTATTCTTTAAACCAGCAGGGATGAGGAATACTCCTCCCAATTCTCTTCAAGGCATTCTCTTCCTGCATCTGACCCAACGTTATAGCTCCTCAGGCTGCTATGTCTCTGTACCCACCACCCTAATGGTTCAAAGAGGAGTGAGGCCACACTGGCCTACAGATATCACTGCTATATCACTGCTGTATGGTTAATTGGCTAAACCTTTACTTCCAGTTAATATTGTACCTGAAAATGTCTGCAGAATCAAGTAGGATTACAAGAAGTTATAATTTATGGGAACTGCGGCCAATGGGAGATACAGGGGCGGTGACTGTGGATGGGGCGGCGCCTGTGGAGCGGGGGACATGCCACTGCTTCTGGGAGCCACTTGAGGTAAGCGCCGCTCAAAGCCTGCACCCCTTAGCCATCACCCCTTCCCTCCAACCCCTGCCCCAGTCCTGATCCCCGTCCTACACCCCAAACCCCTCATCCTCAGCCACACCCCAGAGCCTGCACCACAGTCAGATCCCTCACACACACACCAATGCCCCAACCCCGTGCCCCAGCCATGATCCCTTTCCCACCCTCTGATCCCCTCAGTCCCAATCTGGAGCACCCTCCTACACCCCAAACTTCTCATCCCTAGCCTCACCTCCGAGCCCGCACTCCCAGCTGGAGCCCTCACCCCTACACACTCCTTCCCCTCTGCCCCAGCCCGGAGCCACCGCCCGCACCCTGAACTCCTCATTTCTGGCCCCACCCAGGAGCCTGCACCCCCAGCCAGAGCCCTCTTCCTCTTCCACACCCCAACCCCAATTTCATGAGCATTCATGGCCTGCCATCCAATTTCTATGCTCAGATGTGGCCCTCGGGCCAAAAAGTTTGCCTATTCCATATCTATACTGAATCACAGATGTAATCTAGGAAATGCTCCTGTCTTCTCAGCCTTGGCAACTTGCCAGCCAACAAAGAAAACCACCTCTCCCTGAAAGACGTAAATGTACAGATAACATACCAAAACTCCAGAACTGACTCATCTTTGGAGACCAGATTACACAGACAGAGAGGAGCAAACTGAGAAGGAACTAGGGCTGAGAAGTGTTTTGTGCTTTCCCTGCCCAGGAAGCCTATGGAAACTACCCTGCACAAACCATGAAGAACTATGCTCTGCCTGTTTTAAAGGCTGGAGAGGAAACCAGGGCAGAACTCAGAAGCAGCAGCTCTTGGTGGCATGCTCCCTTTAGGACGTGGTGCCTTTGCCAGCTAGAAAGCAGGGGCTGGACAGTTGTTGGGGATAGGATTGAGCAATTAAGTCAATGGAAACATTGCTTTTCAGTAAAACTTTCAGCCAATAGCAAGAGGAACTTATCACAGCAGCACAAAGGCAAAGGCAAACTTTTATTCAAAACTAAACTCAGAATTACTCGTGCCTACATCCTTTCCACGCCCTGAAAATTCCTCAACACTCTATTATCCAGCTCCTTCAAAATTCTCAAATTATTTACCACCCCATTCAGCATTTGCAATATTGCAATCAGCCTTGCCCAGATTTATGCTGCGACATGGGGAACTCTTCATTGCCTTGTCTTCACTGAGAGGTTCCCAATTTGAGAGAAAATCCTAGTAAAGACAAGGCAGATTGTAGTTTTCACACAAGCCACTCAATCTGCTAACTTGGGTCAAAAATACAAACTACACTGTCTTCACTAGGATTTTACCTAGAGTTAGCTAACTTGAGTTACGAGCACATCTTCATTTCCTGGTGAAGATGAGGCCCAAAGAGCTACTCATACATACTACAAGATACTTTCTAGGGATATGTCTACACTGTAAGCCTAGAATCAGTGGAACTTGAGTTCAGAGTCCCTTGATTTGTTGACCAATGGCTTGACTGTCTACACTCATTTGTAACCCTAGGTTAGGAATTGTTGAACCCTGGATCCCAACTGGGCATCAGCATCTACACTGCATTATGTGAGCCCAATTCCAGACTTTCTAGTGCCCTCTGAAAATGTGACTGTTCTAGCCCTTTGTTCACTGCATACATGGTGCAGTGTGGGAAAACTTTAGTGTTCAACAAACTTGACTGTTCAAAGGACAAAGAAAGTTGGCCGTGGGACTGTGGAAAGCTTTTGGCAGACTCCCCAAACACAAGTTCATTGGGGCTGTGTCTACATTGCAAAGCAACAGGGCCTGAACCCTTGGTCCTAGCTTGACTCATATTCGGACCCTTCACCACCATGGGGTCCTGGGACCCTGTGTCCAAGTCTTGGGTTAGCATGATTTGTATGAAGGCGGAAGGGGAGTTAGGCTTGAACCTGAGTTCGAACCCTGGACTTACTCTGCAGTGTAGACATACCCTAGAGGTGACCCACTCTGGTGGATTTCCCTAGCAAGCAACACATCTTCTTGGGGAATGGTCACTGAGCTACCTGGGCAACAATGAGATTCTTCTGGGGAAACTAACCAGAAGTCCTTCATCTGCACAAGGACGGCCCCATCTCCCACACCTAATCTCGTACAGTGCTCTGTGATGGCTGAAGTAATAATGTCCCTACGTCTCACATATTTTTGTGCATATGCAAATCTAATCCCTGCTGTAAGGTTTGAGTTGTAAACACCAGAACATAACTTTTGTCCATTTTAAAAACAATTAAAATAAATTACTAACAATAAAAACAATTTATTTCTCTTTAAAGGACAGGAAATGACATCCTAAACAATAAAATCTAAATTTGGCCCAAAGAGATTAACATATCACAGTGGTACAAAACATTTTTTTTAAAAGGGAAAATAAATCCATGTTTGTAAGGTCATGGGTTAAGGCTATATCTATGTCATGGAGGTCATGGAATCCGTGACTTTCAGAAACCTCCGTGATATGCAGGACTCTGGAGCTGGCAGCCATCGGGCCCTGGCAGGGTTCCAGTGACAGGGTCCTCCTTGCAAGGTTCCAGTGACAGGTGACAGACTCCTGAGGGGGCCCTTCTCAGGGTTCCAGCAACAGGCGACAGCCTCGCGGAAGGGGAGAGGAACCCGTGGGTGAGCAGCTGGGGATGTTTCATTTTCTCTTTGGGAAATATGGTCACCCTGAGCTTCCAGCTGACATGGGTGGAGGGGACCCCCCTGCAGCTTCCAGCTGCCACGGTCAGAAGGGAAACCCCACAGCTCCCAGCCACCACAGTGGTGGAGGAAATCATGGAGCCACAGCAGCAAAAGTCACAGAGAGGTCACAGCTTCTGTGAATTTTGTTTATTGCCTATGACTTTTACTGAAAATAATCATGACAAAATCTTAGCCTTAACCACGATAAATAGTTTCATGACTATTAATATAGAACAAGTTATAAAAATACAATATTTTCCTTGACTTTTCACAAGCAATTTAATGAATGTCTGTCTTTTCAAATTCAACTGCTCAACACAGCCCCCTTCAAAGTCAACGAAGGAGCTACTATTGACTTCAATGGGTGCAGGATCAGACCTCAAGAGACTGGGGGATTTTGATGATCGAAACAGTGTTGCATACATACCTGAATATCCTGACAATATTGGTACATATATCCTTATCATTCATATGCTGCTCCAGCACCACCCAGAGCTCTGAAACTGCACCACTACACAGGAGCTGGCATCTTGAAAGAGGTAAATCAATCAAGTTTCGCAAAGTAGCAGTCAGCTGTAGAGAGAATATATAGTTGCCTATTATGAATTCCATGTGCTTTTGAAAATTTAAATAAGTTTAGATGTCACCTAAACCATCTTGGGAATTGGCACTCTGATAACAAAAAAGCAGTTAGGACTTCTACAAGCACGTATGTTGTAAACATCAGAGATTAGGATGTGTATGATATTAAGTTACATAGATTAAAATAAATATTTTTTAAAAAAGATCAATATTGGTCTTGTGCCTCTCATGCAACTTTTTTCTTTTAAAGGCCAGATTATCCTTCACTGTGGATGCAAGGGGGGAGTGGGGACATGCCATTGACCCCTCCTGCATAACTTAGTAGTGCTGGTTAGTCTCAGAAGGGAGTGCATGCCACATAGTGCTGCAGAGCAGTGGTCATTTACTTTTCACACTGGAGGGTTCTCAGGGCCTTTGCACAATGCTTCTCAGAGCTCCCACTGCAGTGATGTGGCTCAGCACGGCCCCATACTTGAGCCTGTGCCCCACACAAGTGTGCTCCCATAAAGAACAACAGACCCCTTAATGTTTAACCCCATTTTAAGTCAGATACTTAGCATTATTAGCTTGTGGTATTTTCTGCATTATTTAATAATCAACATTCTTAACGTCACTTTATCAGGATTTTTACAGTCTCTTCCAAATCTTGCTTGCCTCACTCACTGTACATACTAGAATAATTTCATACTCCACTAAAATGCAGCCAATTTGAATGAAATGCAGCAATCACTTAAGAAATGCACACTAAGACTACATGACAGGTTAGGACAGGAAGTGGGATTTTAGGTAGGCAACACACAATTACTCAGACTGTAATTTAGCCTTATTGTATATGTTTTCATTGGAAGTCCCCCTTATAAAGTACTGAAATTGTCTACTCGGGCTTAAAAATGAGATAACTGAGAAAAACACAATCCAAGGAGGTACTGCAACAAATAATATTCCCACTAAAAAAAGGTTTTAAAAATTTGCATGTGCACACACTGGTACAAATGGTTTTAAGCTTGAGCCAAAGTTGCCTATTTGATACATATGCAGACTACTTATGGATACCTAACATATTTATTAGACACAGAATTTATGATGTATTGTGGAAATCCACATCTGGATCTTCTGGAGGTGTCTTATTTGATCAAGAGCAAATTAATATAGCCTCCACTCAATATGTAATTATATTTTGGTAGCAACTACATGCAACAGTTTTAGCAGCAAATTAAAATGAATTGGTGAACAATAAATTAAAAAAAAAACAAACAAACAATCTGTTTGATGTAAGGATTAAAGAGTTAAAATGTAAGAGGCAGGACACAATCTGCATCCAGTAAAAGCAGCAAAGAATCCTGTGGCACCTTATAGACTAACAGACGTTTTGGAGCATGAGCTTTCGTGGGTGAATACTCACTTCATCTGACGAAATGGGTATTCACCCACGAAAGCTCATGCTCCAAAACGTCTGTTAGTCTATAAGGTGCCACAGGATTCTTTGCTGCTTTTACAGATCCAGACTAACACGGCTACCCCTCTGATACAATCTGCATCCAAAAGCACAAAAGCCAAACACAGTCTGGGTCTTCAGTTTATGGAGGAGCCAAAATATTTTCAGGTGATACAAATCTATTTTTAAGAGTTTTGATCATAAAATACTACATACATTTTCTAGCAATTAAAATAGAGTGAACTGATTATTGCATATTTTAAGGATCTGAGATAAGAGTATTAAAATACTAGCACCATATAGGTGACTATGCATAATTTTTTATTTGAACAGAGATATACTGCAAATTTCAAATTCAGGTTATTAATACTAAAGCAAATACAGGAAGAAATCATCAGATTTTCCTTATTCTAAAATGAGTTTTTAAAATTGCATATAGGCTAAAAAGACACAAAGACTATCTATTTAACATGGTTTCAGTCAGCAAATCTCTAGACATATAATACCTTCTCATTAAACAGAACAGTCTGTTCAGCAATATGAACTACATACTTTATGGAAAAATAAAGAAAACAGGATAAGCAGTTGTCTGAGCAGCTTCTACCTACTGTATTGTTTTAAACAAACATTTTATTGTCATATCAAATCAAATCGGATTTTATGCTGCTACGAAAGAGAATAAAAGCTATAAACCTTCATAAAACACAGAACCATTGCACTCACAATGTGTACTCTTCAGTGAATCTTACTATTTAAAGAAAAAAGAAAAGGAAAAACTTTCGATGTATACATGCTGATGCCACGTTTAGAGTCAGTTTTAGAAAAGAATTAACCTCTGAGAAAACACATTTATGCAGAATTAAAAAATTCTTAATAAAGCACTACATATATAGTGGTAGTAAATTGCAGTATAGGTGAACACTAATGTAATTGTGTAGAAAGGGTTTAAACTTCTACCTGGTCACAGATTTACTAGTTGAATGTGACCTTGGGCAAGTCACTTAATGACTCTATGCCTCAATTCCCCTATCTGTAAAATTAAGTTTAATAATACTTCCCTGCCTCCTTGGGGGACTTGTGAATATAATTTATTATTCATTTTTATTATTAATTATTGTAATTATAATAAACACCTAATAGACCAAATTTGGCTCTAACTTACTATTTGCATACTACCATAAAGCCAAAATCTGCTCTCATTTACAGTGGGGTAAAACAGTTATGTCTCTAAGAAAGTTACCCTGCATTTACCCCAGTAATATAATAGAGTTTGGCAATGCCTATATATACTGATAGCAGTCAATTCAAATGGAAAAATTATACAAAATGTTATTCTTCTCAAGTTATTATAGTCTTATCATTTATCTTAGATTTTGGAACAATTCTTCCACATTTCTAATGCTATTTTCCCTCAGTGTTACTAATTCCTGGTTTTAGTTATGATCATAGGAACAATAAGTAATTGCTTTTGTTGCCTCTACTGAGTGTGTGAAATTCATTCAAATAGTAGCAAGTTCAATTCAAAGTACTGTATTCAAATTTTACACTGTGCTCTGGACATTTTAAGAAATACAAAAGTGCTTATCACATCTCTTGATTTGCTCCTTACATATGTTTGGAAGTTCATCACTGTTCTTCGCTTTCATTATTCCTGTTCTTTCTCCAGACTGTGAGCAGAGATCGCTAAACATCTTATACAAGCTTCTTGGCTGAATCATCTGCCATTCTGTGGCTTTCCTTGTCTTTGACCCATTTTCTGGTTATCTTTTCGGTTACATTTTTTGTCATTTTTCTTTGGGTGAATTACATTGTCAGTTTTTATTTCCTGCAATATTCATTCCTTAAATAGTTTCCTTAGATTAACCTTTACATCCCACATTTCTTCTAGTTTTCTTTTTAAAAAAGTAAATAAGGCATGATCAAAAAGAAAAAAAAACATGCAGTGTAAAAAAGATACTATGATATTGCATATAAAATACAAGGAAAGATCACAGGATACAAATGCATCTCAAGATGCTTTACAACAAAACAAGCTAAACAGAGGGAAACGAATTAAAGGAATGTCACAGAGGGGAGAATTAAGTGTAGATTTAAAAGTGTTTATATTTCAGAATCATGAAGTTCACACCAAATTCTGAGTGAAAACTAATTGTAGTATGGGATCCATCAGCTTTTATCCCATATTTTGGAAAACCCAATGATACCAAGCAATTAATGGCGATGTACTGAGAAAACACCTATATACCGGTTTCAAATTAAGCACTCCATAAATCATGACATTTCAAACTAAATGCAGTACTGAATAAATTACTTGAAAATAAAACAAAATACTGAGTCAATTAAGTGTGAATTAAAATTCTGGTGGCAGAATTCACACTGAATGGTTTCTGTGCAAAGTTCTCAAGCATGCCACCAAATAAAGTGCTATAGCAGTTTAACTTAACCAAACTGTTCCCTATGAAATCTGTTAACCTGCATTATAAAGAGTTGAGGATTGCAAATTAAATGTCTCAGTTAACAACTGGCTATCCAGAGGTAACACAAGCAATGGAAGAAATGCTATAAATATTTCACAAAGATATCATGATTTATGCAGGGGTACATACAATTTGGCTTCACAAATCATTAGAATGTAGTGCTTGCTTGCCACTTTCCTCAACCTGGCAAGTGAGACAAAGCTGATCAACTGCAGATTTTCAGTGCTGGTGAACTCACACTGAAACATATACTATGAATTTATAAAAGGGGAAAAACAAGCACTTCTGTAAGTGCTTTTCATTCAAGAATCTTGGGAGTATTTACATAGTTTAATTACTAAAACTTCACAATACCTAGATGAGGTAAGTAGTAGCATACCTATTTTATACATGGATAAACGGAACAATAGGTAGAGTAAGAACAGGTTAGCTGGGTCAGAAGTTTGTCTTAAGTCACAGACCACTGCTATAACCACTATATAAAATTCCTAAAGTACAAGTAAATATTATAGTTACAGGCATTTTTTAAAAATTATATTTTGAGCTTCTGTCAAAGGACCATTGCATAACAAAGCTAATTTCTTCAAAGACTAAAAAACTTTTTTGCATACTAAAAAGAAAAAAATCCTATGTATGAAGACTGCGTATATAATAGCACCATTTGGTGACATACCATAACACAGTCAATGCGAAAGAATCTGGCTTCCTAAATCCACATATTTAAGTTACCAGCTGACAAAGTGCAGTCACTAGCCACACTGATCATTGTGGGTAATTTGATGCATTTCCCTTCTGTTCACTGTGGACTTCACCAGATTCTGTACTTCTGAAAGGACTTCTCACTGCATCTACAACATTTGTATCTATCATTGAATATCTGGTTTATCGCTACATCCATTGGTGCAAGCACTTAATGTCATTTATTATTCTCTGGGTGTGTGTCATAGGAAAAAAATTCTGTATTGTCCATGCCTGAAAACACGGAAAGATTACAGACAATATTTCTCTATGATGACTGAGTAATTCATTCCAACTCAGAATCAGACATCAGATATTTTAATGCATCAAGAACAGTGAAGTAGGAAAATCATGCAGGGAATGCTAATAGCACAAAAAATTACATTTCTAAGGGGAAAAAAATAAAGTAGCTTTATTGTTCCAAAATATTCAGAGGCTTGCTCTACCTCCCTCCTCCCAAAAAACAATGCCAGTTGAAGTCACTGGATGGTTCTGGGAACTGGTACATCATTCTTTACTTCCTTATCTTTTGCAATTTCTCTCCAAATGTAGGCCCTCCTTTCATACTCATAAATGGTTATCCAAGATCACACAATCTAAACTGGGAATAGAAATCATTCCGACTCCCAGCCTCCTACCAAACTGCCTCTTTGGATAGTATAGTTACTAATTGGCAAATACATTTAAAAATATTATGTAAAAAGTTAAACAAAAAAGTAGGTTTGAGTTTTACACATAACACTGGCTAGATTTGTTGTTAATAAAGGCACTTGACAAAGATAATATATATGTGCGGTAGATTCATTGTGAACCACTGGTACTGGAACATTTTTAATAGTGAGGGTGCTGAAAGCCAGCCCCCTCCTATTGTCCAGCCTCCACACCGCAGAGCTGGGACTGGGAGCAGAGCCATGTCTCTAAAAGTGGGGGACACAGACAAGGGTAAGGGGGTGGAGGCTGGGGTCACAGCTGGGCAGGAAGGGGCTAGGAGCACAGGGTTAGATGTTTAATTGCAGTGATTCTTACTCACATCCATAGTATTATCTGCTTGCTGTATTTGGGGCAGAAAAACCAGGACATATTGATAGGACGTTTGGAGCATTTTCACCTTCCAAAAGAAGATTAACCAGAGATCATAAGATCAATTTCCTGCCATTACAAGATGAAGACTCTGGTCATTTGTACTTGTTAGTTTATCTGTAAGACAGGATCCCATAAACTTCACCAGTACATAATATATCTGACTTGACTATATATAGATCTATATAATACAACATCCAGTAGAGTCGGCAGAAGAGCCCTGGACATGGGGCAGCCGCGCCGAGATGGCGGCAGCCAGGACCCCGGGAACACGGGACAGCAGCAGAGTTTAATTGTTAACGGAAACTGATGACCATCAAGCTTATTGGTTAACCAGTTAAACTTTTACATCCCTAGATCTAACCTCTGGTGTAGATGTAGCTAGGTCAACAGAAGGTGGTTTTCACTGACCTAGCTTAGGGCTTGTCTACATCAGAAAGTTGCAGCGCTGGTGAGGGAGTTACAGCGCTGCAACTTAGGAGGTGTACACATCTGCAGGGCACCACCAGCGCTGCAACTCCCTGTTTGCAGCGCTGGCCGTACTCCCGTTTTGTCTCGGGTGTAGAGGATCCAGCGCTGGTGATCCAGCGCTGGTAATCAAATATAGACACTTACCAGCGCTTTTCTTGACCTCCGTGGAATAAGCAGGTATCCCAGCATACCTGAGGAAGCCTCTGGTAATCAAGCTGGTCTCCTTCCCCGGTTTGCTCTCGCGTTCCCCGAACCCCGAGCAAGCAGGTCTCCTTCCCTGAGGTTTGCTGGGTGGTTCCGGGAACGCGAGAGCAAACCGGGAAAGGAGACCAGCTTCGCCGCGGTTTGCTCTCGCGTTCCCCGAACCCCGAGCAAGCAGGTCTCCTTCCCTGAGGTTTGCTGGGTGGTTCCGGGAACGCGAGAGCAAACCGGGAAAGGAGACCAGCTTCGCCGCGGTTTGCTCTCGCGTTTCCCGGAACCACCCAGCAAACCGCAGGGAAGGAGACCTGCTTGTTCGGGGAACGCGAGAGCAAACCGCGGCGAAGCTGGTCTCCTTTCCCGGGTTTGCTCTCGCGTTCCCCGAACCACCCAGCAAACCGCAGGGAAGGAGACCTGCTTGTTCGGGGAACGCGAGAGCAAACCGCAGCGAAGCTGGTCTCCTTTCCCGGGTTTGCTCTCGCGTTCCCCGAACCACCCAGCAAACCGCAGGGAAGGAGACCTGCTTGTTCCGGGAACGCGAGAGCAAACCGCGGCGAAGCTGGTCTCCTTTCCCGGGTTTGCTCTCGCGTTCCCCGAACCACCCAGCAAACCGCAGGGAAGGAGACCTGCTTGTTCGGGGAACGCGAGAGCAAACCGCGGCGAAGCTGGTCTCCTTTCCTGGGTTTGCTCTCGCGTTCCCCGAACCACCCAGCAAACCGCAGGGAAGGAGACCTGCTTGTTCGGGGAACGAGAGAGCAAACCGGGAAAGGAGACCAGCTTCGCCGCGGTTTGCTCTCGCGTTCCCTGAACCTCCCTTGAAGCCGCCCAACAGCGCTGCAGTGTGGCCACATCTAACACCACTTGCAGCGCTGGTTGCTGTAAGTGTGGCCACTCTGCAGCGCTGGCCCTATACAGCTGTACTAATACAGCTGTAACAACCAGCGCTGCAAAATTTTAGATGTAGACATGGCCTTAGAGAGTTGGAGTTCCTACAGCAACGAACAAAACCTTTCATCACTGCAGTTTGCCTCTACAATATGGCTCACAGTGGTACAGATATATTGTTGTAGCTACACCACTATTGAGGCCGTAGCACAGACCTGGGCTGTCCACAGAGGGGTTTCATGCAGTTTAACTAATTCACTTTAAATTCACAACTTTAGTTAATTCAGATTAATTTTCTTGAGTGTCTCTGTGTAGACAAGCCATTAGTCTAAACCAGTGGTACTCCAGGGGGGTCTGCAAGTCATGTCTGGGGCCGCTGGCCCGGCTGATCAACTCTCCCCACTCTCCTCCCAGTGCCTCCTGCACACTGCGGAACAGCTGTTCAGCAGCGTGCAGGAGGTGCTGAGAGAGAAGGGGAGGAGTGGGGATGGGACACACTCAGGAGAGGGGACGGAAAGAGATGGGGAAGAGGAGGGGCAGTAGTGGAGGCAGGGCCTGGGGTTGAGCACCCTCAGAGAACATTAGAAGCCAACTTGGGGTTCTGCAAAAAATTTTAAATCAAAATGTGGGTCCCTGGGTTGTTAAAGTTTGAGAACCGCTGGTCTAAACTATTTAATTCAGGGTTAAATTTAGTAGCCACACTGATTTTTTTCAATTGAAATTGCCAAGCTATTCACTGTTCAGATACAAACTATGTGCATTGTTCCACAAATCTATACGATTCATCCATGTGTATTGTCCCACTGAAATAAATAGCTTTCATTGTTACATATTACTGATCATATCATACATATTTTTGACTATGTCATCAGTCTTGTCGCACACTTCCAGCAAATGTGAAAGCAACTGTTTGTTATATATGTAGAAAACAGTCTACCACTTAATATAATACATTTTTCATAAGTGTATCATTTCACTTATTAATAGGGACACTGACAAGGTGACGAAGTTTAGCTCAATGTATGTGTTTCCAGAGCTAATACAATTTACCTTTTTCTAAACGAAATGTTATTTCCTAGAAAGAAATACAAGCAGCCAAAATATGGACAACTCCTCAACAACAATGTATGCATGGTGAAAGGGAGGGAAGTAATTATGCAAAAAACTGATCAAGCTATAAACACATATTTCATCTGCTACATCTACTAGACTGAGGTTGGAGCACTTCTATCCCTCTACAGTAGTGGTTCCCAAACTGGGGTTCATGAACCCCAAGGGGTTCACAAAATGTTACAGGGGGTTCTCGGGAAAAAACTGCCTAATGGCGGACAGAGCTGTCCTTAGGGATCCCTGACAGCACGGGGCCAGCAGCCTGGCGCCCATGGACTTCCAAGAGCTAAGCAGATCTAAGCAAGCATATCTATCACACTGAGGAGATTTAAACTTCAAGACTCCTTACACAAAATAGAATGGGAGGTGGATTTTTTTTGTTCTTTTAAAAATTAAATAGGCAGCTAGTATAGTTTTTAAAATTATGATGAAGAACAAGTTTAAGCTTTGTTGTAACGTGCATTGTTTGCCTGGACTGCTCAAACCTGAATGCTTGGGTAGGAGGAACTCTTTGATTTGGCTTCTTAAATACCTTCATGCTGTTTCACATCTGATACTCCTTGATGAAACATAGGAGCCTTGTCTTATAAACAGGCTTATTCAAAGTGATACAAGCTATGAAAGTGAGATCTTGGAAGAGTGTTGCTGTTTTCATAATATAAAAAATACTGTAATGATAAATAGCGTGTAATAAGCATGTCAAAAACAAATTTTATATTTCCAAGATCGCTGCTTTAATAATTTATAATCAGGTAAATGAGAAAATCCCTGGAAATATTCATTTTTAGGAAGGGGTTCGTGAGAATTGACATTTAGTGAAAGGGGTTCACAGGTTGTTAAAAGTTTGGGAACCACTGCTCTACAGCAAAGAACCTGTTTTGATGGTCATCACTAGCCTTTGGAACATGATAGATTCCTGCCTTTCCAACACACCATTTGTAAGTTGATTAATTGGATATTATAAGTATCTTTTGTCTCCTTAAAACACATTGCTTCTTTAGAGTATACAAACATTAACTTGGCAAGCAAAGATGTGGTAGTACATTCTCCTCCTCCCTTTTTTTTTAAATGCACTGTTTTGTGGTAATAGCTTCTTCTATTCTTCTGGGCCATTATGGGGCTGATTTATATTGACTGTCTATTCTGGTTGTAAGCAACATGGGGCAGGGATCATTGTCTTCCTCTAGTTTTGGTATTATATCCAGCACACCGTGAGCACTCAAGAAGCAATTATAAAAACATTTTTTAAAATCTTTTTTTTTTTCAAATTACACAGAACAAAGGTACACCACAAACCTAAATTTTGGTCATGAACAACTTCATGAGAATGCTATTTTTCAATGACGTCTACACATACTTAGGGCCAATTTTTCTTTTATATAAACAGGAACAACTTAGCTGCTTTAATTTAATTTTAATTTGGTCATTGGAGTTTGTATTTATATTTTTTAAATAAAAATAAATGCTGACCTGGACTAATAGGTGGCCCAAGTTGGAGAAACGTGTGTCATTTTCTTTAATATTATTAATCTGTTTCATTAACTGAAACAATATTTCAACAGTTCCTTTGTTAACCAGTTCATTAAGGAGCACTGCATTTCCAGAAATGAATTTTATTGCTCCCAGGCAATACAGAAAAGCCTCATTGTTTGTTTGTAGATCTTCAAATCTCAGGATCTCCAACAAAGAATCTAAAAAAGAATATTAGTGTTTAGAAAGAATGACATTTATATTTGAACTACTTCAGTTTTAAAAAGATTAACTGCAAAAGAAAACTGGAGTTACAGTCAGGGGTGGCTCTATGTTTTTTGCCGTCCCAAGCACGGCAGTCAGGCGGCCTTCAGTGGCACGCCCGCAGCAGGTCCACTGGTCACATGGATTCGGCGGTGTTTCTGCGGGTGATCTGCCAGTCCCGCACCTTTGGCAGACCCACCGCCAAATTGTCACCGAAGCCGTAGGACTGGCAGACCTCCCGTAGGCATGCCGCTGAAGGTTGCCTGACTGCTGCCCTCCGCGGCTTGCCGCCCCAGACATGTGCTTGCTGTGTTGGTGCCTGGAGCCGCCCTTGGTTACAGTGTTTGTCATAATTTTCTCATCAATGAATGGGACAAACAAAGTATTGGGATAGAAACCAGGGATAATTATTGAAGTATAAGACATGTATACAAGCTTTGTAGGCACCGCGGTTACCATTAAAATCCTTGGCCAAGATTTGCAAAAATGATTATTGATTTTATTTGCCTCAATTCTTGAATGCTCAACTTGAGACCCCTTTAAAAGGGCCTGATTTTCAGAGAGTACATGCTCAGAACTTTCTGAAAAATCAAGCCTCTAAGATGGCCACCCAAAAACTGAGGCACCTAAAATCAATGACTTTTTATTGCAATGCTCCCTATACACTAGCATTATCAGTAATATCAGCATAGGCCTGAGCTTAAATTTGCTAGCTAACTGCTAGTGCAGAGACAATAGGAGGAGTAAATGTGCACAAAATATCATTTTCATCTTGCATTATTTCCTCCATATCTCCCAGTCAAAACTAAGTAATCAGAATTTTGAGGATATTTCTTACTAGATTATTAAATAAATGTGAGGTCAGTTTTTGAACCTTTAATTTCTAGATAACTGGATCAGTTAAAAAGAAACTAACATTAATTTCTGTTTCCAGTCATTTTCAGCATTTTGGTGAAAAAAAGTCAGCTGTTTGTTTTACTAATTCCTGTCCATATTCTGCATGCCAGTAAAATATTTAACAAACAAACAAATAATCACTGAAACAATAGGAAAAAAACTTTCCAAAGCATTCTTATGTCTTACATCAGCCATTCCTCCATCCACAAATTAATCCCAAGCTATAAACCTTTCCAGCAAAAAAACAAAACAAAAAAGAACAAACAAAAAAACCCACATACTTTAACTGAGTAATGAAGAAAGCCACAGGAAGATGAGACCAAAAACTAAACAATGATGCTTACACAGATACGCTTTATCTGTCTATCCTTACGGAATTGTTTTAAGTATTTTAAGAGTTCATTGTATAAAAAATGCAAATGTTTATGTACTATTGAAGGACTGTATGTACTTCCACGAGGATGGGGAATCACAGCCCTCCAGGAACTAAGAAGAGTGAAGTGGGAGAAGGGGAAGAGGGGGAAGGCAAATTCACTCACAACTACCATTACCACATATACTGATTCAAATTGCATTTTCCAGGGAACAACAGACAAGGAAAGGATTTTTGGTTAAATAGCCTCACTTAAAAATGACTCAGGGCCTTCTTTCTAATCCTGCAATCTGGCAGAACCTCTGGTCTGGCGGGGCCCAATCCTCAGGAAAGCATTGGAAGGTCTTTGGTCCACCCATGCTCCATCAGAATTGGGTTCTTGGGAGGCTGTGATGAACCCACAGGAAAAAAACATCTTGTGTGGGCTTTTAAGGACTAATCACCAAACAGAGCCCTTTTTGGAGTGAGGGGGTGGTCTCTGGTATGGTAATTGTTTTAATATGTTTTCTCTGTAATGCCTGTAATAAAAGTGCTTGCTTAGAAAGAACTGTGTGATAACTTATAAAACTGCTGGCAAGAAGAGAAGTGAAGCAGGCTGCTTAGGCAAGACAGTCTTTGCTGGGGACACCACAATACAGTCAGGGAACTGTTCAGCCTGGAAATAACCCAGTTAGAAAGGGAGGAGACATGGCTGAGGAGACAGAAGCCTAGAGCAAGTGCCCTTGCTGAACTACAGAGGGGGAATATAGGTGCAACTGCTCTGAACTGGGACACTCTACTAAGTTCCCTGTGGAGTTTTCCTTCCCTGGACCCTCCTCCCATAGGTCCTACAATTGGAAGGAATGATCTGGCCAATCCTGCAAACAAACATGCTTAACTTTAAAGAGGTGAACAGTCCCATTTACTTCAATGGGAATACTCATTTGTTAAGGTAAGCATGTGTGTGAAATGTTTGAAGGGCCTAAGTCAGGGGTGGGCAAACTTTTTGGCCTGAGGGCCGCATTGAGTTTCATAAATTATATGAAGGGCTGGTTAGGGGAGGGGGACGTGGCTCGGCCCCCACCTCCTATCTGTCCCCTCGGGGACTCCTGCCCATCCAACCCCCATGCACTCCCACTCCCTGTCCCCTGATCAACTCCGGACCCCCACTGCCCCGTCCAACCCCTTCTCTCATTCCTGATGACCCTCTCAGGATCCCTGCTCTAGCCAAACCCCACTTCTCCCTGTCTCCTGACTGCCCCCGGAACTCCTGCCACTGACTGCCCCCTGCCGCCCCATCCAACCCCCCATCCTTCCTGACTGCCCCCCCCAATCCCCTGTTCTCCCCCTGACCACCCCAACCCTTATCCACACCCCTGCCCTGTGACCACCACCCCTGCCCTCTATCCAACCTCACCCTCTGCTCCCTGCCCCCTTACTGTGCTTCCTGGAGTCAGGCCATGCCACCACGCAGCACAAAGACAGGGTCAGGCCGGGCTCTGCAGCTGCGCTGCCCCAGGAGCTCACAGTCCCGCCACCCAGAGCATTGCGCTGACGGCGGAGTGAGCGAGCTGAGGCTGCGGGAGAGGGGGAACAGCAGGGGAGGGGTCGGGGACTAGCCTCCCAGGCCAAGAGCTATGGGGCTGGGCAGGACACTCCCGTGGGCCAGATGTGGCCCGCAGTTTGCCCACCTCCTGCCTAAGTTAATAAGATACGTAAAAGTTTTACTGAAAACGACACAAATTAAAAAACAGGATTGTACATCACTCCCACGCTTGTCCATCATGTCCATAATGCTCACATTTTTAGAATACAGTTACAACAAATGTCAGCTGTCATAATTTTTCCAAAACATTTGAAGGAGAAGCATTTTTACTACTGTATTTCAACATTTATTTTAGTATATATAAAAATGAACACATACCCAATAGACTATTATTTTGAATGAGCGAATCATTTTTCTCATTTCTACTAATTTTAAACACAAGCTTGCAGACATTGAGCAGATTCTTTCCACTTACTTTCAGCTGCAGAGAGAGAGAAAGAGAAGAGAAAGGAGAGAAACAAAAATCACATGTATATTTTGGGGTAAAAGAAAACATAATATTTTAGAAGTTCAGTACATCATAGTAATCTTGTCAGCATGTGGACTTTCTAAAGTTCCTATAGAAGGCATTGACAACTAATCAGACTGGGCCTGATCTGGGACCAAAGTGAATGGTGGTTTTACCACTGACTTCCATAGGACAGAATGAGATTCAGAGTTCAAAAGTTCTAACACTTCAATATTTAAAACAATTTAAGAAAATTTAAACTACACTACTCTTTAAAAACACAACACATGCTACTTGAGATCAGTTTTTGAAATATTTTTATCTGACCAGTTTTCAGGCCTTTTTGTTTTAATCATTCTTATAGCATAGAAAAATAATCTCTCTCTCTCTTCATTTAAGCAGGATCCACCGATTATGCAATACAGTCGCCACACAAGAATATGAGAGCTGTATATTAAACTCTATGCTAGAAAATAAAATATGATATGAAACAATGTATTTCACCATGAAAGATGCCCTCAAACTTCAGGGACTATATTAAACAGTTAAGTTCAAGAGGAGAGAAACTTTAAAAAGGAGAAGATGATCAAAGGAAAGAATGTAGGAAACTGTAAAACGGAAACTGAAAGTTGTAACAATACAATGGAATTGACTTCCCTCTTGTTTTCAAAAACTGAAAAAGATTTCATGGTCAAGTGTCTCTGTGACCCTAGGCATCCCTGTATTCACACCCTACACACAACTGTAATGAGGTCTGTACAAATGCTTTGCAAGGTATCCTTTGAAAACAAATGAAATGGTAAATATCATTGTAAAATATATACGTAACAATGGTGTATGTGAAATTATGGATACTCATTAATATTATGCTTTAAAGCAGGGGCAGGCAAACTTTTTGGCCTGAGGGCTGCATCGGGTTTCAGAAATTGTATGGAGGACCAGTTAGGGGAAGCTGTGCCTCCCAAAACAGGCAGGCGTAGCCCGGCCCTTCCCTCATCCAATCCTCTCCTCCCCCGCTTCTCAATCCTGACGGGCACCCCGGAACTCCTGCTCCATCCAACCCCCCCCGTTCCCCAACTGTCTCTGAACCCCCCACCCCTAATTGCCTCCACCACCCCATCCAACCCCCTTCTCCTTCCTGACTGCCCCCCATGACCCCTGCCCCATCCAACCACTCCTTCTCCCTGACCACCCCAAGACCCCCTCAACTTGCCCCTGCCCCTAACTGCCCCCCATCACCCCATCCAACTCCTTGTCTCCTTCCTGACTGCCTCCCCGGCAGGGGCAGCTCTAGGGATTTTGCTGCCCCAAGCACGGCAGGCAGGCTGCCTCCTTCGAAGCCGCAGGACCAGTGGACCCTCCACAGGCACGCCTGCGGGAGGTCCGCTGAAGCCGCAGGACCAGCGGACCTTCCGCAGGCAAGCCACAAGCACGCACTTGGCGTGCTGGGGCCTGGAGCTGCCCCTGCTCCAAGGAACCCCTGCCCCATACAATCACCCCTTCTCCCTGTCCCCTGACCTCCCCCGGAACCGCCACCCGTGACTGCCCCCAGCTGCTTCATCCAACCCCTCCTCTCACTCCCATCACCTATTCCCAATTTCTGGCAAACAGAGGCTAGGGACACCACAGAGCATGGTTTTGCCTCCCTTCTCATCGTGACAGTAACCATCTCCATCTTAATTTCTCTTACATGATATCACTTAATTTATGCTTTTTTGTTAATAAACTTGTTTTGCTTTCATTATAAATTATCAGCACTGGGTAATTTCAGTAAAGTGTTTGCTTGCAGTAAGCTGACAGGCTGAAATGTTATACTTCTCTGTACAGAAAGTGAACCTAATACTTTTTCTGCGAGGGTCCAGAATAGATCCCCCGAAGAAATCCCACTTGCAGACCCCTTGTACAGGAAAACACTCTAAGAGTTCCACTGAACAACTGAAGAACAACTGTCCTATGCTGAAAGAAGCTAAGCCCACACCTGTCCAGCCCACGTTAATACAGTTGTTCTTAACATAGGATCCCAAGAGGTACCTGCAAGTCTCCTGATTAATTTTGAGGGGGCCTGACCCATTGGAGGTGGACATAGAATTTGCTGAAGCTGCCAAGGGAAATGGCAAAGAATGCACTTGGTGGATAGACAATGGTGTAGAGATTTCTTTGGTCAGAGAAAGCACAAACAGGCAGACATGTTCCCCACGGAGAATGCAGAACTCCAAGCATTGGGGCAATGCAAATTCATTGCACCTTTGGCTAAAGTACACGTGGAGTGGGAAGATCTGGAGAGAACTTTGAGAGTTGGTGTGCTGGATAATACTCCAACAGCATTGGAGAAATGACATTTTGTCTATGTCTAAAGCAATTAATATAGTAACTCGCAGCAAAAGGAAATATTGTTCTGTGATCTCAGGAGAGGATTATGCAGAAAAAGCAGCAGCAGTGCAGGGAGGGGAGGGCCCCAACCTCAGCTCAGTAGGAGAAAGCAATGTGCAAAGCAGAGGACAGCAGCAAGCATACAGAGCTAAAGAGGGTGAGGGGAGTTATCCAGTGTAACTGCAGAGGCTGTTCAGGTTGTCAACCACCAGGGTTTTGTGAGCAAGCAGAAAGTAGACCCTCTACTAGAAAGCATCTGTGGATACATATATGAGGGGACCCAGTGAGGGGAAATGGGGAAAGATTTTTTTTTTTTTTTTTTTAAGAGCAAGGGAGATTGTACAGGGAAGTCCCATGGGGAAAGATAAAAGGCCTGGGAAACCTTACAAGCAACTGGTTGTGCCTGCCCAGAATCATGGGGTGTTAATGTTGCTAGTGCATGATTGTACTTTTGCTGGTCTCTTGGGGGGCAAAAGAAGGTTTGGATACAGAATGATGTGGGAGACTATAGCAGATCTTGTGAATGATGTTGAAAGAACCTACAAGTCCCCAAGAAGTTCCTCTACAACCACTTGCTTATGATTCAGGAGGCACTTTATAGGGTAGCAATGGACATTGCGGGCCCTATGCCACGTCCTACCCAAAGGGGAAAAAATGTGTCTTGATGGTAGTGGATTTTGCACTAGCTACTCTTTAGCAGTTGTTCTAACTAAGAGATTGATTTTATGGCAAAAGCCCTCTTCACTATTTTTAACACAGTGGGTTCCCCTAAGGAGATTTTATCAGATCATGGGTCAAATTTCACATCCCAGCTATCCAGTGAATTATTATGGAAGTTGTGTGGAGTGAAACAGTTAAGGGCTGCCCTATATCACCCAGAAACAAATGGCTTGGTGGAGAGGTTTTGTGGGACACTGAAATCAATGTTAGGAATGCCCACAATGAACAAGAGAGTCAGTGATTGGGATGAAATGATAACCTGTTCTTTGTTTATAGGGAGTTTCCCCAGGAATCCTTGGGGTTTGCCACATTTGATCTTCTATATTGAAGGAAAGTGAAAGGACCCCTAGATCTCACCATGGACTCCTGGGAAGGATAGTAAGGTCAGCCTGCAAGGAGTAACCATGTTGGGCAAAGCCAGGGTGAGGTTTGTGGGCTGCCAGCAGGCTGTTTGGGTCAGAGCTCTGAACCAAAACTGCACAGCCACAAGACACCCACAAGGCTGACACTGACTGAACCCATGACTGGCCTTGGTGAACCCCTAAACATCACAGTCCCCAAGAGTATTTTTCTCTGTGTACATAAAACACCTGCACTACACTACAGTCAGTTATTGTGGACACTTAATGTTATCTCTAGAGTTAATGAAAGATAAGTAAATTAAAATAGAACTGACATAATTAGGGCTGTCAAGCAATTAAAAATTAATCATGATTAATCATACTGTTAAACAATAATAGAATATCATTTATTTAAATATTTTTGGATTTTTCTACATTTTCAAATTTATTGATTTAAATTACAACACAGAATACAAAGTGTACCTTGCTCACTTTATATTTATTTTTATTACAAATATTTGCACTATAAAAAACAAAATAGTATCTTTCAATTCACCTAATACAAGTACTGTAGTGCAATCTCTTTATCATGAAAGTTGAACTTACAAATGTAGAATTATGTACAAAAAAAACCTGCATTCAAAAATAAAACAATGTAAAACTTTAAAGCCTACAAGTCCACTCAGTCCTACTTCAGCCAAATCACTCAGACAAACAAGATTGGTTACAATTTGCAGGCGATAATGCTACTTGCTTCTTTTTTACAACGTCACCTGAAAGTGAGCACAGGTGTTTGCATGGTACTGTTGTAGCCAGTATTGCAAGAGATTTACGTGACAGATGTGCTAAAGATTCATATGTCCCTTCATGTTTCAACCACCATTCCAGGGGACATGCGTCCATGCTGATGATGAATTCTGCTTTTTAACAATCCAAAGCAGATCGGACCAATGCAAATTCATTTTCATCATCTGAGTCGGATGCCACCAACAGAAGGTTGATTTTCATTTTTGGTGGTTCGAGTTCCGTAGTTTCCTCATCTGAGTGTTGCTCTTTCAAGACTTCTGGAAGCATAATAAACACCTCATCCCTGTCATATTTTGGACGGTACTTCAGATTCTTAAACTTTGGGTCAAGTGCTGTAGCTATTTTTAGAAATTTCACATTGGTACTTTCTTTGCGCTTTGTCAAATCTGCTGTGAAAGTGTTCTTAAAATGAACAAGTGCTGGATAATCATCCAAGACTGCTATAACATGAAATATATGGCAGAATGTAGGTAAAACAGAACAGGAGACATAATTCTCCCCCAAGGAGTTCAGTCACAAATGTAATTAGCTCATTATTTTTTTAGTGAGCATCATCAGCATGGAAGCATATCCTCTGGAATGGTGGCCGAAGCATGAAGGGGCATACGAATGTTTAGCATATCTGGCATGGAAACACCTAGCAATGCAGACTACAAAAGTGCCATTAAAACACCTATTCTCACTTACAGGTGGCACTGTAAATAAGAAGCAGGCAGCAGTACCTCCAGTAAATGTAAACGAACTTGTTTGTCTTAGTGATTGGCTGAACAAAAAGTAGGGCTGAGTAGACTTGTAGGCTGTAGAGTTTTATATTGTTTTGCTTTTGAATGCAGTTATGTAACAAAAAAAAATCTACATTTGTGAGTTACACTTTCATAATAAAGAGATTGCACTTCAGTATCTGTATGAGATTACTACTTCTTTTATCATTTTTACAGGGCAAATATTTGTAATCGTATATATAATAAAATGAGCACTGTAACTTTGTATTCTGTATTGTAATATAAATCAATATATAGTATTTGAAAATGTAGAAAGTCAGGCAAAAATATTTAATTTCAATTGGTATTATATTGTGTAACAGTGTGATTAATTTGTTAATCACGATTAATGAGTTAATCGCGTGAATTAACTGTGATTAATCGTCAGCCCTAAATATAATCACTAAAAATTATACCAAGAAGTGCTAACCAGCATCTTTCTAAAAGGCAGACCATCCCTCCGCCCCACAAACACCATGCTAAAAAGCTAAGATGATGGATTTAAAAGCACAGACTTAGAACCGAGTTTTATATTTTCTGTGAAATATTGGCCCAAATCCCATACTTTGTGAAAAGCCACCATGGTCAGATTAAGTGAGTTACAAGGAAATATTTTGACAGCTGATTTTGTAGTTGACAGTTATGACTGAGATTTTAATGTACAACACTGATGTTGACAAAGCTAAAACTATTGTTTTGGTTTAGTTATCAACATTTTATGTAAACAATTCTATTGCTATAAACACAAATCGTTAAAGCAACTAAATTTAGCAGATAAAGAAAACATAGCGTGTTACAATTGAACTTCCCAGTTACAACAACGCTGAATTAAAGGATGGGATGGGAAACTGCCTAAACTCTCCTTAATTTCAGTAACACATTATGCAAACTATTTTTGTTATGTAAGGTTTTGAATTATATTAATTATAAGGTGTGACCAACAAATCAATATTTTTTTTACTGGGAAAGTTATGATGCAAGGTAATTTAACTTTATTTTTGTGTATTTACTAAAAATAAATTGTTACTAAGCATTTACCCCTTCTCTCTAGTTAGCTGTTTATTGCAAAAGCAAAGCTGTTTATTGCTTTTACTTCATTTTACCATTTTCTCAAAAGCTTCCTAGGAATTTTAATGGTACAACTTAACACCTCAGTGTTGCCTTCCAACCCACCACAACACAATTCTGCTCAAACTTCCCTGCCCTTGCAGCGATTATACAACAGGAATGTAATACTCCTATAAGCAGTGACATGCTGTTTCATGCTTGGATCATCAGAGGACTCATGACATTTCCACTGACAAGGAAGTAGAGAATTTCAAAGTCACTTTTGAAACTACATGGGAGCACAAGTATCATTGTCTTAGCATAACAATGACCGTGTTCTCTAGTTTGAGTTGTGCTAATAATTCAACATTTAGTTTTCTATTATGTTTAGACTAAAATCTCAGCTTTGGTGTAAAGTTGTAGAAATTACTAATTTTCATTAAGTTTGGAGTCCTAGGTAAACAAAAACAAAATGAAAAAAAGACTGGAAAGGCAGAGTGATTAGAGCACAGAACATTGAGTTGAAGGATGATCTTGTGCTTTAAGACACTAACCTGAGATTCCAAGAATCAGTGCCTAGTTCTGTCAGATTTCCTGTGTGACCCTGGACAAGTCACAATCTTTGTCTCTCCATTCCCTACCAGTATAATGGGGATGATAATATTTCCATTCTCCCTCTCTTATTTGTCTCATCTGTTTAGATTGCAAGCTTTCCAGGGCAGAGACCATCTCTTGTTAAATACATATACTGGTCTTAGCACAATGGGGTCCGCATCTCAGTTGTGGCCTCTAGGTGCTATGGTAATTCAATTAAATAATAAATAATAAAATAAAATAATGAGTCAGAATAGATGGGTATTATTCCTAGCTCAGTCACTGACTTTCTGATCTGGCCTGGAAGTAACTTAATCTCATTTTCCTCGTATGGGGGTTATACTTACCCACCATTAATAAAGGTGCCTTGATATCCTCCGATAAGGTTGCTTCATTTAAGTACAAAGTACTATAAAATTGAACTTAATTTCCACTGTTTAGTCTTCTGATTCTTAGCAGATCAAAACACTACAGCTGTCTCTATCCTGCAATCACAGGGTGCAAGTGCAGCTCATGCAGACATATCTAAGCTAGCTCAGGCACTGGAGCAGTGACATTCAGGCAGCATGGGCTGTACAATCCCACATAAAACCCTGGATAATTACTCTGCTGGCTAGCCCATATTGAAGCTCATGCTGCTGTAACTTTACTGCTGTGATGCTCAACCTAGCTAGATTCCATCTAGCTCAGATATGTCTGCACAAGCTTCAAATCACACAAAAGTAGATATATCTTTAAAGTATGGAACACTAAATTAGATAAAAAGTTTTCAATGGCAAATAAAGTATACGTGAATCATTGCACTCTTTCATATCACTAAATAAGAAAAGACTTACAGCCAGAATCATTCTTGCCAGTTTCAGGCCAAGTGGGTCTGAACCAATGTCAACTAGTTTATATAATAGCTTCAGAAGTGCACTTCTTCTTTTAAATCTCTTTCCAAACATATTTCCTTCTTCCAAGGCTTGATGGAGGCTGGTGCAGGCACGACAGAGGTTTTCTATATTGTCTTCTATTTGTAGGGATGGAGAGGAAAATAAAGTTAATTATCAAGACCATCAATTCAATCAACAGATACAGACAGAACACCAAAAAGAGAAATGTTTGCAAAATACCACACCAAATAAGGTACCCAATCAATTTTGTAGTGTTCTGATACTTTAATACAAGGATTTACAAGCATTTTTATACATCAAATCATTTTTGTTACTCTTTTAAAAACAATAGCTCCTTTTAAGTCAAGTGATTCATAGAGCCAACAGCAACAAGACACATCTAAACATTTGAGGATAAATCTCAAATGAAACCTTTTTTAACTTGTTAATAAGATTGACGAAATATCAACTAAGAACACTTAACCTATGGTGAAGCTGGAAGAATTCATTAAAAAGAGTCAGTCAAATGCTACAGGCAAAAAGGAACTGAGAGCTGAAGAAAGTTATTGTGTCTATAAATCCAACCCATGGGCAGTCATGTGCTTGCTGTTGTATGGGTTTCAAAAATAGATTTATATACGAGTTTTCAGAGCTCTTACACACACCGTAGAGGTTCAAGAAGAATGCAAATGGATGTTTAAACAGGCATCCCATCTGCTACCCTGAGTGCCTCTGACTTTATTTAGGAACAACACAACAAAAACAAAACCTGCATGAAACTACCAAAAATCTCCATCCCTATCACAAGCCAATCACTCACATATAATCTACATTAGGAGAAAATAATTTACATGTCTATCTTCTAAACAGTAATTTTCTGTTTAAATATTGGATTTTTCCCCCTTAAGGTTACATCCATTTAGTATTTAAAATATATCATAAGCATACTTGAAATACAGTACTGCCATTATTCACATGTATTTGCACAGGTTGCATTTCTCAGTAGAGGCAGAGTAAAACACCAGTGATTAAAGTAGTTAGCTCAAACAAATAAAAATCAGTATCAAATTAGAAGGAAAACCTCATCTTAACTTCTGAGGTTTACCAAATTTCTCTATGAAAATGGGCTGGCTGGGTAGATGTTTTACAATATTTTTAAAGGATAAAAGGTACTCTTTCTATTTCAACTGCTAAAGAACTTTTAAAAATACAAATCAAACCATACAAACGAGGACAGGGACGGGGAAACTTTTTGGCCCGAGGGCCGCACCGGGTTTTGAAAATTGTATGGAGGGATGGTTAGGGGAGGCTGTGCCTCCTCAAACAGCCAGGCATGGCCTGGCCCCTACCCCCATCCCTCCCCCCCACCCCAAAAGACCCCCCCAGGACTCCTGCCCCATACAACCCCCCCGTTCCCTGATGCCTCCTCTCCCCCCGGGACCCCTGCCCCGTCCACCTGATCCTTGTCCCTTGACTGCCCCTGGAACCCGCACCCCAACTGCTCCCCACCACCCCATCCAACCCCCCCTTCCTGACTGCCCCCTGAGATTCCTGCACCCATTCAACTCCCCCATTCCCCTCTGACTACCCTGACTCCTATCCATACCCCTGCCTCTTGATCACCACTCCGAACTCCCTTGCCCTCTATCCAACCCCCCTCCTGCTCCCTGTCCCAACTGTCCCCGGAACTCCTGCCTCTGACTGCCCCCCGCTACCCCATCCAACCCCCCTCTCCTTCCTGATTGCTCCCCTGAAACCCCTGACCCCATTTAACACCCCTGTTCCCTGCCCTCTGACCGTCCCAACCCCTATCCACACCCCAAACTCCCCTGCCCTCTATCCAACCCCCCCTGCTACCTGCCCCTTACCGCGCTGCCTGGAGCACCTGTGGCTGGTGGCGCTACAGCTGCTCCACCCGGCTGGAGCCAGCCATGCCACAGTGCACTGGGTCAGGTCAGGCTCTGCAGCAGCTCTGCCCAGAGCATTGCACCCACGGCGCGCTGAGACTACAGGAGAGAGTGAACAGCAGGGGAGGGGCCGGGGGCTTGCCTCCCAGGCCAGGAGCTCAGGGCAGGAGGGTCCAGCGGGCCGTAGTTTGCCCACTCTGAACTAGGACCTTAATTTATGTATTTTATTATGAGAGGTTCTAGACTGACAGCAATGGAGAATAAAATGCTTTATTTATCCACAAAACAGGTACAGCTCTGGCAGCATCAGTGAAGGTTTCCCCACACTGCCTCATCAATAAGCTTCAAACCTGAACTGGAAGGATTATTCCTCTAGATGATGTGATAGTTTTTGTCTATATCATCTGATGATTGCATCTCTGGAATCTCTCTTGGGACAATTACGGCCAATTGTGATAGTAGTATCTATGCTGTGGATAGCTGTCCACTGAGAACTGGATTGAAGCTACCAATTCATTTCACAGAAGTGGAGAACTAGAGTACTTTTTCCATTGCAAAGATTTACAGCTAGTATGCTAACTTGTCCACAGCAGAAAAAGCAAGGTCATGATATATGTGATGTGAAAACAACAAATCTAAATATGCTTTTTAATCTATACACCATCTTATACCTACTGATGAAATACATTACATATTACCTACTCCTTGTGGGAGTGGGGGGTGTGTGAGCGCGCCCGTGCGCGTGTGCGCACACATACACAGATGTGAATTCCAAGGCAAAAATGTTTTTATAACAGTTAAAATTGAGATTACATATCAGTAATTTGTTAAATGTATAAATATATTACATGAATTATCCCCAAAACAAATATCATAAACACAGAACTTCCAAAGGATTCTTTAAAAGAAGTCCAATCACGTTAAGGTATGGAAATGCATAGATGATGTACCCAAACAAGATTAAATCCACCTTATAGTAACATTATGAAGTACCCATACAATGATGATTAGAGTATAATAGTATTTGTGGTCCCTAATTCAATTAAATTGATTTTTAAAGGTACATTAGATTTTCCTCCTCAATGGTGTCACCACAGGCTGGAATCATTATTGAATTTGTAACCTCACCTTTAGAGTTAAAGGTGCATTAACTGTGCATTTCCATATCTTAATACATTTGGATTTCTTTTAAGATTATATCACCAATATGTACTTCAATCATTCTCCAGTTATTCATAGTTTTTATACAGAAAACTCCTTTTTAAAATAAAAATATTAAAAATTTCATACGTGAACAATAAACAAGAAACCCAAAATAATGTTACTCCATGATAATTCTAATGATTTCAAGCTATGTAGTATCAATCTTTATGTTTTACATATTATATGTAATTTTAACTTTTTGGGCTAGATTCAGCAGTACATTCTGGCTAATTTACCCAAATCGGAAGCAGCATAAAATGATCAGAGGGTACTAGTCAGTTTCCCCCAGGTCCTACTCCCCACATTCCACTATGCACACCTCTCCCATAATTTTTCTCTCCTTCCAACCCCCATACTTCCCTACTCACACTCCTCCTCATTTCCTCTCTCCTCCTGCCACACACACACACACACTAATGTCTCCCAATTACCCTCTCCACTGAGTAGATCTAGCAGCCTAGAGCCGGCACATCCCTCTGGAACTGGTTCCTAGATGGGGGGTTCAGAGGGTGACCGTGCACCGCTGCCTCTAGGCACTGCTCCCGCAGCTCCCATTGACCTCAGTTCCCGGCCAACAGGAGCTGCAGAGTCCCCTCTCCCGCCCTGGGGCCGTACAGCTGTTCCAGCTGCTTCTGGGAGCAGTGCTGAGTGAGGGCGGGCAGGAAGCCTGCCTTAGCTCCACTGTGCTGCTGGGGGCAGCAGCCAGGAGCCCCTGGGGCCTTTTAAATCGCCCAGGCCCCTGAGAAATTGCCCTCTTTGCCCCCCACCCCACATTGGCAGGTCTGCTGTGCACTCTCTAGAAGGATCAGTCCAAATTGCAATCACTGCATTCAATGAAGCTCAAAGACTATTCTACTTCTATTCCGCAGATGACACAAGAGAAAGCAAGATCACAATTCTAATCCCATCTCTACACCAGTCAATGGAGCAGTAGTTGCATTGAGAAGTAATTATAGCTCATGAACAGCTGCATTCCATCTGCATGTTGGGGAACCGAGGGAAACAAAATACCTTGAGTAGTCCAGTTGTGCATCACCTCTGATACTGAAACTTGCAAAATGGCTAAATTAGTGAATAGAGAAGTATTTTTTTGTCTCGTAACAATCATCTGAAGGGAGTATAACAATCATAAGTGTTTGGATAACAATCAAACTCAGAATTTTTTCAAGCTCAGATTTTCAGTTTTGTACATATATTTTGAAAGAGGGGAAAACGTCTCTCTTATATTAATAAACCAACCATATGACTTAAGTAAATTCATAAGTGATTAGCCAAAAGAATTTGAAGTACAGTAGAATCTCAGAGTTACGAACACCTCAGGAATGGAAGTTGTTCGTAACTCTGAACAAAATCTTATAGACTCATAGACTCTAGGACTGGAAGGGACCTCGAGAGGTCATCAAGTCCAGTCCCCTGCCCTCATGGCAGGACCAAATACTGTCTAGACCATCCCTAATAGACATTTATCTAACCTACTCTTAAATATCTCCAGAGATGGAGATTCCACAACTTCCCTAGGCAATCTATTCCAGTGTTTAACTACCCTGACAGTTAGGAACTTTTTCCTAATGTCCAACCTAAATCTCCCTTGCTGCAGTTTAAGCCCGTTGCTTCTTGTTATAGTTCTTTCAAAAGTTTACAAATGAACATTGACTTAATACAGCTTTGAAACTTTATTATACAGAAGAAAAATGCTGCTCTCCCTTTATTTTATAGTAGTTTATGTTTAAAGCTGTACTGTATTTTTTTTTTGTTTTTTTTCTTTTTTGCCATCGTCTCTGCTGCTGCCTGAATGCATACTTCCGGTTCCATATGAGGTGTGGTTGACTAGTCAGTTTGTAACTCTGGTGTTCGTAACTCTGAGGTTCTACTCTATATGGTTGTATACAAACAAACTCTAAACAAATATTGCATTACTAATAGATCCACTCATTTAAATTATGGAATTCCTGAACTGACTTAGAAATAAATACTGTAACTGTGCAGTGAAGGCCCAAACAAAGGAAGTATAACATGGAGCTAAAAGAGGGGATGACTGCCATTCTAGCTTTAATCAACAAGAACATTAAAGATACAGAAAATTGTTACTGAGTGCTTCATAGTACTGTATTCATCTATCAATTGGTGGGAAAAGAGCAAAGACCGATTTTTAAAAAGGAGAAAATAGACTATTTAAAAAATTAAAAATATGTTCTTGTTCTAATATATGCAAGTGTAAGATCCACTTCCCATCTCTATGCTCTGAAAAAGGAGAAGCTGCTTCTTCAAAACCATCCCACTCTCCAAACCCTCTAACTAGCTGGCTTCCATTAGGCTACCTTAATTTACACTCAGAGACGGAATAGGTGGCAGTTTCAAGCTTTCTGCCCAGTGCTCTTCCTTAAATCAGCTGATGAAAGTGACATACAGGCCAAGGGCACTGGGACAGGTGGGGCCAGAAGTCATGCCTCTCCCCACTTTTTACCAGGCGTAAGGCTGAGCATCGGGGGAGGGGTGGAGAGAAGCAAGCAGAGGGCAGGATCTTGGGGGGAAGAGGTGGCAGGGGATCAGGGCCCCAAGGGAAGGGATAGTGCGAGGGTAGAGGCTTGGGGAGAAGGAGCAGTGGGGGGCAGAGCCTCGGGGAGAAGGGGTGGTGCAGGGTCAGAGTCTCAGGGGAAGGGGCAGGAGGGGGAAGGCGGAGCCACAGTTCAGGCACACACAGCCCCCCCTCACTACCACACATACTTTTAGGGACTTTCTGGTACAGGCAGAGTGTATCCTTTACTCCTAAATCAGAGGTTCTCAAACTGTGGTCTGAGGATAGTTCCCTGTAAGGTGTGCACCTGGGCTGACACACATGAGAGAATGAAGGGCCACCCATCTGATCAGTGGAGGCACAGGCATGGCTCCACTAATTAGGTGCCTGGACCCTGAAGAAGATGCACATGTAAGGTGAGGTGGTGCCTTGTGCGGAATACGGGGTAGGTGGGGTGAGAAGAGGGGTTGAGGGGAATTTGGGACATGCAGGGCTGCGGCAGCCAGAGAAAGAGGCAGGGGTAAGAAACGGGTACCAGCCTTTACGCAGCAGATGTTAAAGCTGTGGGGGGAGAGACCCCCTCCCCCCCAGCCCTAGCTCGGGGACTGCTGCAGTGCAGGAGAGAGGGAGAGACCCCCCCTCCTTCCCAGACCCAGTTCATGTGCTGCTGCGGCAGGGGAGAGAGGGCATATCCATCGCATTAGAAAGGTAAGACTACTGATATTAAAATATATATGAGTTGGGCACTTTTATTTGAAGAATAAAAAAATGTTAATTATTACCTAGATTTTTTTTTATATATAGTGCTTTTATCCAAAGCGCTTTACAATAGTTAGCTAACGGTACAAACAACATTTGGAAAGATCATTAAGTGGTCCGCTGTGAATCTCAGCAATTTTCAAGTGGTCTGCAGAAAAAATAATCTGAGAACCACTGTTCTAAATGATTAAGCATTTTGAGCCATTTTCTCCATTGCCTTCCTTATTTACACGTGTGCAAAGTTTGTTAAAACAATATTCTGATTTTACAGTATTTTACACACAAGGTTGCCCAAGTGTAAATGCAGCACAAAATAAGGCATTTTAACGTTATACACATGTTTAACCTGCCTGTGAAAGATAACAAGGGTGTCTTCATATACTCCAACTGAGATAATGGAATTTTAAAATTCCATTAAGGAAAGAAATTAACAACAATTTTGTATAAAAGCAACTTTAAGTGGTTTGACTTGCATGTGAGTCATGAGTGAGGAAATTTAAAATTAAGCCTTCCTCGCCATACTCAATTTGCTCTGTAAAATGTGTATTCACTATTACTGAAATATCCAAGAAATATTACCTACCATTCTCTAATTCATATACAATTGGTACAATCTTTACATTCCAGTAGTTTTCTTCCTCTTCTGTTTCATTTACTCTTGAGTCATTCTCTGAGCCTTCAAAGTACATTTAAAACATAATCATATATTAGGTGGAGGTTTTAACTGCAACACAAATGAACTTTTACAAGTATTTTATGCACCAGGTTAACTGAAAACGTTGCAATTTGCTAACTTCTGATTTGTCCCCCAATCCCAATTTTTTAAATTTAAACTTTCTCAGAAATAAACCCTTCAAACAGAAATCAGATTGGATGCCCTTCTAAAAGGTATGCTCTTGTTCAATCAGAAGCCGAGGATCAAGATCAAGCCTTGATAAAGCAGCACTGGTGAAATTTTATGGCCTGTGTTATACAAGTCAAACAGTATTATCATAATGGTTCTTTCTGGCCTTAAGATCTATGACTCTATTGACTAAATTTGCAAAATTGTGGCAAATAACTTATTATAGCATTATTATAATAGTGGCCAGATGTCTTATATGATTACAGGGATATAAGGTTGAAGTACGAATGAAGGAAGGACCATTTTTCTCAACTCAGATATCCCACTCTTTACACTCTCCATCCAAAATCTAGCAGAATAACCTGGACTAGGAATAATATGCCTTCACATGATCTGTACAGTGTTAATTATAGCCAGCTGATCAGAATGCTCAAGAGAGAGAGTTTGATAGTGTTATCACTTTTGGCTCAAGCAGTTAGCAAATATTGTCTATGTCACAGGTTGTTAGAAAAAATTTATGAGAATAATGTATATTCTTTGAGGCAAATCATTATTTACAAATGTTAGCCAATACATATATGTTGGGCATTTATAAATGTATACTCTATTAATACCATGCAATTAATACCTGTTAAAGTGGTGTATACAATGCCTAACATATATGTATTGGCTAACATTTGTAAATAATGATTGCCTCAAAGAATATACATTATTCTCATAAATTTTTTCTAATAACCTGTGACAGCAAATATTGTCTAACTATATATATATTTATAAGTGGTGGGAAGTTATGTTAACTGAATGTATTATGCTCTCCCAACAATTCTGTTCACCCATGTCAACAAAGCTGAAGTCAGCTTTGGACTTGGAAAATAAGAAACTTGTCAAAGGCAAAATACATTAATGTTTTGCCCTAGTACAAACTGGGGAGGTACCTTCACAGACTAGTATGTGGAGACTACTAGTATCCAAAAGAAAGATAAGGAAGGTACAGAATAACTGTGACAAACTGGTGGGTTGGATTTCAGTGATGTGTAGAGAGTTCTGTAACTTGTAAAATTGTAAAGAACTGGGTAACAGGGCAACAAAATGGCAGGAAAATTCAATTTTGATAAGTGCAAACTAATGCACATTAGAAAACAAAATCCCAACCGTGCATTCAAAATGATGGGATCTAAATTAACTGTTCAAGATCTTTCTTGAGTTGTGAGTCATCATAGCTAGTTCTCTGAAAATATCTGCTCAACATGCAGCAGCAGTCAAAAAACTAACAGAATGTTAGTCAGTTAGGCCAGATCAGATAAGAAACATGCACATAAAAAAGAATCTGATACATCAGAAAAGGGCAGACAAATAAACAGTGACAAGTTTTTAAAGTGCTTGTACACAAATGCTAGAAGTCTAATAAGATGGGTGAACTAGAGTGCCTCGTGTTAAAAGAGGATATTGATATAATAGGCATCACAGAAACATGGTGGAGTAGGGATAATCAATGGGACACAATCATTCCGGGGTACAAAAATATATCAGAATGACAGAACAGGTTGTGTGGAGGGCAGAGGGGAAGGTGTGGTAACACTATATGTGAAAGAAAATGTAGAATCAAATGAACTAGAAATCTTAAATGAATCCACATGTTTCATAGCATCTCTATGGATATTAATTTCATGCTCTAATAAGAATATAACAGTAGGGATCTATTATCCACCACCTGACCAGGATAGTGATACTGACAATGAAATACTAAGGAAGATTAGAGAGGCTATCAAAATAAAGAACTCAATAATAGTGGGGGATTTCAGTTATCCCCATATTGACTGGGAACATCTCACCTCAGGAGGAAATGCAGAGACAAAATTTCTCGATACTCTAAATGACTGCTCCTTGGAGCAGCTGGTACAGGAACTCACAAAGGGAGAGGCAATTCTCGATTTAGTCCTGAGTGGAGTGCAGGATCTGGTTCAAGAGGCAACTATAACAGGACTGCTTGGAAATAGTGACCATAATATCATAACATTTAACATTCCTGTGATGGGAAGAACATCTCAACAACCCAACACTGTGGCATTTAATTTCAGAAAGGGGAACTATGCAAAAATGAGGTTAGTTAAATAGAAATTAAAACATACAGTGACTAGAGCGAAATCCCTGCAAGCTGCATGGACACTTTTCAAAGACATTATAATAGAGGCCTGTAGTGTGGCGGCCTGGCCCCTAGCCGCCCCAGAGGAAGAAGAGCCCAGCCGGAGGCTGGACTGGGCGGAGCTAAAGAGCTCTGAGCCCGCCCCGCAAAGGATCAGGTGCTGACCCGGAACAATAAAGGCAGGCCCTCAGAGCTCAATCAGAGGCCAGCAGCCGGAGCGAGCAGATGTCCCTCAGGGAGCTCAGGACTGGGACACTCCCGCGGCCAAGGGTAGCCACCCAGAGTGGCCCAAGCTGCCCCGCGCCCGCTATCCAGAGGGGCCGCCGGAGCTTCCCTGCGCCTTCTACCTGGAGGAGCCGCCAGAGCTACCCTGGACCGACTTCCTGGAGGAGTTGCCGGACCTACCACCAAGCCCCGGCCGTGACGAACCCATGACCTGGACCCTGCAGAGGACCATCCCAGGATCCAGGTAGGCCCCGAGGGGGAGTCTGGAAGTAGCCCAGGGGCAGCTGACCCTAATCTGGCTGCAGCACACACAGAGCCAATGTCTGTGTGTTGCGGCCAGGATCCCCACTGACACAGCAGCAGCTTGCCTGCCGCTGTTAGGGCCCCGGGCTGGGACACAGAGGAGTGGGCAGGCCTGTGTCCCCCCCTGCCACCCCACTTACGGGTGGCAGTCTGCCCCTCGCCCCAATGCTCAGGCCTAGGGCCTGGGCTTATATACTGAACTGTTTGCTCAGCCCCTGCCTGAGGGTCTGAGCCCTGACTTGTTGTTTGCTGCCCCGCCCTGAGCTAGGGCCTGGGCTTATATACTGAGCTTCGTGGCTCAGCCCCTGCCTGAGGGTCTGAGCTATACTGAACTGTTTGCTCAGCCCCTGCTTGAGGGTCAGAGCCCTGACTTGTTGTTTGGTGCCCTGCCCTGCCCTAGGGCTTGGGCTTAATAGACTGAACTGTTGGCTCAGCCTCTGCCTGAGGGTCTGTGCCCTGACTTGCTGTTTGCTGCCCCAGGTAGTGGGGCGGCCTGGCTCCCAGCCGCCCCAGAGAGGGACGAACCCCAACAGCGCACGCTTACATGGCCCAACTTGAATGTATAACCCAAATTAAAAAACACAGTAAAAGAACGAAAGAAGAGCCACCGTGGCTTAACAACCACGTAAAAGAAGCAGTGAGAAACAAAAAGGCATCTTTCAAAAAGTGGAAGTCAAATCCTAGTGAGGTAAATAGAAAGGAGCATAAACACTGCCAAATTAAGTGTAAAAATGTAATAAGAAAAGCCAAAAAAGGAGTTTGAAGAACAGCTAGCCAAAAACTCAAAAAGTAATAAAATGTTTTTTGAGTACATCAGAAGCAGGAAGCTAAACAATCAATCAGTGGGACCCCTGGACGATCGAGATACAAAAGGAGCACTTAAAGATGATAAAGTCATTCCAGAGAAACTAAATGAATTCTTGGCTTCAGTCTTCACGGCTGAGGATGTTAGGGAGATTCCCAAACCTGAGCCATCCTTTGTAGGTGACAAATCAGAGGAATTGTCACAGATTGAAGTGTCACTAGAGGTGGTTTTGGAATTAATTGATAAACAGTAACAAGTCACCGGGACCAGATGGCATTCACCCAAGAATTCTGAAAGAACTCAAATGTGAAAATGCGGAACGGTTAACTATGGTTTGTAACCTGTCCTTTAAATCAGCTTCTGTACCCAGTGACTGGAAGATAGCTAATGTAACACCAATATTTAAAAAGGGCTCTAGAGGTTATCCTGGCAATTACAGACCAGTAAGTCTATTGTCGCTACCGGGCAAATCAGCTGAAACAATAGTAAAGAATAAAATGGTCAGACACATAGAAGAACATAAATTGTTGGGGAAAAGTCAACATGGTTTCTGTAAAGGGAAATCACGTTTTACTAATCTATTAGAGTTCTTTGAAGGGGTCAACAAACATATAGACAAGGGGGATGCAGTGGACATAGTATACTTAGATTTCCAGAAAGCCTGTGACAAGGTCCCTCACCAAAGGCTCTTATGTAAATTAAGTTGTCATGGATTGAGAACTGGTTAAAAAGACAGGGAACAAAGGGTAAGAATAAATGGTAAATTTTCAGAATGGAGAGGGGTAACTAATGGTGTTCCCCAAGGGTCAGTCCTAGGACCAATCCTATTCAACTTATTCATAAATGATCTGGAGAAAGGGGTGAACGGTGAGGTGGCAAAGTTTGCAGATGATACTAAACTGCTCAAGTTAGTTTAGACCAAAGCAGACTGTGAAGAACTTCAAAAAGATCTCACAAAACTAAGTGATTGGGCAACAAAATGGCAAATGAAATTTAACGTGGATAAATGTGAAGTAATGCACATTAGAAAACTATACATACAATATGATGGGGGTCTATATTAAATACAACTAATCAGGAAAGAGATCTTGCAGTCATCGTGGATAGTTCTCAGAAGACCTCCGCGCAGTGTGCAACGGCAGTCAAAAAAGCAAACAGGATGCTAGGAATCATTCAAAAAGGGATAGAGAATAAGACAGAGAATATCTTATTGCCCTTATATAAACTGATGGTATGCCCACATCTTGAATACTGTGTACAGATGTGGTCTCCGCACCTCAAAAAAGATATACTGGCATTAGAAAAGGTTCAGAGAAGGGCAACTAAAATGATTAGGGGTTTGCAACAGGTCCCATATGAGGAGAAATTAAAGAGGCTAGGACTTTTCAGCTTGGAAAAGAGGAGACTAAGGGGGGATATGATAGAGGTATGTAAAATCATGAGTGATGTGGAGAAAGTGAATAAGGAAAAGCTATTTACTTGTTCCCATAATATAAGAACTAGGGGCCACCAACTGAAATTAAGGGACAGCAGGTTTAAAACAAATAAAAGGAAGTTGTTCTTCACACAGTGCCCAGTCAATCTGTGGAACTCCTTGCCTGAGGTGGTTATGAAGGCTAGGACTATAACAAGGTTTAAAAGAGAACTAGATAAATTCGTGGAAGTTAAGTTCATGAATGGCTATTAGCCAGGATGGGCAAGGAATGGTGTCCCTAGCCTCTGTTCGTGAGAGGGTGGAGATGAATGGCGGGAGAGATATCATTTGATCGTTACCTGTTAGGTTTATTCCCTCTGGGACACCTGGCATTGGCCACTGTTGGCAGACAGGATACTGGGCTGGATAGACCTTTGGTCTGACCCAGTATGGTCATTTTTATGTTGTTAATGTTAGGAACGGGATAAATAATATGACACATAATACCACTATATAAATCCATGGTACACTCACACTTTGAATACCATGTGGAGTTCTGGTCACCCTCTCTGAAAGAGAGAGACATTAGAATTGGAAAAGGTACAGAGAAAGGTAACAAAAATAATTAGGATATGAATAGCTTCCATAGAAAGATGGATGAAAAAGACTGAGACTCTTCAACTTGGAGAAGAGACAGCTGAGGTGGGGGATATGATTGAGGTCTATAAAATCATGAATAGTGTGGAAAAAGTGAATAGGTGAGTGTTATTTACCCCTTCACATAACACAAGACCCTAGGGTCACCCCATGAAATTAGTAGGGAGCAGATTTAAAACAAACACAAGGAAGTACTGCTTCACACAGCACACAACCTGTGGAACTTATTGCCAGGGAATATTGTGAAGGCCAGAAATATAACTAGGTTCAAAAAAGAATTTGATACATTCATGGATGATAGTGGCCATTGATGGATCTATGGTCAGTGATGCAATCCCATACTCTGGGTGTCCCAAAATCTCTGACTGGCAGAAACTGGGACTGGACAACGGGGGATGGCTCATCTGATAATTGCCTTGTTTTATTCATTCCCTTTCAATCATCTGGCACTGGCCACAGATGGAAGACATCCCTGCCACCCTACAGCTCTGTTTCTGACTGGCCTGGCAATGAGGCCTGCATTTTGGGTGCTGGCTCCTGTCATTTTACTATTTTACTCCAAAAATGAACTTAACTGCTTCTTATGTTTATCCTGAATGAAAGGTAGCTGTAATGCCCACTGGCTTCATTGAGGTTTCACCCAACTTCCATTATAACAGTATATATCCAAAAAACAGATGAGACACACAAATGTTAGGTTTTTGATATCAAGATATATCTTCACATTACAGCACACAATATAAATGTTTCTCTCCCTGAGACTTAAGCTAAGTGGAGTGTGTCTTTGGTGGTGGTGGCATAGTTGCTTTCTGGAGTACCTCAAAACTGAAGTGGATATTTTCAAAAGTACCTCAGGGATTTAGAAACACAAGTCTCACTGATTTTCAATGGGATTTGTGCTCCTAAATCCCTTAGGTGCTTTTGAAAATCTTATTACTAGCTCCAATGGCAACATCTTGAAGGCAGCAGTTGGCTTATTCTACAGGAAACAGGAAAAGGTTCAGAAAGGATGACTGCTAAAGGAGAGAAGAGGATTCTGTGAGGATTAAAAAAAATCATGTTACTAAGGCTCCTGAAAATTTTCTCGTACCTTTTTATTGGCTAGTTTCAAGGTGAACAATCTGTAGTATATTATTTTAGCTAATGGTGAACCTCAAATATCTGAGAATTTTCAAACATAATATTTTGTCTCCTTTCCTCCATTAACATAAAATATCATTAAAATACTATCCACAGCCCAGAGGAGTGCTATCAAACAAGTGGAAACTGAATTTTGAATTAAGTTTTTTCACTTCTCAAATTGACAGGAATTACAAGCAGTGTGAAGGTGGGGCACTTGGTTCCTAGGGGAATTTTGGGAAAAAATAACTCTAAATTGGTTTACAGAAGCGTCAATTGACCAGAGGCATAAGTCACTGAGTTCCAATCCTCTTGGCCAGAGAAAAACACTGAGAAGGTAGTGGGGACCATCCTTAAACAAAGAGTAGAATGTACATAATTACAACCAAAACCTAAACTTGATCTCCATGAAGGTGCAGTGAGTTCTACCAAATTCTCTGCAGATGTGAAGCCTGCAGTCTAGACTCCATCAGATTGTCCCACATCTTCTGGCCATTATGAAGAAGGGCCGGACTGGTCAGATCCCATGAGCTAAGAACACCCCCAGCATGGGGAAGTTCTTAGCTGGTACAGTGACTGTTCCAAGGCCCGCTGACGTCAGTGGGAGCCTTTCTATTGACTTCACTGGGCTTTGGATCAGGTCCATAGAGAGAGTTCCTCCCTTATCACCCTTGCACAGAGAATGAGACAGGGTGGAGAGGAACACCAATAAGTGTTCTGGCTGTTCTCTCCTGGTGGACAGCCTCTTAGGGATAGTGTAGAGCAGTCTGCCTGCACTCTGCAAAGCAGAGAGACTAGATGTAACAGGAAATGTGGGCCACTATATTTAGTAAATCATGTGGCATGTTCCTCTTATTCCAAGATTATTCAAACTCTGTTGTAAATCAGTCTTTTTATCTGAATGTTTTAATCACAGAATCCAAGGAAACAGTTTCAATAAATTTCTAGTTCAAGATTACTTGCGGGGTTTACTTTAAAAAAAAAAAATAGCTGGAAGACAAAGTTCAGACATTACTTTGTTGAATAAAGTGATCCAATCTGTGAATACCAGAGTATTAGACAGACAACGTGGGTGAGGTAATATATTTTATTGGCCTAACTTCTGTTGGTGAAAGAGACAAGCTGTTAAGCTATACAGAGCTCTTTTTCAGGTCTGGAAAAGGTACTCAGGGTATGTCTACACTACGGGATTATTCCAATTTTACGGAAACCGTTTTTTGGAAACAGATTGTATAAAGTCGAGTGCACGCGGCCACACGAAGCACATTAATTCAGTGGCATGCATCCATGTACCGAGGCTAGCGTCGATTTCCGGAGCATTGCACTGTGGGTAGCTATCCCATAGCTATCCCATAGTTCCCACAGTTTCCCCCGCCCATTGGAATTCTGAGATCCCAATGCCTGATGGGGCAAAAACAGTGTTGTGGGTGATTCTGGGTAAATGTCATCACTTAATCCTCCCTCCATGAAAGCAATGGCAGACAATCATTTCGTGCCCTTTTCCCTGGATTGCCTGGACAGACGCCATAGCATGGCAACCACTGAGCCCGTTCAGACTTTTTTCTCTGTCACCGTATGTCTACAGGATGTTGCTAACAGACGCGGTACTGCAGCGCTACACAGCAGCATCCCCTTGCCTTTTGTAAGTTAGCAAAGACTGTTACCAGCCATACTGTACCGTCTGCTGCTTTGCAAGTTGACAATGATGGTTACCAGTTATACTGTACCATCTGCTGCTGTCATGGGTGCTCCTGGCCGGTCTCGGTGAGGTCGGCCGATGGGGGCATGGACAAAAATGGGAATGACTCCCCAGGTCATTCTCTTCTTTAAATTTTGTCTAAAGGAAGAGTCAGCCCTGCCTAGAATATCAGGCAAGCCTACTAAAGAACCAGAGAGGCAAATGGCTGCTCTGGGTCAGAGCCCCAGACACCCTGCAGAAATGATGAGCTGTATGCCATTCTAGGGGGTGCCCCTGCAACAACCCCTCCGTGGCAGTTATCCTCCCATTTGTGTGATGAAGTAATAAAGAATGCATGAATTTGAAACAACACTGACTTTATTGCCTCTGCAAGCAGAGATCAAAGGGGGGAGGGGAGGGCAGCCTCCAGCTGCTATGATATTCCAGGCAGGACTGAATCTCCATTAGACAAAGCTTAAAGAAGGGAATGACCAGGAGTCTTTCCCTTTTTGCCCAGGCGCCCCTGGCCGACCTCACCGAGGCCAGCCAGGAGCACTCACGGGATGACAATGACAGATATCAGTCATACTGAACCATCTGCCGTCCGGAAGGGAAGTGGATGCTGGTGTTCAGCGCTGCAGCACCTCGTCTGCCAGCAGCATCCAATAGACATATGGTGACACTGAAAAAAGGTGAGAGGATTTTTTTCCCTTTGCTTTCGGGGGCGGGGAGGGGCAGGGAGTGACGACATATACCTTGAACCACCTGTGACAATGTTTTTGACCCTTCAGGCTTTGGGAACTCAGCCAAGAATTCAAATGGTTTTCAGAGAGTGCAGGAACTGTGCGATAGCTACAGCTGTCAGTTGCCCCTCCCTCCATGAGCATCCATTTCATTCTTTGGCTTTCTGGTACACTTGTCTCAGCTCCTTTTATTTTGAAATAAAAGGCTTCGTTGTGTGGACGGGTGCAGCATTAATTCAGTTTAACGCTGCTAAATTAGAAATAAACTCGTAGTGTAGACCAGGCCTTAGTGTCATAGCTAAATACAAGGTGAAACAGACTCTTTAACATAAGTAGTTAACACATATTCTAAGGGACCATTCAAAGCAATTTATCCCATTAATACCCTTGAAGTCATAGGATAAAAAAGGGGGGCGAGTGACTACTACAACAACCTGTAAACCATTAAACCATAATTCCAGTGTCTTTATAAAGACACTGATTTTTAGTGTCTAGCAGTTAGGAATTTAAGCTTCCAGGCTTATCTTTTGACAGCATTGTGCAGGTTTCCTTTGAGGATGAGGACTGAGGGGTCAGATATGGAGTGATCATTTTGTGAAAAGCATTCACCCATGGGTGATAGGGAATTTTATCTTTTATCACTTTTCTGCGAGAGTTCATTTAAGAGCATAGTGAATGTCTGGTTTCACCCACGAAGCTCTTATTGTGACATTCAGCACACTGAATGAGGTATACCATGCCTTATGATAGGCATGTGCAACACCCATGGATCTTGAAAAGTGTGTTGTGGGGGAGAGGTACTGATTATTGTAGCAGTGGAGACAGGGCTGCCCGGGGGGAAGTGGGACAATTTGCCCCAGACCCCAGGCGACCCCACAAGAATATAGTATTCTATAGTATTGCAACTTTTTTTTTTTTAAATGGAAGAGGCCCCTGAAACTGCTTTGCCCCAGGCCCCCTGAATCCTCTGCGCAGCCCTGAGTGGAGATATGACAGTGGGTATTATGTGTGTTATGGCAGGGTCAGAGGAGGGGGTGCAGGAAAAATTCCTTTCAGGATGTGGCCACCCTAAAGTGTGGGTTGTAATTGCTGAATAATACCCCATATGTGTTCCAGTGTGGGGTAGTGGGTGACAACAATGGGTATGGAGTCAAAGAGGTTTTTTCCCCTATTGAAGTACACTCTCTCAGGGTATCTGGATGGCCAGTTCCATGATGCAATCTACTTCTCTGGTGGAGTGGCCTTGTTTGAAGGCAGTTTTAAGTGTGTATCACAGACTTTCTTCTCAGAGCATATTCTGTGTTATGTACAGCCAGGCCTTCAGATAACAGATTTTTTGGTGTGTTTGGAGTGGTTTCTGGATCTGTAAATGTGTTAACTACTTATGCTAAACAATCTGTTCCAACATGTACTTAGCTATGACATTCTGAGTATCCTTCCCAGACCTGAAGAAGAGCTCTTCGTAGCTTGAAAACTTGACTCTTTCACCAACAGAAGTTGGTACAATAAAAAACATTACCTCACTTTCTTTGTCTCTCTAATATTCTGGGACCAACGTGGCTATGGTGACATTGTAAACACCAGAGCATGTATAATTTTATTTGACAGACTCCTTACCTGATCAGAAACTGTGTTTCCTGACAGCATGTGCAAACTAATGTATAAATCTTAGTGTAGTAATTATTTTACAAGAACAGAATATACAATATAATGATAATGTATGAGTTAAGAGGCTTTCTTCCTGGGATCAGTGTCTCAAGTCTTAAATCTATGCATCTGTGTTGAGAGCATTTGGTTGGGTGAAACAAGGAGGATTAAGATTTATAAAACTGACCATTTTAAATGGCTTAACTTTTAAAAATCCAAGTTCTGTAGCTTAATTTTGACTATTCAATGGACCCATTGTAAAATTTATTTATAATATCTATTTCTAGGGCTTATGTAAAATGGCTGCTGTTTCATGTGACATATACTGGACAGATAGGATTTTTTTTAAACATATTTCTTTTGCAGACTTTTTTCATTTTCAAGTGAAATGAGCTGATAGTATTGTTTAGGTTCCAAACAACAAGTAGCTCAATTAATAAAACACTGCACAGAATTTGCCATGAAGAGAAGCTCTGCTCTGAACAATGTAAGAGAACAGAGGTGAAATATGAGTATTAGAAAAGCTCACAGTGCTGCTTCCTGCCACAGTAATGCAGATGAATTACTTCCCCCTCCTTATGATTCTTACACCCCAGTCCTGAATTCACATAAAAACCTTGATCTTGCAAGAATGCATGCAGCAACTTTATACACCTGATTAATCCCAATGAATAAGATTATTTGCGTGCATGTTTGCAGTGTGAGGGTAAAAGTTCACACTAAAAACTAAAATATACTGTAAAGCTAAAATGCTATTCGGAGCACAAAAAGTAGTTTCTTAAATCTCTCATACACCAAAAAAATATGGAATCCAAAAACCAAAAGTCATATCATTACAACCAGGTATTTTCATACTATATGTTTCCACAATACCTCTTGAACCCCCCTGAAAAAAAAATCAGAAGTAGCCTTTCACATGCAATATTAATTCAAACAACATAAATTAGAAGCACAAAATGTTGTGATTATTAAAAAAGGCAACAATAAACATTGTATTTCTCGGTCTTGGAAGATTTTTTTTAAAAAGTGTTGGTGAAAATTAAGAGTTTTAGTTGCAGTACTTTAGTGATGGTCCTTAAACGTCTAACTCTGTAAATTATGATTCAACAGGATACCAATACCCAAGCAAAAAAGTTCAGCAAAAAAGTTGACTGTCTCAGTGGTTTATAGGTCTCAACCACAGCTTTGCATTCTGGTCACAAAAAAAAAAAAAAGACATTAATCATCTACATTTATTGGTTGCTGTTTTTAGCAGGTAAATACAAGAGCCTTAGCAACACTGAGCTTTAGAAAGCTACACAGTACCTGATTAATCTTTTTAGCCTCTTTACAGAATACCCTCTGTCAAGCACACTAAACTTAAAATATACTATTTCCTTTCTAAAATGTTAGTTAAAAGTGTAGTGCTGAAGTCATATTTGAAAATATCTACATTTTAGTAAGAGATTTTTTTTGTTTTACATTTCCCTCCTGATGTGTACATCTGAAAAATAGCTTTAAAAACAGCAAAACAGCTGCTGTAGGTTTACCAGGTATTTGTGACTGTACACTTTTAGCTTATATTTTAAAAATATTATAAGATAAATGTTATTTATTGAATATCTGATACACAACTACAATACAATTCACATGCACAGAAAAAAAAAGCTGAGGTCCATAACCATAGCTAGTGTAAATTGGTATAGCCTCTTTCTGCCTTAGGTATTCATATCCTTTACAAATTCCTGGTCCAAATTCTCAAGGCAAAATATAAGAAAATTAGTACTTCTAAGTAAGGAAACATCGGGAAATCATGCTTAATGACTTTTAGAGCCAATCTATTAAATCTCAAATATTATTCTTGATTTACAAAAAAAATTAACATTTTTTTAAAAAGCACTGTCCAGTGATGCATAAAGAAATGAAAAAAGGGAAACAGAAATTGGATGATTTCTGCTTGTGTGAACTTCACATCTGCAAATGCAAGTAAGTGTTGTAAGCAAAGAAAAAACAAGAACAGAAAAATGAATTGAGAAGAAAATTAAAAATATTGTACCTGCTTTGCTTCCTGATGTATTCCAGCTAATCCTGCTTAGATTTGATGAAGCCCTGTCTCCGTTTTTAATTTGGTCACTAAAAAAAAAAAAAAAAAAAAGGCACACAAAAAAAATATTACTGAAGGACAATAACCAAAATATTTCCTTCTCCAAATGCAATACATAAAAGAACACTGTACACTATAATTAATAAGTCAATATATTTTTACAGTTTCCAATTACATTATTATTTTGCCCATTTATACAACCCAATTCTGTTTAAATATAAAACTTTCCATGACATTTAAAAAGGAAAACTACAAAAACAATGACACATTTACACCACAAGATGTCACTATTATGGAACGCAAAAACTGATGTGTTTCTATTTGCAGACATAAAAATGAAAGCCGAAGAAACAGACACTTCATAGATCTACTTTTTATTGTTATCAAACTAAATGTGGACTCTTCTAATTTTAAACTTGTAAATTCAGCATTTTACAGATCCTTAATACAGTGAATGATAGAGTGATTTTTGTTTATCAAAATAATTTATGTGCTCAAAAATTTTATTGAATAGCATTCTTCAAAGACAAGGGGGAACGACTTAGTTGATCAACATTCCTCAGTGAAAAAGTTCTAATTTCCAAGTGTTCTGGAGAGCTATGGCTCATTGCATATAATGACTGTTCTTTGTTGTCCATATACTACCGTAACCGCACCACCTAGCCCTTGGTTTGTAAAGCAATTTTGAACATAACAGTTATCCCGGGTCAGACCAATGGTCTATCTAGCCAGGCATCCTGTCTTCCAACAGTGGCCAATGCCAGGTGCTTCAAAGGGAATAAACCAAACATGCATCAGTGAGTGATCCAGCCCGTCCTCTACTCCCAGCTTCTGGCAGTTAGAGGCTAGGGACACCAAGAGCATGTGGTTGCATCCTTGACCATCTTGGCAAATAGTCATTAATAAATTCATGGAAGATAGACCTACCTAATTCTTTTTTGAACCGTTATAGTTTTTTGGCTTTCACAACATCCCCTGGCAATGAGTTCCACATGTTCACTGTGAGTTGTCTGAAGTAGAACTTCCTTTTATAGATTCATAGACTCTAGGACTGGAAGGGACCTCGAGAGGTCATCGAGTCCAGTCCCCTGCCATCATGGCAGGACCAAATACTGTCTAGACCATCCCTGATAGACATTTATCTAACCTACTCTTAAATATCTCCAGAGATGGAGATTCCACAACCCCCCTAGGCAATTTATTCCAGTGTTTAACTACCCCGACAGTTAGGAACTTTTTCCTAATATCCAACCTAAATCTCCCCTGCTGCAGTTTAAGCCCATTGCTTCTTGTTCTATCATTAGAGGCTAAGGTGAACAAGTTTTCTCCCTCCTCCTGATGACACCCTTTTAGATACCTGAAAACTGCTATCATGTCCCCTCTCAGTCTTCTCTTTTCCAAACTAAACAAACCCAATTCTTTCAGCCTTCCTTCATAGGTCATGGTCTCAAGACCTTTAATCATTCTTGTTGCCCTTCTCTGGACCTTATCCAGTTTCTCCACATCTTTTTTGAAATGCGGTGCCAGGAACTGGACACAATACTCCAGATGAGGCCTAACCAGAGCAGAATAGAGCGGAAGAATGACTTCTTGTGTCTTGCTCACAACATACCTATTAATGCATCCCAGAATCACATTTGCTTTTTTTGACTCATATTTAGCTTGTGGTCCACTATAACCCCTAGATCCCTTTCTGCTGTACTCCTTCCTAGATAGTCTCTTCTCATTCTGTATGTGTGAAACTCATTGTTCCTTCCTAAGTGGAGCACTTTGCATTTGTCTTTATTAAACTTCATCCAGTTTACCTCAGACCATTTCTCCAATTTGTCCAGATGATTTTGAATTATGACCCTGTCCTCCAAAGCAGTGGCAATCCCTCCCAGTTTGGTATCATCTGCCAACTTAATAACAGTACTTTCTATGCCAACATCTAAGTCATTGATGAAGATACTGAACAGAGCCGGTCCCAAAACAGATCCCTGCAGAACCCCACTTGTTATATCTTTCCAGCAGGATTGGGAACCATTAATAACTACTCTGAGTATGGTTATCCAGCCAGTTATGCACCCACCTTATAGTAGCCCCATCTAAATTGTATTTGCCTAGTTATTCAATAAGAATATCATGCAAGACCGTATCAAATGCCTTACTAAAGTCTAGGTATACCACATCAACCGCTTCTCCCTTATCCACAAGACTCGTTATCCTATCAAAGAAAGCTATCAGATTGGTTTGACACAATTTGTTCTTTACAAATCCATGCTGGCTATTCCCTGTCACCTTACCATCTTCCAAGTGTTTGCAGATGATTTGCTTAATTACTTGCTCCATTATTTTTCCTGGCACAGAAGTTAAACTAACTGGTCTGTAGTTTCCTGGGTTGTTTTTATTTCCCTTTTTATAGATGGGCACTATATTTGCCCTTTTCCAGTCTTCTGGAATCTCTCCCGTCTCCCATGACTTTCCAAAAATAATAGCTAGAAGCTCAAATACCTCCTCTATTAGCTCTCTGAGTATTCTAGGATGCATTTCATCAGGCCCTGGTGACTTGCAGGCATCTAACTTTTCTAAGCGATTATTTAACTTTTTTTTTTTTATTTTATCTTCTAAACCTACCCCCTTCCCATAAGCATTCACTATGTTAGGCATTCCTCCAGACTTCTCAGTGAAGACCAAAACAAAGAAGTCATTAAGCATCTCTGCCATTTCCAAGTTTCCCGTTACTGTTTCTCCCTCCTCACTGAGCAGTGGGCCTACCCTGTCCTGGGTCTTCCTCTTGCTTCTAATGTATTGATAAAAAGTCTTCTTGTTTCCCTTTATTCTCATAGATAGTTTGAGCTCATTTTGTGCCTTTGCCTTTCTAATCTTGCCCCTGCATTCCTGTGTTGTTTGTCTACATTCATCCTTTGTAATCTGACCTAGTTTCCATTTTTTAATATGACTTTTTATTTTTTAGATCATGCAAGATCTCATGGTTAAGCCAAGGTGGTCTTTTGCCACATTTTCTATCTTTCCTACCCAGTGGAATAGCTTGCTTTTGGGCCCTTAATAGTGTCCCTTCGAAAAACTGCCAACTCTCCTCAGTTGTTTTTCCTCTCAGTCTTGATTCCCATGGGACCTTACCTATCAGCTCTCTGAGCTTACCAAAATCCACCTTCCTGAAATCCATGGTCTCTATTTTGCTGTACTCCCTTCTACCTTTCCTTAGAATTGCAAACTTTATGATTTCATGACCGCTTTCACCCATGCTGCTTTTCAAATTCTCAACGAGTTCCTCCCTATTTGTTAAAATCAAGTCTAGAACAGCTTCCCCTCTAGTAGCTTTTTCAACCTTCTGAAATAAAAGTTGTCTGCAATGCAGTCCAGGAACTTACTGGATAGTCTGTGCCCCGCGGTGTTATTTTCCCAACATATATCTGGATAGTTGAAGTCCCCCACCATCACCAAATCTTGGGCTTTGAATGATTGTTAGTTATTTAAAAAAAGCCTCATCCACCTGGTTAGGTGGCCTGTGGTAGACATCACCCTTGTTTTTTTACCCCTTTTAGCCTAATCCAGAGACTCTCAACACTTCCGTTTCCTACGTCTATCTCCACCTCAGTCCAAGTGTGTATATTTTTAATATATAAGTCAACATCTCCTCTTTTTCCCCTGTCTATCCTTCCTGAGCAAGCTGTACCCATCCACACCAACATTCCAGTCATGTGTATTATCCTACCAAGTTTCAATGATGCCAACAATGTCATAGTTGTATTTATTTATCAGCACTTCCAGTTCTTCCTGCTTATTACCCATACTTCTCGCATTTGTATATAGGCATCTAAGATACCGGTTTGATCTTGCCTCCCAGTTTTGCCCTGACCCTCCTATCTCTCTGCCATTATAGCCCACGCTCCCTCTGGTTTCCGACCCATCTCCCAGGTCTCCATGTTCCCCACTTACCTGTGGGCTTTGCTCACCAGTCCTCGTCAAACCTAGTTTAAAGCCCTCCTCACTAGGTTAGCTAGTCTGTGTGCAAATAGGGTCTTTCCCCACCTCGAAAGGTGAACGCCATCTCTGCCTAGCAGTCCTTCCTCGAATAGCATCCCATGGTCGAGGAAGCCAAAGCCCTCCTGGCGACACCATCTTTTGTTTGTTTTAAACCTGTTGCCTATTAATTTCATTGTGTGACCCTGGTTCTTGTGTTATGTGAACGAGTAAATAAACACCTCCTTATTCACTTTTTCCACACCATTCATGATTTTATAGACCAGTGGTTCCCAAACTTGTTCCGCCGCTTGTGCAGAGAAAGTGGGCTGGACCTGTTTGTTTACCAGCCACATTCGCAGGTTTGGCCAATCGCGGCTCGCTCCTCCAGGCCAATGGGAGCTGCGGGAAGTGGTGTGGGCCGAGGGACATACTATTTAAAGGACATACTATTTAAAGGATGACTTTTCCAGGGGCATGTCTATACTAGAAACTTAAGTTAACCTATGCTAGGTCGACTTACAGCCACCGCAGTCATTACTGCTGTGGCTGATGTCTACACTGCCCTCCTTCTGTCAGTGGTGCGTGTCTTCACCAGCAGCATGTCCACTAACTGAAGAAAGGGAGTGTGGGGAGCTGAGAGCTCTGCTGGGAGCAGAGGGAAGCTACCTGGGCTTCTTGACTGCCTGAACAGGGAGAAGGAAGCAGGGATGGGGGCAGCCAGAGCACACCACCACCACCACCAGGCTTTCTTGTTAATTTCAGGGCTCCATGCTGGAAATTGACAAGAATGGCAGCCAACAGCTGATGTAAGTAACGCAGTGTCTACATAGACACTGCATCGCCCTAACTACACCAACATAAGCCCTACATTTCTCCTGGATGTGGAGTTATGTCGGCGTAGTAGAGCACTTACACTGGTGGGATCAAGGCTGTAGTGTGTACACTGACATAGTTAGGTTGACATAAGGCCTCTTACTTCAACCTAACTGTGTAGTGCAGACCAGGGCTAGGTGCTCTAAAATCCTCATGCTTACTCGGATTCTCTTGAAATTTGCTGTGCCTTATAAGTGTGCTAGGTAGGGTTAGGCGACCACAATTATGATAAACTGAGCATGGGGTTCCCAAGGTACAACCCTACCTCCAAACTCCACCATTTTACAAAATCAACAGGTTATAAATTTTTTTCCACATACCTGGGGCTCAGACAACGATGCTAATCATCTCCCAGTTAAGCTCAGTCTTTTCAAGGCCACAGAATACGAATGCCTTGAAATGATGCCCTGGCTGGGAGGAAATCTCCACAGGTTCCAAAAAGTCCATTGCATGAGTGCCATTCCCCACAGTCCTGGAGACCAATCGTTTAGGGGCACCAAAGCGCCTGAGGCTATCTCAGGTTAGAAATGGTGTGTGGAGTAGTGCAGGTGGTCCTGACAGTGGGGAGAGAAAGACCCCACTTTGGACGTCGATGAGCTGGGGTGTAGAGACTCAAGTGGTGTCAATCCTCTCGGTGCTGGCAAATGGCATCACGGAGAAGTCTGAGCCAAGGCTACCATAGGGAGGTTCCCCCTAAAGGGTGGCCGTGGTGCCGCACGAAAGCTGCGGGATGGCTCTCTGCCACTCATTGGTACTAGTGGTGCCAAGTCCTGAATCTCTGGGGACCCTGGGACTGGAAGAGTGAGCAGGCCTCTAGCAGCCGCAAATGCCTCTGGATTTGATGGTACCACGAACTGACTGGTATGCTGTCTGCTGGAGGATGGCACTTCCCATGCTAGAGTTAGCAGAGATGGCGGGAGTACCAAGGCTGACAGAGGTGCCTGCTGCAGTACCGGGGAGGGAGAGCAGCCTGACACGGGTCTCGCTCTACCCTGATCCACTTGCCTGCTTCTTTTCGGCACTGGGGAATGACTCTTCTCCTGGTGCTTATTCTTATGCACCAGTAAGGAGGATCAGTGCCAGGACTCTCAACTGGCAGAAGGAGCACTCTGCATCAAAGCTGAGGTGCTTGGTGCCGAGTCTAAGTGCAGCTCTGACACTGGTCTTAGGGCTGTCTCCATGAGGAGGACCTTCAACCTTGCCTCCTGGTCTTTCTTGGTGCGGTGTTTGAAGTCCCTGCAGATCTGGCAACAGTCTTTCCTATGAGCTTCCCCTAAACATGTGAGGCAGTTCGAGTGTGGGTTGCTCAAGGACATTGACTTGCCACACACAGGGTTTGAAGCCTAGTGAATGAGGCATACCCCGGCCCCACAGATCAGACAAGCCTCTCCAACTAAGTGCGGAAGCATCCAAAACTCACTAACTACTAAAATTACTACTAACTAACAAAACTAACTATATACACGAAAAAAGAGAAGGAAAACCACTGGGATAAATTGCCTGAGCAATGAGGGAAGTTCCTGCAACTGTCATGGGAGATAAGAAGGAACTGAAGGGGTAGTGGGGCCCTTTATGCCGGTAGTATGAGCGCACGGCTCCAGAGATCACTGGAGCTGACTCAATGAATACCACTAAGGGAAAAAATTCCAGCAACCGATCGGAGCATGCACACACCTACACTGGAATGGACATGTGCAAGTACTCCAAGGAGAACGAATCTTCCAGTCAATTAGGATCAGATTCAGATCGATGGTCCAGCTAGTCCAATGTCTAATTACTGCTCATACCAGAGGGTTTAGAGAAAGGTAAAAGAAATTGTGTACTCATGGACATTTACAAAATAGCTTATTCGTATGAGAAGTTTCTTCCTAATTCCAAGCAGTTAGTGATTAGTTTATGCCAAGAGATATGATATTCCTCATATAACCCATATAAAGTTTTTTAATCCTTTTTTGACTCCTGTTTTCCCCCTCTGATCCCCTTACCCAGGGGAAACAACTGGACTCTGAAATGAGCCGGGAAGCCTCCTGCCCCCAACCCCAGTTGAGACTTTGAATTGCTCAAACTGTAAGCAAAAAGCTGGGGCCATTTCCCAAACTGAAGGGAAAACAGGGAGGTAGGAAGCAGTCCAAGGGAGGCTGATCTGGAATAACAGTCCCCTTCGGCCAAGACCCATCAGAGTGAGGCCCCAGATTTCCCTACCTTTCTCCCCTCCCCCAGCTGCCTGGAGATCCCAGGAGGACGATGAACTGTGACTTGGCCACTGCTGCCCCAACCGGGCTGCCTAGAAGAGCTACCCCAAGACTAGGATAGACATTTTGACTGAAACCTGACTACTGGGCCTGCTGGGTACCAGGCACAGCCCGCTAAATGCCTCTACATCTCAACCAAAGACAGCATCTACATACATACAATTATATACTTTGCACTTACTTGGCAACTTATTTTTCTTTTCTTATTTTCAATCTGTTATGTATTGTAGTTAAATATCAGTGATAATTAAATAAAAGTATAAAGAAATAAGTTCTTCTTGGATATAAAAATTGTTTTTACACCTTTAATTATAGCTGAATGTAACTGGTAATTCTATTCTGCAATTCAACCACAGACAAAATCCCCCCCTCCAGTTTTCATGGCAGAACTTGACTTTGATATTCTCTTCACACATACAGAACTCCTTTGACATTATATGGGGATCCCAGATGTAGGCAGAGCAAAGCACCAGAATCAAGATTGGTCATCTGTATCCAGAGACTGTTCCTCAATATTTTCAACTGGTAAGAGATAACAGTACAAAGACTAGCTGTGGGAGAAGGCCAGTTAGGCCCCACTGGCTCCTAGATTCTGGGACATCTGACCCCTACACAAGCCACGTACACAAGCTTCCTCACCAGGGGAGAGTTCATAATGGTCTCTTGTCCCTGAGGGATGATCAGAGTGAGGCAAGAAAACCAAGAGCAGCAAAGAGAATATAATTCCATGTCAGCAAAACTATTAAACCTACTTTAACATCACAGTGTGATGGTTATGTTGAAGATGGTGCTCAGGGGTTAAAATGCTCATGGCCTGGGGTTGCAAGGGAAGAAACGTAACAAGTAAGCATTAACTTTTTTTTTTCTCAAAGCTATAGCAAAAAGAGGGTCAAGAACAAAATATAATTACTGTGGGAAAGGCAGTGTAGAAGGAGGACACACTGGATCAGCAATGGCAATAGAAAAACTATTGTTTGAGGCACCAGAAGAGAAAGATGGAACACAGGGCAGAGCTTGGGGGAGGGCGAGAAAGAGAGAAAGATTAAATAAACGTGTGTAGATATAGTATATCCCCCTGGTTAGCAAAAAGAAGCACCAAATTTAGCATAAAAGCTATTTTTATTTTCAAAGCAACGTTTGAATGGTTACCAACAAATGAGAATCAATCTTTCCTTAGGAAAAATCTAAAAAATAGAAATGCAAAACAAAAGGAAAGACATTCTCTCTTTTTATACAGAACATCTACCTCTATCTAGACACCCATAATAACTACTGAACATTATTCCTAGGATAGCTGACACGATGGAAAACAAAGTGAGATGCAAACACACTATGGGTACATCTACACTGCACAAAAAAATATCCCCAAGGCAGCAAGTCTCAGAGCCAAAGTCAACTCACTCAGGATCATGAGTAGGGCACTACCAAATTCACAGCCATGAAAAAAAAAAAAAACCCACACACATCACAGACCATGAAATCTGTTTTTTTGTGTGTGTACACCCTATACTATACAGATTTCACCGGGGTGAGGGGGGTGGAGCCCAATGTTTCTCAAAATGTGATCCTGACCAAAAAGGGAGTTGGGCGGGAGGGGTAGGGGAGTTGCAAGGTTATTTTAGACAGATCACAGTATTGTCATGCTTACTTCTACATTGCCTTCACAGCTGGGCTGCCAGAGAGCGGCAGCTGTTGGACAGGCACAGAGCTCTGAAGGCAGCACCCCACCAGCAGCAGTGCAGACGTAAGGGTGGCAATACCACACCATGCCATCCTTACTTCTGTGCTGCTGCTGGCGACAGCTCTGCCTTCAGAGATGGGCTCCCAGCCAGCAGCCACCACTGTCCAGCTCTGAAGGCAGCACTGCCACCAGCAGCAGCGCAGAAGTAAAGATAGCAGTACCGCAACCCCCGCCTACAATAACCTTGTGATGCCCCCCCACAACTCCCTTTTGGGTCAAGACCAGGGCCAGCTCTAGGCATCAGAGCTCTAAGCATGTGCTTGGGGCAGCACTTTCCAAGGGGCGGCATTCTGGCTTCTGGCTCCTTTTATTTATTTATTTATTTTGCTTGGGGCACAAAAAGCCAGGAGCCAGCCCTGAGAGGAGGTGAGCTGCAGCGGTGGAGAGTGCAGGGAGGGCCGCAGGAAGTAACCCTGGGGGGGGAAGAGGAACCGCTTCCCCCACCAGCTCACCTCCGCTCCACTGCTGCCTGCTCCCCTGAGTGTGCCGCTGCTCCACTTCTCCCAACTCCCTCCCAGGCTTGCTGCAAAATAGCTGATTCGTGCAGCAAGCCTGGGAGGGAGGGGGGAGAAGCATAGCGGCAGAGGCACGCTCAGGGGAGCGGGCAGAGAGGAGGTGAGCTGCGGCGGTGCGGGGGGAGGGCAGGGCTGCAGGAAGTAACCTGGGGGGGGCAGAGGAACCGCTCCCCCCCAGCTAACCTCCGCCTCCCCGCTTCAGAGCACGCTGCCACTCTGCTTCTCCCCGCTCCCTCCCAGAGGGAGAAGGGGAAATGCAGCACACCTGAGGGAGGAGGCAGGGCCAGGGATTTGGGGAAGGGGCGGCGTTGGGGCAGGGCCAGAGGAGCAGGGGAAATTTTTTTTGCTTGGGGCAGCAAAAAAATTGGAGCCAGCCCTGATCAAGACCCCTGCAATTACAACACTGAAATGTCAGATGTAAATAGCTGGAATCATGAACTTTACGATTTTTTAAATCCTATGACTGTGAAATTGACCAAAATGGACCATGATTTTGGTAGGACCCTACTAATGAGGCTTGCGCTCTGGGGCTAAAAATAGCAATGCAGACATTCGCACTTAGGTTGGAGCCTTGTTTCTTGGACCCACCCCTCGTCAGGTTTCAGAGCCTGGGCTCGAGCCCAAGTAGGAATGTCTACACTGCTATTTAGCTTTAGAGTGTGAGCCCCATAAACCCAGTCAGCTGACCCCAGCTCTGAAACTCACTGCCATGGTGGGTTTTTTGGGATTTTGGTTTGGTTGGGTTTTTTTGGTTTTGTTTGTTTTGCAGTGTAGACATATCCTAGAAGGATAAATCAATATTTGTAACAGGTGTTCCTCACACAAAATGGAATTATTATAACAGCTACAATAATCATTTTAAGATTAATATTTTCCTTTGTAAAACATAATGGAGTCGCTACAAAATTTTATACAAATAAGTATAAAGCAGTCTGTAATAGAATAATTATATGAACACATACTCAGTCCTGTTCTTCAATGGTGCAAATTGCTTAGCAATTTAAAAAAAAGCTACAGCAAATAATTAAAGAGATAACTGATGAATGCTGATGTCCTGAAATAATTTCAACAATTACACATTATTTGTATCAAGAGTATTGCCAGCAGGAAAGAAAGAAACTGAATGAGAGGTTGGAGAGAGGCTACTGAATTAAGGAAGGAAGAAATAGTGGAATGGAAATTTAATTTTCAAAACTGGCTACCAAGTAAGGACTTTAGGCCAAGGACATTGTGTCTCATGGTCAGTTCATCCCAAAGATGAGCAAATAAAAAACAAATTCCTCTATAACAGAGGTTCTCAAACTGAGCTCCATTCTAAGGTTCCTTCTAAGGTGCGTGCCTGGGTGGCTGTACACGAGAGAAGGAAGGGCCACCCACCTAATTAGTGGAGCCGTGCAGGTGTGGCTCCACTAATTAGGTGCCTGGACCCTGGAGAAGATACACATATAAGGTGAGGTAGTGGCCATGGGGGAATAGGGGGTAGGTGGGAGGGGGCAGTGCAGTGAGAAGTGGGGGTGGGGGAAATTTGGGACATGCATGGCTGCGGCAGCCAGAGAAAGAGGCTGTTTGCCGAGGAGAGACTGTGCTCCTTCCCAGCCTCAGCTCTGTGGCGGGGGAAGAAAGGGAGAGACTCCCTGCTTCCCAGCCCCATTTTGGGGGCTGCCACAGTGGAGGAGAGAAGGAGAGACCCCTGCTCCTTCCCAGCCTGAGCTCGGGGGCTGCTGCAGCAGGGGAGAGGACACATCCATCGCATTAGGAAGGTAAGACTACTGATATTAAAATATATGAGTTGTGTGCTTTTATTTGTAGAACAAAAAAGTTAAGTTTTTTTATATAGCACTTTTATCCAAAAGTGCTTTACAATAGCTGGCTAATGTTACGAACATCTGAAAAGATCATTAAGTGGACTGTCGAGACCTTCAGCAATTTTCAAGTGGTCCACAGAAAAAAAAATTTGGGAACCATTGCTCTATAAACACATAATGGGCACAGCCCATTATTTAAGACAGTTCAAGCAAAACAATAAAATAAAGTGCTCCACTGTTATATTTAGATAGGTAGTAGATCAAAATCTTTGCATGTGTGTGTTAGAGAATAGGAATGGAATTTGGAAGTCAAACATTGCATAAGGTGTACACCAGGAATTAATCATTTCTGCCCAAGTGAATTATACCACAATGTCCGGTAGATCATAAGTTCTTAAGTCACTAGTCAGATGCTGCAGAGTGAGCAAAACATGATGCCAGTGCAGGCCATCTATCTCTACCCAAATAAGCTTGTAATCAGCAACCCCTATGTCATAGCATACTCTTTGCTCTCTCACAAACTTCTGCAACCTCAGGATACAGGAATCATCCAGAATCCACATGCTGAGAACCCTGCTGGTCAGGTACCTACACTGTCAGTTCCAAACCTCCACATTACATGTCTTCGGAATCCCCACATTAATCTGCCCTGAGCGAGTAAGCCATTACCCACCCCCAGGAGCTAGTAAAATACAGATTTTCTCAAGTAACTATTTCAAGGCTTGCCTACTCATCCTCATTGCCCACCCCCTCTGCAGACATAACTCCTTTCCCCTATTCTACATTCCAACCTACGCCCTCCCATCTCACACAGTCCTCTGGCTCCTCCCCACTCAATATAACAAGAACATTGGTTAGACTGCCCCTTGACTGTTGTGTTCACAATAAACTTCCCCCTAAAATAAAAACGTGCTGCACTGTAACAGAGACAACTTGTATCAAGCAGCATGAGTTATTAAATCTCTATTGCACAGGTGTACAAAGGTTCAGATTAGGAACATCAGTGGCAGGACATTCACCAAGGGCAATGGCGTCAATCACATTCCCTCTAGGTATCCAGGCAAGCAGATAATGGCTGCATAGAAATCCTCCCTCTCCAAGTTTTCTTCCTTTATTGACTGCATGAGCAGTGTAATCCTTCCAGACTGAACATCTGCACATGCAAAGAAGTGACTATATTCTCAGATACCATTCTTAATTTGGGTCTCCCAAAGATTTAGTGTTTGCCATGCACTACCTTGGGTAAAATTTGACAGATTGAGACCATTTTGACCCGCATCACATGGAAAGGTTCATCTCTAGCTCTGCGCAAAGAAACCCCACATAAAAACTTTTTGAAAAAAGGCTACTTTGGAGGGGCTTATATCTCCACAACCTTAGCTCAATGACCCGAAATTTGGGCACTAACACTACGCTGCAACCCCTAGAGGCATACCAAATTTCAAAGGAATTAAACCATGCATGTCAATTTTAGAGGACTTAGCAAGATCGACCTTTAATCAGAAGTTGTAATGGAACCCTAACTATAGTGGTGTTGCCGTGCCACTGTAATTTAGTCGTGGTGAGGTATCTTCATACATGGACATGTTTAACGTACAGCATCTTATCCATTACAGCACAGTTGCTGGAGATACTGTATGCTGGATCTGAATGTTATGCAAAACCAAAAGCACTAACAAAAATTGTACTTGATTCCAATAAGTGCAAGGCTGTCTGTGTTTCTATTTCTAACCTCTATTTTGCACAGATAGCCTTCCCAATTTCTCACTCCCACCAAAAAGCCGAATTCTTTGAACCTATGATACACACGTCTCCATATTAGGGATTGAATTACTTTTCATGGCATGAGGACCAGAGGCTCTAAATTTCCCAGAGTTTGAGACCAAGGACCTGATCCAAAACCTATTGATAACAGTGGAAGACTCCATTTGGATTAAGCAATAAAAAGAACCTGTGATGAACCTTAATTGGCTCTCTCACAGTACAACTTTTATACAAGATAACAGACTACAGATAACACCTGACATTGTCCGCTTCTCATGAACAACTAACATTGAGTTCGGAAGCTTAAGAAACTTTGTTTCTGATAGAGCAGATATTGTGCTCTGTCCTAGAACTGCCCCCCTCCCGCTCTAATCCTAGATAAACCATGTTCTGTTGGACAGACATTGAGTTGATCTTTGGAAAACATATTACAAATCCCTGTCTTTGAAAGCCTTGCATCACTTGACCAGTTGGTTCTTCTACAAATCACACAGAGACAGTTGAAAAAGAGGATATTGAAAGGGTAGATTACGGTAATTTCTGGAGATCTGAACAAAAAATAATTACTACCACCAGTGTCTTACTGAAAGTTATGGAAGATGGGCAGCCCCATAATGGAGATAGCAGGATACTGGACATATTCTGACGAGTGAAGTTTAGAACACCTGTGTCAATGTCCGACGCAAAACAACTGCTACGTCAATATAGGTACATACTTAACATGCACACACACACAGCCATTAAAAAGGCCCTTATTTTCAAAAATGTGTGTGATCCCCAATGCCCACACTTTACTTAGGATACTTGAGTGCATGGTGCTTTACAAAATAAGACATATTGCTGTCCTGAAGACATAACACTCTAAGGCTCTGATCCTGCACTTCACTGCACCAGCGTAAGGCCCATAGAAGTTAAGAGAACATAGTGTAGCTGCATACAGTAAACTACACGGTCAAGGCATCAGTAAGATAAATGTCTGAGTGAGATAACTGAAGGAACCAAAGGGCAGTTTCCAGTCTGAATCTGGATCTTTTGTTTCATCTTTTGAGGTCAAACACTCCAACTCCACAGTACTTTTTAGGACCAAATATGCAAAAATGTACAATAGCTGCATAAGAACAGCCATACTAGGTCATAGCAATGGTCCATCTAGCCCAATATCTTGCCTCTGACAGAGGCCAGTGCCAGATGCTTCAGAGGGAATGAACAGAACAGGTTAATTTCGAGTGATCCATGCCCTGTCATTCAGCCCCAGCTTCTGGCACTTGGAGGTTTAGGGATACCGAGAGCATGGAGTTCTGTCCCTGATCATCTTGGCAAATAATCATTAAAGCTGCGAGTTTGTCAAGGAGATCATGGATTCCATGACTTCCTGTGACTTCTGCAGCAGCTGGTGCATCTGACCCAGGAGAAGCTCAGGCAGCTGGGGCAGTCTCGGGCCACTGTGTCCCACTCCCCCAGAGCAGCAGGGGTTTGGGTGTGGGAAGAGGTGAAGAGGGCTCTGGGCAGCACTTACCTCAGGGGGCTCCCCAGAAGCAGGGCATCCCCCTCACTGCAGGCACTGCCTCCGGAGATCTGGGCAGAGGCAGCCCACATACCCTCAACACCAGTGGGGGTCCCAGCCAGACTGCCTGCCCTACCCAGCCCCATCGGGGGCCCCAGGCTGTGTGCTGTCACCCAGCCCCAACACCTCCATGCCGCCACTCAAGCAACCCCCCCCCCCCGTCCCTCCCCGATTCAGTCAGAGGTATATAGTAGAAGTCATGGACAGGTCACTGACTGAATTTTTCTTTACTGCCCATGACCTGTCCATGACTTTTCAAAAAAATACCTGTGACTAAAACGTTGCCTTAATAATCACTGATGAACCCATTCTTCATGAACTTAGCTAATTCTTTTCTGAACCCCATTATACTTTTGGCCTTCACAATATATTCTAGCAAAGAGTTCCACAGATTAATAAGCAGCAGGTTACATACCTTACATAATGCATAATTTCATTGGGTGACCTAGGTCCTGTGTCATGTGAGGGGTAAATAACATCCCTAGTCACTTTCTCCATACCATTCGTTATTTTATAGACCATCATATTCCCCTCCCCCCTCGGCAGCTCTTTTCTAAGCTGAAAAGACCCCATACTTTTAGTCCCTTTTCACACGGAAGCTGTTCCATACCCCTAATCATTTTCATTACCCTTCTCTGCACCTATTTCAACTTAAGGACATGGGACTAATACAAAGGAGAGGAAAAAACTCCTATTGTACAGCTCTCCTATGTTGGAGAAAACTTGTTCAAGAACAAAATGACTGGAAACCAGATTTTCCGTAATTGTCTTAAGACAAGTACTTAGAGCTCTAACTGAAGATACTGAGTGTTATGATTATTCAGGTTCAGCTGCCTCTAATATTAGTTTCCCTAATTCAAATTTGGCATATGATGTACATTTTTTGGATTTTCTGGCAGATTTCCATGGTCAAAGTGATAGGTAGCTTCTAACCACCAGGTTAAAAGGATGGACAAGCATGGAAACTACAGCCAATTCAGCAATAAATTACAAAGAAGAAACAAAGCCAACAAGATCTGATTGAGAATTAATCTTCCCGACTTAAATTCTCAGTACATGTGAAGACCTATTTGAAGAAAACAAAGTTAATTGATTCCCATCCACCCCTTTTGTTTTTTTAATATATTTTTCTAGCACTCTCTCACACTTTCTGCAGGTTTAATTATTGAATCAGACCGTGTATGTTTTCTGGAATATAATTTAGAAGAGTCTTATCCTATGACCTAGATATATCTTCTCTACTACAAATCCATGTTCCTCTGATAAATTATTAGTTACCTTTTAAATAGTTTTTATTCATTCAAGCTCTAAAGTTCTAATTTCCCTACTCTGAAATCCTTATAGAAATAGCACCCTTTTCTCAAGATAATTTTGACATAAAGTACCTGGCCTCATACGCTGGTCACTAATCAGCAGGGTGGATAAAAATCAATGATTTAAAATAAATAAAATAAAAATCAGATTTCATTTAAATCAGACTTTTTTGATAAAATGCTTTTTGAGGAAAAAACCTATCTAAAAGATAGTTTTAATTAAGATACTTCTTTGAGCTATAATGTCTCATCATTGAATAGGGATTATAAATTCTAATTCTATAGTGTGAGAATATATTTATCTAATGTTTAAGAAAACTTTTGTAAATGACTTCCAATAGTTCCTGGATTAGAGCCCCAATTTTATGGGGTTCCAGGGGCTTTTGTATAGATTATTTAGGTTAATCTATTTAGGTTAATCTTTCTATCTACCCAATGGGACTCAGTGCTCAATCTAGAAGAAACCATCAGAGATGCTTAGTTCTGCAATTCTCAAACTGCTGATTTGTGTCTCCAGAGAACATGCTTGTTAACAGCAAAAATGTTTTTTTATATATATTATTTATTTAGAGGTGAGAAATAACAGACCTCAACCATATTGTGCCTCTGCAAATTTGTGTATACAGAGTCAATCCCTTACTGCTCTCTAAAAGTGCAAAGTTTCAAAAAGTTCAATGAATAGAAAATTGTTGGGGGTGGAATAGATCTGGACAAGGAGAAGAAGTCTGGAGATAAAACGTGAGAAGGGAGGGACAGGCAGTAGAAACAAAAGTGGAATTGTTTGAGCAGCATATTACCAAAGTCTTGAGGTCTTTCTGAGGCCTGGTCTACACTACGCGTTTAAACCGATTTTAGCAGCTTTAAACCGATTTAACACTGTACCCGTCCACACAACGAGGCCCTTTCTGTCGATATAAAGGGCTCTTTAAATTGGTTTCTGTACTCCTCCCCAGTGAGAGGAGTAGCGCTAAAATCGGTATTACCATATCGGATTAGGGTTAGTGTGGCCGCAAATCGACAGTATTGGCCTCCGGGCGGTATCAAACAGTGTTCCACTGTGACCGCTCTGGACAGCAATCTGAACTCAGATGCAGTGGCCAGGTAGACAGGAAAAGCCCCGCGAACTTTTGAATTTAATTTCCTGTTTCCCCAGCGTGGAGCTCTGATCAGCACGGGTGGCGATGCAGTCCCAAATCCAAAATGAGCTCCAGCATGGACTGCATGGACTGTACGGGAGATACTGGATCTGACCGCTGTATGGGGAGACAAATCTTTTCTATCAGAGCTCTGTTACAGAAGAGGAAATGCCAAAGCATTTGAAAAAATCTCCAGGCTATGATACAGAATCCACAGCACAGTGCTGCGTGACATGCGTAACGGAAAGCCAAAGAATCAAATGGACGCTCATGGAGGGAGGGAGGGGATACCGAGGACTCCAGCTATTCCACAGTCCCCGCAGTCTCCGAAAATCATTTGCATTCTTGGCTGAACTCCCAATGCCTGAATGGTCAAACACATAGACCTTGAACCACCCTGGACAATCTCGTCAATTTACCCCTCCTCCCCCTCCGTGATAGAAAAAGGGGAAAAAATCGTTTCTTGACTTTTTTATGTCACTATGTATAACGCATGCTGCTGGTAGACACGGTGCTTCAGCAGTAAACAGTAGCATCCTCTCTCCACCCCTCCCCGATGGCAGACGGTACAGTGCAGAAGGACTGATAGCTGTCCTCGTCATGAGCCCGTGAGTGCTCCTGGCTGGTCTCAGGTGAGGCTGGCCGGGGGCGCCTGGGTAAAAATAGGAATGATTCCTGGTCATTCCCAGTAGATGGTACAGAACGGCTGGTAACCGTCCTCATCATAGCAACTGGGGGCTGAGTTCCATCAGCCCCCTCCCTTTCACGTGTAAAGAAAAGATTCTGTACTGCCTGGACTATCATAGCAGCGGGATGCTGAGCTCCTCTCCCCCACACTGCTTAATGTCCTGCCTGGACTGTCATAGCAGCGGGAGGCTGCCTCCCCCTCATTTTATCTCACTAACAAGTCAGTGTTGCTTATTCCTGCATTCTTTATTACTTCATCACACAAATGGGGGTGGGGACACTGCCACGGTAGCCCAGGAAGGTTGGGGGAGGAGGGAAGCAACGGGTGGGGTTGTTGCAGGAGCACCCCCAGTGAATGGCATGCAGCTCATCATTTCTGCGGGATCTGACATGGAGCGGCTGTGCTCTCTGGTTCTCTAGTACACTTGCCCCATATTCTAGGCAGGACTGACTATTTTTAGATACCATAAAGGAGGAATTGACTTGGGGAGTCATTCCCATTTTTGTCTTTGCACTCCTGGCCAACCTTAGCCAGGGGCACCCATGACAGCAGCAGACGGTACAGAACGACAGATAACAGTCTCTGCTATCATGCAAAGGCAAATGAATGCTGCTGTGTAGCGCTGCAGTACCGCGTCTGTTAGCAACATGCAGTAGATACACGGTGACAGTAAAAAAAAGCTGAACGGACTCCATGGTTGCCGTGCTATGGCGTCTCCCAGGGCAATCCAGGGAAAAAGGGCACGAAATGATTGTCTGCCGTTGTTTTCCTGGATGAAGGAATGACTGATGACATTTACCCAGAACCACCTGCAACAATGATTTTTGCCCCGTCAGTCACTGGGATCTCAACCCAGAATTCCAAGGGGCGGGGGAGACTGCGGGAACTATGGGATAGCTACGGAATAGCTATCCACAGTGCAACGCTCCAGAAATCGACGCTAGCCTCGGACCATGGACGCACACCGCCGAAGTGTGGCTGCGTGCACTTGACTTTATACAATCTGTATTACAAAACTGGTTTATGTAAAATCGGAATAATCCCATAGTGTAGACGTAGTGTAGACGTACCCTGAGTGTAGCCTTCATTGATTTGAGATCTACATACCATTCTCTCACTAGAAGGGAAAACATATCATAGCAGCAGGCTGTAAAAGAGACCCAGTCTGGGAATAAGAAATATGTTTGCTGATGATGTTTTAAAGAAAGTCACACCAGTGAACTGGTGGAAGTCACTTAAGCACTTGGATTCAGAGACTGTTGAAGTGATAATATTCTCTCTACACCAGCAGAAGAATCTACTGCTGTTAAAAGTGAGATTATTTTCCTTTGGACTAATTCATTCCAAATTGAGAAATCGTTTGGGACCTGAAAAAGTAGGAAAGCTTGTTTTTCTTTCCTGGATTATGAACCAACAGGAAAATGAAGGTGAAGACGAGTGAGTTAGCTGCAGAAGCCAATATTTTAAGTTTCTCATGTTGACCTGTCTGACATAGTCTATTTAATTTTTTTAAAACTATTTCATTTAACTATTTTTAGTTAAAACAATTTTAACAAAAACAAACCTGATTTTAAAAAACTTGAATGTTTAACTAAATTAAAAAATTCATATACTTGTTTTGTTAAACTAGCATACAGTATGTTTGCTGTTGAAGAAAAAAATCCAGGATACAGAACGTTGTTGTTTTAGTTAAATAAAACAATTTAAATGTCTGTCTGGCGATGTTCTCCTCCTAATACAGCATGGCAAGAAAATCCTCCAAATATTAATGATTAACCTGTTGAATTGGAGATATTTATGAAGTCATTGGTAGGTGAACTATCTGCTTCAATTATCTTTGATAAATGAAATAACCAATCAATCATTCATTTTCTGATATAGCTGTAAAACTAATTTGAAAAGTTTTCATAATATCACTTTAAAAATGTATAGTGTGTACCTTCTAAAAATGAAATCTACATCTCTCTCTGAGTTCTGAAGAATATGTATTAAGGTTATAACCACCACCAAGAATGCACTTTTATGTAGCAATCCATTATTAAAATTGAGTCTTCCTGACTAGTGATTTAAATCAAATCCACCCTGCTAATCAGTTGCAAATTTAATAAAATGTTTAGATCTTTTGTCTCTTCTCTTTTATTCATTAATCTGTAATATTCTAACAATAGCTAAGGGCATAGTTCCCACCACTGCACTGTCCATAATACATACTGATTTGTATTTGAAGATTGCCAGGGGAGAGCAATTTAGTTATTCACGACTCAGTATCAGATATTCGTTTATCATCCTCTGCAAAGTTTATCTTTTTTTTTCACCCTGACCATTTGAAAAAGGTCTGAGGGAAGGAAAAAAATGTGCTTAGATTGCAAACTCTTTGGCGTAGGAACTGTCTTCTTGTTCTGTTTGGGGAGCGCCTAGTACAATGGGTTCATGATCCATGAATGGGGCTCTCAGATGCAAGGTTATTTAATATAATACTTACAATATTATTATTATTTAATATAAATAATAATACTAATGTTAATAATGTTACTGGTTGTAAAGAAAGGGATTGCTGCAATTTTCTTACAGTGAAAGGAATTTTGGATAACTGTATTTATACACACACACACACACACACACACACACACACACACACAAGTATACATATTTTGTTCATTGATGTGAAATTCTCAATCAACAGCACTGGAGAGAGCTTAGCATAATGTCAGGTTTCTGTTTTTTAAATTATACTATCCAAGTTGCAAGATGTAATGACAGATTCAAAACCATGAGCACCTTCAAAACATGAAAGGACACGTTAATATGGAAATACTTAATCTGTGAGAGGCTGTGCCAGCTACACCATTTTTACAACTGAAATTGCCAGAGGATCCATGGACTGGTACTTGCAACTTCAGAAAATGGTCACATTGTATCCTCAGAAGTGAAAAAAAAATTATATTCTAGCAAGCTAGAGAGTTTTAGGGAGGAGTGAAATGGAAAGAAAATCTAGAATGAAGAAGAGATAAGAAATAACAGTCCACTAATAGAACAAATCAAACAGAAAAACATGAATTTTGAACAAACTGGAAACATTTTACATGGAAAAAAACTCCTATTAATTAAAAGGACTGGTCTTCATATCAGTATAAACAAAGGGTTTTGGAAGGAATCAACCTATTTTTAAAAAATAAGTAGTCACCATTTGAATTGTAGTGATTATTACTAAGCAAAACAGAACATTCTGTGGTTCAGACTACTGGACACTTCAGTCCATATGGCATACTGTGCCCTATGCATGGCAAGCTGTATAAAAACTGTAGAGATTAATCAATTTAGTAAAGGGTAAGTAAATAATTTTGTACAAGATAATTTTAGCTCACTGTACAGAACTTAACTATTTTAGCATGCTTGCTAGTTTTACAATTATCACCCAGTTTGAGGTTCATTCTTCTCAATTATTAAGAACAGCAGCTGACAAACTTCTTGTTGTTAGGACCCTCTTGGGAAACATAACTAATTTCCAGGCATATACACACACACAGTTCAATAATCTCCCTGTTCATCTCCCCGACCCTAACCCCACATTCTTTAAGATTTTCTCTCTCTCTTTGCTCCCTCTTTCAAAGATCAGGGTAGAAGGGGGGAGAGCTAAAATAGCTTTATTATGGAGTTATTGAAACAGCTTGATTACATGATGTTCACCAAATTATCCAGTATTATTACCAGGTTTAGAATTAAAGGATCATTATTCTACAGTAACAGAAGCTATGCATTATGATGAATTTTGTGAGCTACTTATTACAAACTCTGCTAACAAGTTTACTGTAACATTTTATTAATATATTAGCAATAATTTCAGTATAGATCTATAGCAGTTACTGTGAAAAAGTAATCTTTTAATAACCATTGCCACATCTTAGTGGCCAAAATATCTGTACTTAGGTGAGTGATTTTCTCACCTAAGCATCAGTTATCTGTAGGAGACGCTAGTGTCACGTGTGCACCGAGTAGTTGCTTGCCCAAGGTAGTGATTACGTCCTGGTACATCACATCCACTAGTGGGCAAAACAAAGAAATGGCAGGTTGATGATACTAGTGAATTCAGTGCCACTGAATGTTACACAAGTGCTAATGATACAAAGGACACCACAGTCCAGATCCAGTAGAAATGGATTGTAAGCATAGTCTTATTTGTCTGCTGAAACACTGTACCTGTTAAGTCACTGCAGACATTGAACCATAGGGTATGAAGATGAAAGTAAAGCTATTTAAAAAAAAACAAAAAACAACCAAAGTGTACTGTAAATAAACTTAAAGAAAGCACTTCAAAATTTAGTATGCGTACACACACACACACTTTGCTTCTGTTGATAGGGACGCTAGCACCAAGAAGTACACACTGATTATTTTTTCTGACACTTTATCTTCAATTTTTGTTCCACTTATCTTCTCTGAAGATAAGAAGCTTGGGAGCACAGAATGTGTAGCGATGTGGCTGTGAGGTATAAAAGGGACTATATACCCATTTTAAACCATTTTATATCCTGAATGTTACTAGCAGACCCACAGCTTTGAAATGTTAGTAATCAAATGAAATCAGAAAGTATATACACATCTATTTAATTCATTCTCCTCATGTCAAGCAGGTATCCTTACCTATATTGAACTAAACTTTATTTTTGTCACAAGAAGAATAAATCTCTTTAGGATAGGGTGGGGGAGGAGCGAAATGATAAGTTTTTACTGAATATATTATTTACATATAGTAATATCAATGAATTTAAATAAAAACAAAAAGTCTTTGAATTCTAGCAGTTCTATATATTTTGACACGACATATTATGCAATTAACTGTGACTGGAAAGAGAAAAAAAGTAGATACTGACCTTCCACTTCTGAATTGCAATGGAGATGTTGCTACTGCCTCTTTTAAGAAGTCTTGCTTCTCTGCCTTATTATGCTCATTATAAATTAGTGGAATACCATCATCCTTAAAATTGGAGTGTGGACTTAGTTCTGCTAAACAACTTTTATTACTTCTCCTTGAAAGTTCATCCATGGTAGCTGGTTCTTCAGAATTTACCCCTTCCTTATCTGCAAAAACCAGGAACAAGTGTTTTGCAAAAAATGTTCTTACAAGATGAAAGACACAGCAAGGAGTCTTTTAAATGTAATATAGAAATTTTTACTTCATACTATCTTTCCTATTATCGCAGCAAGCTGACATCAATTAGAGAAATCTGTATCAAAGTAACTAAAACACAATGTTCTACTTTGCATCAGAGATCTTTTTAGAGACATTCATTCTTCTAAAAAAAAAAAAACCTAATTTCTAAAGATACCCAATGTATTTTAAGGCTTTTGGCCTTTCAGTTATTTTCAAACTTTTCTCATAGAACTAGAAAGTATCACATTTTTCAGCAATAGGGCTGAGACTGCTGGCCAGAAATTGGATATAAAAAGTAATTTAAAACAGTAGGTACAATTAAGATTAAAGGAAAACTCTCAAGGTTAACATGTCCCCAAAAGGAACCTACGCTAAAGCCAGTGTAAATGTTTCCCTGATACTGAAAAATGTCTTAGTCCTGAAAAATAAAGGCTGCAACAACATTAAATTCTCCTTTCCTCAAGCAGACAACAAAGCAATACCCTGGTGCTGGGATCTATGGATCAGATTGTAGATAGGTACACGATAGGAGGGCATAAAATCACATGGTAAAAGCACAAATTGTATATGCTCTTTATATGCTTATTTTGGAGTAAGAACAAAAACGGGATAAACAGATTGGTACTAGCATACACTCAGTGCCTCACATTACAGTTTGATTATTATACTGAATATAATGTCATTTTTATATTCCAAATGACTCTTCGTTATAAAGTTTTAACTAATTTTCTGTAACTATTTTCAGGATAGCAATGCATCAAATAGTTCTCCCTCTCCTCCCAATAAACTACTGTTAACACTTTACCATATTTAGAGTTTTTATAAACCTACACAAATAAAAGCACATAACAGAGCACATAATCATAGAAATGTAGGGCTAGGAAGGGATCTTAAGAAGTCATGTTGTCTGGCCCCCTGTACTGAAGTAGGACCAAGTACACTTCGACCATCCCTGACAGGTGTTTGTCTAATATGTTCTTAAAAATTTTTCAGTGATGGGGATTCCACAACCTTCCCTGGTAACCTATTCCAGTGCTTAATTATCCTTATAGTAAGAACATTTTTCCTATTATCTAACCTAAATCGCCTTTGATGCAGATTAAGATAATTACTTCTTATCCTACCTTCAGTGGACATGGAGAACAATAGATCACCATCCTCCTAGTAGCAGCCCTTAACCTATTTGGAGACTGTTACCAGGCTTCTTTTCTCAAGACTAAACATGCCCAGGTTTAGTTTAGCCTTTCCTCATAATCTTATAATTTTTGTTACTCTCGTCTGGACACTCTCAAAAAGCAATGTCAACAGATTGAAGTGTGGAGCCCAGAACTGAACATAATACTCCAGCTGAGGTCAGTGCTGAGCAAAATGGGACAATTACCTCCCATGTCTTATGTATAACATTCCTGTTAATACATCACAAAATATTAGCCTGTCTCACCACTGCACCACATCGTTGACTCTCACTCAATTTGTGATCCTTTCCTTTTCAGCAGTGCTAGCCACTAGTCCCCATTTTGTAGCTATGCATTTTATTTTCATTTCTTAAGTGAGATACTTTGCACTTGTCTTTACTGAATTTAGCTTGTTGATTTCAGACCTATTTTCCAATTTGTCAAGGTTGTTTTGAATTCTAATCCTGTCCTCCAAAGTGCTAGCAACACCTCTCAGCTTGGTGTCATATGCAAATTCTACAAGCATTCATTCCACACTATTATCCAAGTCATTAACAAAAATGATGAGTAGTATTGGACCGAGGACAGACCCCAGTCAGACTAAACTAGATCTATCCTCCCAGTCTGAGTCCGAATCATTGATGACTACTCTTAGCAGTCTTTCAACCAGCTGCACGCCCCACCTTACAGTAATTTCTGCTAGATCACATTTGCCAGGTTTGCTTATGAGACTGTCATGTTGAATTGTGTCAAAAGCCTTACTAAAAATCAAGATATATATCGTATCACATCTATAGATCACCCCCATCTAATAGGCCAGTAACCCTATCAAAGTAAGAAATTAGATTGTCAAGAGCTAATTGTGCCAACAAAATCCATGTTGGCGTTGGCTATTACTTATCATCCTATTATTCTCTAGATGTTTATAAACAGATTATTAAACAAACTATCTTTTCCAATATCTTTTAGGTATCTAAGTTCGGCTGACTCGTCTATAATTCCCTGGGTCCTCTTCGCTCCTCTTTTTAAAGATAGGCACTATGTTTACCCTTTTTCAGTCCTCTAGGACAGCAGTTCCCAAAATTGTTCTGCCACTTGTGCAGGGAAAGCCCTCGGCAGGCCAGGCCGGTTTGTTTACCTCTCACATACGCAGGTTCGGCTGATCGCAGCTCCCAGTGGCCATGGTTCGCTGCTCTTGGCCAATGGGAGCTGCTCGAAGTGGCGGCCAGTACGTCCCTCGGCCAGTGCTGCTTCCAGCAGCTCCCATTGGCCTGGAGCAGCGAACCGTGGCCATTGGGAGCTGCGATCAGCCGAACCTGCATACACGGCAGGTAAACAAACCGGTCTGGCCCGCTAGGGGCTTTCCCTGCACAAGCGGCGGAATAAGTTTGGGAACCACTGCTCTAGGACATCATCTGTCTTCCAAGAGTTCTCAAAGATAATTGCTAACCATTCTGAGATTGCTTCAACTAGTTCCTTAAGTAACCTAACACAACTTTCATCAGGCCCTGCTGACTTGAATACGTCTTACTTAACATGTTAAAGAATTTTTAGATAACTATTTTGGTTTGTGTTCCTTCTCCCTTGTTCTTAATATTCATTGTGTTAAGCATCTGATCACAATTAACGTTTTCAGTGAAGACTAAAGCAAAATAAGCATGCAACACCTGAGCCTCCTCAATGACATATCCTATTAGCTCTCCTTCCCTGCTAAGCAGAGAACCTACACTTTCCTTCATCTTTTTCTTGCTCACAATGTATGTAGCAAACCTCTTCTTATTGCCATTTATTGCCCTTGCTAGGTATACCTCATTTTGTGCCTTAGCCTTTCTGATTTTGTCCCTACGTGCTTGTGCTATTCTTTGAACTTCTTCTTAAAATATGCCCATATTTCCACTTTCGTAAAATTCTTTTTTTTAAATTTTCAGATAATTAAAGAGCTCCTGATGGAGCATTACTGGCTTCTTATTATCCTTCCTATCTTTCCTTCATATTGGGACAGACAATATTAAAGATACAACAGCAAACTCTTTGAGAAACTGTCAGTTCTCCTGAATTCCTTTTTCCTTTGGATTTTCTTTCTATGGGACCTTACCTACCAGTTAAATGTTTGTTAAAGTCTGCTTTTTTGAAGTGCACTGTCCTTATTCTGCTGCTATCACTTTTTCCTTTCCTTAGATTCATGAAATCTATAATCTCATGATCACTTCCACTCAAATTGTCTTTTTTAAGCAAAAGACACATGGGAGCCTAGTGATTTAGGAGCCTGTTTTCAAAAAATGAAAGTCAATGGGGATTTAGGCACCTAAGTTACATTTTAAAAATGGGACTTAGGTACTTTGAAATTTTTACTCTAAAACATCACATGGCTCTAGATTCAAATACTTGAATTATATTGAAATGCTCTTACTCTCATCAGGAAGAAATACTTTATCTGGAAGGAGATTTCCTTGAGACACTGTTCTACATAAGCGAGCCCGGGCACTGCTGACTTTCCTAACCTCCATTGGGTCCACTGGAGGCTTTGGGAAGGAAATGGAAGAATCTTCATCTTTTATAGGCGATGAAAGTAGTTTTGGCTTCTATTACAAAGAAAGATGAAGATCAGTTTTTACAATCAGTTATATTCCATTTGTATTTCCATATAACCTAAAATTAGCAAAATAAACTTTGTAACAGTCACCATATATTTTCTTCCAACTTCTGACTAATTTAGATGAGAATTAAACAATAGCAATCAGAAAAATCTAGTTTTCTTTTTTAATAAAAATCATGAACCATTCCATGCAACAAAACAAGTTAGACCCAGTATGTCAGTTAGACCATAGAGAGCCAACAAAAATAGGCACTGAGGAAAGCACGTCTAAAACCAGTCCCAAGAGAAAACCCAAGTGCTAAAAGAATTAGCCATAAGCTAATTTTAATAAATTAATTTCCAAATTAAATCTAAATAATATTTATTTCCCTTAAATAAGCCATCTACATTAAACATGTGCTCCATCACTAACTTAATTTTGTGCCCAATCCCGAAAGGTACCAAGCATGCACATCTCAAAAAAGAAGGCCTGTTATTTGTAGTGCTACTTCTTTGGAAGTTGGCTTAATTTGTAGAAAATTAAAAGTACCCATTTGAATACTATTAATAGTAGATATGCCAATTCCTATTACACACTATCCTGGGCACATGGATCCACACATCCATGAACTCTAGGCTACAGCAACTCCATATATTGGATGAAACTACAGACGCTGCAAAAGCTCCATCTGGTACAACATAGCAGTCCATGTGCTTAGCAACTCAAATGTCCATGAATTCATCACACTCGGGGCTCTGCTTTCTGCACTAAACACTCCATAAAATAGAAAGTCCAGCTGAATGACTCTGTTCTACTCTTCAAAGATTTCCATGGGATTGCCTCTAGCTACCCAAAAGATTGTCCTCACTATCTTAATAACCATGACCTCCAACAACAGCTACATTCCACTGAAACAATTAAGTTTCCACCAACAGAGGCAAACTCATGAGCATGGAAGACAAATTTTCACAGGAGCTGGACCTAGACTAGAGAACCCACTCTCACAAGAGATAATGACAAACCACAGACCTCATAACTTTTAAAACTAAATGCAAAACTCATTGCTTTGACTTGGCTTTCCTCAGTAACTTATTTTCATTACCCCACAAACCCACCAAAAGACCCCATTATAAACTAATCAAATTATCGCTTCTCCAGACTGTGGAGTCTGCCACTGGACACCCAAAACTGTAAACCACAGTGTTAGCCCTCTGCCTTAGCAAGAGTGAGAGCTTTGCTGCTGCTAAGCTGTGTGTCAGCTCCCTAACCTACCACTCTGTCTGCCTTGCCTGGAAACTTCAAGACTCTACTCGTCTAAACCTTACCTGCAAGGTAAGAATCAGTGAACCCCAGTTGCCAAGAGACATCCTTCTGCAAAGTCCAGTTCCTCTCGCTGGACGCTCACATAAATTATTAAGTTCGCTGCCTCAGAAGAGGCAGAGTACATATCAGTCTCTTACAGGGATGGGAAAACTTTTTGGTCTGAGGGCCACATCTGAGTATGGAAATTGTATGGCGGGCCATGAATGCTCACAAAATTGGGGGTTGGGGTGCAAGGAGGGGTGAGGGCTCTGGGGTGAGGACAGAAATGAGGAGTTAAGGCTGTGGGAGGGGGCTCTGGACTGGGGCAGGGGGTTGGGGTGTGTGCATGCGTGTGTGTGTATATGTACATGCATGCGTGCTCCAGCTGGGGGTGCAGGCTTTGGGGTGAGTCTGGGGATGAGGGGCTGGGGGTGCAGGACAGTGCTCTGGGCTGGGACAGAGGGGACCAGAGGGATCAGGGTTAGGGTAGGGGGTTGGGGTGCAGGAGTGGGTCAGGGGTTCAGACTCCGGGTGGCGCTTACCTCAAGCAGGTCCAAGAAGCAGCAGCATATCCCCCCTCCAGTTCCTCATGGAGGCGCAGCCAGGCAGCTCTATGCACTGCCCTGTCCGCAGGCGCTGCTCCAGCAGCACCCATTGGCCAGAGTTCCCAGCCAATGGGAGTTGCGCGGGCAGCACTTGGGGCAGGGGCAGTGTGTGGCGCGTCCCCTGGCTGCCCCTATGCATAGGAGCCAGAAAGGGGACATGCCACTGCTTCCTGGAGCAGTGTGGAGCCATGGCATGCGCAGAGTGGGGCAAGCTCCCAACCCTGCTCCCTGGCGAGAGCCAAATTAAAAATGTCTGAAGGGCTGGATGTGGCCCCCAGGCTGTAGTTTGCCCATCCCTGGCCTGTTAGGTTAGCTCAGTGGTTCTGAACCTATTTACCGTTGTGCTGATTGAGCTGCAGGTTGAGAACCACTGGGTTAGCTAATGACTTACACTTCACTTGAATACACAGCACTGAGACGGTTTTGTAATAAAACAAGAATAAGTTTATTAACAAAGAACAGAGGTTTAAGTTCTACTAAGCAAGAGAAGAAGAGATAGGTATGGTTACAAACAAACCAAAATAGAATACACTTTCTAGTGACTAAAACTTAATCTTAGCAAGTTTCAATTTTTGCCTAAGCAGTTTTCTTATTTACATCAAGTTACCAGTACCTCCCACCTCAGGCCAGGGGACTCAATGTTTACAGAATCAAAGAGTGCTGCTGCTTTTGTTCCCTAAGTGATCAATAACAATATTAACCCTTTATATTAACCAAAGTCCATTATCTTGGTCTCAAGAGCCAGGAAAGCTTCTTGGGGTGCAGACTGTCTTCCAGTGCACTCACTAAGGCCTTGGCTACACTTGCACGTTATAGTCCAATAGAGCTGTCAAGAGCGCTCTACCTCACTCCCCGTCTACACTGGCAAGGCAAGCAGAATGCTCTGACTTCGCAGCTGGAGCGCTCCTGATACTCCACTTCTCAGAGGAAGAATGCTTGTTGTGCTTTCACTGGAGCGCCGTGGTGTCAGTGTGGACACCTAATGCGCTCTGATTGGCTCTGACTGGCCTCCGGAAGTGTCTCACAATGCCTGTTCTAGCCACTCTGGTCATCACTTTTGAACTCTGCTGCCCTGTCCTCAAGTGACCAAGTGTCAGATCTGCCATTTAAATTCCCTGGGAATTTTGAAAATCCCCTTCCTGTTTGCTCAGCCAGGCGTAGAGTGCTCTCAGTGCATCTTTCCAGGTGGCCATGCCTTCATGAGCCAGGCGATCCACAGTATGGAGCAATGGCAAGGCGCTGGACCTCACCAGTGTTTGAGGGGAGGAAGCTGTGCAGTTCCAGCTGCGCTCCAGCCATAGGAATTACAATATCTTCAGGAACATATCAAGAGCCATGACCAGGATGCGGTGCAGTGTCGGGTTAAAGGAAAGGAGCTGCAGAATGCCTACCGCAAAGCCCGTGAGGCAAACGGCCACTCCGGTGCTGCCCCCACAACCTGCAAATGCTACAAAGAGCTGGACACAATACTTGGGGGTGATCCCACCTCCACTGCAACAACCACCATGGTCACTTCCAAGCCCAGCACAGCGGGGGCGGGGGGGGGGGAAGAGGAGGAGGAGGAGGAGGGGAAAGTGCGAGCAATGGTGCTGAGGCAGGGGGAGACACCCAGGAATCCCTAGATACATGCAGCCAGGAGCTCTTCTCGCTTGCTTTGAGACAAGCAAAGTAGGGTTTTTGTGATTGCCCTCCTTAAGTGTGAGGGAATCATTGCTCTGTCTGGCGTGTACAATATTAAGTGTTGCATTTTCCCTGTACAGGTGCAACCTTGAGATCTTAGCCATCATTCTTATCACCAGCCGACAGACTGAGAAGACTCAGGAAGAGGCCACGTAAAAGCAAAGAAGACATGCTGCATGAAGTCATACAGCAGTCTGTCAACGAGAACTGAAAGGCACAGAAGTGGAGGGAGAGCGAGAGGAGGATCCGCCAGGAAAACATGATGCACCAGCGGCAAAGCAAGGAACAGCTGATTAACATAACGGAACACCAATCGGACTCTATCCAGGTGCTCGTCGCCATGCAGGCGGAGCACTACCACGCTCACCACCCACCCCTCCCAGCTCTTGTCCCAAAACTCTTCCCCTTGTGCCCCCATGTCCCCTCCAACCTACTTTCCCCAACATCCGGTTCTTACCACCCCCCGCTGCCTCCTACACCTGTAGCTTCACCACCCACCCACAAAAACTACGACCCTTATCCACTGCACTCAAACCCCCTCAACATCCCTTATAGCCATCTTGAAGTGCAGTACGGAGTGCACAGCCCTCCGGGCAGGATTCGAGAGTATGAAATCAGGACATATTCAAGCCTATGACTGAACCGGTCCCGACCCCACCCCCTTGCCCTTTTGGTATTTCTGTGTCACTTTTTTTCCCCCAATAAATTAAATTTTCTTTTCAATAGATGGAGTTTTTTACTTTGAAAAAAACATACTTTATTAGTGCATAAAGCAAACTATACCTTAGCCCAGGCGGTGCTTGTTGCTTTCAAGTCAGTGTACCAAACACAGCCACTGCACTTCACTCCCGTGCAGAGCACCAGACATTACTGGTGACTTTCAGCCTCAAATTGCTCCCTCAAGGCATGCCTAATCCTTGCAGCCCCACACTGGGCCCTAAAAGCCCTGTTCTCTGGCTGTGCAAATTCAGCCACCAGGTGTTGAACCTCCAATGCTCATGCCTGAGTTAAGCTTTCTCCTTTCCCTTCACAAATATTATGGAGGGTACAGCACGTGGATATAACAGCGCAGATGCTGTCTTCAGCCAAGTCCAACTTCCCATAAAGAGAGCGTCAGCGGCCCTTCAAACGGCCAAAAGCACACTCCACAGACATTCAGCACCAGCTCAGCCTGTAGTTGAACCGTTCCTGGCTGTTGTCCAAGCACCCTGTGTAGGGTTTCATGAGCCAAAACATTAAAGGGTAAGTGGGATCTCCAAAGATCACAATAGGCATTTCAACTTCCCCTACGATGATCCTCTGGTCTGTGAAAAAAGTCCCGGCTTGCAGCTTCTTGAACAGGCCAGTGATCTGAAAGATGTGTGCGTCATGCACTCTTCCAGGCCAGTCTGCGTTAATGTCAATGAAATGACTATGGTGATCCACAAGCGCCTGAAGAAACATGGAGAAATACCCCTTTAGGTTAACGTACTTGGAAGCTAGGTGGACTGGTGCCAGAATAGGAATATGCATCCCATCTATCACCCCTCCACAGTTAGGGAAACCCATTTGTTCAAAGCCAGTCATGATGATATGCACATTACCCAGAGTCATGGTTCTTCTGAGCAGGATGCAATTAATGGCCCTGAAAACTTGAATCAACACAATTCCAGTCATTGTCTTTCCCACTCCAAACTGGTTAGCGACCGATTGGTAGCTGTGTCGAGTTGCCAGCTTCCAGACTGCAATAGCCACCCACTTCTCCACTGGCAGGGCAGCTCTCAATCTTGTGTCCTTGCGCCGCAGTGTGGGGGCGAGCTCAGCACACAGTCCCATGAAAGTGGCATTTCTCATCCGAAAGCTCTGCAGCAACTGCTCGTCATACCAGACTTGCAGGACGATGTGATCCCACCACTCAGTGCTTGTTTCCCCGAGCCCAAAAGTGGCATTCCATGGTGGAGAGCACGTCTGTGAATGAGACAAACAATGTCGTGTTGTATGCGTTACGCGACTTGATATCATCTTCGGACTCCTCACTGTCACTTTAGATCCTAAGCAGTAACTTGACTGCCAAATGAGATGTGCTGGCGAGACTCGTCAGCATGTTCCGCAGCAGTTCGGGCTCCATTTCCACAGACTGGAAGTGAAGACAAAGCGCGCTCTGAACAGAAACCGTTGAAAGATGGCGCCAAATGTGGACGAAAACACAGGGATTGCTGGGGTGCAAAGCGATACATCACAGGGTGTTGGGACGGATCCAGAATGCCCTGCACCCCACACCCCCTTCCCAGAAGCCACAGCGCCAGAATGGGAAGAGGTGCTCTGTGGGATAGCTGCCCATAATGCACTGCTCCAAATGCCACTTCAAGTGCTGCGAATGTGGCCACGCCAGTGCACGCAATTGCAGCTGTCAGTGTGGACAGACTGGAGCACTTTCCCTGGTGCACTCTCTGAAGGCTAGTTTAACCCAAAACGCTCTACATCTGCAAGTGTAGCCATGGCCTAAGCTGTTGCTTGTTAGCTTTCTTTACTGTATATGTAAATATTCTTTTAATATCCAATGCCAGTAATCAAACCGGGGAAACACAAAGTCCTTTGTCTATGGCAGGCTAAGTTTATGCACTGCCTCCCAAAGATATTTTAAGAACATATTTCCAGCTAGGTTGATCAGATAGCATATGGGAAAAATCAGGACAGAGGGTGGGGGTAATAGGCGCCTATATAAGAAAAAGCCCTGAATATCAGGACTGTCCCTATAAAATCAGGGCATCTGGTCACCCTATTTCCAACACAAAACACAACTCTCTGTACACAACCTGTATATACATAACACAATGATTTTGGGGACCAGCATATCACCAATTTACATGATACCTTACATGACACCTGTTAGATACATATTATGACAACGGTGTGCTGGGAGTGATGAGTTTGTCAGGCCTGATATGAGTTACAATACAGTGAGCCCTCTGCCAGCCGGCAATGAGGAGCTTTTGGTGTTACACAGAGTAGGAAGAGAAAGCTTGTTATTCTTTCTACCTATAGAACACTTAGGAGACTCTCAGAATACTACAGAGCTAAGATACCACAAAGATTGAAAGTACCTAATTAGATTATACTAATATAGTAATTACAATAATTGTATAAAAATGCCTAAAACCCCACAGTCTAACCCCCATTTTAAAGATAAGAACTAAACAAAGATGTTTCATTTATATATTTTTCTTTGATATATCAAAAAAATTGCAATGTTATGAAATTGGAAATGGACTCTTTAAAATTTCTCAAACCACTCATTATTGTGTGAGCTGCTATTATGAACAGAAATATGACTGCAATGAATTAGTGAAGGATGCTTGTACTGTACCACTGATGTTACTGATTTAGTGTGCACTGTACTACTTCACTAGACAACTTTAAAATATGAAGTGTCCATGACCTAGTCACATATTAAAGACTAATCTCAACTACAAAACTGGCACATCTATTGAGAAAATGCTGAATTTTATAGAAGACTATATATACTATATATATAAACAAACTATCCCAATTTTAAATTTCTCATTTGAATTGACTAGAACTACCAAACATGATAAATAACTCAGCCATATTTTTCAATTGCAAGTTGCAAATCAGCAATTCCTAATTTCCTTTTCAATGCCAGTGCTACTTGTTAGCATTTTGCACTTCACTTACCTTAAATATGAAAACAGACAGTCAATTTTCGACTTCTGGTTCTTAAGCACTAGTGCAATGCTATTGTATTTGGGGTTAGAATGCTACACAGGAATACTTAAATACTGTTACAGAGACAAGGTGGGTGAGGCAATATTTTTTAGTGAACCAACTTCTCTGTTGGTGAAAGAAGCTTTTTGAAAGCTTGTCTCTTTCACCAAACAGAAGATGTCCAACAAAAAGATATTACTTTACCTACCGTTTCTCTCTAATATTCTAGGACCAACACAGCTACGGCACCGTAAAAAGAACTTGCACTCTCATTTCTAGAGGAAAAAAATTCAATAAATCAATTCTACTTTCTCATCCCCCCCGATTCTAATAAATCATGCAAAACATCCATTTAACCAGTTTTCACATAATCCTTTTCTATCACTACAGTGGGTTGGTACAACTCACAATACTTTATTTCATCATTGCATAACATTCTTTTTAATAAGCACTCACATGGTCCAGTGGGCTGAGACGTGTACCAGACACCGGTCTTGATTCACCTGATTCAAAACTGGAAGCATGGAGACTAGCATAAAGAACATAAACAGAGTATTAACCCAGACCTCATTTTGTTTCCCCTCAAAGGATCTTCTCCCACACTGCTCATAAACAAGTGGGAGTATCTCATCTGCAATATTGTTCTTCTTTCCCCATAGTCCTACAGATGCTCTTCAACTGAGGTATCAAGTAGAATATAGCTCAGTGGGCATGGGGAAGAAATCATGCTGCATACTGACACCCTCTTCTACTTATTGCATTGACAGATACTGGAAAAGGAATTGAAGCTGCTTGAAGACGTATAACCCATTGCAAGTCCTTGCTACAGCTGCTTCTGAGCAGTCATAAGGGGTGGATGTAAGCAATGGCAGTGCAGCTCCTGCAGAAGCCATGCTGCTGGATAGATGGACTCCAGAGAAGGCAGGAAACGTCCCTGCAGTTGGTTCATGCCACTGCCACAGAACGAAGAGATCTTGCCCTCTGTGAACTATGCTAAGCCAAAAGCCTCTCCCACCAGAGGAGAAGATAACCAGTTATTCCATAAGGAAAATAATCTTAAACCTGTTTAAGCATTTGGAACTCAAGGAAGACTTTTCTGAAATAACATTTTTTTAAAGGCTTTAGAAACTGAGATTTTATGGAAACAGTGAGATATAAAACCTTCTCTTACACCATACTCTACATACAAATTTTGTGTTATGACTGCCACAGTTAGTTGAGTCACAGGAACTTCTAAGACACATAGTTTAACAATACCAGTGAGCATCATTAAAAGATGAGAAAAAGTCTATACTACTAATTACATCCTAACACAGGAAAAAAGGACCACAAAAATTAACAACAAAATCAAACTTCTTGCTGCTAAAATATTATTAAAAAAAATCTTAGTCTCTGTACCTAAAAGTGGAAGGTGGTCTATTTTCTAGTGTTCGTGAAGATGCAGATCCAAAAAGTTTCCTTTGGTCCTCTCTAGGTGTAAATGGCCTCTGAGTCCTTAAAGTCCTTAGTGCATTTCGTGCTTCATTTATTATCTCAGCACTGGTCTTCTGCTTAGGTGCTGAAGATCTATAAAATGGTTCCGGCTTTTCTACATTTTTATTCTTTGAAGAATGCATTCTTCTACAAAATACTTTACAGGAAGCACTGTGTATAGGAGGAACAAAATACAACACTACTTTCAAGTGATTAATAATTAAGACATTAATAAATAATTCAGTTATGCACATGCAGTTAATATAGGATTTAAAAAGAACGAACTCTGAGACCAGGGTGAGGGTGGGGAAAATATTCTCAGATACCTCTAGAAATCTACTTTTGCCATTGGAGGTCAAATAATATTGTTCTTTCCTCTTCATTTTTCAATCCTATGGAAAATAGTGAAAATGTATATAGTGCGTCCAGCTCAGAATGTCTTTGATAGGAGGAGAGAGAGTTTAAAAACAAAACCCCACACAAAAACCAAATAAAACCACCACACTTAGAGGCTGCAATGCTTTCAGAGTCACACAATAGTTTCCAGACACCAGAGAAAAACTTCAAACAACACTATTTCAACACCTATCCACCACAGTGATGTTACCACAGCAGGAACTAGACAAAGAGCATGTAAAGAGAAGACTTGCTTGATCATATACTTAACTCATATTGCTTGTTTTCTATCAGTCTTATCAAGTTCTCTATTGTAACAAGCTAGAAGAGGTGTTCACCTGAAAACGTTAACTGTAACCAAAGCCAAGGAAAAGCAGCAAAAAATTAACTTTTGTAAAAACAAACATTACACAATGAATTATGAACTAAGAGTACCAGTCAGAAAATGATCCCACATGTGTACCCTTACAGAGCCATTGAACGACAACAGGCTTGCTTCCAAAAATCGCCAAGTCTAAAGAGTTAGTCAATATCCCAGTTCAGATCTTTGTAGACATCATTTTTCAGCAGGTTTATCATCCTCATTAAAGTCAGAATTCTGCATGAGGCTGAAGTTGGTTCGTTATTTGTGGTACCAGTGCCTTACTCACGGTTCCCAGTTTTCAAAGTAGCAGCCGTGTTAGTCTGTATCCGCAAAACGAACAGGAGTGCTTGTGGCACCTTAGAGACTAACAAATTTATTTGAGCATAAGCTTTTGTGGGCTACAGCCCACTTCATCGGATGCATGAAGGCCAAAATTATTTTAAAATATATTAATGTAAGATTTTTTTAGACATGTCATTAAATTTATGCGATTTAATGTGATAAAAATTTAAATTACTAATTATTTATTTATTAATTAAATAAGGAGCAGAGTTATGACTGTCTGTACATGATGAAATAATGCTTGGATGAACCCAACTGACATGTCTTTGTGACCAACCAGACTGTTCTGAAGGACCTGGGGCAAATCACTCCCTGAGCCGAATCTTTGTTCCTGAACAATGTATTGCAACATAATACCACCATCCCACATTGTGCGTAGGGCTTGAAAAGGAGCTGAGTTTTGAATGGCTGTATGAGACAAAATACATATTGAGTCACTCTAAGTTACACATCCCCATGATGGTTTTACATTATGAAGAGATGAGGATATGTCACTCTCTGCACTGAACCTTTATTTCTGGTTTGACAAATATATTACTCCTAGTTTTATTGTTTGTCTGCATTTTTAGTTAACATGCAATACACACACATAAAAATTTTAAAAAAGCAATACTCAATCAACTTGCAAATCCAACTGTAATGTTTTCACAGATATGTTAGCTACAGATGAAGTCCACAGGAATTTTGCTTTGTTAGATGAATTAAGAACAGGAAAAATGGCTAAATTTATTGAAGTCTGTTTATGTTAGATATACAGACATTTGTATTTAAATTGTGTGTTTTGCTCTTTACACAACAAAAATAAAATGAGAACAGTGGTTGGGCACAGTTGGGTCCCAAATAAACATGTTTATTAACTATATACAAACATACAAAGTCTAGCTTAAGGCACACTGCTGCTCTGAGTGGTTTCTAATGGCTTCTAAAATATAGATAACAGTGACCATCACTAGAATGCCCACAAACTACTTAAAAGAAATACTAACCTATTCCTCTATACTAAAATTAGTTGAACCAGCTGGTGTCTTTGCTGCTGCAACACTAATGAGGCTTGGTACACTTTAATGGAATTTAGAGAACTCTATCGCCACCGCTTTTCCTTTTAATTTCAAAATTCGACCACAGAAATGCCAGCCATAAGTCTGACCAAGTCTGGGGAAACATACAAAATGATTCCCAGAGTTGGGCATTATCTCCAACAACTTTGCTTTAATGAACTCCATGGTTCATGCAAATGATTTTGATTGTTTCAAATATTGATTAGTTCAGTAGAAGTAATATTTTAAAAATCTGTGCTATATTCAAGTTACATGAAAAAGTGTTACAGAGAGGGCATGAAGAATTTTTCTGGGGAAGAGGCATTTCATTTCAGGTTTCAGTAATGCCAGTTATATATTTTCCCCCATTAATGAGAATTTCTAATTGCTCTTACTTGCTACCTAGACTTCAAGCATAACTATACAAGCAACAGAAAAGTGTTTTTACTTCACATTTGTAACATCAGTTAAAATTTGTTCATAACATCTTGAGTGTGAGTTTTATATCACATTTGCCTCTTTAGCACCCTCCTTTGTGTTAATGCCATCCTACCCATAATAGCTACTCTCCAACTGAGAAGGTTAGCCTTCTGTGTCTGAGATGCAGGCCCCTCTCCCACTGCAATGTGGCCCAATGTTACACAAAACCAAAACCTTCAGCCTCACACCAGTCATGCAGCCAAAAGATCACCTCCAGTGTTTTCTGCCTTCTCATTCAATGGACTGGTAAAATCTTCAAAAAGATCAACTGGGCTTTCCTTTTCTTCCATTTCCTTCCAATATGCCTGAGATTTTTCATAATCTGTGTAGTTGCACGTGGCACTCTCTCATTAGTTCCAATGAGTATCATCAGTGGAGACTTGCCAGATGACCTCAGAATCCTGTTTAATCCTGCAGTTACATCTTGTATCTTCTTTCCAAGACAGTACACCGTCCTATTGTCCCAAGAGAAGTTCTTCAACCATTCTTATGATTCATCTCTCTTGATTGCTGCTTATTTCATACAACAAGAACACCCATCAGATGTGTACCCGGTAGTTTTCTGTTCCATTCCTCCAGAGACAGTTTCCTTTGTAGTTGGCTTGCTGAGTTTGATAATCCTAGTGGAGCTGAATGCCTCCCTTTTCTTATTTCCTTCTTGGTCACAAATCACCTGCTCATTCCTTTCATTTCTACTCTCTTTAATTCCCTTAACACTGATCCTTCCCCATGAGGCATCTGTGACAATGATTTCCAAAATTCTGTTGTCCAAGAAGTCTTCATTTTCTCAGGTGCCACAGTGTTGCAATTTATGCTTTCAGACCACTTATCTTCTCCTCCCAGTGTGGCCACCAGCTTGCATTTCGTGCACAAGAAATCTACTCTGAGTTCCAGCAGAAAGTACAACATGGCACATCCAAGGAAGATCACAGGCTCATCCATATCTGCAACCTGGAGCAGTCATACCTAAAACAAGAATCACGCTTCCTCTCTAAACTGCCACTGAAACTCATCCTGTTTGCCATTTCAGTCATCTGACAACTAATCTATACACTAAGCCTCAATACTCAGCTCCCTCCCTTACAAACACGGAGGGAATAACCACCTCAGAAACATCAAATACACGTTTCATTCAAAGACATAAGGGTCTCAGTGACAAGGCCCACACTGAAACACAAACAGACCTACCTCACCTGGGCAGTTCTGGAGCCCATAACTCAGTCACATCACCCTCACAGAGAACAAAGACAATAGATGGAATAAACACAACACTCACCAAATCTCTGGACCTGCAAGCATAGGTTCCACAGCTTTCACCCTCTGAAACATCTGTCTGCTGCTCCTTTTACCCTGCTAAAGGGAGTGGATGTGTTTGGAGGTGGGTGGAGGAGGACTGGTGAAATGGGCAATGTTTTCCATCCAGATACTGGCCTTGTCTATACTTATAGTTAAATCACCACTGCTGTGATCAATGCAGTGGTATCGATTTAGCGGGTCTGGTGAAGACAAGGTAAGTCGATGGCAGAGCACTCTCCCATCAACATCTGTAGTCCATCTCCTTAAGAGGCTGAAGGTAAGTCAGCGGGAGAGTATCTCCCATTGACACAGTGCGGCGTAGACACTGCTGTAAGTCGACCTAAGTTACATCGACTTCAGTTACTTAACTGAAGTAGCGTAACTTAGGTCAACTTACAGCTTTGGTGTAGACCAGCCCAAAGTTTCAAGTAAAGGTGTTTCATGTTTCAACTACTTCAGAACAGATTAACAGTTGAAGAGACATGTCACTTGGCATGACCTGAGACTTATTTTGTCACGCAGAGCTAGTCAAAATCCAGTTCTTCAAGCAGTCACCATTTACAGTACAGAAGTGAGGTGGGAGCTTCATGTGCCACCATGTTTCACCGGAACAAAGCTTCAGGTCAGGGAGTTACTTGTTTCATCTCTCTCAGAACAGTCGGATGGCCACATGGACCTATCATTTGGCGTGACCAGAGACTTATTTTGTCACATACAGCCAGTTAAAACCCAGCTCCTTATTTAAATTCATAATTAAGTAATTATACAGTATTATTATAGCTATGTTGGTCCCAGGATATTAGAGAGATAAGGAGAGTAAGATAATATCTTTTATTGGACCAATGTCTGTCTCTCTCACCAACAGAAGTTGATCCTATAAAAGATATTGCCTCACCCACCCTGTCTCATTTACATAATTAGTCATTTAAATTTGTCACATTCAATCAAATTAATTGGATAACATTTCTAAAAATTTAATCCTACATTGATATATTTTTAAATAATTTTGACCTTTGAACAAGGAACTGGGAACCATGAATAAGGGGCTGGTACCATGAATAAGCAGCCAACATCAGCCTCATGAATTTGTCCTTTGCTCCATGAGTGGTTCTCAACCTATTTACCGTTTTGGGCCACATCCAATACTACGTGTATGGGCCTGAGGATGTCTTGTGGGCCACAGCTCTGAGCAGATTGGGCTGCAGCCACAGGTTGAGAACCACTGAACCGTTCCACTAACATATCCAAGAAAAAGTATGTCTTGCCCAGTATCTGATTAAGCATTTCACAAGATGCAAGCTGGTAGCGTCTATCCCTTTATATCTATTTATGAGTAAAAGTGAACAGCAGAAGAGACTGGCAGATCAGGGCTTGCTCTTTCTAAGCCCTGAAGCAAAACTTCATTTTTCCCACATCACTGCTCTCATATCGCTTATTTCCTCCTGCTTCCTATGTTTTCATGCTTCTTTCCCAATTGCTCCTTTTGTATCTCCTTCCAAGTAGAGATTGTCTCCAAAATAATCTGTACCAAAACTGCCTGAGTTTACAGTCCGGTTAAAAAGAAAACTATTAATTGTCCATTGCTAAGATGTCATTTTAAAACACTACCTCCAGCACAACCTAGGCCCATATTAACAGCATTAAAATAAGCTTTTTTGTGTGTCATTTTGTTAATACGGATGGTAGGGCTTTTTTTTCCCCCAATTTCATGCAATAAAAATAGAATGAACATCAGCAAAAGGAGCTGATCCTACAGTCCTTAATTAATACAACACAACTCCTACCAAAATCAATGGAAATTTTGACCAAGACTAAGCCCCAATATACCCAGCACCTATGGAATAAGAGCCACAAAATAAGAGGGTTGGATTTTTTCAGATTGCTTTTAAACACAAAAGGCTCCTCTATCTAATCACTTCTAAAAAACACCCATATGCCAGGGCTGCCCAGAGGGGGGGGGGGCAAGAGGGGCAATTTGCCCCAGGCCCTGGGCTCCGCAGGGGCCCCCATGAGAGTTTTTCGGGCCCCTGGAACAGGGTCCTTCACTCACTCGGGGGCCCCAGAAAACTCTTGCGGGGCCAGGCCCCAGAGCTTCTTCCGCTCCCGGTCTTTGCTGGCGGGGGAGTCCTTCCGCTCTGGGGCAGAAGGACCCCCCGCCATAGCATTACCACCGAAGTTGGACCTGCTGCCGAAGTGCAACCCGGTCTTCGGCGGTAATTCGGCGGCAGGGGGCCCTTCCGTTCAGGGACCCGCCGCCAAAGTGCCCCGAAGACCCGCGGCGGGGGCCCCCCACCATCGAATTACCACCGAAGAGCAGGCTGCACTTCGGTGGCGGGTCCCGCTTCAGCGGTAATTCACCGGCGGGGGGCCCCCGCCACGGGTCTTCGGGGCACTTCAACAGCGGGTCCCAGAACGGAAGGGCCCCCGCTGCCGAACAGGGCCAGCTCTAGACATTTTGCCGCGCGGGGGGCCCCCTGCCGCTTGCCGGTCCCACGGCTCCGGTGGACCTCCCGCAGGCATGGCTGCGGAGGGTCCGCTGGTCCCACGGCTCCGGTGGACCTCCCGCAGGCGTGCCTGCGGATGCTCCACCGGAGCCACGGGACCAGCGGACCCTCCGCAGGCACGCCTGCGGGAGGTCCACCGGAGCCGCCTGCCGCCGATGGCCCCAGGCCCCCAGAATCCTCTGGTCGGCCCTGCCATATGCTACAAGTACTCCTCGTTCTTTTTGCTGATACAGACTAACAGGGCTACCACTCTGAAACCTGCCACTATAGGCCAGTCAGCTTACGCTCCCTGATCTTGTCTTCACACTGTAAAGTAGTCAGCACAGAACTTTATTAAATGTTTGCTCTTCTAGACCAAATCCTACCTGCCCTTCCTCTTGTATAGGAGTAAACTTCGTTTGCATGGGCCATTTCCCTTTTGCCTGCACGCCTTTGTGTCCTTCCTTCCTTCCCTGCTCCTATCACAGCAAAGCTAGGGGGGAGTAGATTTTGCACCTGGCTATATCAATACACACCACAGAACTGGGGAAGAATAATAAACACCATGGATGACCTGCAGGAGGGAAAAGGTTTTCTGCTCATTTCACGGCGCGGGGGGGCGGCGGCGCGGGGCGCCTCCAGCGGCCCTGACGCCGGGATGAGCGGGGAAACGGGCAGCCCGTTTCCATGGCAACCGTACACAGAGCGGCCCTGTCCTGGGTACCCGTCCCTTTCGGGCCGTGAGGAGGCACCTTATCGGCGGCTCTGCGCGAAGCGGATCCTCCCCGCGGCCGGTCCCCACTCCTGCCGCCGCTGACTGCCACGCGGCGCTTCCTCCCCCGACCCCCGGCTGTCTTGAAGGGCAGGCGGCTCCAAACAAGCCGGCAGGCCGGACTCGCGTCGCCAGTGAGCATGCGCAGATATTAGCAAGCGCAGGCGCAGAGCTGCCCTATCCCAGGCGGTCTTCTGAAGAGAACGGGGCGGAGCCAAGCAGGGGGCGGAGGTCGTGCTGTGGGACTGGATTTGGGAAGGTGGTAGGAGGTTAGCGGGGTGTCTTGCTGTTCACATCCCAGCCACAGGCTCCACGCGTTGCAGGGGGGCCAGGAAGCAGTGAGGGGGAGGGGCAGGCGCTGAGGGCCTGTACAGTAAACTTTCTTCCTGCCCCCAAGATTGGGGTGGAAGGAAATTTACCCTCCCCAAGAGCTCCAAGCAGACACTTTTTGCCCCTACCTATCAACCCACCATGGCCCTAATATGGAATGTGCTGTGTGACCAAGGCCCAAAATGAGGGTCAAAGAATGTATTTGTGAAGGAAACTTGGTGTTTGTTCCTTTAGGATAAACATGCCAGTAACCTCTGTTTCATAATTTCAGATCATTTCCAACAATGAAAGTGAAAGGGACTCCAGTCCCCAGGGACCTTTGTGTCAAACAGTGGTAACTTTGGGACTAAGCCGAGTAATGGGTATGGAAATGAGATGCAGACAGGCAAGACTCCAGCACAAAACCAGTTTACTGTGTCATCCTGGTCAACGGCAATGTCAAGGCTTTTGAATCACGGATTATTGCCATCAAAAATTGGAAATGATGTATCTCCTGGCCCTCTTAGTCTTTTGTATGGGATATAGTTTTAGATGTTTCCATGTCATTCACTCATACCAGGTCCAGTCTATGCAAATCCCTCTCAGGAATCTGGGGAGAGAGATTTTATATAAATACATGTACACACACACCTTGGTCTCAGCAATGTAGGAATTACAACCCTGACCATACCTATCAGATCCTGTGCACACTCCCTCTCACATGGTTGATCACTTGTGATGAAAATCCATCTCATGATTATTAGAATCATTTTGCCAGAGGCAATTAGAACCAGTTCAGTGACTCCTAGTTATACTTAACCTGTCACCCAGGTAGGTAATTTGATGGTTTGCAGTATTAAAAACCATAGATGCTGGAACTTGGAATGCAGAGGATGCTGCATCAGGCTTGAATTGGTTTCTATTATATGCAGGGTTTACCGTTTGGTTCAATGACTCTCAGCACCCCACCGTAAAAAATGTTCCAGCACCGCTGTTAAAAACTTCCCAAATATCTAACAAAGAGAGGCCTGTGTTATCTGTTGTAGTATTGCCCCAAAACAATGGGTAAGGAACTGACCTATAATTCACATACACAATATAATGACTAAGGTTTTCTTTGACAAGGGATTCATCTTCATTTTCTTTAACAAAGAAATGTGAACACAACTAGAGCCCTGCAAAGCTGTGGATATCTGCTTTATATGGATTTCCACGGACCATGTTTGTGGATCATGGATGGATGTGGATCCAAATTTTATATCTAGAGCCCTGTAAATCTGCTGTTATCCGCGAACCATGTTTGTGGATCATGGATTGAATGCTGCATCTCTCTTCTCCCTGGGGTATATCTTGGCTGACCAGTTTCCTGCCTTCACTGTGTTATTCCAGAAAAAGTATGCCTAAGCAGGCCTGCTTGCCTTCTTTTCAGGTATTAACAACAGTGTAATTGCCCACAGTTATAAGTTACACACAGCTCTTTCTTAGCCAAGCACATTTTATTCTTAAGGTAGAAGCATTACAGAGAAAAGGTATTAAAAACAATAAAAGAACCTACACACATACTAATAAATTTACCAAAGATCATCCCAACTGCAACATGGGCTCTGGAAGAAGTACCGTAACCCCTACTCAGCAGTTTTCCTGTGGTTTCAAAATTCATTACACCCTTTGCTCTGAAAAAGAACATGGTCTTAGAGGTCCTCAGTAGGCCAAAGTTCTTCCTATCCTTCCCTATAATGATTAGGCGTTTCGTGGACTGGAGGTCCTGCTTGTTTGCTGCATTAGAAAGAAGGCCCTGAGTCTGCTTTAACTCAGCTACGCCAGGTGAAAGACAAAATCCTTTCTTTGTCAGTTTGGTCCCTGAAGAATCCAGTTTAGGTCTTTGAACTATCCTCAGGGAACAGGTGCTCTGCAGACACGTAGTTCCCTGCTTATGGTGAAGCTTCAAAGGCTGAGTCCATAGGCAGTAGTTTGCAATCCCTTCCTCCCCACTACTTTCTAAGAGTTCTACTTCACATGTATTCTCTCAAAAGCTCAGATGTGTCTGCTACATTGTTCAACATAGTCTTTTGAAGTTCACAATACTTCTGAATTTCACAATCTCACAATAGTACATAAACATTTGTATTTTAATAAAATGGGTATCCTAAAATATTTAAATTTAATTTGATAAGGTTTGTTCAGGAGAATTCTGCACACACACACACACACAAAATCTGTGCCCTATGTTTTAAAATTCTACATATTTTATTTGATAAAATAACAATATAATCACATCAGTTTCAAAATAACTGTCAACAATTATGTCTGTAACAATACAGACAACAAAAAGATTCAGGAATTTTTTTTTGACAAATAGATTCCTTACTAGGCATATTAACCGGAACCCCTCCCCCGCACCCCCGGCAGTGAAAATACTTGGGGGAGTCAGGGGTAATTGAGGAGCTGAGGAAGAAGGAATTAATTGCTGGGAAGGATCACGGGAGTGAACCTGGAGGGTTGTTGGGTGTGGATGGGAGAAGTATAGAACAGGGAGAGAAGAACAGTGTGCATATGAAAAGGAGTATAGAAGGAGCCATGTTCAAAAGTTAGTTTTTATTCAGCTTCTTGTCTTTGTCAATTACAGACATTCCCTTTGTAATTTCTCTCTGCTATGTCTCAGCTATTCTAACTTTCTCACTTAAATCTCTTACTTCTTCTTGCATTTACTTTTAATTGAAAGAACTGTCCTCACCTCTCTAAAATGTGTGTATTTTTAAATTAAATCTGTAGGTCTGGAGCCATGCCACTTTAGGATGAGAGTAGCAACCCCATAAACTGGTTAGGACTTGGGAAGGTCAGTACTTGGATTACCAAGGAAAAAAAACAAGGTTCTGCAAGGAAGTGTTATGAGTAATTTCTCCTGAGTCAGTACTGAACCAATGTCCCAACACTGTGCTGAGGTGTATCATGCTCATGGAAGCGCCATCATTTTTTAGGCTTAGAACTTAGGTCCTAAACATTTTTGATCAGTGATCTCTTGGGATTCTAACACCATGCCATTCAGACTTGCTATGATCAGACTTAGGCGACACACCGCTAAAAACACTAGTTGCCACAGGAGCTTTGCCTAGACAATGGTTCCTGCTGTTGCAACCTATAACAACTACCTCTAATGGAGCTGCAGCAGTGTTGGCAATGAGGGAAAACTTTTGCTGAAAAACCTAGTGTACAGAAAGTTTTTCAGTTCTATGGTAGTCTATATAGTCTTGCTGCATGTGCTATTAAATTAGTGCCCTGTTTCATCTCAGTAGAGGCTGCATTACAGAGGAAGATGAAGTAATTAATGACAATGGATTGTTGCAAGCTTTTTTGGAGAAGCTCTAATACTTCAGAAGCATGCCAAAGAAGAAGAATGTCCAAGCTATGTTCTTTGAGACCTTTGCTGCACCTTGAGAAAAGGAAAATAGAAGGCAGAAGATTCTGCAAGTGAATTGCTAGGTAGGTAAGAGGTGTAGACTTTGGTTTTGTGAAACATTTGTCCACCCTCTATGGGGAGAGAGGCTATATAGGTGGCCTCCACCTCAGTAGAAGGGAGACCAATCTCCTTGGGAACAGGCTGTCTACAGTAGTCAGGAGGGGGTTAAACTAATAGCAAAAGGGGAGGGTAAAAGAGGGACAATATGAATACTCAGCACAAAAGTGAGATGTTGAGAACAAAATTAATCCAGGAACCAAAGGACCTAAAGAGGAGAAATTCTTTAATTGCCTCTACACCAAATCTAAAAGCCTGGGTAACAAACAAGAAGAATTGGAATTGCTTACTGATAAACATAAATTCAATATAGTTGCTATTACTGAAACCCAATGGAATGATTCACACAACTGGAATGTTAAAATCAACAGTTATAACCTATTTAGGCAGGATCAAGTGGAAAAAAGGGAAGGGGGAGTGGCACTCTATGTTAAAAATGGCATTACCCATTTCTGAGTCACTGATAACTGAGAAGATATTGATCTTGAATGTTGGGGATCAATGTCCAATGGATAAAGCACAAGACAGAGCACTAGTTGATGTCTGCTACACACCACCTAATCACACTAGGAACAGGATGACCACTTCCTTATTCACCTATCTACAGGAAAAAAAGATGTGAGATCATGAGGAACTACAATTCAAGTGACATGTACTGGAGGTCTCATACTGCCAGTACTAAAACATCCTTGGAATTTCTAAACATGATCAGTGACAGTTGTCTAATTCAAGAAGTGTGCAACCAACATGGGGGTTGGGAAGAGAATTATATATTAGACCTTGTCATAACATATAAAGAAGAACTGATTACAAACCTGAAAAATAATGGTAGCTTAGGTACAAATGATCATAGAAATGTAGGACCGGAAGGGACCTTAATAGGTCATCTAGTCCAGTCCCTTGTGTTGAGGCAGAACTAAGTATTACCTAGACCAGAAGTTCCCAAACTTGATTCACGGTTTGTTCAGGGTAAGCCCCTGGCAGGCTGCAACACACTTTGTTTACCTGAGCGTCCGCAGGCAGGGCTGCTAGCAGCTCCCAGTGGCTGTGGTTCACGTTTCCTGGCCAATGAGAGCTGTGGGAAGTGGCATGGGCTGGGCCACTGCTTCAGGCCGCGAACCAAGTTTGGGAACCCTTCACCTAGACCAGTGTTTCTTAGTGGCTGGCAACCTGACAGAGTTTAGGAAGGCAGCAAGTCAGTCCCTGGTATCAAAAAAGTTGAGAAACACTGATCTAGACCATCCCTTAGGTATTTGTCTAAGCCAGGGGTCGGCAACCTATGGCACGCGTGCTGAAGGCAGCACGCAAGCTGATTTTCAGCAGCACTCAGACAACCTGGGTCCTGGCCACCGGGCCAAGGGGCTCTGCATTTTTATTTAATTTTAAATGAAGCTTCTTAAACACTTTAAAAATCTTATTTACTTTACGTACAACAATAGTTTAGTTATATATTATAAACTTATAGAAAGAGACCTTCTAAAAACGTTACAATGTATTACTGGCACATGAAACCTTACGTTAGTGTGAATAAATGAAGACTTGGCACACTGCTTCTGAAAGGTTGCCAACCCCTGGTCTAACCTGTTCTTAAAACCTCCAATGACAGAGATTCCACAAGCTCCCTAAGTAATTTGTTCCAGTGCTTAACTGTCCTTACAGTTAGGAAGTTTTTCCTAATGTCTAACCTTAATCTCCCTTGCTGCAATATAAACCCATTACTAATTTGCCTAGCCTCAGTGATTAGGGAGAACAATTTATCACCCTCTCTTTATAACAACCTTTTGCATACTTGAAGAGCTATTATCATGCTTTCCCTCAGTCTTCTCTTCTCCAGATTAAACAAATCCATTTTTTTCAGTCTTTCCTCATAGGTCAAGTTTTCTTGATCTTTAATCATTTTTGTTGCTCTCTTCTGGGCTTTCTCTGGTTTTGTCCTACCCAATTTACATTGATGTTCACTATGTTAGTCATCCAATCACTGCTTACTTGTTTGGTGAAAACGGAAACAAAAATGGCATTTAAAACTTTGGCAATTGCTGCTTTTCTCTTATTGTCTTTCCCTCTTCATTGAGTAATGGGCCTACCATGTCCTTGGTCTTCCTCTTACTTCTCATGTATTTGTATCATGTATCATGACTTGATTACATATATAATGTCTGAACAGACTAAAGTCCAGACTAATAACATATACTTGGTGTTTTAACAGGGCCAATTTCACAAAGCTAAAAACAATTATGAGCCAAATCAACTGGGAGGAAGAATTTAATCAAAGAAATGTGAACGCAGGGCAACCCGGGGGGCAGGGGGCAGGGGGAGGCAATTTTCCCCAGGCCCCAGGCCCCGCAGGGGCCTCCATGAGAATGGCTGAAGCTCATCCCCGCCATCCCCCCAGTGCCTCAGCGCGTCCTGGACAGCACTGCAGCCGCATGGCTCCAGGGAGGCCTGAGCTCCACCTCGCACAGAGCTGCATGGTAAGGGGGCGGAATGCAAACTCCGGGCTGAGCGGCTCCTCCCCTTACCACACGGCTCTGAGCGGGGAGCAGTTCAGCACCGCCCCCCCAGAAGCCACGCGGTTGCAGCTCTATTCAGGGATGCTTCTCGACGCGCGCGCTGAGGCGCCGGGAGGCAGGGGTAAGCGGCCAGGGCCGGGGGGGTTAGATAAGGGGCAAGGAGTCCCGGGGACAGTCAGGGGACGGGGGGGGGTGGATGGGGCAGAGGTTCGGGGGGGGCGGTCAGGGGACAGGAAAGGGGGGGCTGGATTTGGGGGTCTCGGGTGGGCGGTCAGGAGACAAGGAGCAGGATGGGTCAGGAATTCTAAAAAATTCTCATTTCATTTGCCATGTTTCACAGGGTTTTTATTTGTTTGTTTGTTTTTGTTTTTGTTTTTTTCTGCTTGGTGAAACAAGAACTAAAAAAGCCTCCAACGTTTTCAATGTGTTGTTACCCCTCTACCCTGCCTCCTTTTTCTTCCTCTTTACCTTTTTCTCTCCCCGCCCCGAGAGGGAAAAGGAGGCAAGGAAAAGGAAAGCCCAAGAGAGAAAAAGCTCAATGATAACCATTTTTAAAGACTTTAATTTAAGTGGAAAACAAAAGTTGAATGAAACATTTTTCTACACATTTTTTCTTAAACGTTTTGATTGAACAAAAAAATCACCCAGCTTGTAACTGCACAGGCTTGTGTATGCTCCTTATGCCTAGCCTGAATGGCCCACTGGCCTGAGTTCAGTCTCATAGGGGGCACCTGCTAAATATGGCTGGCTTACCTTAACTCTCAGCTTCTCACCCAGCTTCTGTCCCAGTACCTAGATATCTGGCTGAAACTGTTACTTTTGCTGGATGGCATGAGCACATTCCTCCTCCTGACCTATAACTGAGTAACTCCTTGGGCAAAGACGAAAAATAGTGTATTTCTGCTCTTCAGATTAACCACAAGATATTTCTACATTATTTTAACCAAGTATGTGCTTGGCCTGCCTTCTATGGCTCAGTAATGTGCAGGTAGGTGAAATAGTGGGTGAAAAACTGGTTGAAGGACAGTAATCAAGGAATGGTTATCAATGATACACTTTCAAACTGGGGAAATAAGGCTAGCAGATCCCACAGGGGTCCAGTACTATTCAATATTTTCATAAATCAATTGGATAATGGAGTCGAAAGTTCATTTATGCAATTTGCAGATGACAGTAGGCTGGGAGGGGTTGAAAGCACTTTTTTGAGGACAAGATTAGAATTTGAAATGCTCTTGATAAATTGGAGGATTGATCTGAAAACAGCAGATGAAATTCAATAAAAACAAGTGCAAAGTACTACACTTAGGAATGAAAAATCAATGCATAACTACAAAATGGGGAATAACTAGCTAGGCAATAGTACTGCTGGAAAGGATCTGGGGATTATAGTGAATCACAAAGTGAATGTGTCAACAATATGATGCAGCTGCAAAAGGGACTAATATCATACTAGGTTGTTATGACATGTGTTGCAACCTTGTGCAGTATCTCTGGGGATATATACTGTATTAAGCTTATGAATGGTTTATATATTACTGTAGGCCAGGGACTGTATGCAACTTGGGGCAGTGGAGGAGAGTGAGGGGGAATGATACCACAGCTCCTCCAGGAACTAAAAGCAGTGGATGGTGATTTAAGGTGAATCACTCAGGTTGTAAAGACCTCCAGAGAGGTATCATGCCTGGGGACGCTTGCATAAACCCGTTCAAACTAGGTTTTTCCAGAGACCAATTGACTAAGAAAGGATGTTTGGCATAAAGAGTCCACATTTAAACTGACTCAGGACCTTCTTTTGATTCAGCAAGCAGACAAGTCCTTCTGACCAAAGACACAACCCTTCCAGAAGGGCTAGAAGAACTTTGGCTTACTAGGGCTCCCGTCAGATTGAGCAGTGACATCTGATAAGCTTTTAGAGTGTGTCATAAACATATCGTTAAGGGTTAATTCCTCTTTTGCCTGTAAAGGGTTAAGAAGATCACATAACCTAGCTGACACCTGACCAACAGGACCAATAAGGAGACAAGATACTTTCAAATCTGGGAGGGAGGAGTCTTTGTCTGTCTGTTATGTGTGCTTTTGCCAGAGAAGATCAAGGAGGCAAGCCATCTAACTTCATTAAAATTCAAAAGTTTTGGTTTTTTTTAAGTAGAATTTTTTTATTGTTTCTTTAAACAAACAAACACAGCAAGCAGCAAATATTTGGCCACACACTTCTGAAACCCCAAATCATGTTCAGGTTTTGGCAGACTTATTTCAGCTTTTCAGTTTAAAAAACTACAACAAATTTTGAAAGAAATCAGCCATTGTCCATGATTTTTTCTGCTTTTTAAAAAACCCTAGTTTTCGATCCAAAAAAAATTTGATGGAAAATATTTGTCCAACCTTTTTAATGAGCTTTAGTGCCATTTAGCACTAGCTGATGCTGAGAACCAGTGATATCTTGTAAAGGTGACTTGAAAAGACATTTTCTCAAAATTGGGTTTGTGCTGAGATGCAGAAGATTTTTAAATGTTTATTTTTCCCAGGGCCACCTTGGGGAGGCAAGCGGGGCACTTTTCTCTGGGCCCCACAGGGGCCCCACGAGAATACAGTATTCTATAGTATTGCAACTTTTTTTTATGGAAGGGGTCCCCAAAATTGCTTTGCCCCAGGCCACCTGAATCCTCTGGGCAGCCCTGTGTGAATGATAATTGAGGATAATTTAAGAACACCTTATTAGGCCTAGTCTACACTGCTACTTTACAGCACTGAAAATTTCTCATTCAGGGGTGTGAAAAAACACACCGTGCTCCCAACGCTGGTAGATACTTCCCTCATGGGGGTGGGGGTTTACAGCGCTGGGAGAGCTCTCTCCCAGTGCTGGTGCTGCAACTACAAAGCCATGTTAAAGAGCTGCCACAGCCGTGCTTTAATGTTGCTAATGAAGACATACCCAGAGATGCCTAAAAAGCCACAATTGAGGAAAAAGGCTATGCTGGTTAAAAAAAAAAAATGAACTGGTTTAGAGGGGAAGTGAAGACATCTGTAAAAATAAATAAATAAACAAATAAATAAATAATGGAAGAGAGGGGAAGCTGATAGTAATGAATATAAATTAGAAGTTAGGAATTGTAGAAAATTAATAAGTGAAGCAAAGAGAGACAGGAGAAATCTGTGGCCAGCAGAGTTAAGGATAATAAAGAGTTTTAAAAATATATTAGGAACAAATGAATCCTGACAATGGTATTTGTCCATTACAGGTTGGAAATGGGAGAACTACCAATAATAATACAAAAAATGCAGAAGTGTTCAATAAATATTTCTGTTCTGTATTTGGGGGAAAAAACAGATGATGTAGTCTCATCATAGCATGATGATAACTCCATTCCACTAGTATCTTTAGAGGATGTTAAACAGAAGCTACTAAAAGACATTTTTAATTCAGCACATCCAGATAACTTGCATCCAAAAGTTTTAAAAGAGCTGTCCGAGGAGTTCGCTGTTAATGTTGGTTCTTAATAAGTCATAGAGCACTAGGGAAGATCCAAAGAGCTGGAAGAAAGCTAAAGGTTCTGTCAGTTTTGAAAAAGGGTAGATAGGATGACCCAGGTAACTATAAGCCTGTCAGCCTGACATCGCTTCCAGGCAAGATAATGGAGTGGCTGATGCAGGACTCAATTAATAAACTAAAGAAGGGTATTGAAATAAATGCAGATCAACATGGTTTTATGGAAAATAGATCCTGTAAAACTAACTTGATTTTTAGTTGATAAAGGTAATAGTGTTGATATATTTCAGAGATATGTTTAGTCTTCTGTAAGGTGTTTGAGTTGGTACCACACAACATTTTGATTAAAAAACCAAGAATGATATAAAATAAACATGGCAAGTATAAAATGGATTAAAAACTGGCTAACTGATGGGTCTCAAAATGTAACTATAAATGGGGAATTGTCATCAAGCGGGTCTGTTTCTAATAGGGTCCCACAGGGATCAGGTCTTGGCCCTATGCTATTTAACATGTTTATCAATTACTTTAAAAAAACATAAAACATTGCTGATAAAGTTTGCAGCTGACACAAAAATTGGTGGAATGATAAATAATGAAGAGGACAGGTCACTGATTCATTAGTAAACTGGGTGCAAGCAAACAATATGCATTTTAATACAGCTAAATTCTTCTTACTTTAATATCTATTTTAATTAAACTAATACAAAGGTGAGCCAGACTGGTTTCCAGCTATCCATTTGTCCTTGGCATGAGCTGGCACCTGGTCCGTTAGCATCACACTATTCATCTCACAAATGATACTGAAGTCCTTATTAATGTCAATCTTTTTTCTACACAGACCATTCCCTGCAGGAACAAAAGCCTTCCACATTCAGTGTGACTGTGACTTGAAAGCCTGAGAAAAAGGCAGCATATACGCACTGACTCCATGGGTGGCTTGGGGAAAAGTGCCCAATGGGGGGTGGGGGCTGAGGCAGAGCGGGGGTTGAGCATCCTTGTAGAAAATTAGAACCCGGTGCCTGTGAGGCAGCATAGCATTTTAAGCACTAACAATGGAAGAAAACCATAGTTTTTGTTCCCTTCCCATATTATGGTTTGTTGTGTAACAGCAATAATCTCTGTTGTAGTGTACTCACAATAAATGGCTTTTAAGATTGATTAATAGTCAAAGCAAAGTTGAATCATGTAATCAATCTCAGCAGCTGTTTATTGCTTTGTACATTACAAAGCAGTACAGATTATCCTTTAAAGAGCTGCTAATGCCTCATGGAAAACTTTGAAAAACATTTTATATAGAATTGGTACTGCTGATGTATCATTTTCTGGTTTTTTTCCCTCCCTCCTCTCCATTTTTTAAAAAGGAACTTAACATGTCTCTAACCATCTTTGTTGCCTGTCGAGTCCTTTCCACGCTCATTTATATCTTTCCTAAGTTGCTGAACACAGCACGTCATATGAAAGCACACAACTATTTGATATAACGTGCGAGACTCCTCCTCTCCGACTGTGTCCTGGGAAATTTGCTTTCAGGGATATGGACACAATGATTTCACTGCTATTCTCCCCCCAAAACTCAGCCACAGGAGAGTAGTTTTTGGGCTTGTCTACATGGGGAAATTTACTAGCATAAATGTAGTGGTATATATAGTGGTATTCCCTCTGTGTACACTCTTATTCTGAAGTCTTCACACTGAGAGTTATACCCATATAATTATAGCAGTATAATTATGCTGCTAAATTTCCTCTTTTAGACAAGCCCTTAGTTTCTGGCAAAGACAACAGTATGAATGAACAGAACTGGTGTGTCCCCAGCTGTCCTAGTCAACCCTCCTCCAACTGGCCAAACTCCATGCACTTTTGAAGTTGTGCTCATCTGCTCAGGACCACTGCAGAGAGGAAGTTGGGGCAGTTTACTATTGCAACTGCTCCAAGCTGATTTTCCACCTCTGAAGGATAGCTGACCAGTGGTAAGGGAGGGATGGCCCATGCACCTGAGGCCTGGTCTACACTACAAAGTTAGGTCAACCTAAGTTGCCATTTGTTGACCTATTTGTGCATGTGTCTAAACTCAGATTTGTAGACAGGAGGTATTGGATTTCCTGAGCTGGTGAAGAGAAGACGCTGACCAAGCAGAGCTCTGAACCAGCCATAGAAAAGTGGACATCTGTGAACATCTTGCACAGGTATGACCAAAGAACCTCTTACTGCCATCTGGCAAGGGAGTGAAGAGTGGTTACAGGAAACTGCTGATTCTGGTACACACATTCTGGTTCACCAAAGAATGTTATGTGAGGTCTCCAGTGAAAGACCGTATCACACTGATCATCAATATCACTGTGAAATGTATGTACATTGTACAGATACAACTGTATGTAAGGAGTCACATATATATACACTGAAAATATGTCCTTAAAGTCTGTATCAAGGTATTAGTCAGTAAAGGTGAAAAACAGGTTTTCGGTCAGACAAGAAATGTTTAGCCTTCTATCTATTTACATATAAATTAAGTATTGTCTTGTTCACAGTGGTTCCCCTACCACTAGTATGAACAAAATGTAAATAGATTGTAGGGGTAGGTCTACACTACAGAATTACTTAGATATAACTACATCACTCTGGGGTATAAAATATCCACACGTCTGAGCGATGTGGTTATATTGACCTAAGCGCTGGGATAGAAAGCGCTATGATGCCAGGAGACATAGCTACTGCCTCATGCAGAGGTGCATTAACACTACCAGTGGGAAAGCTTTCTCCTCTTCGTGTAGCTCTGTCCTCAGAAAGAACTTCAGAAAGAATACCGGGAAGAGAACCACAGCTGGGGGGAAAGAACCTTTTCTTGCAGGGCATACCAAATGTTTGCCTGAGGATATTTGAGGGGACGCTCAGGCACCCTTCACTGAGGAAGTAAAAGGACAGTACTTTTGCTCTAGGAAAAAGGGTCTCAACTAGGCTTGGCTGAAAACACCAAAAAGAACTTTGGGTGAGAAACTTCTTTAGAGTAGAGAGTAATTTGTTAATTAAGTTTAATCTCTAGAAAGCATGTTATGATTTTGTTTTACATGTAGCCATTTGTTTTCAATATTCTTACTCACTGTTACCGGAAACTCTACTCTTTGTCAATACATTTATTCTTGTTTTCACTATTAATATATCTAAGTCGTGGTGTTAAACTAAGTGCTGGTCCTGAGTTGAATCTTATAAGCTGATGTATACTGTTTCTTTAAAAATGGCAGGCTGGGTAGTTCTGAGAGTGTAGAGTGGATAAGGGGATGGACATTGCAGAGAACATGTCAAGTATTTGGTTGGTTGTGTGCCCATTGCTACCTGTACAGAGAGAGCAAGGTCTGCAGAGGGCTGGAAGCTTAGTGCTTGTGTTGCCAGGGGCTGTTGGTTTCAGGGAGCTGATACACAACAGGCACAGACAAGACTACTGCACACTAAGAACAGGTAGTGGTGGAGTGCCTCGCAACCATGGGTACCTCTAGGGAACATCACAATGGGAAATGCAGGCAAAAGGGTACAACAGGAATCAGCAGCAATGCCACAGGAGAGAGAAGGAACTGCACCTGGCATACTATAAGTGCAACGAGCAGTTTGGTGCTGAGCTGCAGACCTGCTGCTTTTACAATGAGCTGCATGCTGTCCTTGGTAGAGCCTCCACAAGCACCCCAGAGATCACTGTGGACACTTCAGAGGAGCCTAACACAGAGAACTCTGCCATGGACAGTGAGGCAGTGGGACATACAAAGGGGGCTCCAGCCATGCCATGAGCCAGAATATAGTCGAGACTCTACCACACTCTAGCCAGTCCTGCCAGATGAGCACAGACAAGCCCAATGAAGGGAACGAGACCTTGGGTAAGTGTGTGCATGCATTTTTCCTTACAACTTTTAATTTAAATATGGTACTCATCCTCCAGTTAACAAGTCAGAGGTATCAACTTTTCATTGTTTTACTCAGACAAGAAGAGGTAGCAGTACAACAAATAGATAGAGCCGTTATCTGTATTTCATTCCTCTGTTGGGTTAGGTGCAGCAGGGGGGTGGCGGAGCAGCACACGAAGCAGTTTGTTTATGTACACAGGGTTGGCCCTTGTAGCCTCCTGGGAGATCTTGATGAAACTTTCATGGAGGTTCTGTGCAATCCTCTCCTATTGGCTTCTAGGGATGGCTGCCTTATTTCTTCCTCCACAGTAGAACACTTTCCCATGCCATTCTGAAATGAGTTTGGCTGGCACCATTGCAGTACACAGGCTAGTGGAATACAGGACTGGTGGCTTCAGGATGCCAGTAGCAGCTGTGTTCTCTGTGCCTTTGTGACCCTCAAGAGTGAGTTATCAGCTAAAATCACCACCACCTGTGGAAGATGGTGCCAATATTCAGTGCCATTGCTCTATACTCATTCCGATGAGAGAGGGACCAAAACGTTATTTCATGAAGCTGAAATTCTTCTCCATCCTCCCCTCCCCCAGCAATGATACTCATCATGCCTGGGGCTGGAGAGCAGTGCTGTGCAAAGGAGCTGAAAAACTGAACTGTAAAAAAGCATGTCTTATTAAAAGTTATTATGGGGATACAAGGGAGTTTTGAAACTTATCTTTCCCTTTCCATTGTGACTATAAATCCAGTGACACATCTGTCTTTTTATCAGCCGCTGCTTCCACTGCAGTCTTCAGGGGTGCCTCCTCCACATCCACACAACACTTGATTGAGAGGAGGAAGAGAAAGAAGAGGGCCAGGGAGGACATGTTCAGCAAGATCCTGCAGGCCAGTGCTGGATCAGATCATAGAATCATAGAATATCACGAACAAAGGTCCTAGAGGGTGAGTATTGCAGATGGCATGGAGAAGGGAAGAGCAGACAGGAGAAAGGACCAGGAATTCCAGCAGGAAAAGGAGAGGGAGATGCACCAGGACATAATAGGGCTTCTCAGGCATTAAACTCAAATCCTGCAGAATGTGGTTGACCTACAGGTCCAAAAATCCCAGATTCTCCACCATTGGCAGTTCTTGAACTCCACTGTAGCAGCTCCCTACACCCCCCACCATTCACCATAGCATCATGGGGAACACATCTTTATCTTTACCACTTTATACTGCAGGACAACAAGGAAAACCACAGCTTCATATACCCTGACTTGTAAGAACCACAGTTTTTGCGTGTGTAGTCACAACAGACTACATCTGTCCACTGAAATTAACAGAAAGTTTTGAAATTAGAAAGGCAGCAAAGTCTCCCTACATTTATTTATGTTTAAAATTTGTATTTACTTGTTTGTGGCTTTTTTTTTTGCCATTGTTTGCCTGCACTGTTTTTGCCACACAATAAATTTCTATTTTTGAAAAATAAAATTATCTTTATTAGTTCACACCACCACATATTGCAGAATACATGGCGGTGCTCATAAACATATAGCAAGCAACACAATTCATAGCTTTGGGAGTCAGCACTACACAATTCCAAACAGCCCCCAAAACGTCAGGGCTAGCTAGAGCATAGTTCACCAAACCATGTTAATGGGCTGAGTGTTAAAATACTCTTTCAAGGCCTCCCTCAGCCACACAACTCTACGCTGAGGTCTTCTGATAGGACTTGTGTCTGACTGGTCAAAGTCAGCAGACAGCATCTCCACCTCCACCCTGGAGGCAGCTTTTCCCTCTTTGACTCACTACTCCTGGGGGAATTCTGCACCAAAAAATAAAAAAATCCACACGCAATATTTTAAAATTCTGGAAAATTCAGCAAATTTTATATGTCAATATAAAATTACATAATCAAGACAGTTTCAATTATTTTGGTAATTTATTTCAAAATACCTGTCAGCAACTATGTCTGTAACAATACTAACACACACAAAAATTCCACCAGGAGTAGGGAGTAAAAGAAATTCCTATGACAACCCAGTTCTTGTTTCCCTGCCCCCCCCAGCCCAGCCAGAGAGCCAGACACTCACAACCCCAGCCACAGAGTCCCCCACAGCCAATACATCCAAACCCCTCCCCCTCAAGCCCAGCTGTGGAAGCCCCCTAGCCCAGACACCCACCTCCTCCCTCCCAGAACCTAGCTGTGGCCCTCTCCCCAGCCCAGACAACCATTGCCTCTCTCCCAGAACCCAGCCATGCCCCCCCATCCCAGACACCAGCCCTACTCCCTCCCAGAACCCAGCTGTGGCCCCCCCAGCCCAGACACACACCCCCTCCCAGAACCCAGTTGTGACCCCCCCCCCAGCCCAGACATGCATCCTCCTTCCACCTAGGGATCCAGCAGGAGAAACAGCCTGCTTTTCGGTCCCAGGTTGTGTGGAATTTCCTGAATGTAACTGTTTCCCTCCCTCAGGGCATGCAGGGAACTGCAGCTGTGGGAACTCTCTACTCTCCCCGCCCCCCACCATTCTAATATGTGCAAGCTGGGCTCCGCTGGCATCAGCAGCCTCTAGTGGCAGCCAGCAGCATTTCTGCTGGGGAAAGGAAATTATTCACAAAAACCATTAATTTCTGCAAAATTCTGCATTGCGCAGTAGAACAGACTTCTCCCAAGAGTAACTCATAGATATTATGCAGGACACAACAGGCAGGACATAACCTTTGGGATATTTTTCTAATTGAGATCCAATCTTGTGAGTAAACACCTCCAGCATCCCTTCAATCTACAAAAAGCACATTCAACATTCACATTCATTCTTCACCTGCTGAGACAGTAGTTGAATCTTTCCTTGGTGCTGTCGAGGTGGCTAATGCACCTTCATGAACCATGGGAGCAAGGGGTAGGCTGGATCCCCCAGAATCACTACTGGCATTTCAATATTGCAAATAGTAATCCACTGGTTTAGAAAGAATGTCCCTTGCTTGCAGCTTTCTGAACAGTCTTGTGTCCTTAAAGATGCAAGCACCACACTTCTTCCCTGATCAACTCACAGTGAAGCATCCCCAGTGATCCACCAGTGCTTGTATAACCATAGAAAAATAGCCCTTTATGTTGATGTATTCTGTGGCAAGGTGGACTGGGATCAAAATAGGGATATGCATACTGTCTGTTGCCTCAGCACAGTCCAGGAACTCCATTGCTGCAAATCCATCGACTACATCCTGCACTTTGCCGAGAGTCACAGTCATAAGTAGCAGGAGATGATTAATGGCCTCACACACTTGCATGACACCAGCCCTACTGCTGATTTTGAAACTCCAGAATGATTTCCCACTGATGAGTAGCAATCCAGTGTTGCAACATTTCAGAGTGAAATTACCATATGCAATGTCAATGCAGTTTTTATTCTGGTATCCCTGCACTAGAAGACTGGAGTGGGCTTGGCACACAAATCCAGAAATATGGCCTTTCACATCCAAAAATTCTGCAGCCATTGCTTTTCATCCCAAATGTGCATTATGATGCAATTGCACCTGTCAGTGCTTGTTTCTTGGGCCTTCCACCTTTTGCAACTGCTCTGTGAATGTCACCAACAACTTTAATTGTTTTTCGTTATGTCTCTCTGCAAACTGTCCTGGAAGAAATTGTCATGTCCACCATTGTTGCAGTGCTTCCTGTGGATCTGCAAATACAGGGGAACTGTTTATCTTGTATTTGCAACATTCATGAGAATAATACAGAGCTCTGCAGCCTCCATGTCAAATGTTTTCTGAATGACATTGTGGAACTTTAAATATGACAAGGTAAAGGAGGGCAAAAAAAATCACAAAATGTATCAAGGTAAAAAAATGTATACAGAAAAGTATAAAGGACATTGAAACATGGTAGCAGGAAGAAAAAGGAAAACAAAAGTGAAGTTGCATTAGGATTAATTCTTTTGCAAATGGCACCCGGCCTAAGGATTTTTTTTAAATCATCAAATTTGCTTAGAACATATGGTTTCAGTTTTTGCCAGCTGATAAATCCAATCCACTCATTCTGTTAGTGTTGATCTATTATTCACTGTTGTAATGGTAGTCACAAAAGTGTTCCCTGCTGATTGACATACAAGAGAGGAAAATACTTGCACACATAAGACCAGCTATTTTTAGTAGCTATATCAAGTGGAATGAACAAATAAAGTAAGTAACCTGCCATGATTAATTTTTTTGGTGAAACTGATGTACAATATCAAGAGAAGTTATTGTATTCAGAGAATACGTAGGGAAGGATTAGCTGCCTTTTGAGAAGTTACCTTCTAAGTTCCCTATTTTTCAGGCAAAAATGCTGAAATATATATAGGCAGCACCAAGAGTTACTCTAAATGATACATAAATTCCTGCTCGGTAAGGTTCAAAATATAATAGGGAAGTCAGAGCTGCCAGATGCCATGGAACGTTAATAGCCAATGTTACGTGAAGAGAGGCCTAAAAATAGCCCAGCCCTAAATGTAATAAGATTTTCTGCTGCATTTAACGAGTACATATGATGGAAAGTGGATTATGTACAAATTGATATAGCAACATGACATAATGTTTTTCAATTTCAACAACGTAAGCCATTCTTAACACGTACAAGGAAAAAGTAGATCATTTATTTTTTAAAGGGAACGTTATGCTTGTGAAGATAGCCCTAGAGATGAAAGCTGCTTACGTATTCACAACAGAGGTGCAGCATAGTAATGCTAGGGCCAGCTGCTGCACACTGCCTCAACCTGATTCTAAAGGGATCATACCTAGGCATGAGAGGTAGTTCAGGTTTCCATACCCTTTGAATCTTTGAGCTTTTTGATGAGATTGCCAACAAAGCCTCTGTGGTAGCCTATGGGACACCTCTCTACCTGTAATCTTTTCAGTATCTGTATTGTACTTATTACTTTCTACTTCTCTATTGCAAAAAACTAAGCCCTGGTCTACACTACGAGTTTAGGTCAAATTTATTAGCGTTGCATCAATTTAACCCTGCACCCGTTCACATGATGAAGCTGTTTTTTCCGACTAGAAATTCGTAATGTAGACATACCCTAAGCAAGGATTGAAAAGGGTGATCTAGTCATTTTCATGTTAATGGAATTTTATGCAGGACTGGTCAATGAAGAAATATTCATGATCATTAGTTTGCACAGGTGTATGAGGAACAAGGCCAATAAGGAAAGAAATTAAGTGTATTTTAGAATCACAATAGAAAAAGAATCCCATTTTAGTAGTACCTTCAAATCAAAGACAGACTGTTTAATGATAAGGGGTAAGACAATCAAACCTTAGAGAGTATTGCAAAGGTTAACACCTTTATTTTAAAGCTTGGGGGTTATAAGAAGAATTGTTTGATATGGCACAGCTATATACATTCTCTCAAGTTCATCAGTAGGATATCCTTTGAGAGATAGAGGAGCTGAAGCTATAAGTAGTAGCTTCACTAAGCTAGGAATTGTAAGTAAAATGTATTTCTTTGAACTTTCTTCTTTTATCATACTAACTTTTAGGGTACTTACTACTTTTCCATTCACTGGCATTGGTTCAAGTCATTCCATTCAGACAGCAGAAGGCAGCACTGGAGGAGCCTAGCTTGAGGGGTTCTCACAGATCTGATTCTGCTGCTAACTCTTTCTGTTGGTCTCTAGCTGTGACACAAGCAGAGTTTCAAGATGACAATAGATTTGGGAAGAAAAGAAGGGCCAGATTCTCCTCCCTATTATACCAAACCAGATTGGTATGAATGAGTTTGAACCAAGGAGAATTTTATTCAAACTGTGTAATCAGAATGTACCAGCTCTGAGTTCAAAGTTTTTAAAAGATGACTCTAGGAAATATCCCGGGTTATTTATAATGTGAATCAGGAGAAATCTAATCTCATAGGTTGAAGATTATTAAAGTACTGGTGAGAAGGACATCTATGAACATTAAAAGCAGCAAAGAATCCTGTGGCACCTTATAGACTAACAGACGTTTTGGAGCATGAGCTTTCGTGGGTGAATACCCACTTCGTCAGATGCATGCATCTGACGAAGTGGGTATTCACCCACGAAAGCTCATGCTCCAAAACGTCTGTTAGTCTATAAGGTGCCACAGGATTCTTTGCTGCTTTTACGGATCCAGACTAACACGGCTACTCCTCTGATACTATGAACATTAGGCAGACTTCTCTCTGTTTTTCTTTGCTACAACTGTGGCCTCTCCTTGAAAGCTGGGTACCAACTAGCTAGCCAACAAATTCAGTGAAAAATTCTTATGTGCCTAAAGGCTGAGGGAAAGTGTCCACGTCAGAATGAATAATTTCTTTTCTTTCTACTGCTATTCTTTATTGTCTCTCCATATCTTGTTTCTGGGTCTCTCACCCCGCAAACTATGGCATCCAGACTGAAGGCTAATGAGAAAATACTTGTTCTATTATTAGGAAGTTATTTTCCAGTTATTAGTTTATGTACTGAGCAACCTCTATCCTCATCAAAAATAGTATTGAGCTTGGAATTACAGCAATTCTTGAGGTAAAATATTAATTTGAGAAGCTACGTTAAAGATTGAAAAAGGTTTTTTAAAAGTGAACATTCAAAAGTAATGGGAAATGAAGTCTGCTTTGTTCCTTTCTCTGTTCCTTTAGAACTAGAAACAAATCTTTTTTCCTGAATATATCATTCTCCTGTCATTCTTTTTGCTGGCCTTTCATAAGGTAACAAGTTTATTTGTATATCTTTATGTCTGTTGTTCTCTGTACTTTTGGGGTGAAATAGAGACAATAATAAATGCAGACTAGGTACACAAACTCTTTGGGGTCAACCAAAAAATTATGAATCCCCTCTCTTTCTCCAGGTTCTTTGATCTTCCTCTCAGCTCCTCCAAATGGACTCTTTCCCTGGGACCTCCCTCTCTAAAACAATCTCTTCCTCCCTGTCTGCTTTTTACAAGAAGTCCCCAGATCGCTCTCTTCTAGACATACTTAGGGTCGAATGCTACCCTTCCCAGGTAACATCATAGATAAGGACGCATTAATCACAGCTGCATGCCCTTTTTAGGCCTGCTGAATGAGCTCTTTTAGGAGGTGGGGCCAGTGGCAGAACAGATGGCAGGATTCCAAGTTAATGGCCAAGATCAATGGGAAACACAGAGCCCTGATTCACACACCTCGGCCTGGCTATGGCTACACTCTTCCCCCACACTTCCTGAAACACTAGCAACATGGATCTTGTACCTACCGTGCTGGGACTGGCTGGCTCTCTGCCAGCACCTGCCCATAACTCGCCAGCAGATTTTTTACTCAAGGCGGGGACAGAGGGGAGGGGAGAAAATACATCAACTGCTGCTCCAGGAAAGCAGCAACTCTTAATCCGTGATACTCAGACCTCAGTGGTTCAAAGATTAGCGATCAACATTACTCACAGTGCCACGGTAGGGTGAATTCACTGTTTCATTTACTATTTTTTATTTATATAATTCTCACAGAAATATTACTGACAAGGTATTATTATTTTCTCAACTACAATGGGTTAATAACAAGGTAAAAGGATCTTGATTGGTTAATAACTTAGACTGGTTAAATATTAAATCACACATTGTTTTAATATCATGTGCTGCAAAGAGCTGCAGGAGACACATTAAAGAGCCACTTGCAGCTCACGAGCCTCAGTCTGAGTATCACTTAGTCTTAATCATAAATTCTACTGTCCTGATAGGGATCATGCTATGTTGGGAACACAAAATGCCTCAACTTTCTTCTTGGTCACACATTCTTTAACTGAGCTCCAGTAGATTAGTGTGAGAGAGGAAGATGACACCATGCCTGTCCCTTTTACATGCCTCCCCCCAACCCATTTCCATAGATTTCCCACAATGTGGCTTCTCTACACATCAGTCAATAGAAAGGGGCACATGCCCTTCAATTTTTCACTAACTTGGCTAATATGTCAGGCCCCTTTAGACTACCAGGCCTGGATCCTACCTTTGTCTGCCCATGTATATCTGACCTTTGAATGCATCAGAGAAAACATCAATTTTGATGGCATCACTGTGTTCTTTCTGATTTTGTAACAAGGATAGGAGAAGAAGCAAGTTGCAGAGTTATGGAGATAAGATTTTCTTTTTAAGTAGAAACACTTCAGAGAGGAAATGGCAGAAGTAGTTCTGCATTGTTCCTGGATGATCAAATCCACATGGGAAAAATTCTAATGTAAATTGTCACAGACAACCATTGAAGAATAAATCTCTGAGCTATGTATACCTGCCTGGGATGCATGTGTGCAACTCACAGTCCTATTAATAAGATGTGAGGTTGGTAGTGTACTCATCACCCATAACATCCCCTGGTGCAAGGGCACTACATTGCAGGGGCTTTTCCTTTTGTGCCTCCTTTTCTTCTGCTTTCTCCACCCTGACTCTCTCTGGGTCTTCCATGGCCTAGCCCTCCTGCCAGGTCACCTCAAGTTCAATCCCCTTCTGGGGTAACAAAAAGTCCAACCAAGTCCAAACAATAATTCTTCTGCTCTATACTGGAGTTCTCCATTTCTGGGCCCAGCAGAGCTTCACCTATACTTTTTCTTCCTAGAAGGTGTCACCCCTCTACAGGGACTCTGGCAACTTCCCTCAAGGATCTCCCTGCTCCTTGTAAGCCCTTGCTCAGGAGTCCCCACACAGGAGCCTAGCCCACCCCCTGTGGGCCTTCCAGCCTGACTTCACCAGGCACTTTGCAAGCAGAGGGCACTTTCTTGGCTCTTCCTTCCTGGGTCTCTCCTCTCTAACTGAGTTCTTCACTCTAGTTATATAGGCTTCTCCTGACCCATTTCCTGCTGGGGCCACTAATTACCATTAAGTTGCCATATCACGATCAGCTGGGGGCTAGTTGGTAGGTCACAAGCAAGGCAGAGCCCAATTTGCCTTAAAAGGGCCAGCCAGTCTGTGATAGTAGGATATTGCATACAGAGAGAGGGCAGGTTATATAATTCTTTGCCTGCAAAATGGGTGCAGAGTACAACAGGAACAATATTTCCCGGTAATTATGAGAATGCAAAATGTAGCAATTGTATTCTTAAACTTTTGAGCTTTTCAACATGTAGAGAAAAAAAGTTCAGAGCATAAACATATACCAGATATGCATTTATGGGAAGAAAACTGGAGAAGAAAAAAATTAACACTGATTCGGGGACTGAAATGGCCCCTTGTTATAACTAGGCAGACAGGAGAGCTATTAAGTTACGACAACCCATTCTAGGGTGCCTATGAGTGCCAGGACTGCCTAGAACCCTTCCATAGCACTATGTGCCATAGCCTCGACCCCTGCATGTTCCCTGTGCTTGGGTTTGCAAGAGGTCCTATGCAGGGCAGACTATAGTTGTGCTTTGCAATTCCTGAAACAGAGGAATTCTCCCTCAGCCAGCTCAGGGCATTTCAGAGCCCTTGTACACTGCTGTAGCTGCATATAGGGGCTGTAGTGGGAGGTGAAAATCTCACCCCAGCCGTTCTGACATCTTGTCTAGTACTTTAACCACAATATTTCTCCCAATAGCATATAAGTATTGTACTGCATATTTTAATAGTAGAATCAGTTACAGAATTATTACACTATCTTATCTTTTAGCTCCTATGTTTTACTATTAAGAATTAGTACTAACCAAAACTATAACTGTTTAAGTCCCGGGCACTGTTAATTATCCAGCAACAAATTAAATTCAGTGGAACCCTGAAACACTTAATATAAAATCGGATCACAGTTTTCATTTTCAAAATAAAATTAAATATGTTTAGTTGATCTTTGAAAGGAGCCAACCTTGAACCCAATCTTGCAGTCCTTATCTAGCAGGAATGCCATGTGAAGTTAATGGAAATTTCTCTTGGAAAGAAAAACAATTAAAACCCCACAACTCAGCAAATGTATTTTGTGACAAAAGGGGTCAGATTGATCCCTGTTTAATATAATTTCATTGACTTCAATGGAATAACAACAGGGATGAACTTGACCCATTACATTAAGTGGATTTTTGGTCTTGTTTTTGACTGCTTGCCATTTATCTCTATTAGTACCAACTGAAAAGTCATCTTATATTTTAAATGTATGTTTAAAAATTATTCCAATAGCTTTCAATAGGAAAGGTGCTCTCACTTTTTCTCCTGTGTTTCCAAGTGTTGCTAAGCCCCAGCATTCCAAAATCATGATTCAGGCCCCCAACATCATAGGATTGTTTTAAAAATCATGATATTTTTAAAGGAATAAATGTTGGATTCTTTTTATTTGTCTTCTGGCTTTTGAGTCTTCAGGGTTCACATTTCAAGCTATTTTCCATAAGCATGAGGGCTAAAGACTTATTTTTCTTTAAATGAAAGCAGAGATTCTCATGTGAATTCAATGACCTCAGGAAGCAAGGCTTTAATAAAAACACCAAATATCACAAGAATCATGACAAAATCACAAGAGTTGGAATGGCCTTGGATCTGGATGACACATCCTTCCAGTCCAGAAAATTGGGACCCTTACTACTGCCCTTCAGTACCACTCCTGAGCTGGCCCCGAGGAGTCTGTCATTACTAAGAGAGTCAAGGAACTCTTTCCCCCACAGGGGCTGCATGGTGCTGCCTCTGAATGGCACCCAGTCCCTGCTGGGCCTGGGAGCAAGAGGCAAAATGAGAAGCTGAGCTCAGATCTCTACAATACAGACTGACAATTTCTGATCAAGTATGTAATTAATTTCAATTAACATCCAGTGATCCAAAGCCCATTTTTCAGCACAGTGGGTGTTTAGTTCTCATACAAAAACGATGATTCATACAAAATCTAGGACTTAATTTTTTTCCTGTGGTTAGGAATATCTATTTAAAGGAAGCTGAACATTTCATAGAAAATTACATCTAACTGTGCAATTGTTTCATGTTGCTAGTTGGTGGGTTTTGAAAAATTTTAAAACCTTGGATGGGCTCAAACCAAAAGCCTACCTGTGAACACAGAAGGAAAAACAGGATCCATCACTATTTGAAAACAAGATATTAAAAAAAACAACCCAAAAAATGTGACCACAAATAGTTTGGCCTCTTAATAGAGAGTGAACTTCATTATTATATCTCTTCCCCTCTCTGCCAAAATACCTGTGCCCAAAAGCAGACCAACAAAGGGGCAGAAATAAGAGAGTTCTTGGAGTGGGTGAGTGAAAGTAGCCCTCAATTTAAAATAGACTACTATAAATATTAAATAAATATATGCCAAATTGATGCACTGTTACTGTGTGCATAAAGGAAAATGCCTCTTTCCCCACCCCCATTCTATCTCCCACAAAAACCGGTGGTCACACTGCAGATCTTCTATTATAGCACCTATGGAGGTGTAGCTAAAGATTCAGAAGCATGTTGGGCGTGTTAATGAACACACTCTCTCTGACAAGGGCAATGACTGCATGCAGAACCCCATATAGATTATTCCTACTCTTAGTCGAAATAGAGCACATGGGGACGCTGCATGGCATCACTCTCATCTAGAATATAATCACACATGCTGCTTTTGCAAGCAGTGTGTACATGTGTGCCTCTTTGTGGAGGGAAGGAGATTATTCCTGTTGCCAAGTGTCTCCCTGAATTTTGCTCTCCATTAGGAGTATTACAGAGATCAGACTGGATTGCATTTATGATTATTTAGATAGCACTGATAATATGGAAGGCACTGTGCAAAAGGTCTTACAAAGACTTACACATGCTCAACTTTAAGCCTCTGAGTAGTCCCACGGAAGACATTAACATATACATGACTAAAATTCTCTAATGTTGGGCACCTAAACTGGGGCTCCTAAATCTATATTTAGGCATCCAATAAAAGTGACCTAGTTTACAAAAATGCTGAGTACCCAGAGCTCCCATTGACAACAAATATTGAAAGGTTTGCTTCTACCATCCTGCATGCATTTTGCTTGCTCACCCAATACCTGAATTAGGGCCTTGTCTAAAATGAGTTTTTTCTTAAAACTTCCCATAATTGCACCACCACCAGTGCAGCTCGAAGTACAGACAAGACATCAGAAGCCACTGACGTTTTTACCTGTGTTATCTCGAGTTGCACTGAACAGGGTTATATGACACCATGGGGGAATAAAATAGTGCCTTTTCTACACCTGAGCACTAACCATTGCTACCAGTGATGGAGCTGCAGTAGTGGGGGGAAATGTTAAAAGAAAAGAAAAGCTCAGTGTAGACAATGTCCTAGTTCAGACTGTGGGCAAGATATCAAAATGCATTCCGTATGGAAGATGCAACCCTTAAATATATGTGTGGTTTACAAAATGTCTAAAATTGGAGATATGGCAACTGATTTGATTAAGACCTAATATAAATGGAATCAAAGTTTGTTTCAACTATGCTGATAGATAAAGGCCAAAATGTTTTTCTAAAATAAATTTCAAGGTGAGGCTGAGATAGTTATATTAAAAGCAATTTAATTATTTAAAATTTATTTCGCTAAAGCAAAAGGACATTTTTGTTTTATTTTGTTTCTTTTTTAAAATAATTGATCAAGGAATAATGGTCTAGATTCAACAAGCTGATTGACAAAAAAAAGGTGTTAGGGGGAAGGTTATTTTAAATGCAGACACGCTGGTGAAAAACAAAGCAATTCCAGTAATATTAATCCCCCTCCTATAAGCTGCCAACAGCACAGTTTCCACTTACTGCCACAAGTTTGGCGAGAGGTCATTTTTTATTATCCACCAGACTGAGAATTGGAAATTAAGTGTTCAGCAATATTTGTACAAATGAAGAAGCCCCCAGCTGTATACTTTGACATAACTAGGACAATCTAACATAATAACTCTATAAAGATTAACTTTGCCCCAAACCAGTGCCTGATAAAAACATATGGCACTGTGTTTATCAGCATGAAGCTCTCTGGTAATATGCACAGGTTTGTTACATTTACTGTATATGGACAATGCCACTTGAACAATGTCTGACACCATTTCTATAATTAATTGTTATTACTGATGTAACCCTTCTGCCCCTCTGAGTTGGCAGCAACAAGTGCCGGGTTCAGTATCCAGGGGTTCCGTTTCAATAACGCAATGCATAACCGGCTCGAGCCCCCACCCAGTGACCTGGGACACTTACATACCACCCCCCCGGGTGCTTCTAGGAGACAATACTTCCCCTCTCGCAAGCACGGAGTCTGAGTGTAGTAAAATCCTTTTAATAAAGGAGGGAAACAATGTGGCATCACATTGGAGAAATACCACAAGCAGGATTATAACACAAACCATAAGCAAAAAAACCCACCTCTAAGTATGTCTGGCAATGTCCTTTCCCCCTTAGGGTCTTAAGTCCAATCAACCTAAAGTCCAACAATCTGAAAGTCTCTTGTCAGTGCCACCCCAGAGTTCAAAAGTTTATCTGCAGAGTTTTACCCGCCTCCAGCTTGAGTGGAAATGGGGGGAGGGGAAGCCCACACAGGGTGTGAAGCACCTTAGGTGGGCCAGGGCCAACTGCTCTGCCTCTCTGTGGAGTTCTGCTGCAGCCTTCACCACGACCAGCTCCACTAGACCAGCTGTGGTGCTCCTCCAGCCGTCCCTGCAAACTGCTCCACTCCGCTCACTGTTCCATGAGCTGCTCCAACATGCTGCAAACTGGTCCGCTCTGCCAGCTGCTTAGCGATAGGTCTTCAGGCTCCCCCACTAGCTAACACAGCACTCAGTGATCTCAGCTCAGCTCTTTTAGTGATTTCAGCTCTTAGAAGGGGAGCCCTGGTGCTTGTGCACCCTTGGCCCAACATGAATTCAGCTCAACAATCTGTAGATGGAGTCCTAATGGAATCAAAATTAGCTTTACTCTTTAACAGTGGAGAGAGGAGGATGTGCAATTGGTTCTCCTCAAAAGGGGCCCATAACATCAGGTACACACACCAGTCCCCAACCTTTCTTAATTCACTGGGTTTTGGAACCCATGTCCCTTGTCTAGCAAGTGTCACTTAATTTCGGTTGAGTCATTTCTGTCATAAAGCAGTCTCATAGTTCCTCATTCACATAATTAGGGTGACAGCACTTTTTTTTCCTCCTGGCCCAATAACAAAGAAATTGGGGATCCCAGCTGACAAAATAACCATCCCAGGCTGCCGTGGGCTTATGCTAGACGGGGTGGGTGTGCCAATGCAAATATTTGGAATTCCTTTCCACACTCCCTGAGATTCTTTCCACACTCCCCATAATTCACCACCAGATGTCAGGATAGAGCTCATCCTGACTCTGCTTACACTGAGACTGACAAAATAACCATCCCAGGCTGCCGTGGGCTTATGCTAGACGGGGTGGGTGTGCCAATGCAATATTTGGAATTCCTTTCCACACTCCCTGAGATTCTTTCCACACTCCCCATAATTCACCACCAGATGTCAGGGTAGAGCTCATCCTGACTCTGCTTACACTGAGACACTATTAAAATTAAAATCACATTTAAAAACAATTCCTTACCTTTGTTAACACCCTAGATTATTAAAACTGAAATTCTCTTTAAAATCTGATTTTCTTTTAATAATTTTTGCTGCTTGTTTACTTTTCACACTCTGCTCTGGCTGGACAGTAAATGCTGGGGGGATACTTCCCTTCCTCCTCAGCCCCATTTTCACTTTCTAGTTCTCATTCACTAGAGACTTAGACTGCAGAAAGGGACAGTACAGCTGTTAAAACCCCCTCAAAAACTATTATCACTGAAATATCCTTAAAAGAATTTCCTGAAACTATTTCTATGCACATTACAGTATGCAAACGACTTTCTGCTAACAAAACCTACACTAGGAGTGAGGTCTGTGCTGCAGGGGGCTATGGCAGCTTTAAACCACCATCATGCCCACTGGTCTTGGTCTGTACCAAGCTCCCTGATGTAATATAAGGCTTGTCTTCACTGCATTGTTAACTCCAGTTACTACTTTTGTAGTACTTCACTCTGGCTATTTAGCTCAAGTGAGCATTCTATGACAGTACCTCCCATAAAGCTTTATGGAAATATGCTTAGAATGTGTTTTATGCTACATATGCCATGTAACATATCTCAAAGGTTATGATCTACTGAATGTATTAAGCGTTAAAGACAGGAACACTTCTGTTAGCTGCTTTCAGGTAAACCTGCAGCTTTATGGCAAGTAATTCAGAACCTGGGTCTTTGTTGGAGCAGATGGGAGTGTCTGGCTCAGCAAGACAGGCTATTGAAGTCCTAAGCTGGCAGGGAAAGCAGGGGTAGAAGTAGTCTTGGCACATCGAGTGGCAGTTCCCAAGAGGGTTTCTGTGATCCAACCCATCACACGCACCCACACTGCAAAGGCTAACTAGAGCTATTGTGCCCCCTTTTTTTCTGTTTTCTCAGCCATGACACTCTCTGTGGTCTTCCATGGCCTAGTCCTCCCGCCAGGTCACCTCAAGTTCAATCCCCTTCTGAGGTAACAAAAAGTACAACAAAGTCCAAACAATAATTCTTCTGCTCTATACTGGAGTTCTCCACTTCTTGGCCCCTATTTCTGGGCCCAGCAGAGCTTCACCTATACTGCTTCCTCCTAGAAGGTGTCCTCCTCCCCAGGGACTCTGGCAACTTCCCTCAGGGATTTCCCTGCTCCTTGTAAGCCCTTGATCAGGAGTCCCCACGCAGTGTGCACGCAGTTCTGACTGGAGTGGAGGTGCTTGTGACAGGACTTGAGTAGTGGCATATCCCTGGGTTCTGAGCGCAACACTACAGTGGGTCACAAATTGAATGAATTAACAATATGTTAATACAGCAAAAGGCTAATATCATTCTGGGGTGTATTAACAGAAGTGTCATATGTAAAATAAAAGGCGGTAATTGTCCCACTCTATTTGGCACTGGTGAGACCTCAGCCAGAGTACTGTGCCCAGTTTTGGGCATCACACATTAGGAAAGATGTGGAAAAATTGGAGAGTCCAGAGGACAGCGACAAAAATGATTAAAGGTTTAGAAAACCTGACCTATGAGGAAAGGTTAAAAAATGGCACATTCCATCTTGAGAAAAGAAGACAGAGGCTATGCATACAATGCCCACATTACACTGTGCCCATGACAGCGCTGTGACATGGGCAGTGTAGTCACGCTTTATTGCTGAGGGAGAGCTCTCCCGGCAATAAAAAATAACCACCTCATATAAGGGGTGGTAGCTTTATTGCCAGGAGCCATGCTAAAACTTTTGTCGCTCAGGGGTGTGTTTTTTCACACCCCTGAACGACTAAAGTTTTAGTGCTGAAAATGGCAGTGTAGTGTAGACACAGCCTGAGGGAGGACCTGATTGTTTTCAAATATGTTAAGGGCTGCTATAGAGAGGACTGTGATCAATTGTTCTCAATGTCCGCTGAAGGTAAGACAAGAAATAATGGGCTTAATCTGCAACAACAGAGATTTAGATTAGATATTAGGAAAAGCTTTCTAACTAGTTAAGCTCTGGAATAGGCTTCCAAGAGAAATTGTGGAATCCCTCCATCACGGGAGGTAATGGGTGGCGGGTATCATAGGCCAGGGGAGGCCAAGCATGGCCTCGCCCATGCTCTGTCCTGAGGCCCCATCCTGCATTCTACTCTTCCTCCATGACCCCAGGTGAAGCTGCTCCTCTTCCTCCCCTTGCTCAGCCTCTCCCCGAAGCAGGCGGGCACTGAGGCTAGAGCTGGCTGGCTGGCTGGCAGCCTGGGACTCGGGGCAGCTGGGGCCAGTGCTTGGGCTGGCCAGCTGGGGTGGGGGCAGCTGGGTCTCTGGGGCTGGGGCCACCTGGGGCTGGAGCTGCCTGGTCTGGGCTGGCTGGTAGGCCAGGATTTGAGCTGGTCAGTGGCCCTGAACTTGGGACGGCTGGTGGGCCTGGACTTGGGACGGCTAGGGTGGGGCTCCTCTGGCCACAGTGTGGGACTCAGGGCTCTGGCAGGTGAGGAGGGCAGAAGGAGTGGGGTAGGGGCAGGGCCTCAGGAGGAAGGGTTGGGGGCTAGCCTCCCTGAACGGGGGGTTGACCCACCGCCCATGCTGGAGATTTTTAAAAACTGGTTGGACAATCACCTGTCAGGGATGGGCTTAGTTTACTTGGTCCTGTGTCAGCACAGAGGGCTGGGCTTGATGACTTTTTGAGGTCCCTTCCAGCCCTACATTTCTATGATGCAATGTCCATAAGGGTTGTGGAGGATTCCAGTTATGACATACTGTAATGCAAGGCAGCCCTATGTTTTTTGCCGCCCCAAGAACGGCAGTCAGGTGGCCTTCAGCGGCACGCCTGCGGGCGGTCCACCAGTCACGCGGATTCGGTGGTGGTTCTGTGGGTGATCTACCGGTCCTGCGCCTTTGGTGTACCCGTCGCCGAACTGCCGCTGAAACCGCAGGACCGGCGGACCTCCTGCAGAAACCGGCAGAGACCGGCAGGCCGCCTCCTGCAGCTTGCTGCCCCAGGCACACGCTGGGTGCACTGGTGCCTGGAGCCGCTCCTGCTTCTATGGCACTAGCGCCTGCTCCCTGTACATGGGTTATGTATTTTGTTCCTAGGCCTGGAAGTATTTGTAGATGCCAGTATTTCAGGCAATTGCCCATTCTTAAATCATCACTGAATGCCTCTGGCATATGGAGAAGTTTCACATGCATATTATAGCAGATGGGGTTTTTGGTGGAGGATGGTGGGATCAGGGAAGAATAAAGGCCTTTGCTTGTCTCTCAGACTGGGCAGGACCAGAGCAGGAGTGGGAATTACACCTCAATGGCAGCATGTAGTACTGTAAGATACTGCAGATAACAATATGTTATATCCTATTCAAGGTTAGTATATAGGCCTGTTTGTTAGTCTGAGATAGAATTTCGGGTTTGATTTTTGATACTCTTATATCCTTACTAATATGTGTGAACAAAGAACAAAGACACTGTGTGTTGCTTCTGCCCAGCCAGCTGGGTTTGTTAGTATAATGAGAAAAGATAAAGAGTAGAGCTAAAGTGTTGCTGGGTAGAGTAGGAGTTGAATATACGAGCGTACACTTGAAGGACAGTCCTGTCTCAACTCCTCTACCAAGATAAGGTCAAGCAACCAGTCGGGAGGGATGAGGGGGGTGTGGGAGGGGAAAATATAAGAAACACTAAAAGCTAAAGAAATGCCTGTCCCTGACCGAAGCACATCCTCACTCCCTACCCATCCCATGGGATATTAAAAAGGTGGTACGGAAGTCCCCAGACTCTCCAAAACAGAATTTGACCATAATGGGTGGGACCAGGGGCAAGCACTGCAGGTATATTTGGGCCTGCTAAGGAGGAGGTGGTGGGAACAGGGAAAAAGGCTCGACTGGCATGCAAAGCTATGGATATTCTTGCTTGCTTGCTTAATGCCAATAAACATTGCATTGCCTACATGTTGGACTTTCTGCTTTCTGCCTGTGTGACAAGAACCAGAGGAGAGACAAAGGGAAAGTCAGTAACACATATGATAAAACTTAAATGGAGCTAGAAGGCTGTTTAAGGGAAACCCCACCTTTCTTCTTACAGAAAATGAGGAATATTCCTCCCCACCTGGCCGCAACAACTAGGAAAGATATATAAGCTAGATATCTGGAACCATCCAGAAAGCAGCATGGCTAGTGTTTCATATTGTACCAGAAACTGATCTCTACCAAGGGATAACTGCTGGTTAAGATCCTGATTCAGCAAAGCATCCTTGTTCAGGAAAGCACTTAAACATGCGATTATGTCCCATTGTTTCATCACTTAACTTTCATGTCCTGCCATGCTGCTCTCAGAATATTCCTAGAGATCTGAATTATATAATCACTGCAATTGTTGGGAAAAGTCTATTCCTGAATTGAGGCCCAAGTGACTAATATTTCTTATATTTTATGTGCTTAAGAAGGTCCCAGACGTTTCTAGTGAGGATAAGTGTTATATTCTATTTCCCCAGTTCTCTAAGGTGTTCCTTAAATAGACACTGTAGCTTCTAAGGCCAGAAGGGACCATTATAGGGTGACCAGATGTCCTGGTTTTATAGGGACAGTCCCGATTTTTGGGGGCTTTTTCTTATACAGGTACCTATTACCCCCTACTTCCTGTCCCAATTTTTCACACTTGCTGTCTGGTCACCCTCGACCATTATGAACATCTAGTCTTGACGTCCGGTATAGCACAGGCCATAAAACTTCCCCAAGATAATTCGTAGCTCATATCTTTATAGAAAAACATTCAATCTTGATTTAAAAATTGTCAGTGAGGGAGAATCCACCACAACCCTTGGCAAATTGTTCCAGTGGTAATTACTCTCACTATTAAAAATGTACACCTTATTTCCAGTCTGAATTTGTCTAACTTCCACTTCCAGCCATGGGATCATGTTATACCGTCTTCTGCTAGGTATAAAAGCCCATTATTAAATATTTGTACTTCAAAACTTATTTGGTTTTACCAATTATGTATGACCCTGACAGTCATACTTGAAGAAGGTTGTCTATAGCATACCTATCTCCAGAAAAGAAAATGGAGAAGCTATTAACCTGAGTTGCTGGCCTAACAGACAGTGGATGCTTCTGGGTTGCAGTACTAGCCACTAGAATCTGACTTGGTGCAGCCTAAGGGTCAGTCTGGAGCAAAGACCAAGCAGGCTATATTTCTCTCAGCAAGTTAGACAGACAGACTTGATGCTTGAATAGTATGATTTTCCTAGCCTTTGCTTCCCACATTAAATAGACCTAGAGCAAAGTTACAATTTAGTTTACATTTGCAATGGAGTTTTGCAATGGCACAACCAGATGACAACATTTAAAAGAGTGTGTTAAGATTGTGGGCTTAGAAAATCAATATGCCTATTAGCTGGTGCATCTCAAAAAAATACAGTCACTAAGAGTTTGAAATAGCTTTGCCCCAGTCTCAGAATTCCTGCAGTACATGATGATACACAAAAAATCAAACTTAACTGAATGACTGTGACTGCTAACAAAAGATTATTCCAAGAATGCAGAAGAAAGTGGGATAGCCAATTTGTGCCAGAAAGTGTTAGATATGATGTTTTCATCTAAAAAGTTCAACAAAACAAAACAAATGGTCCCTAACTACAAGAAGCCAAATTGAGTTTGGCTCTTGCTCCAGTATGCACGGGAGTTGGGGGAGGAAAGAATCTTCTCCTCCTTGGACCTGCTGAAGGGCCAGACACAACTTAACTCTGTATGCCGGATTCTCATTTCTCTTATCCCACTCCCAGTCTGGAGTATTTCCACTGAAAACAATTGAACTATACCAGTTTTACACAGTTATACGAGAATTAGATCCACTGGGCTCTCATTGGAGTTGTACTCTGGTATCATGCCCTATAGTGCAAGCCACTCCACAAGGAGTTGGGGAAAGTTGTGCCATGGGCCTGTCCCCTCCACACTGGCTGCAGTTGCAGCAGGCCTGCTCACCGTGGCTCATCTGGCATGGGAAGAGGATTTCACTTATTACTGAGGATTGTGTTTCAAACACTTTTCTATGGCTCACTAGTGGAATTTTACAACATATCCTGGGTAATATCTTAAGGAAGCATTCCATCTAAGGTGGAGATGATTATTAAAACATTTCATTACAGTAGCTGTAAGGCATAAAACATACAGCAGAGAAAAAATTCCCATTATGAAAGGACTGGATCTCATGACTGGGTGTCTTTCTAAAACATATGCTCTACCACAAATAGAAGTTATGGGCTTGATGTAGAAATTATTGAGTGAGGTTCCGTTGCCTCTGTTATGCTGGAGGTCAGACTAGATGATGATGATAGTGGTCCTTTCTGGCTTTAAAATCTATGACAGCTATCTAATAGATTTTTCAGGCTTTTGGGGGAAAAGCTGTGGCAGCAAATTCTGAAAGATAATCTTAAAATAACCTTCTCACACACACACACACACACACACACACCCCACATAGTAAGAGACCAAGGAACTGAGAAACTTCTATATCCAGGGTTTGACTGCCCCGGTGCACTCCTCTTTATTTCATTTCCTTCTATGGAAGATTTTATAGAAATTACCAGGATTAAAACAAAAAAGGGTTCTATAAGAAATGACTCTAGAACCCATAGAATTTAATAGGAATGATAATCCTTTCTGCAGATCTTGAGAATACAATCCCTCCTATAAAATGCTATAAGTCAGTGGTTTTCAACCTTTTTTCATTTGCAGACTCCTAAAAGATTTCAAATGGAAGTACAACACCTTTGAAAATCTTAGACATAGTCTGTGACCCCCAGGGTCTGTGAAACCAGGTTGAAAACCACTGCTATAGGGGGTTTAAACTCTTTCAGTTTAATTCCTATGGACACTCGCCACAGAGGGTTTAACTTCCTAGGTCTCATCCACCTCCGTTCCTCTCGGAGGACTGAGAGTAAGGTATTCTTAACTGATGTCTGGTCATCTTTACATTGTAGCTCCATTTAAAATTAACTGCATCTGTCTTCTGATAGTGATTTCAAAGCAAGCGATTTAACTTGTGGACTTGCATCACAGGCATCTCTCCTCCCTACTGACAGAAAGTTTAAATACCAGTTTGGGCCCTTCATTCATCCCAAGCCCTGGCCCTAGGTCAAGTTCTGTCAAGTGTTTTCACCATTTTTTCTCCACCGATTTAGAAACTCAGGCCTAAATTTTGCAAGCAGCTCTGTGTTTGTGGACTCCGATGTCAGTTATACAAGTCAGTGAGTCTCTATGGTGGAGTGCAGCGGTTCACTTGTGTGGAACAACTTGCAAGATTGGGGCCTCAAGCTTTCCCTTTCTGGGTCACAGAAGGGCAACACTTACTTCCTCCCCTCTATTGATGTATTTAATTTCAAACTTACCACTCCACTCACCCACCCTCTTTCTAGGCCCCAGGATCAAATTAATTTTCATTTCTTCAGTTTTTGTACCAAAATGTATCATGTTACATCTAGTGACAAATATTACACAAGCTCTCAAACAGGCCAATACTGACAAGCTGAAAAAACCTTGTCTTCTGTACAAGAAAATAAAAATATTTGCACTTTTGGTGGCATTGGTGGTGAGAAATAGGACATAATATTCCTGCTCATGCTACATTAAAAACTATGCATCTCATAGGTCTGGTCTCCCCACCCATGTGTAACATACAAACTACATTTGATTCTGACCGGTAGTGATTGTCAGTGAGCAGATGCTTCAGTGAAAACTGTAAAATGTCATGTGACATACTGTTTTATCAATGATGTTACATAATTCAGGATATGTCAACATTTCCACTAGAAATCCCTATTTTATGAGGTTTTCCATTTGACCAAATCACACCACTGAAGAGAAGCCAGCAGACGGCAACAAAATTGATAAAATATTTAGAAAACCAGACCTATAGAAAAGGTTGAAAAACAGGCATGTTTAGTTTTGAAAAAAGAAGATCGAGGGGCAAACTGACAGGTTGTAATAGTCTCCATTCAGGGTCTGCTTGGGAAGTGTGGCCTAATGGTCATGGCCACAACCCCAAACTGACAAGAGGGTTGTGGGGAGGGGAGCCCAGCCCCCCCCTACTCCACCGGGCTCCGACCCAGGGCCCTTTGGGCCATCAGTAACCAGGCAAGCAAGGCTACTTAAAGCTGTCCTCCCTAGGCCTCTTCCTCTCATCTCCCCCGCTTGGGGTCAGCTCAGTCCAAGGCTTTTGTCTGGTGGGAAAATCCAAATAAAAAGAAACGAGAGGGAGTTGCCACTGTACAGGGCCACAAAATACTTCCCTCTCTGCTGGTCTCTGCAGAGGGCCCCTTTGGATGGCTGTGTCAGAGCCTTTACGTGTTACTCTGCTCTGCTGGACCTGTGGGCTGCAGATCTGCTTGCTTTCAGCATTGCTCCCCAACTGAGCTATTTCACTGCCTTTTAATTACTCCAGCAGATGGAGCATTTGTTGGAGGGTGGCGGAGCAGGGCTGGTTGAGCCAAAATGAGCCCTTAAGCTCTTGTTGGCAAGTGTGAGGCTTGTATACCCTATCACATAGATCTTTAAATAAGAGCATTATAAAGCGACTGGTGACCAATTACTCTCCATGTCCACAGAAGTTAGGACAAGAAGTAATCTGCAGCAAGGAGGATTTAGGACAGATATTAAAAAAACTTTCTAACTATAAGGATCTTTAAGTTCTGGAACAGGTTACCCAGGGAGGTTGTGAAATCCCCATCTCTGGAGGTTTTTAAGCACAGACTAGAACAAATATCTGTCAGGGATGGTCTAGGTATACTTGGCACTGCCTCAGAGTGAGGTGATGGACTAGATGACCTCTCAAAGTCCCTTCCAACCTTACAGGGCTATGATTCTCAGGGATGCCAAAGATTCCTCCCTTATGCACTCACCACAGTGCACTGACTACAGATTAGTTGTTCTACCTGTTCTACTTTCTGCACTTTATTGCACAAAAAGTTAGACAGACCTAGCTACAAATAGGGCTACACACACTGTAGAACACATTTGCATGTTATTTTTGTCAGCATCAACTTCTTCCTCAGCACTATTTCAGTGATGGGAGTGGAGAGGCGCTTTTTGAGCCTCTGTGGGGTTATAGGGGAACATGCATCATCCCCAGACTGATTGCAAGAATAAATAATTGGCTTTATTAAGGTCCTTGATCTTTTGCCTATACCCCTTGCTGGCTGGACTCAGTGATCTTCTATTCAGCAAAGCACCAGTCATAGACCAAATCACTGAGTTCAGCTGCAACTGTACTTCTTTGTCATCCCAGATGGTCATTGATGCCTGCACAGCTGCTATTGACTAGCTGGAACATGGTCAAATAAAGGCTCTGTGACATTCTTTGCTGCTAAAGATCACTAAGCGATGCTGAGGAAGATGATGTAGGCAAAATATAACACAAATGACCTCTACTGTGTAATACTATTTTGCACAGATAAGGGGCATCTGTATAATAGGGACCAGAATGTATACTGGACAGGCCACCTAAGCCCCAGGGTATTGTGAGACGGTGGTTGGAGGACTGTTTGCAGCTGTGGAGTCATTGCTCCAGTGCTTCCTGTCTTCACTGGCACTGCACTAATGCAGACAATATCATGGCTACCCTTATATTTTTGGGAGAAATTTTGTGTGTGGACACATGCTATACCGAAGACATGCTTGGGTGGATATAAACTGGTTAGTATTCTCTAATGCTAATTCTCTAGAGTAAAGCAGGTCTAGGGTCTGATTCTGCATTTCTTGTACATTGCAAACTCCCATTGACTCAAGGGGGAGTTTAGGGTGCACAAGAAATGCTGGCTCAGGCACTATAATTACTTCAAGAGAGAGACTGCAATTAGAGTGTCTGAAACAGGAGACCATCTTTGAACCTGGACACTCTCTCTCGAAAACATGATCATCAGCACTCTAAAGGAAAGATGCAACTGATAATTGTGTTGCTTTCCTAGTCTTGCTCTTGCAGTCCTTTCCTGGCTAGAAATTGCTAATCAGATCAAATTGTAGTGAATTATCTACAGTAAATGCACAGTGATATTTCTGACAAACTGCTGTCCAATGAGAGCAATTGCCTGATCTACCAAACTGATCAAAAGGTTGGTTTATAAACTGATTCCGTAAACAAAGATAAACTGTGTTTTAGTTTTTAATCATTAGTAGCGGCTTTTCTTGGAAGAAAGTGTTAAATTTGAATATCTCCATTGTTCCAAAACAGTTTTTTTTAAAAAGCCACAACAATTAATGTCCATCGGTACATAAGACTGGCTCATTTGACAGCGCATGCTTCTTTAATTTTATTTTTTTCTCCTACAAATGATTTAAACTAAAACATAAATAGGTAGACTATGTCAAAAGTAAAATAAACAGACCATTGCAGCTGATGAAAGCCAGGAAAATAAGATGGAGCCCAGCCTTGCCATCCTTTGTAGTCCTGTACCACTGCCTCTTCAGTTTTTACAGTGTCAGCTTCTGGGGGTTTTTTTCTTTGTGAGCTTGGAAATCAGTAACTTGACTAAAAATGGGAGTAAAAGTTGTGCTTAAATCCTCCCTTTGCTCTGCCCCCACTCTCTTGCAAAAAATAACAAAAAAACTGTCACATAGATTTCTTTCTCTGCCTCTCTCTGCAGTCAGAGGATCACCAAATAAATTCTGATTAATTTTTAAGAATAGAACTGTCCGTTTGATCCAGGTGGATGAAAGATGCAGTGGTGCCTATAGCACTTGCTAATTGGGGGGATTTCCCACACAAAACACGTTTAAAAATTGAAAAGCTTTGCTGTGTCTGCCCAGAATGTTTTACATAGGTTTTTCTCCCTCCTGTTTTAAAAATGGAGCAGAGACTGACCCCATTGTGCACTTTGAGGGCAGCTCGGTCTCACACCAGACTAAAGAATAGCCTTTACTGTAAAATCTGTGAAAAAAACTGATGGGGAAAAGAAACATTACAATATCAATCTCTTACCAGTCAGGAACAGAAGTGAATTCTAAGGGCTAGACTATAGGACTAACTCAAGAGTTCTAGAGACTATTTCTGGTTTGCCACTGACTTTCTTTGTGAGCTTTAGTAAATATTATCTTCTCTGTACCTCAGTTTACTCAGCCTTAAAATAGTGACAGGGCCTTTGTTTTGAGGCTTAATTCACTAATATTTGTAGAACACTTTGAGATCCTTGGGCAAAAGCTACTATAGAAATGCAAAGTATTATCTTCATCAAGATTTCATACAAGATTTTCATGTTATATTTGGGAGAAATATTGAAATAAAAATGTCTTTACATTTTTTTCTTAAAGCTATTTTGCTTTGGTTAGGGAATCATAGAATCATGGAATGGTAGGACTGGAAGGGACTTTGAGAGTCCAGTCCCCGGCACTCAAGCCAAGACTAAGTATTATCTAGACCATGGCTGGCAGGTGACTGGCTAATTTGCTTAGCTTATTTTATTGTGCTATCATAAAATATTAATCCACAGATTTTTAAGGTGCATTCATATTTGTTTTGAACAAAGGTTTGTCTATAATTATGAACTACTGTATTGCGTAAATTCAAATTGACACTTTGAAAGTGGCTAAATAGAGTGTCAAGTAAATATGATGCACTGTTTGAAAGTGCTATTTCAGCCCATAATACAGTATTGGCTTTTTCCTTTGCATGAGTCTTTACTCTTCGGAGTTCTCTGCTCTCCTCCGTCTAGGTTCCATATCACAACCACCTCCTATAGTCTTGGAGGGCTGGAGAGCATTCTCTGTGGAGTCCATCACTCCATGTCTTACTTGGTCTCTGAGTCAGGAAAGCACGTAAGCACATGCATACAGTTAAACAAGGGATGCTTTTCTGTTTAATAGGGGATGCTGGAGAGCAGTGCAAAGCACTCTCTTTTCCTCAACAGGTGTTAAGCCCTCTTGTTCTGATGCTGCTAGAAGTCAGTGGTAAAATTCTCATTGGCTGCCAATGGATCAGGATCAGGCTACCTGCTTTCACTGTATTACATAGGAACAAGGGAATTGCCATAGTGAAGCTGACCAGAGTTCCATCTCATTCAGTGTCCTGTCTCTGGGTTTGTCTACACTTTGAGTTGGAAGTGTAATCTCCATTTTGAGTAGATGTACCCACAATAGTTCTGATTAAGCGAGTGCACTAAAAATAGCAGTGTGGCTGTGGCAGTGCAAGTGATAGGAGGGGCTGTCTGAGTACAATCTAAGATGCTAGGTATGTAAGCAGGAAAGCTAGGGCCTCCCACCACTCCAGCTACACTGCTATTGCTAGCACTCTAGCTCGATCAGAGCTAGCACATGTATGTCTACTGAAACTGGCAATTACACATTCAGCTACAGTGTAGATGAACCTTAAGACAATGGCCAGTACCAAGTGCTTGAGAAGAGGAAGGGATAAGAACCCCACAGTAGGAAGATGTGGGCTAATCTGCTCCTCACATTGTCTCATCCTGATCTCTATTTGTTAAAGATTGTCTTAAAGCCCTGAATCACAGGGTTTAATATCCCTTCCGAAATTTGTTATAATTACTTATGACAGTTCTGATATCCATGTAATTATTCAGTCCCTTTTTGAATCATTAACTTCTTGGCCTCAGTGACAGTGAGTTCCACAGTCTAATTATACTTTATGTAAAAAATTATTTTCTCTTATCGGTTTTGAATTTCCCCAAGCCTATAATTTCATTGAATGTTCCCTTGTTCTTGAGTTATGAGACAGGGAAAACCGGTTTCCAATTTACCTTCTCTAGACCATTCTTTCTTTTATATTCTTCTATCATATTCCCTCAAAGTCACCTCCTTTTTAAAGGTAAACAATCCCAATTTTTCAAGCTCTCTTCATATAAGAATTTTTCCAGGACTTCTGTTTCCCTTCTCTGGACCCCCTCTAGTTCTTCAATATCCCTTTTGAGGTGGCATGGTCCAGAAGTGCAAACTGTATTCCAGATGAAGCTGCATCATTGAGCCATTCAAAGGCATTATGATATTCTTTGTATTATCCCGATTCTATTATTTCATATGCATGCTAACATCTTGTTTCTTTTAAACTGCAGCTGCACAGTGAGCAGAGCTCTTCATTGAGCTGACCACAGTGATGTCTCAGTCTGTTTTCTGATACAGTTTATTTAGAACCAGGCAAGGTGTAAAAATAGCTTATATTTTCCCCTCCAATGAGTATTTGCATTTAATTACATTGAATTTCATTTGCCATCATTTTGCCCATTCAACTAACTAGCTCAGGTTACTCAGGAGAAAAATGGAATTTCTGAGAGACCTGGATAACTATGCTATCTGCAAATGTTGCTATCTCGCTACACATTTCCCTTTCCAAATCACTGATAAATATGTTAAAAACCTCAGGATCTAGTGCAGAAACTTAAAGTACATTGCTGTTAACCTTTTGCTATGATGAAAATTAACTATTTAATCCTGTACTCTGCTTTCTGTCTCCTACCTAGTTTTTGATCCGAGATAAAATTTTGTCTCTCATCTATGACTTCTTTGCTTTTTTTAATAGCTTCTTGTGCAGGACCTTGGAAGTCTAAATTAATTATGTCAGCTGGTTCTCCTTTATCTAGCACTTTACTGACACATTCAAAGAACTTTAAGAGATTAGAGAGACATTATTTTCCTTGGAGGAAATCATGCTGGTTAGACCCTATCATATCATGATTTTCCAGGTGTGTTGTTGTTTTATTTTTAATTATTGTTTAAACCAATTTGCCACATCTAGATGTAAGGCTTACTGGTTTGTAATTCCACAGATCACCCATCAAACCTCTTTTAAAAAATAGGTACAACATTTGCTCTCCTCCAAACCTTTAGATCAATATTTGTTTTTAATGAGAGATTGCATATTTTTGTTAGCAGCTCAGCTACTTCTAACTTAAGCTCCTTCAGAACTCTTTGATGTATATCAACTAGGCCTGGTGATCTATTGCTTTTTAATTGATTTTATTTTCTCTAGCACTTCTTCTGACACCTTCATCTCTGAGTACCCCATTTTAACACAAGAAAAGAGCAGATCCAAAGTAGGAATCTCCACGATATTCTTGGCAGTGAAGACTGATGCAAAGAAATCATTTAGCAATGTCTTTATCTTCCTTAATTGATCCCATTAGCCACTACTGATCCAGCAAACCACTGATTTACAGACACAACCAGTCTGTGGAGACAGAGACCAGCACAGAAATGCAATCCTGGTCTCTGGCGTGTCAATGCAGAGTACTAATTACAAGATAGTTTGTATCAGGCCAGTCCCATTGCATGCATTTTTAATCTTGTCCACACTAATCTTTTTTTAAAAAAATTTCTCCCCATTGCTCCCACCAGCACAACTCCACCTTTGCTAGCAACAATGAGATCACTAGTGTAGACAAATTATTAGTGGCCAGGGGCATCTACTAGCCTACATCTAGCTCGCCCGCCATTCCTACTAAATGAGAACTGATTCTGTAGTAGCAACAGTGGGAAATTTTAAAGAAAGAAAGGCTAGAGTAATATATCTCAAGGTCAATCCACTGCGTGAAGCCAGAATAGTATAAATAAGTATATGTCAATTACACATCTTTAAAATAAGGTAATTATGTGGGGAATTTTTTCTCTCAGGTATTCCTGAACTGAGTCCTTGTTTTAGCCCAGAGGGAATACTGAAGGATAAGGTGTATATCTCTGTAAAATAAAAGATGCTGGAAACATGAGAGGCCAAATTCTGCCCTGATTTACACGCTGTGCGACACCACTGAAGTCACTGAAGGTTTCTCAGGGTGCCCGTTCTCCGAAGGCAGGTTGGGTGTAAATTAGGGTAAAATTTTGGCCCGAAGAGACCCATCATGATTGCAGAGCTAATTTGAATGCATAATAGCACCCTTTAACCTCTCTGTTAAAAGAGGTTTGGAACATGGTTCATTTTAAAAGCTTCATGTAAACAGTGCTCAAACCAGATTGGATATGTGTTTCAAAGTGAGCTATAACAACAGCCTTAATATTAATCCAAATGCTTAATTTTAAAGATTATCATCAGGAGAAACCATCCTGCTATAAACTATTTCAGAATTAGGGAGTGAGAATGTGTGTCTATATAAACCCTCAGGTAGAAGAGTGTCTCGATTAGGCTTTAACATTTTGGCTCAGTGTGCAGGTGTGGTGGGTCACTTATGTTCATCTCCACTTGGATTTAGCCAGTGCACTGTAAATAATTCAGCTTGACAAGATTTTCCTTTCAGTTTGTCTTATTACTAACCTCTCCCCCCACCCCCCTTTACAACAGCCACCCTTGCTTACATCATTGTGGAAGGATTTAAATAGCTGTACATACCATATTTTTCCTAGATACAAAACACTTGATTGGCCATTACAGCAGCTAGCCTCTGCCTACCAAAAGGGATAAGCCAGCATCTTTTACCCAATAGCAGCACTGCCTCTGCTGTTGCTAGAGTCCAATGACATCTCTGTCACTAAGGGAGGGAAATACATAGAGGCATAAAAGCTCTGTGTATTATAATATTTTCATGCCATGTCAGTGAATTATTTTTCTGCTGATCTTAATATATATTTTAATGTACATTTAAAAGATCGTGGATGGATTCTTTTCCCTGTGTTTATTTTCTCTGTTCATCAGGTAACAGAACTCAATATCTAGCTACGTGATGTAGTAATGTCTGTTTGGGGGAAAAAAAGATTTGCAGCAAAGTGTTCAAACTACAGTTTTCTCATTTGTTTTAAGGGATACAGTAGTCACATCCTTGGGGCAGTGAAATGTAGCATAAATATCAAGCTGAGTGTAGCTGCACTGTGTTTTTCTTCATGGAGCTTTTGTAAAAAATGACTGACTTATGGGTTAACCAGTCTGTTGAGATTTAATAACCATACCTTGTGAATTTTATGGAAAAAGAACAAGATGAAAATATTTATAATAATAGTAAGAGAACACGAAGGGATAAATGTATTGTATATCCTATCATAGTTGTCGGATTTTTGTGAAGCAAGTGAAGGATGCAGAATACAAGTTACTATGTGATAAGTTGGAATGGACTATGCTGCCGTTGCCTGAAAATCTCAATCATCATTCTACAAAGGAAAAGCTTAGCTACCTGTAAGATGCCAAAGTGCAACAAATTTTTAATTCAGAACAACAAAGAATCCTTTGAGTTCCTATTCCACAAAGCTAGAATTTACAAGGTACCACACAGATGGACTGCACAACAGCAACAACTCAAGTGTATACATAAACGCCACTTTACAGATACATCATACAAAAAATGAAAGCATGAATGTTATACATAACATAAGGAATCAGAAGAGCAATTTAGAGAATAATCATTTTCTTCTTTTTCTAAAGTCTCTGTGTGTGTGAGAGAGAGAGAGAAAGAGAAATATTTAGTCCTCGTAAAAGTGAAATACTTACACAGTGTAACTCAGAACAAAACCCACTTATGGAAGCTTTCCCATACAATTATATCTATTACCTCAGTCTTGATGGGCAATTCCTTGTTTTTTCTGTTCTGGGCCTGTTCTAAACACAGATTTTTACTTATGTTTAAGAACTATGTCAAATCATGTTCCATTAAAAATCCATTAAGATCTAGACTGAGACAATCTAGCTCATTTCACTTGCTATCTAAGTCATGTTTCCAGACTTGAGAAGAGACTATATTAATCTGCTTTACCACCAAAGCATAATTACAGTATGTTGTTTAGAAAATTTCCATGTAGCCATTATTTACTACCTTACGCCTTTCAACTTTTTCTAAATTGTGTTTCTTGTGTTTTTTCTTTTTTCTTTAAAACTGTTTTAATACATTATTTAAAATTTTAAAAACATTGAAGTGATCGCAGTGTGAGCCCCCAAAAGGAATGTGTGTATAAGAAGTGTGGCCAAAACTGGGTTGAGAAATTTCTAGGCTCTGAGCCCAGCTGCTGGCTTCCTCTGTGGCCTATGGCAAATCACATAACCTTTTTTGCCTCAGTTTCTCTATCTATATAATGAGAATAAAACCCATGTCGTGGAGTGCTGTGAGGATTAAGCTTTTATCTCTTTAAAGCTGAGAAGTTCTATATAATGCTAGATACAAAGGGGAAGATTTGACTTTGTTTTTTAGACGGGATCTGGAAAAATTTAAACCTTTGTTGGTGCCATCTTTTGTTTCTGTATGACATGCTGAATGAAGTCTTAATTTTTTTATGAATGTAACAAAAAAATGTCTGCCTGTTTTCAGGGGTGTCAGGTCTCATTTTCCTGTTTTCTGTTGGAGGACTTCTCAGATTATTCAGAAATAAGTATTGGGAGTATTCTCAGCCCTTATTAATGACACATGGCACTGAGAGCCCAGTTCTCTGGTGCCTTGAATCTTGTGCTATTTCCAGCAGCATAGGTAACTATAAAACACCACCAGACCAGAATGGTAGCATTTTACACCAATTTTGCACTGGTATAAATGACTACACAAGGTGCAGGCCAATCAAGAACTGAGGGTAAAATTTTCATTTTAAAAAGTAATTTTTTTGCAAATTTTACCTTAGGGCTTTAATCTTCGATTAAAAAGACTTTTCTCCAGATTGTTTTAGGTAACCACAGATACTGGGCCAGATCCTCTGGTGGTGTAAATCAGTATAAACTGCATTGATTTCAGTGGAGCTCTGCTGGTTTAGTCCAGTTAAGATCCAGTGCAAGGAATTTTAGACAGTCAGAATAAAAATCACTCCCCTTTTCAATCAGATTTCACCTCCTTGTTATTTGCAGTGTCATAATCCTACTACTTCTCCAATCAGTCAGACAAGACCTGAATTCCTATTATAAGAAATAAGTGGAAAAAAATCTCCAGCCACCTTAAAAAAATTATACATTATGAAAAAAAGCAAAAAATAATGAAGGCACAAATCCAAGTCTTTTTTCTTTCCAGGTCAATTTAGATTACTGGTAATTTGTTTATACTGGTATTTTATAATGTTAAAGTTGGGAGGGGGCAGCTCACCTTTTTGGACTTTGAGAAAAACAATGTCATAAATAATATCTTCATTCCAATTATTCTTCTTATACAATAGCAACAAGATTGAACCACCATTTCTATCTATTCCTCAGTGGAACTCTTAATCTATCAATGTCTCCGTTCAACAGTAGTTTTCTCTTTGCATGAACGTGAACCCGAAAAGTCTGATCTAGATAGTCTTGGATAGCATCAATTCAAATGATTTGATCATGTCTGAGATTTTACCCATTACAAAAGTTTGAATAATATTAACATGAGAATTTAGTATGCTTTTCTGAATATGAGCTACACATTTCAAAAAATTAACTACATAAAAAGATGGCAAATAAAACATTCTGAAATTATAAGTACACAATAATATTCTGACTTAGATGATTCAAAACACTATTACCATGAATGATATAAAATATTTATGTAATAATAAATTTAAGATCAAATGTGGGTTCCATATCTTTTTAAATGTCTCAGATTGCCCGCTGCATTGATATATAATACATCACAAGGGAATATATACATTCATTCCCTTCAAATCACTCTGACATGGATGGTGCTAAGTCCCTTCTCCAATGATTTTCCATTTCTCCATAATACAAGTACTGCCACTGCTAGTTGCTCTCAGCTCAGCTCTGTGATTTGCATGGTAACTAAAATAACAGAACCACACTCTTGCTGTAAAGTTCATTGTATATTTCACTTTCCATCAGTTATAGACTGTTATTATAAACATAGCCTTTTTCTTTTCCCATAACAACAATTCCCATACATTCTTCCAATTCACAAACTTATCTGCTTCCTGCTCCTCACAAAAAAGGTAAACGTGCTCGTTATATTTTAAAGCATGTGTACACAGCCACTCAAGAAGTATAACAAAGGTGGAATAGGCCAAAAATCAACTGTTTTTAGAACAGACCTAGCAAAGACTGATGAAAAATACAAAAATGTCACAAAAGCCTGAAATATTAAAGAGGATAAAAATTTCCTAATGAGTAATCAAACAAAATGTAATAATAATTATAATCATCCTACTCAGCCCTTAGATTATAAAATCAAGATTATACATTGTGAGAACCATTCGATGCCAGTTGACAAAAACAAGAAAAAGGAGGGTTGATCTTTTTAAAGATGTGTAATTCAGCACTCACTCATTTGGAAAGAAAGTGAAATTTTCCTTGTCCCTTCACAAAAAGATGAAATTGACAAGAGGAACTCCAAGCTAATAATTAGGAAGGTTGCTTGATATTTACTTTCTTATCTTTCCTACATGATGATCATTTACTGACTGAAATAGCATACTAATCTAGTTGGTTATTGTTGCAACAATATGGTATTTTTTCAGATGACCTATTTGTTTATCAGGGCCTCAATTATGAAGGCTCTGAAGTAGGACTATATTGTGATTTGGTACACTGGAAACGTAGGAATAAATTCTGCTCTCATTTACATTGATATATATCCAGGAATAACTCAGTAAAATGCCAGTGCAACAGTGGATTTGACTTATATGTTTTTAACAGAGTTTCTGATTTAACAATTTTCTACTGCATTTTTACCTTTCAGTAAAAGTTATAGGATTTTTTTGTTTTGTTTTAAATAAAGACTCTTCCCTTCAAGCAACTTTTAATTTAAAAGGCTTGACTGTATTCAGTCTAGGTTTTGGATTGGTTCATGAGAAAGATATTCTTTCATTTTATTCCTTTTGCAAGTACTGGTATTTATTGCTTAGCAGTTGCACTGTACCGTAGTGCACCAAAGAAGCTGTTCTCCAATGAGAGATTAAACAAGAAAGACCACAGTGGTTGAGACAAGCGATTTATCACAGATGGTCATATAGTTCCATGTTCTGTTCTTAACTATCCCTACATGATAAAAGGAAGAGATAACCAATGTTTGACATGGAACGTTTGATCAAAGGAGAGTAAGTGGTTCTGGTTCAGACTAGTCTGACAGTATGTGGAACTGTTTCTGGACAACTGTGTAAGAGATCTTGGGTACAAGAGTGTGAATTTGAAAATGCTGGTGCTGTAATGTCTCAGATATGTTATTTTAATGCTAAGGAGTTATGCAGACATGAACTAAATTACTATAAACTAGAGTAAATTTTGCTATAAAATATTTTTGCTCTATGAACATCCAAAAATATTTTAGCACAAATGGCTGAGTTCTGTAGAACACAATGGGGCACTCAATCTTGAGAAGGTTAGCATGAAATGGGATTTTGGATAATGTCTCCAATATCAAAGAAGCATATACATAGTTGACAGTATGTTATAGGTTTATAGATACATTATTGATCATATATTCAATATTGGAAACAGATATTTCAAGACAAACAATAAAGTAACATGTATTTCATCTTTTTCAGAGAAGCTGAATTACATAATTATTAAAGAAGAACACACAACCAGTTCCCTTTGAGTGGGCCTATGACTAGGGTTATTAAAAAAGGGATATTTTTAAAATAAAATGTGGAAATCTTATTTTATTGGCTGCTGTTTATTTAATTTTCTCTTTTGGAAGTTACTTCCTAACACCATTCCCTCAATAGAACTGCTAACCCAAAACATGTAATGCTTACAGTTAATTTCAGGTTAATCCATGAAAGTTATACTTCCCTGAAATAAAAATGAAGTGTGACACCCTGGCACCCCAGGGAGAACCCATCACAAAAAGTATGTGTATTAATCGTCTAGATTTTTAACTGTTATTTTTACTTTAATTTTTAAAACCAGATGAGTGACATCCATTTTAATGCAGCCTAGTACAGTACGGTGGCTGTATTCTAGGAGTGTTTCCTCTCTAGTGGCCAGAGATACACAGAAATATCAGTATATTTAAGTACCTTAATACTGACCTGGAAAGAAATATTTTAATACAACAAACTTGGCATTTCAAGCTGTACTTCCATTTGCATTTTCTAAGTAGATACTAATTAGGCTGATTATCAGATAATCAAGACTTCCATAATCATGCCTGACAGTTTTCCATTCTTTATTCCCTTGCCCCCACTTACGTTTCATTTTAATTTAAAAAAAATATTTTCAATTACATATTAATTATTATTATTATACACTAGTTATATACAAAATTCTATAAGGCATATACTTATTGCATAAGAGATATTTATATACCTGAGCAATACAAATGCTAGAAAAATTATATATTAACACATGGGGTTAATAACATTTTTAGATGATGTATCATTGTTTAACACACTTACATACATTATAATGTAGCTCACCTTATATCATCAAGTCCTTCCCTTGCATAGGGAATTAGGATGATCCTACATAGTAAATGTCCATCATAAGAAAAACAAGCATATTCTACCAGCTTTCTATTAATTCTAAAGGTGGCAATGCTTTCTTAAGAGGTCATTTTACTATTCACCTTACACAGGAACAGAATGAATTGCTACAGACAAAATATATACAAATAAATAAATAACAAATAAATTGAGATTGTGCTTTGCTAGAATAATTACTCATTGTGATGAGTTTCAACTTGTAATAATAGAATGCTGCTCAAAAGATCAGTATATCTGCTAATGCTACATCTTACCCATAGGTGGCAGTCTGCTTTCACTATAATAGGGATATCAAACTTACAATACATAGTGTACTTCATTGGTCTGAAATTATTTTGATGGTGTGTGTGCATGTGTATGTATGTATGCATGTGTTTGTGGCAGAGGTAGATGGGGGGGGATTGAGGGAAAGAGGTCAGACTAATACACATATCAAAGTCTGCAAGAAGCTGAATTACTATAGAAAAACAGTCAGTAATGGAGCTTTTCCTATAGCCTCATCTGGTGAAATTACTGTTTTATGAAAGAAAGATCCAAAATTTCAGGTGTCTTTTCATTATATACATTAATTTTACATGGATAATCAGCAATGGACAAACAAAAATATTTAAAGCTGTATTAAAATTTGTTTGCCCCTCCAAATCTCCTAGAAAAAGACAACTCGTGCCATGCAAATTAAATATATGTTTTCAGGCCAACATTAAAGACGAGAACTCCATTTCCCCAGACTGTATTTCTGTTTAATATTCCAACACCTGTGAATGATAGGATTGAACCAATGCTGTAAATGGATGCACTAGATAATGAAATCCAACAATAAACTCCATTAAAAAGGAACATGGGGTGGGGGTTGGCGGGAGGATATTCAAAGCAAATTTCTCCTCTTAGATATGCAGAGTGAATCTCTATTAGGAGAGTCTGCTTTCCCTGTGCGGCGCTCCCACTGATGTCAGTGGCATAGCCGTATGTGAAGAAAAGTAACAGAGTAGGGATCTACTAAATTTTGCTCTCAGCTCTTTTAGGGATTTATGAGGATTTCTTTTTGTAATGTAAGTAAGGAGGCACTTGTGACTCTACCAAAACTGGAGAGGACGGAAAAAACTAATAAGATGAAATCAGATCAGTCAAAAACAAACAGAATTTGTCAAACTACACATGGCATGTTAAGACCAAAGAGATCTTAGTGAAAAAAATAAGACTGAAAAATAAAATATTTGACTAGATAAGTAACAATTTTTTTCTGCTACAAATGTATTGGGATTGTTTTAAAGTAAGAGAAATCTAACTTTGTATGGAGCTCAGATACGTCGGTAAGAGAAGGCAGAAATTGGAACTTTAAAACATTTAAAAAATAAAAATGGCCGTTTTTGTAAATATATAATTATTTATTGTTGCAGGAGTGTTTCAATGTCATGCAACCTTCTTGCCTCAGAAGGAAAACAAAATAGCAGAATACTACTACAACACAGAGGGCCTGATTTTCAAAATTAGTGTGCAAAATATGGGTTCCCAATTTCATGCTTAATTGCAAGTAGTTACTGTGATTACATGCACAAGCTGAATATCTGTACATGCATATAGTCAGATTCATAACTGGACATGTATAAATTCCCAATTTGTTCACCAACCACAGTAATTATAGGCACCAGGTTCTATATTTATGCACACTTTTGTGCACCCTATTGAATCCAAAAGTGTGGCACATTTGTGTAAATTACCACACAGTTTGTACATTTTTACACAGTTGTGTGCACAATTTGAAAATCAGAGCCTGGAGGCTCAATTCTCTTCTGGATATGTATGTGTAACACCTACTGATGCCAATGGGACTTGCACCAATGTACTTGGAGACTAAATTACTCCTATTCAGGGGGATTTTCAAAGTGAGCAATTAGGGCATGCTGGAAGAAAGTTCAATGCTCAGTTTTGGCTGCGGTAGAAGTCAGAAGAAATCATGGTGGAGGTTGGGAGACGTGGCTGAAAATTTGCCTCCACTCCCACCCACCTCTCACTCTAGGTATGCAAGCTCAGGGCCGCCCAGAGGATTCAGGGTGACTTGGGGAAAGCAATTTCAGAGGCCCCTTCCATAAAAAAAAGTTGCAGTGCTATAGAATACTATATTCTCGTGGAGGCCCCTGTGGGGCCCAGGGCCTGGGGCAAATTGCCCCACTTACCCCCTCTCCGCCGGGTGGCCCTGTGCAAACTAGCTAGGCCCTCTGGCTGTAGCTGCTCACTTAGACTTTAGTGTACCCTGAACAGTTATATTGGCATTGCTACACCGATCTGGGATGGTGGTGGTGGTGACTAAACCATATTCCTGATCAACATAGTTGTGCCAACATAAACCCCAGCGCAAGAAGAGTGCTTCCGTTGACATAGTTAACGTTGTTCAAGGAGGTGGTACTCCTACACCAACAGAAAAATTCCTTCTGTCAGCGTAGGCTGCATCGACATTAGGGGCTATGTCAGCATAGCTATTCCACACTAATTCCTCATGTGGATGCCCTTATTCCACAAGAACACTGCCTTGGTGCACATTAGCTTAATCAGCTTCTGAAGTGCAGAATAAGAGTATTAATCACACATAAGGTATCAAAGTTACAATCGTCTTCAAGGAAGGGTGATGAAGCAACTTGGTTTAGAATTCTGCTGGTTATTTTTAAATTTGTTTCCTCCCTTTCGACCATTCCTGAGCAGTAAGGTAGGATGTCTTTTGCAGATAGTCAATGCTCCTGAATTTTTATATTTAACCCCCGATGAATTGTCTGTAGAAGAGCATTTATGGCTGGACTGAAGGCTAAAGAGTGGATTCTCCACTGACAATTTTTAAATCAAGATTGGTTGTTTTTCTAAAAGATCTGCTTTATGAATTATTTGGGGGAATTTTGATGGCCTGGGCTATATAGGAGGTCAAAACCAGATGATCACCATGGTCTCTTCTGGTCTTAACAACTATGAAAAGACCAGGGGTGGAATCTGAGCCCCACTGAAGTCAATGACAAAACTCCCATTGATTCAACTGGGGCCAGGAATTCACCCCAGGTAACTAAACTGGAGAGAGCATCCAAAATGATATTCACATGAAAGCTGTTTGGGGAAAGGTGGCTCACCTAGTTGAATTCTCAACTGAGTGCATAAAAGTATTTTATCAGCACAGAACTACATAGAATTTTCCAATATTCAGTAACTCCTGGGTACCAAGTATGAAGCAAGTATTACATTAATTGGAAGATGAATCCCCGGAGACTGTGCTATCTATAGACTATTTTCCTCTCTTTATGGGATAGCATCATTTAAAAGTTCATTAATAACAGTTCTTGCCAAAAAGTAGAATTGGTTAAGCAACTAGGATGAAGCAGAATTCATGAAGGATATACTAGGTGAGGAGTCAATGTCATCAGATATATGGGTCACATAAAAACGGTATTTGACTAGGGCATATGTCACATGATAATCCTATATGGAGATCAAATTTGCAAGATCTGGGTCAAAATCATCTTGTGCAGGAATGAAATAATATATGAATTATTCTTTTTACAAAAAAGAGCAAATAGATTTTTTTTTAATTATATGGCCTTCATGCCCAGGAGTGAGCATATAAACATTACTTGATTTTGAAAAGATTCAATGGAATTTGGAAGAAAAATAGCCCCCTCCAAAATTCCCATTCCAACATGAAACAAGATGAAACTACCACCACAAACTACAAAATCTTTAACTTTGATTGGAAGGATGCCACAGATCAGCTCTGCTGTACAGGTCAGGTGGATAAAGTAGGGGATGAAGAGTCTGGTAATCGTCAAGATGTGCATCAGTAACTTTAACAACTGCGTAATCCTCTTGCCATAGCCCTGGTCCCTCTCCTTCTCCTATTGCCTCAAGGATTTGTCACTTCCCTATTACATCTCTTGAACTGTAAACTCTTTAAGACAGGGACACAGGGCAACTCTTTCCAAATTGCCTTACTCTCATTTTCAAAATCACCTAAGCACTGTAGAAATAGAAATATAGAATTCTCAGTTCTTCCCTTAACTTATTTCATGAACCTGAGTGAGTCACTAGCTCGCTTTGCTTTGATTTTCTCATCTGTAACATAGGGATAATTGTATTCACCTTCCACCATAAGATGCTTTGAGGTCTTTGGATCAGTGGTGTTATATAAGCGCAGAATATTATTTATGGATGTGGGGGACAGTATTCTAAATGCAACTATATTAATTTTCCTCTTGGTCAGGGAGTTGACCAAGAAGCCTAATCCCATTTCTCACAAGATTGGGAAAACAGGTTAGCATGGCATATCCAACTTCAGATGTACTAAAAAGCATTTTGCTATATGCAGTGCTAATGTCTGACCCTCATGCAACTGTACCTGTGTTACTGAAGGTTCTGATGGGGTCTGGGAAAGTGCACTTAACCAAAATAAAAATAAAAAACTACAGCAATGATATTGGACTCAATACATCAAGTCACATTTCTAATGGAAAAATCTCTAACCAGTTTATAGTAATGTTGAGATGTGCTGCCCTCAGGCTTAGCAGGAGAACTTATGTAACTTTTGCTGAGATCTTTATGCTAACAACAATTCTATTGGAGAGGGATATTAAGAAATGGAAGTGTCACTATGTTTGTTGCATGTTTCTTTATTAAAACTTATATCTGCACTGGGGTTCTCCAATACAAATTGTGGTCCATATATGTATAGTACATGGGAAGGAAGCAAGAAGTCTGATTTCTTCTAGGATATACAGGGACTGTTTCACATGCAGACATATTCTGAGGTTAAATAAGGAGCCACATTGGAGAGTTAACTAAAACAGAGGCCTGGTCTACTCCACAGGGTTAGGTCAATGTAAGTTGCCTTGAGTCGACTCAGCCATGGAAGTGTCTTCACTTAAATTTGGCTCCTGCTGACATAAGTGTCTCTGTACACCAATTTAGTAACAACCCCCCCCCCCCCCGAGCAGCATAGAGTCACGGTCAATGTAATTAGGTTGACAGTGTCAGTGTATACACTGCATTGCTTATTTTGACTGTTACTGGCTTTCAGGATCTGTCCCACAATGCCCCCACTGACAATACAATGAATATAAGCATTCCTAGTGAGGACATGCGCTATCGACAAAAGGAGACAAGGATGCACACACACAAGTGATTTAATAACTGTGGTGGCAATATGCTGATGAAAATTAGGTTGACACAATTTTGTAGTGTAGACATGGCCAGAGTTTGCTATGAAGTAACTTGCTTTCTTCCAGGATTTACAACATGTGGTTTTGTTGGCTGAGTAACCAATTTCATCCATTTGCTAATGGCAGGGGGAAATGTGATGGCATTAACAACAAAATGGATAAGCAATCCTACTGCTTCAGTTAAAGAATAGCTAACCTCCCTGCTGAGAGGAGATGCCTATGAAGTCAGTGTTCATGATGTGGACAATGTCCTACAACTAGGGTTCACCCGTCATGGATCATTAGAAAGATACAAACTTATTTAAATTGCAATATTTCAGTTACCTTTACCAACACAGGGTGTAAACCACCATAGTCAGGAACCAGGCAGGTTCTGAGTTCTTTAACATTCAGCTGCAGGTAGAAGCTTCCTGGAATGTGAAAAGCCACTACACTGCCATGATAACTGCTTTTAAAATAAATAGCATAGAAGTAAAATTACATACTACCCAGCACACTGGCGAGCTAAGAGACGTATCCTGTTGTTGTGCAGCCACTCCTCTTACTACTACTCTTCGTCCTTTTGTCAGTTAGTCACAGAAAGCAGAAGGTACAGCATGTAGTGCTAACACTTAATACAAATAGTTAAACAGCAGGTTTCTGCACTTACTAGGCCAATTTCTGTTGTCACTTACACTGATTCAACCTCATTAACATGAATAGGGTTACAGCTGTAACTAAGGACAGAATTTGACCCATTATACCTGGTCTTTTAACTGATTGTGATTTTCATTGTTTTGTATATGGCATTTTTTTCCTTCTTATTCACCAGGTTTTCTCTCTGATCAGTTATTCAGAAAGGTTTAATAGATTTTGTTTTGTGCAGGGTACAAGTATTTTTGTTAGCTTCAGTGGAATTTAAAAAAAGAGGGCCAGTCAGATATGAAATACTGTTAGAAAAACTTCTAGCAATTGTGACAAGTCTCTTGGCAGGTGATTATGTCTAGCCTCTTGTGTTTCTTGTCAAGTGAATTTGTTACACATCTAGTACAAGGCAGACAAATATTTTAACAACTTATATACCAAGTTAGTAGGATGGTGGGATTTTTTTGCCCCCTGTCTTCAGTGGCAACAGGTTCTAAATATTAAAGAGCCTGCTCTACCTATCATCCAGGCTAGCTCTTCCGAGGTCCTATTCTCAAATAAGAGACTAGGGAACAAGACAGTCCTACTGGTCATGATGCAGTTTGTTTTCAACCAGTTCTTTAATTCAAGCTGGTACCTTCTCTTCTCTCTCTCTCTCACACACCCTGCTCTGACCCCCTTCCTTAGGGCACGAACTGAATTCAAAAGGCATTAGCTACCTAAAAGACTGTAGGGACTTAACTTCAGCCTGTCATTAGGAGATGCTGGAGAATACTGTACTCTGCATTTCCTGAGGCCATGATTGCCATTTCTGCAATGCGCCCAGCCTGAGGAGAAAGAGACCCATAATAACTCCCAAAAGGAGTTTTCCCAAACAACAGTATGGTGATTCATCAACTAAGCCATGGGGCTGGCTGGGTAGGATAAAAGTGTTAAGATCATTCTCATCTCTCTAGCCCAGGGAAAATCTGGAATAAGTGAAATATACCAGTGTAAAATTGGCTTGAAGGGAGAATTGGGCCCTTTGTTTTCCGTTTTTATCTTCATGGTCTCATTTTAGCAAGCTCTCTTTTCTCCTGATTTGCAGTGAACAGTATTGACCTACTAACCCAAATCATCACCTAATTTGTATTACATCATATAGAAGTATTGTCTAGTTGTTAGAACACAGACATGGGGGTCTGTAGTCCTGACATCTGTGGCTGACTCTACCACTGACTTGTCATATGATCTTGAGCAAATAATTTAATATCTCTGTATTGTCTTAGTCTACTCATCTGCACAATAAGTGTTATCATAATTACATCATAGGGCAGTTGTGAGGACCGATGTTTGTAAATGCTAGCTTTAAACTCGTTAGAAGGAATAGTATTAGTGCCTGATTTATATTAGTGTAGACAATTATTTTAGTTTATTGTTCATTATTGTATGATGTTATGAGTAACTAAAATGTTATGTCATATATAATCATTGTATGTTAAATAAAATGAGTGTGTGTGGAGAAACTACCCCTGGTCTTTATGTGTTCCTAGCGACTTTAAATCTGAAGCAAGTAGCAGAGGTGACTTACACTCTGTTAAGCTTAAAACTGTAGCTACCAGAGCTGAACCCACGGTGGTGTAATACCACATTACAAAATTCACTTTAGGTAAAATAAAAGGCTATATTAGAAACTGATTTATATCAGACAACTAAGATATTTTTGGACTACCAATGGTTTGTAGCTGTCATAACCTATTCCCAGATTTGGACATTAGCGTCCAAAATATGGGGGTTAGCATGAAAACCTCCAAGCTTAGTTACCAGCTTGGACCTGGTAAAGCTGCCACCACCCAAAAAATTAGAGTGTTTTGGGGCACTCTGGTCCCCTCAAAAACCTTCCCTGGGGACCCCAAGACCCAAATTCCTTGAGTCTCACGACAAAGGGGAATAAACCATTTCCCTTCCCTTCTCCCTTCCAGGTTCCTGGTGAGATACACAGAAGCAAGCTCCGTGAATCTAAACAGAGGGATTCCACCCTCTCTATTTCCAGTCCTGGAAAACACAAGCACTTCCCTCTTCACCCAGAGGGTATGCAAAGTCAGGCTAGTAAATCTAACACACAGAGATTTTCCCCCCTGACTCCTTCCTCCCACCAATTCCCTGGTGAGTACAGACTCAATTCCCTGGAGTTCCCCCCCCCCCAAAGAAAAACTCCAACAGGTCTTAAAAGAAAGCTTTATGTAAAAAGAAAGAAAAATACATAAAAATGGTCTCTCTGTATTAAGGTGACAAATACAGGGTCAATTGCTTAAAAGAAATTTGAATAAACAGCCTTATTCAAAAAGAATACAATTCAAAACACTCCAGCAACTACACACATGTAAATACAAAAAAAACCATATAAATCACTATCTGATCTTTTGTACTTACAACTGGGAAACAGAAGATTAGAAAGGCAGGAAACAGAGATCCTCTCATAGCCGAGAGAGAGACAGGCACAAGACCAAGAACAAAGGACTCACACACAAACTTCCCTCCACCCAGATTTGAAAAAGTCTTGTTTCCTGATTGGTCCTCTGGTCAGGTGTTTCAGGTTACTTCTTTCCAGGTGAAAGAGACATTAACCCTTAGCTATCTGTTTATGACACGCCCCCCAAATTGCAGACAGTGGGGCAGCTCACTGGCGGCGATTTCCTCCTAGAACTTTAAAATAACCAGATTAATACAACACATGCACCTTTACATATACCACTAAGTATATAACTAACAGACTTTTACATTTTAAGAACACTTTTTAACTACTGGGCTATAGGAAAGTCTCACGGGAGAGAGCATTAGCTACTTTGTTAGAAGCTCCTGAAATGTGCTGAATTTTAAAATTAAAATTTTGGAGAGCTAAACTTTAACGAAGAAGTTTTTTGTTGTTCCCTTTGGCAGTATGAAGCCACTTTAGCGCAGCATGGTCAGTTTGTAGCTGGAACCGCCGTTCCCAAACACATGGGCGTAGCTTTTCCAGGGCGTACACAATGGCATAGCATTCCTTTTTACTGACTGACCAGTGACTTTTCCTCTCAGACAGTTTCTTGCTGAGAAACACGACAGGATGGAAGTTGTGATCCGTTGCTTTCTGCATGAGAACTGCTCCTATACCACGCTTAGATGCATCCGTGGTTACTAGGAATGGCTTGTTAAAGTTCGGGGCCCTGAGCACAGGGTTAGACATGAGCGTTGCCTTAAGTTGGGTAAAGGCCTTTTGACACTCATCAGTCCACTTAACTGCATTTGGCTGGGTCTTTTTGGTTAGGTCGGTCAGTAAGGCAGCGATTTGGCTGTAGTGGGGTACAAATTGCCTGTAGTATCCGGCCAAGCCTAAGAAGGATTGGACCTGTTTTTTTGACCTTGGGACAGGCCATTTTTGGATAGCATCCACCTTGGCCTGTAGGGGGTTTATGGTTTCTTGACCCACCCGGTGCCCCAGGTAAGTTACTTTGTTTTGGCCTATTTGATACTTTTTGGCCTTAACAGTTAGTCCGGCCTGCCTGATGCGCTCAAAGACCTTTTCCAGGTGTAGTAGGTGTTCAGGCCAGGAGTCCGAAAAAATGGCCACATCATCGAGGTAGGCAACTGCATATTCTCCCAGTCCTGCTAGTAGACCATCTACCAGTCTCTGGAAGGTGGCGGGTGCATTTCGAAGCCCGAAAGGAAGGATATTGAATTTATACACCCCCGCATGGGTGATGAATGCTGACCTTTTCTTGGCAGGTTCATCTAGTGGTACTTGCCAGTACCCCTTGGTTAAGTCTATTGTAGAGATGAACTGGGCACGTCCCAACTTTTCCAATAGCTCATCGGTGCGTGGCATTGGATAGTTGTCCGGACGAGTTACCGCATTTCGCTTACGGTAGTCCACACAAAAGCGTATTTTTGCATCTGGTTTGGGTACCAGAACCACTGGAGATGCCCATGCACTGGTAAATGAGCGGATTATACCCATTTGTAGCATCTTCTGGATCTTCCGTTTTATAGCAGCTTGGGCATGAGGAGACACCCGGTAGGGTGGGGTTCTAATGGGATGAGCATTACCTGTGTCAATGGAGTGGTATGCCCGTTCAGTCCGTTCTGGGGTGGCTGAGAACAATGGGGCGAAGCTAGTGCACAGCTCCTTGATTTGTTGCCGCTGCAGACATTCCAGGGTGGTTGAGAGGTTCACCTCTTCCTCGCCACCGTCTTTTTTCCCTTTGTAGTAGACACCGTCAGGCCACTCAGCATTATCTTCCTGGACTGTAAACTGACAAACCTGTAAGTCTCTGGAATAGAAAGGCTTGAGAGAATTAACATGGTACACTCTGGGCTTTAGTGAGGAATTGGGAAATGCTATGAGGTAGTTCACAGTTTCCAGGCGCTCTTGGACCGTGCATGGCCCTTCCCATGATGCTTCCATATTATGGGCCTGTTGCGCCTTCAAGACCATAACCTGGTCTCCTACCTTGAAGGAACGTTCTCTGGTATGTTTGTCATACCAGGCCTTTTGCTCTTCCTGAGCATCCTTGAGGTTTTCTTTAGCAAGGGCTAAAGAGTGTCGGAGGGTGTTTTGTAGGTTGCTTACAAAGTCCAGAATGTTAGTTTCTGGAGAAGGCGTAAACCCCTCCCATTGCTGCTTCACCAACTGTAATGGCCCATTAACCTCGTGACCATACACAAGTTCAAACGGTGAAAACCCTAAACTGGGATGTGGTACAGCCCTGTAGGCAAACAGCAACTGCTGCAACACTAGGTCCCAATTATTGGAGTGTTCGTTGATGAATTTACGTATCATGGCCCCCAAAGTTCCATTAAACCTTTCCACCAGGCCATTGGTTTGATGGTGGTACGGGGTGGCAACCAAGTGGTTCACCCCATGCGTTTCCCACAGTTTTTGCATGGTCCCTGCCAGGAAATTAGATTCTGAATCAGTAAGGATGTCGGAGGGCCAACCTACCCTGGCAAAAATGTCTGCTAGGGCCAGGCACACAGTGTTAGCCTTGGTGTTGCCTAGAGCTACTGCTTCCGGCCATCGGGTAGCAAAGTCCACGAAAGTCAGTACGTACTGCTTTCCTCTGGGCGTCTTTTTTGGGAAAGGACCCAGAATATCTACATCTACTTGCTGAAATGGGACCTCAATTATGGGGAGTGGCTGGAGAGGGGCCTTGACCTGGTCTTGGGGCTTTCCCACTCTTTGGCATACCTCACAAGACCGGACATACTTGGCAACGTCCTTGCCCATCTCCTCCCAGTGGAAGGACTTCCCCAACCGGTCCTTGGTTCTGTTCACCCCAGCACGGCCACTGGGATGATCATGGGCTAAGCTTAAGAGCTTTTCCCGGTACTTAGTTGGAACCACCAACTGTTTTTGCGGCTGCCATTTTTCCCAGTGTCCACCAGAAAGAAACTCCTTGTATAAAAGTCCTTGGTCTATAACAAACCGGGATTGATTAGAAGAGCTGAGAGGCAGTGGGGTGCTTCGTGCCGCCGCCCAAGCTTTCTGAAGGCTGTCATCTGCTTCCTGCTCAGTCTGGAACTGTTCCCTTGAGGCTGGGGTCACCAGTTCTTCCTCAGACTGTGGACTTGGGCTTGGTCCCTCTGGAAGTGATGTAGGTGATGGGGTTGTTTCTGTTGCTGGTGAACCGCTCTCCGCTGGTGCACCTGAGGGTATTTTAGGCTCTGGCTGAGCCTGTTGGGTATGGCTGTCTGCTGCTTCTGCCAGTTCTGGCTCGCTGGCGCCCTCTGGCGTTGAGTTTGAAGATGTGGTTGCACTTGCTGGTGCTGGTTGCTGTTCCAGTTCCGGGCCTGGGACTGGAGGTGCTGTGGCTGTTTCAGTGGTTGGCATGGAATCCGGGTCCACTACCTCTGTCTGGGTCTCTGGTAAAACAAACGGGGCCCCTGTGGGCGGCTCAGGAACAGGAATGGGTCTGGAAGCTTGCCTGGTTTGGCTGCATGTAACCATTCCCACTCTCTTGGCCCGCTTCACCTGGTTGGCCAAGTCTTCCCCCAGTAGCATGGGGTGGGATAGTTGTCATAGACTGCAAAAGTCCACTTTCCTGACCAGCCTTTGTACTGGACAGGCAGTTCAGTTGTAGGCAAGTCTACAGCTTGTGACATGAAGGGGTAAATTGTCACTTGGGCCTTTGAGTTGATGAATTTGGGGTCTACGAAGGATTGGTGGATAGCTGACACTTGTGCCCCCGTGTCTCTCCACGCAGTAACCTTTTTAGCTTATTCTGTCTTGAAGTGCTTTCACTACAACATCAAATATCTTTTTGAAGAACTCTGACTAGTATACATAAGAACATAAGAATGGCCATACTGGGTCAGACCAAAGGTCCATCCAGGCCAATATCCTGTCTACCGACAGTGGCCAATGCCAGGTGTCCCAGAGGGAATGAACCTAACAGGTAATGCTCAAGTGATCTCTCTCCTGTAATCCATCTCCATCCCCTGACAAACAGAGGCTAGGGACGCTATTCCTTACCCCATCCTGGCTAATAGCCATTCATGGACTTAACCTCCATGAATTTATCTGGTTCTCTTTTAAACCCTGTTATAGTCCTAGCCTTCACAACCTCCTCAGGCAAGGAGTTCCACAGGTTGACTGGGCGCTGCGTGAAGAAGAACTTCCTTTTATTTGTTTTAAACCTGCTGCCCATTAATTTCATTTGGTGGCCCCTAGTTCTTATATTACAGGACCAAGTAAATAACTTTTCCTTATTCACTTTCTCCATACCACTCATGATTTTATATACCTCTATCATATCCCCCCTTACTTGCCACGTTTCCAACTGAAAAGTCCTAGCCTCTTTAATCTCCCCTCATATGGGACCCATTGCAAACCCCTAATCATTTTAATTGCCCTTCTCTGAACCTTTTCTAGTGCCAGTATAGACTCATAGACTCATAGACTCTAGGACTGGAAGGGACCTCGAGAGGTCATCGAGTCCAGTCCCCTGCCCTCATGGCAGGATCAAATACTGTCTAGACCATCCCTAATAGACATTTATCTAACCTACTCTTAAATATCTCCAGAGATGGAGATTCCACAACTTCCCTAGGCAATCTATTCCAGTGTTTAACTACCCTGACAGTTAGGAACTTTTTCCTAATGTCCAACCTAAATCTCCCTTGCTGCAGTTTAAGCCCATTGCTTCTTGTTCTATCATTGGAGGCTAAAGTGAACAAGTTTTCTCCTTCCTCCTGATGACACCCTTTTAGATACCTGAAAACTGCTATCATGTCCCCTCTCAGTCTTCTCTTTTCCAAACTAAACAAACCCAATTGTTTCAGCCTTCCTTCATAGGTCATGTTCTCAAGACCTTTAATCATTCTTGTTGCTCTTCACTGGACCCTCTCCAATTTCTCCCCATCTTTCTTGAAATGCGGTGCCCAGAACTGGACACAATACTCCAGTTGAGGCCTAACCAGCACAGAGTAAAGTGGAAGAATGACTTCTCGTGTCTTGTTTACAACACACCTGTTAATGTGTGTTATACATACAAAATATACATATTTTGAGATGAGAAGACCACATTTGTACACAGTATTCAAGATGTGGGTGTACTATGGATTTATATAAGGGCAATAAGATATTCTCCATCTTATTCTCTATCCCTTTTTGAATGATTCCTAACATCCTGTTTGCTTTTTTGACCACCTCTGCACACTGCGTGGATATCTTCAAAGAACTACCCATAATGACTCCAAGATCTCTTTCCTGATTAGTCGTAACTAAATTAGCCCCATCATATTGTATCCAATGTACATTACTTTACATTTATCCACGTTAATTTTCATTTGCCATTTTGTTGCCCAATCACTTAGTTTTGTGAGATCTTTTTGAAGTTCTTCACAATCTGCTTTGGTCTTAACTATCTTGAGCAGTTTAGTATCATCTGCAAACTTTGCCACCTCACTGTTTACCCCTTTCTCCAGATCATTTATGAATAAGTTGAATAGGACTGGTCCTAGGACTGACCCTTGGGGGACACCACTAGTTACCCCTCTCCATTCTGAAAATTTATCATTTATTCCTACCCTTTGTTTCCTGTCTTTTAACCAGTTCTCAATCCATGAAAGGATCTTCCCTCTTATCCCATGACAACTTAATTTACATAAGAACCTTTGGTGAGGGACCTTATCAAAGGCTTTCTGGAAATCTAAGTACACTATGTCCACTGCATCCCCCTTGTCCATATGTTTGTTGACCCATTCAAAAAACTCTAATAAATTAGTAAGACATGATTTTCCTTTACAGAAACCATGTTGACTTTTGTCCAACAATTTATGTTCTTCTATGTGTCTGACAATTTTTATCTTTACTATTGTTTCAACTAATTTGCCCAGTACTGATGTTAGAATTACCGGTCTGTAGTTGCCGGGATCAACTCTAGAGCCCTTTTTAAATATTGGCGTTACATTAGCTATCTTCCAGACATTGGGTACAGAAACTGATTTAAAGGACAGATTACAAACCATAGTTAATAGTTCCACAATTTCACACTTGAGTTCTTTCAGAACTCTTGGGTGAATGCCATCTGGTCCCAGTGACTTGTTACTGTTAAGTTTATCAATTAATTCCAAAACCTCCTCTAGTGACACTTCAATCTGTGACGATTCCTCAGATTTGTCACCTATAAAGAACGGCTCCAGTTTGGGAATCTCCCTAACATCCTCAGCTGTGAAGACTGAAGCAAAGAATTCATTTAGTTTCTCCGGAATGACTTTATCGTCTTTAAGTGCTCCTTTTGTATCTCGATCATCAAGAGGTCCCATTGGTTGTTTACCTTCCTGCTTCTGATGTACTCAAAAAACATTTTGTTATTACTTCTTGAGTTTTTGGCTAGCTGTTCTTCAAACTCCTTTTTTGGCTTTTCTTATTACATTTTTACACTTAATTTGGCAGTGTTTATGCTCCTTTCTATTTACCTCACTAAGATTTGACTTCCATTTTTTGAAAGATGCCTTTTTATCTCTCACTGCTTCTTTTACAGGGTGGTTAAGCCATGGGGGCTCTTCTTTCATTCTTTTACTGTGTTTTATAATTTGGAGTATACATTCAAGTTGGGCCTCTATTATGGTGTTTTTGAAAAGTATCCATGCAGCTTGCAGGGATTTCACTCTAATCACTGTGCCTTTCAATTTCTGTTTAACTAACCCCCTAATTTTTGCATAGTTCCCCTTTCTGAAATTAAATGTCACAGTGTCGGGCTGTTGAGATGTTCTTCCCACCACAGGAATGTTAAATGTTATGGTATTATGGTCACTATTTCCAAGCAGTCCTGTTATCGTTGCCTCTTGGACCAGATCCTGCGCTCCACTCCGGACTAAATCGAGAATTGCCTCTCCCCTTGTGGGTACCAGCTTGTACCTGTACCAGCTGCTCCAAGAAGCAGTCATTTAAAGTATCACAAAATTTTGTCACTGCATTTTGTTCTGAGGTGACAGGTACCCTGTCAATATGAATATATAGTATAGATTTATCAAAAACATTACAGTCTAAAAGCACGTGTACTTCCAAGAATGTAACCTCTATATTTGTTTATAACACACTGATGAGACAGACAGAAGGAAGTGAAGAGGCCGTCTGCCAATATTAATAATAAGTAAGCTGTCACTAAATTTGTACCCTAATTTGCTTGAAGTGCAGTAGAAATTAATTGAATTGCAAGGGAGAAAGTGTTTTGACAATAATGGAATTCTGTCTGGATGACTTCGTAACATATCAATGTTTCTGGAAGTTTAAGTTATTTCTGGAATAAATAAAAAGGCAACATTCTCCATTGATTTGGTGCAACTCTGCTGACTTGAGTGGGATATATGCCAATTTATATCAGTTTGGGCCATGTTTTCTAAGTATATACAGTATATATTAAAAATCAATGGCAAAATTCTCATTGACCAGGATCTGGCATGGAAAGACCATCTCCTTTATGTACAGAAAAGTCTTGAGGAGGAAGTTTGGGATATGGCGAGTTGAGCCTCTCAATAATACCTAAGAAATAACTTACTTTCAACCATGAATGAGGTGGCCTTATATTAAAAGCTTTGATGATGACTGCTGCAAAACTGTGACTGCTCCCAAAGAAAAGTGGAAGACGGTTCATTTTCCTACAGTGCTTAACACTGCACAACACACCCTACTTATATACAAGATAGCAGAGTAAATCAAAGAACGTGGGGAAAGGAGGACAGTAGGGAGGATTAAGTACAAATGAACAGGAAGATCCTTGAAAGGATTTATTCTTCTTTTAACTCTGGTGCACATATTAAAGTTTCTCACAGGCAACATGTGCATGACTGATACTTAGTCAGCTGATAACCCAAACCGACAGTAACCTTGGCACCAACACAGGGGCAATATTTACAAAAGGATGATCTATTTTAGAACAATGTCTCCAAAGTACTAGGGACAAACGGGCTTTTCTTCAACATCAGGCATGCATGTCGTCTTGTTCCAACAATTTTGTTCATGTACAAATGTATTCATTGTGGACAATGCAAGGAAAATGTCACTCTCCATTTATACTCGAGTTTCCCTTTGTCCCTCTTACAGTATCTGAGGGCAGTGAAGCAGTACAGATTCTTGCTCCAAACTCACATATTTTTGCCCCTAATCCCCCTTTAAAGCTCCAGCATTGCAGAGCAACTCAGAGTTAAAAGGCTCTAAATAGCAGATGGGAGGTGGAGGGGGGGAAGTAGGGAAATTGAGATTGGTCTCTCTTCCTCTACTTCCTCCAACAGAAGATTCCAGTCCTGCCTTTGCCCCATCACTCAAGAGTGCACAATGGCCCTGGCAGCAGAGGATGGGGTGGCAATAGCTTTTTGAGTTCTGTAAGTGGATGCACCTGGCACATAAGCATGAATAGACTATGTTAAGGCAATTCTCCCACGCTAATGTATGAAGCCATCCACTTCATGAACAGCCTCACACTGATAAAGGCTGCCTCTTTGTTGACTTGGACAAGTTCCATAGTACGGTCAAAAAGGATAGTGGCAGACTTTGAAAGACAAACCCATGCACAGAAATTAATTCATTTAACAGTGGAAGGAGCATGGAGAAAGATTTAGTTACACTGGAAGGGAAAGGTTACATGCCACCTAAAGCAAAATATGGGTGTGGACAAGGATTTTTGAATTAAGCAAGGAGGAAATAATCTACCCTCAGAGAATAAATCCAGGGTTTCACATGGAATACAGTGCATCTTGGGAGAGAAGTTTGGGAATTTATTTAGTGTTATAATCATTTACTTCACTATGGAGTCTCAGTGATTTAATTCAAGGATCTTCCAGTAACATGGGAAACAATATATGCACCAGAGAAGATTAGTTCACTAAGCAATACAGTAATTGGGAAGATTCTATGAGCTATAGAAACTTTGCCATGATTACACGTTATATTGTTAATCAAAAACAATCTTTTAAATAACATTTTCAGAACTATTCAAATATATAACCAAAGTAGGGGAATACAGAAAAATACACCAGCATAACAACCAAGGCATCTATCAAAACTCAATGTCTATTTTATTAATTTTTTTAAAGTTTTCCTTCAATTCTCTCAATACTTTTTTAAAAAAGGCAGGTTTCCACTTTGTGACGTTTCTTGCTCTCCTCTGTAATATTCTTTTAAAGTGAGCATTGCCTATTAAAGAGGAACTAAGCTTAGACCCCACTTCAGCAAGATACTGCAGCATATGCTTAAATTTAAGTATGTAAGTAGTCCTACTGAAGTCAATAGGAGAACTCACATGCTTAAAGTTAGGCACTTCCTTAGAAGAATTAGAGCCTAAAGGAGGAGAGACCGCTATTGCATGGATACATGACAACACTTGCCATTCCAATATTTCATTCTTAAGAGGGTGCATGTACATGAATGACACTATGAGACAAAAGCAGACATCATGGCAAAGCTGAAGCTCTGATCTCCAGAGGAAGGGCCTGCTCTGTGCCTCTAACATGGCCAGGTTCCCATGTACATTGTGGTAAAGGCCCCTGGTTTTTCTGCAGGTTGGAGATTCTGTGGCAGCTTCAGCTAAATTAAATGAATAAATACAACTAGTACAGTAATGCAACTGTTATTTATTTTTCTATTAATTTCAGCTTATTAGTAGCATGCCCTTAAATGGTCAGGCTACTCAGTTTTCAACTAACAGTAAAAGTATATTGTAAAAGTTGTCTGGCGGGGAAGAGGGGACAAGCTGGAGTTTTTAGCACCTGGACAGTTGAAGCTTTTGACACCATGGAAGGCACCAGAGGCAGTTTAAACCTATGTAATTTGCAAGTTACCTGGATGTTTCTGCTAAAACAATCAGCAGTGAAATAGGTAACAACAGTTACATTTTAATTGGCATCGTTATGCTCCAGAGGCAGCCCACTTGAGATAACTGAGGGAATTTACAACACTGTACTGATCTACACCAGGTTCAGTTTTTACAAGTTTTCTTTGCAACCATAAGTGCTAGCAACAAAAAGGATCTGAGTTCTTCAGAAGGAGTGGATTCTGTGGCAAGTTATTGCTATACAGTATGAATAATGCTGCCATAGCACATTCTACAGCTGAGGATCCATGGAACATAAGGGCACATAGGCACCTGTCCTGAATTGGGCAGGACAATCCCAGAATGCAGAGTTCATGTCCTGGTCCTGGGCTGAATGACTCCGGGACAGCATTTGCCTGCTCTGTGCCTGCTCAAGGCTCAGGAGCAGCGCCAGCCTCTTCCTGGTGGGGGGGGTTTGAGGTGAGCCTTTTATCCCCCCATGAGGTCCCACCCCCTGCTCGTCCTCTGCCCCCCAAGACCCCACCCCCAGCGAGGCCAGAAGCCGGAGCTGGGCAGTAGTAAGAGCCACCCATGGAGTCTGGACCACTGTAGGGAGTCTCTGACCTTCCACCTGCCTTGGATGGCATGCCTTGGAGGGCAGGGACTTAGCTGGGGGCTGCTCTCGGGCACCCCAGCCCCACTGTCCAAGGCAAGTGGAGAGTCCAGGGTTCCCCACAGCAGCCTAGGTTCCATGGATGGTTCTTATAATGGCCCAGCTCTGCCTTCCAGGGTGGGGCCATGGAGCGGGGGCAGGGCTCCTGCATGTGTCCTGCTTTTACCTTTGGAAAAGGGTACTCAAAGGGCACTGGGCCTGTAGACATCAGTCCCCAAACCAGGGGAGTTTCTTCTCCAACTTATACCATCTTTTCATACTACGGTGACCAGACAGCAAATGTGAAAAATCAGGACAGGGGGTGGGCGGTAGTAGAAGACTATATAAGAAAAAGACCCAAAAATCAGGACTGTCCCTATAAAATCGGGACATCTGGTCACCCTATTTCATACATAATCACAGACCTGAACTGTGTGTTCCCCAGCCATAAGCGAAGATCTGGCCCAGTATTTCTACAATGTAACTATGAACTGATCAGCACTCCCTAGTTACATTTTTAGGTACAAAAACTGAACTCTCTTCTTTGTATTCACATGGCAGTTCTCTCAAACATGAAAGATGTGATTCTCACAACATCTCTGTGAGGTAGGGAAGTACTGGCATCCCCATTTTACAAATGGGGAATTGCTTCACAGAAAGATTAAAGTGACTTACAAACTCAGGAAGTTGAGGGTAGAACCAGACATTGAACCTAGGTATCAGTCTTCAGATGAACCTCCCCACAATCTCCTTGGTGAAGCAGCTAACAAGAGAACATTTTAAACAGCTTTCATTTTAGTTTTATATGAAACATTGAGGACCAGCTTTTGAGGCAGTGACAAGCATGGCAGCCAGGCAGCTGGAAGAAAGACTTAAAGGGAGAATAAAATGCCCCTGCAAATTATGATATTCAATATCTTTAAAAGAAATGTAAACAAGCAGGAACTCTAAATGTCACCATCAATGCCAGAAACATCTAATATAGCTAGGATATCCCTAAGTCACTCAACACTATAGTACCTTAGCACCCAATACCAGATTCTGTCACTCTTTCTCACACTGAACAGTGCCTTATTTATGCCTGCTAAATAGTACTTTACTCAACAAATCATCATATTGATTTCACTGGATTTCTAGTAGACAGAATCTGGCCCACAGTAATTAAAATTTACATGAAGTTGTCCTTAGCATCCTCTGCTCCTTGCATCTCCTAGCTTTGGCAGATTTGGTTCTCATTGTGTGAAGGCTTGTTACCTTACTCCTCAGATGGTGGCATTCTACAATTTTGTAAGTCTCTCCCTTACTATCAAAGAGTTGCTCATAAAGGCAAGGCAGTACATATATCCTGGGCTTATCCTTTAGGGGGTTTACTATGGTGGGAAAAATTGCTGAATAATATACCTCTACCCTGATATAACGCTGTCCTTGGGAGCCAAAAAATCTTACTGGTTATAGGTGAAACTGCATTATATTGAACTTGGTTTGATCCACTGAAGCACACAGCCCCCCCGCCTCCCCTGGAGCGCTGCTTTACCGTATTATATCTGAATTCGTGTTATATCAGGTCACGTTATATCAGGGTAGAGGTGTATGTTTGAATTAACAGCTCAGCCCCTTGTGGTGTCAACTTTTGCTTTTTTGTTTCCACTTGCGTATACTTTATCCAAACACCCGCTCCTTTACTGGAAAAATCAAAAAAGGCTAGTTCATAATCAAACTTTCCCACCTTGAAAAAACTACATACAAAACTACCAGAAGAGCTGAGGAATTTTACCTAATATAGGATTTCTAAGGTATTCCACACAAAAGACTTCATATAATTAACAGATAATCATGATTTTTTACTTGTTATGTGATAGTTTGACGTGAACTAAATAATCTTCATGCCTGAATGTGAAAACAGATCTGTTATGTTACCCTAGAAGGCTGTTTGGCATGTTTACCTCTTTCTATTGTACAGTGTGCTCTTACAGTATTCTAAGGTGATCGCTGGCTCAGGTTCTCTGCTGTGCTGAGTTTCTACTCAGTGCACTGGAGGAGGAGGAGGAGGAGGAGCTGCCATCAGGAAGCCTGTTAGGACAGATGAGTGCAGCCCCAGCAGAGGGTGGGCTGCTCCACCCTATGATAGCTGACAATGGTCCCCAAAAGCACTGTGGACTCCACCCATACCCCCTCTGCCAAGATCTATGAGGGAAAGATGGTGCAGTAGCCAAGTACACTTACTCTACACCATCCGAGAACTCCCCAGGGCAATGCTCAGCTGGCCAAATCTGCTTTCCAGCCCTTTTGCACTGCTGGAGCAGCACAAGGGGGCTGAAATTCTTCTCTGCTAGTCCAAAAGGGCTGGAAAGCAGAAAGATTTGGCAATGTACACAGGCATATATGTGTGCTACATATACAAATTCTAATGACAGATCTTGCTCTAAAGTCTTCATTACCTTTACTTTTGTTCGTGAAAGCAGGGAAAAATCAAAGCTGTTGTGCTCTATCTTGCTTTTGAAGTTGTTGTGTTTCTTTAAACAGTTTCTGTTTCTTCCTTCCACCTAATGGAGAACAGGCTGGAACTTGTAAGCTTCTAACTGGAATAAAACTGTTCCTATTCTTTACCTTCATCAGAATTTCAGACTGACTTTATTTCAGGGCACCATGCCATTCATAATTAGAGGCACAGGAGTATTCAACACATACGCAATACCCAGTGTAGCCTGATGATTAGAAAGCACTAGAGGTGAAGAGAAGATGTAACTTTTTTTTTAAATTAAGTTTACAAGCACTCCACTCAAAATGAACCTGATCAAGTTTCTGGAAACATCTGGTTGCAACTGGGCATGCTCCAAAGGTTTAACAACTATGAGAAATTATTCACTTACTAGTGGGATTACCATGTTTCAGGTTCCCAACAAGAGGACACCGATGGGGGCGGGGAGGGGGTGTGGAGAAGAGGAGTTGGAGAGGTGAGTGTACTGAGACGGGGTATTTGGGGGGTGTACTGGCGGGCATCTGGGACCTCACTCGTGCAGTGGGGGGGGGGGCATATGGCTTCCTGTCACGGTGGTAGGGCGGCTGGCACAGGCCTGGGACGCAGCGACAGGTGTCTGTCAGCACCTCCCTGGGGGGCTTTCCCCATCCCCAGGGCTGGGAGCTGGGGTGGGTAGGGTCCAGCAGCTGCGAGGGACCAATCAGATGTGAATGCAAGGGAGGGACCAATCGGGAAGTGGACCAATCTAGGCTCTTTGCGAGCTGCAATGTCTGCTCTGCAACAAACACAAACATTGCCTCCTATTTGAAAAATCCACCCAGACAGAGGGCAGAGGATTTAAAAAAAGGGGCAATATCCAGGAAAACCTGGACATATGGTAACCATACTTACTAGTAACATTAGGCCAGATCCTCAGCTAGTGAACTGACATAGTTCTATTGAAGATGATGACAATTTGCACCAGCTGAGGAGCTGGCCCATAACATCTATCCTTACAAACCGAAGTAGAAGTAAGAAAATGGCTAATTAACAAATTGCACTGAGCAGGAGGGAACATTGCCTGCCTTCAACTATATTACATATATTTTAAATAAGAACTCAAAAAATGTACCAGCTCTGAGGTCTTCTGGAGGGAAGATATCCCCAAACCTAAAGAACTTTGCTAGGATTACAAGAATGCAAACACAGACTGAGTGACACACTTTATTCTGTACCTGTTTTTGTTATAGTAGCTGATAGTGCGTAGTTGTATCAAATTTAAATCAGTAAATGCCACTTTATGAAAGGAACGGCAATGCCTCTGAACTAAGTAAGGTTGTACTTTAGAGGTGGAAGGAGAATTCCTATATCTACTGGGCTCATCTCCTCAAACAGACAAAAAAAACCTGAAAAATGTACCTTTATCTCCCCACCGCACAGGATCCTTGAACTATGCAAACATATCCCATAGTCTTTCTGAACCTCTCCTATTGCAGCTTCTACCCAGAAGAAGAACATATGACTGAAGGTTTAGCTCGGTGAAAACCAGCTGCTCAGAAGCCTAATCTAGCAAATAGGATTTCAGATTTTTCCTGACATTTCAAGATGACTTCCATAACAAAATATGCACATATAAAAATAGGTTGGTTTAATAAGGAAAGAGCTTTAATTGCTCCTAAATTAAACAAACCCTTTCTCCCCAAATCACTGTTTTCTTTCTTACTTTCTTTTCTAGGCTTTCAGTATAAAAAACAGATCAGTAGGGAACACTTGGTGTGGTTAATGGGCTACCCAAATGAAATAAATTTGTTAGTCTCTAAGGTGCCACAAGTACTCCTTTTCTTTTTCCAAAATGAAAGGATAGTTCTTGTTCTTTTTGCTTAGCTGTACACTGCACAGGACCAAAGCTGGTAGCTATGCTTTAAGAAATGAACAGAAGAACTAGGTGTACTAGAGTCTATTTCCCATCCAGAATTATGGTTTCAAAAGCTTTGATTTGTGGTGGTAAGTAACCTTTTCCTCTCCTTCTTTGTAATCTGCAGAGCAAAATTCCCCCGCCCCCCCCCAAATAACTCCTTGACCTCCCACCCACACCGCATCAGTAGTAGGAAGATGTTGTGGGACCTTCCATCCAAGCCAAGAAGATGAGACACATTGCCTCCATTGAGGCAGCCACTGATGCCACACAGCAAGAAGCTCTGAAAACTAGGTACCAAGTGGCTCAGACCATTCCCCCCTGCACACCAAATGGATTGACTCTCTGCCATGCTCTGTTTTCATTGCATTAGAAATCAGAGATCCCAGAGTTGCCTCCCTGCCTAGTTCTCTTGCACAGTGGCACACACTACTCTGCCATTGGACTGACCTTTAATATTCTTTCACTCCTCCTGGATAGACAGCTCTGAATCTGTATTCTGTCTATATTCATGAAGGGCAGCATTGACAGCAACTTAGTTACACTCCTATTGGCAATCAGAGGACAGGGACTCTAAGATATTAGTACCACTGAATTGGCTATTCCTGACAGAGATTAACAAAACCTTTTGCCAGCAAAATAGCTCTTTTAATCCTAACTGAACATCCTTTTCTAAGCAGAAATGTTTCTGCCTTTCCAATGTAAAGTGACTAATGGGATACATTCTTAATACGTCAGCAAGTACTGTAGTCATTTTTTCATACTTTAGTGCCCTTTTAATATCAAGCTGCACTTGGAGTAAGTGGTGGTATTTAAATTAGACATAAAGAAAGATGGGGGAATTTTTGTTCTATGATAATCACATTGTATATGGTGAACAGGTTTATACACTGCATAAGGGAAATGGCACTGAATCCCAGAGCCTGAGTCAAATGACTGAGGATTGCAGGACACAAGCTGCAGAGCTGAAAATTGCAGTGTAGACATTCGGGCTCAGTCTGGAGCCTAGGCTCTGAAACTCCACAAGGGAGGTGGGTCTCAATTGACTTGTGCTCTGAGACTTGGTACCATGTTTGTTTGTTTGTTTTGCTGTGCAGACATACGCCTGGTGTCTATGTTCTCTCAGCCTGCACAGCACGACTGGACCCACTACTGAGTTAGAAGCAGTAAGTGGTGATAGATGTTGCCTGATTGATCTATCAGTACGAAAAGAGAATTTTAGGGCAGGGAGAGGGAAAGGGCAGGAAGGAAGAAAAAGGAAATTGTGAGGATAAAAGGGAACTGGAGAAGAGGAGAGAAACAGGATGAAAACAGAAAGAGGAGAAGAGGCAAGAGGCAGAGAGCTCAGGTTTGGGGATCATTCTGTGCTGTTCTTAATGTTGTGCAATAAACATTGCACAGTTTTTGTTGTGGTAAGCTACTTACACTAAAAAATGTATATTCTCATTGTTTTGGGGAGATACTGAATGTAATGGATATACCGGTATAATGCAGGAGCCAGTAACCAGCACCAATGTGCAACATTCTTCAGACTTTTGCTTTGGAGCAGGCATCATGAGGAATACGATTAAAAACACAATTTAAACAGGCACCTGTTGTCACTTCAAAATATACTAGCCATTCAAATATACCTCACCCCCTTCTGTGTAAGTTGGAAGTTGAGGCAATTGGTATGTTCTAAGGTTAATGAAACATATATAGTAACTCTACCCCCATCCAATCTGGAGTATGCAGTCTGCCAATATTCTTTGAGTCAGTGTAGATTATAGTATCTAATTTTAGATCTAGAAAGAGAGTCCAGGTAATACCAATTCTACTGCCACCCCTTCTTTTTTTAACTATTTATTTAGGAAGCATTAGCAGGTTTACAAATCCTTGCCATGTAAATACCAGAAAGAAAAAAATCATCACAACAATGAGCTTTCGTATAATGAGACATTATATAGGAATAAAGACATCAGATCTCTCTAACAAGGTGTTACCATATTACTGAGCGAGACTCATTACAACACACGTTGTTTCTAGTGATTTTATTAAATTGGGTGAAATCTCTGATTATACACACTCAAACTTGGCCTATCAAATGTTAATATTAAAAAAAACTGGACAAGTGTGTTAGTTTTTTTGCAGGTGAATATACTTTGAGTACTGAATAACTGGTAACCAAATATCTAAGTATCTATTAGTCCTCTGCTTATTTTTCTGGATATATAATTGGTGTATTATTTTTTTCCATAACAATAACCTCCCATATCTTTTTGAACCAATCCTCTACAGCTGGTCTATTTTATTTTTTTTTCAGGCGAGAGGCTCTCAGTAATTGACTAGATGTCATTGCTTCTATTAAAGTTAGCTTTCTGCATAGAACAGCTTTTCTAGAAATTTGAAAATTAATATGCATAACTTGAAAGTACAGGAACCATGGGAGAGTGGGCCAGTTAAAGTTAGTTTTGATTTCTAACTAGGTTAGAAAAAATCATTCGCTGAATAGCTGGCCAACCATGTGTATTCCATGGCTCTCTCAAACTTTAAAGCTCTCTCGTTCATGATTTGGATTAAGATCTGGATTATTTGCAATGGGTTTCATTGGCAAAGGAAAAGAATTTCTCTCTACTTCTATCACAAACCTGTAGAATAATGCCACCACCTCTTTATACTCGGTTTTTTAAAATCACCCTCTTATTTTACCTGAGTTTCAAGTTATTTTGTGTACTTTGAAAGTATCAACAAGATTTACAGGTTGAGACTTCAGAGGGACAAGGTGGGTAAGGTAGTATCTTTTATTGGACCAACTTCTCTTGGCAAGAGAGAGACAAGCTTTTGAGTTTACACAGAGCTCTTTCATCCCTGTGAACCACATTCCAAATTGTGGGACTCAAATTGGGTGCAACCAACTTTTGTGGGTTTTTTCTTTAAACAAAGGGGGGCGGATTCTTGCCCAGAATATAGAAGTTGTTATAGAGTGAAGCTCCCTTACCATATGGCAAGACTCGCTATCTTGCCAACATTGTTATGCCTTGCTACAAAATTTAAAGAAATGAATTAGCAGTGTGCTTTCCTTTGTGCTCTGGAAGGGCAGGCATTTGTTTTTATTGCCAGCCTTCAGTTTATGTAGTTGTCCTTAGTAAAGCATTTCAGCATTAATATAAAAGAGTTTTCTAAATTTATTTAATTCAGGCATGTATCCCTGAGCTTAATTTATAATGTAGGGACTAGACCACAGGATGGCTTTTGAGTTTTTGTTCACTCCTGTAGAAAGAAAAGTGAAGTAGCCTCTTTATATGCATGTGGCTCGATGTTTTAATGTTCCACTGGCCTTCTGGATGAAAGTGACATATATTCCATTATACTTAGTGAAAAAAATTAAATTAATTGAGATGGGTGAGCACAAATGCAGGTTATGATAAAAATATCTTTGCTTCTAAAAACACTCAGGGCTAAAAGAAGAAGCAGAGAGGATATTTCAAAAGTTGCAAAATAACAATGTTTAAAAGCAAAATTAAACCTTTTCTTATTCAAATATTTCCCAAAGAAAAGCAATGCGCCCGTGAAGCTTAAAATAAAGGCTGCATGACAGACTTTTTTAATGACAAAAGTTGTTTTCTGACAGTCTTTTGACTGCCTAGCTAAGAGTCTGCATCTGCATAGCTAAGAGTCTGATGGAAAAAAGAGTCAAATACCATGTTTGTATTTTTTAGATAATATGAAGATATGATGGTAACTTTAGCCCAAAGGCAAAAAAGTTTCAAACTGGTGAATTCGTATATAATTTATGCCAGCAATCTGAGTAAACAAAAATCTAATACACAGGAATTTTGAATGAGAAAAACTGGATAGTTTTGAAACTTTTTGATTTAGATCACCAGATGTTCTCAGTTAAACTAACCAACTAGATTGAGAGGGAGGAGCAATGGAATTGATGTGCCATCCCAACTACAGCCCGCATGGTTGGAAATGCCTGAATTACTTTGCATATCAATGATAAAGCAGCATCCTTTCAAGTGCTTCCACTCTCCTTGGATATCTTAATGTCCTGATTAGAGCTGGCTGAGAAATCTATTTGTCCCAGGAACACTTATTAGGTAAGCAATTTTTTTCCCAATTACTTTCAAATATTTTTTTTTAATTTATCCGGTTTCAACTGTAAGATCAAAAACTAACATTCCAGTTTTGAACAAAACAAATTCAGTTTTTAGTTGCTGAAACTGAAAAAGAAATTATGAAAACCTGCAGAATTTCAATAAAAACTGGAATTTTTTACTAAAATGTCTATTTAAAAAAATCCATCCCATCGTCCATAAAAACCTGACTCTAGTTCTAATTATGCCTCTGTCCGAATTAAGGGTCCAGTCCTGCAGACAATTGTGCATGTGCATGACTACACTCAAGTGAATTTTGAAATCAGTGGGACTACTCACATGAAGCTAGTTACACATGTGCATAGATAGCTGGAATTTTCAAAGGAGCCTGAGGGGGTTAGGCATGCCATTGTCTTTCAAGCAATGACTTTATTTTATTGGCAGATTGGTCTTCTTTTAATAATTATATGACAAATTCTGTTATTTAAAAAAAAAAAGATCAAAGCTGGGAACTGTAAAGCAATTTATCACCTAGATAAACACCACTCATTCACTTGGCAATGGCTGATGGTATCGTCATTAAGTAAAATGTATGCAAGTACTGTCCCAATTAGACAGTCTGTGTGCCTAACAGTATTATTAAACTAATTTTGTTCCTTGGGAGATGTCCCAATAGAATCTCCATTAGATTCAGCATGTCCTAATAAATGGGAGTTCAAGCACCATGCAACAGTATAAGTGTGTACAGAGATTCTGTTTTTACACCTTGTTCTTTAAAGATTACTCTTTTAAGAAAAATGGCTTTTTAAGAGCCCAAATTTATGCTCCCACTTTTCAATAGACTCTGTAGATAAACTTCTGGACCACAACTTCTGTGTATATGTTCTAACACCAAGCCCAGTATTTGTATTTTTTTGGTCTATCAACCCATTTTTTATAGGTTTCTTTGAGGTTTCCTTCCGTAGCTGTAATTTACTGTAATTTTATATTTTTGTTGTGTGTAGGACAGAGTTTCCAGTCTCCTACCTGTAAGTAAGCCAATAGCTCTCTGTATATTTTTCTAGTGTCTGACTGCTTCTTGGAACAGTGAAGAAGACGTGCGGACTGGGATCTATTCAGATCAAAATAAAAAAACCTGTGAGCGACCCCCCCAATCTCCTAGAAATGACCCTCTCCTATAGGAATGTGTAGATCTGGCATTTCCTTTTACAGTGCTTGATTTTCCAGCCTAAAGAACATCCTTTTAACATAGTTTTTTCTATGTAATATCCAAGGTGGGTTTTTTAAGAAGGAAAATGTTGAAACAAATTCACTTATGTCCAATTACAACAGCCCCCTTTCATGCCTCATTAGTAGAGTTTGAACCCTGACCTTTCAACATTGCAGCACAGTTTGAGCTACAAGTCTAATTAGACTAGATGGCAACAAGAGAAGGCTGTTATTTAAGTGGTTGAGTGGGGAATGGGATGCTGGGGCCATGTTTTGCATCTCTGGGGGAGGGGAGGATGTTGTTGGGGTGTGCCCAGCCTGGACCCCTCTCTCTCACCTCTGTGACAGTGCACACTCATCTCATGAGCGCCTCCTGTTGGGTGGGTGCGAACTTGCACTCTCTCTTTTCATGGTGTCCCATCGGCCATTGCCCTCGTTAGGTGAGTCTCCAGTGGCTCAGCCCCCTGGCCAAGTCAAGCAGAGTTAATATGTGAATGAACAAACCCCTTCCAGGGTAAATGTGCAACAGAGCCTGTTCCTGTGCCCTCGGTAATGTCTTTAGCATGGTTTCTGGGCTCAGTCCTCAACCTCTTCTGAGTTAGCTTTATGTCTGTATCTGCCCTAGTATAGAGCAGTATCCCCCAGGCTTTCTCCCTGGAGACTAAGTCCTGCCCTTCACTTGGGCCTCTAAATAAGCCTTATTCCCTTCTCAGGCCTTTGGCTACCCTGCCAATGGCGGGATTCAGGCCCCCCTATTACTCCAAGTCCTGACCCAGGGATCCTATAAATAGCAGCCAGATGCTGCTTCCTATAATAGTTGCTGCTGAGTGATTGCTTGGGTCACACACAGATGATACAGCTTACACAAAGGTTGGCTTTATAGCCTGCACAAGCCCTTCTCATTTCCAGAGCCGAACCTATGACTTAGTTCCACCAAAATGCCCATATATGGCAACTGGGCCTTTAGAAATGGGAGGGGAGGTACTGAATTTATTGTGTTCTCTCCCCCCATACACACCCCAGCCTTCTAATACAGAAAAAAGGGGCAGTTAGCTAAGGAAAAACTATAAAGGGCCTGCCTCGCTTGAAGCTGAACTTTTGGCTTCCCATTCTGAACAAATTTATGCTACCAGCTTTCAATAGATTCTGTAGATAAACTTCAATGCCAGTGTCACCAGAACCCAGCTTCTGGTTCTCCCTGGAGCTCTAGCAACCAGCCAGCAACTGACCTGATCAGGATATTATATATGCATGTGTGTACAATGAGTCATTTGAATGAAGAATGATCCCCCCCACACACAACCTCACTGTGTAATCATTGTATCAGCTTCCAAAGCAAGAAAAGATTCCCCCAGATCTGCTCTTCATTCTATCCAACTTCATGAATTAGCTCTGCTTTCCAAATCCTTTCAAAAGTGTTACCCTAGCAGTTAGAGAAAACAATTATGTTCCCCAGGCAGGTGCATTGCCAGCACAATATCTTAAGTGACGTTAGAGAATTGTTTCCCATTTGGTTACATTTCTCAAAGAACTTTTAAAAATCAGTATGGATTTCATTGGTTTCTGAAGAGTCATTTGAACACCTCGAGTGCCCTTTAATGTTTTACAGTATAACAACAAATAGCCCTATTCCTTTCCAAATGTATGATGCTTTTTGGAGAGGGGGAGCTTTCAGGAGTATATCTACACTGCAATTAAAAGCCTGTGGCTGGTCCATGCCAGCTGACTCAGGCTAAGGGACTCAGGCTAAGGGGCTGTTCAACTGTGGTGTAGCTGTTCAGGCTCAGGCTGGAGCCTGGGCTCTGGCCCTGTGATGGAGAGGGTCCCAGAGCCTGGGCTCCAGCCTGGGCCTGAATGTTTATACGGCAATTAAACAGCCCCTTAGCCCAAGCCCCACAAGCCTGAATCAGCTGGCACAGCCTTGCCTTGGGCGTTTAATTGCAGTGTCAGTGTACTGAAGGAGTCCACGTGTGCTATTTGCACACTGGATCAACCTGTTTTGAGGTGGGGTGAGGAAAGGGGAGATGAGAAGGTCAGCCCTATGCTAAAGGAATGAAGAGTGACCCACCCTCTCTGTGGCTGGGCTTGGGGAGTTGCTCATGACACAGGCACATGAGTCACTGACATGGGTGGAGGTGGTGGTGAAGGCCCCAACCCCAGGAGAGCTACTAAGGTTGCTCCCCTGCAGGAATGTAGCTTCCACCTCCAATTACTATTTGCAAGAGTGAGGCTGGATTGGGGGAAGGAAAGAACTCTTCAACCCAATAAGGCCTTTCCCCTGAGTGATAGCTCCAGCTGTGTTTCAGAAGGGGAAGCCAAGAGTTCAGCTTCAAGCGAGGCAACCCCTTTACATGTTTTCCTCAGCTAACCGCCCCTTTTCCTGTATTAGTAGGCTGGGGGGGGGGAACAATAAATTCAGTGCCTTCCCCCCTCACCCCAATCCCATTTCTAAGGGCCTAATTGCCATATATGGGCATTTGGGTGGGACTATGTCATAGGTTCGGCTCTGGAAATGAGAAGGGCTTGTGCAGGCTATAAAGCCAACCTTTGTGTAATCTGCATCATCTGTGTGTGACCCAGGCAATAACTTAATAATAAGACCTCTACTGAACAATGCATTTAAGCACTTGCTTAAGTTCTTTGCTGAACTGGGACCTTAAAGAGCCACCATAGAGAGGGTACACTAAAGTCTTGGTTCAGTGTACCATTTCTGGATATATAGTAATGGTTAATAATCTAAAATTGGGAGGGAAAGGGGGTTGGCAGCCGTAGGCAATTCGTGTATCATTCTCTTGTTGTTTATATCAAATTATGGGATGAAATGTAATTTCATCCAGTTATGTGCTTAGATGGAGTGAATGAGTAATCAGGAGCAGAAAAATCCAGAGTTGGATATCGCCTGTACTGTATGTTATCTATCTGCATTTCTAATGTACCCACTTCTGTAGTATCTGGATCAAAATAAGCACCTATTTTTCACACCACAGAGAGATAGTGGACGGCTTTGCTGATGAGCTGTAAAATGTGTAGGCACCAATGCAGGCTCCTAGCCAGTGAAGGGATGAATTGATGAAAGGTGTAATAGTGGTTGGAGATAGGATAATTATTGTTATTGTGTTTGAACGGAATAGTTGGGAGTTAAGAGTGAGAGGAAAAGGAGAACCAGGAAGTGGGATACTGAAAGGATTGTTAGCTGCACTTACATGGAGAGACTCAGTGCATAACATGTAAGTTATCAGCTAAGTACAGCAGCAGCTCCAGGCACCCACGCTCCAAGCACGTGCCTGGGGCAGCAAGCCGCGGGGGGTGGCCTGCCAGTCCCTGCAAAGGCAGCAGTCAGGCAGCCTTCGGTGGCTTGCCTCCCGGAGGTCTGCCGGTCCTGCGGATTCAGTGGCAATTCAGCGGAAGGTACGCCGAAGGCGCAGGACCGGCGGACCTCCTGCAGGTGCGCCGCTGAAGGCTGCCTGACTGCCGTGCTTGGGGCTGCAAAAAAGCTAGAGCCACCCCTGGCTAAGTAACTCGCCCAAGGTCACAAACAGTGGTACATGGAACCAATGACAATTCATAGAGGACTATGGAGAGTTGGTGTGTCACATGGTGCCTGACTCGTCTCCATATTCCCACTTGCTACATCATCCTAAAAGAATCTAAATACACGGCATATTTTCCTACTATTACTTTTCCATGTGACCAATTGCAGCAGTTGCAACACACTTGTTACATGCTTGCCAGTGACAGGGAGATAGTCCACATAAGTGTGAACGGGAACAGAGGAATTCTAGGAGAAAATCTTTGCATTAAGAAGTGGTCCACTCTGAGCAATAGAGTCTGAGAACCTTTGTACTAGATCATGTTTCCTAAGACTACTTGAATGATCACAATAAATGAATATGAAAGTGAGGGAATGGAACTGAAACATGCCATTTTTCTGGTATGTTTTTTCTAAATAGCATTTACAGCTCTACAACCACTTGTCATTCTATTTTAAAATACAGCTTCCTGGAAACATATGGACTATATGATTCCCGCTTACAGTGGAAAACAAATAAGTGTTGCAGAACCTTGCATAGCATATTAGTAACTAGCTATCCCTTTGGTACTGAAAGTTCAGTAGTCTTATAGCACAGAACCATCTACTTTCCCACGCTGCCATCCCTCTGTTCGAAATGTGATCCCAGATCTCTCAGGAAAGGCATAAACAAAGTCTTGATTATTCTGAGGGACCATTTGTTATAACGGGGCTGAGCAGAACAATTTGGTAAGCATCGTGGAGTCCAACAGTGTGTTGGATTGAGCTGCTTGTGACTGGGGTTACCAGGAGGACTGACAGCTGGGAGGGGGATGATGCAGGATTTTGCCCACAGAAGGTGTGGGGATTAAAAGGATTTTGCTCATGGGTAGGCAGTTTTAGCAGCTTCAGGTAGGCACATAAAGCTTATTGGTCCCATATGAAGATTTGGAAAATGGGGAACTGACAGTTGTGTGTGTACTCCCATTTGTCACTGTGTTTTATCTAGCTTAGGAGTGCTCAGGAAGATGCAATATATCAGAGTTCTCCCAATTAACTATCTTATCCAAATATGCAATACCCTTCCAGAGGTCTTCAACCTTCACAATGCCCAGTGCATGCTCTGGCTAATCAGACTTTGCAGCAAACACCTTAAAAGATTAACTTTAACTTTAAAAGAATTTGAACAGTCCAGAAGTAATGAAGTTGCCAGGCATTGTGTTCTCACCATGTCTTTCAGTTACCTGTCTAAACAGTGGCTGAGACTCTAACAATACCCTCAAACTGTGAACTTAAATAACAAACACCAGAAATAGCCTCACTGTGTTTTCTGGTTACTTTCTCCAACTTCCCTGCATCACCTTGGTCATGCCTCGTTTGAGCCTCATCTATTTGGCTCTCATTCATGACCCAGTCTCAGACTAACATTGAATCAAAAAGCTCACTGCACCAAAATAGGAGGCTCACTGATGGTGTGAATACAAGCTCTGTGAATACAAGCTCAGCCCACAATTCACTGGACTCCGCACTATCACAGTTCACAGCCCACGTTAAGACTGTTTTGTGAAAACACAGACTGTGACTTTAAAGTCAGTATTGTCTCATTGTTTCCTTGTGCTCTCTCTGCCTGTCCCTCTGTATTCACCAGTGGCATTTTGTCTTATGTACATAGATTGTAAGGTTTTTTGGAGCAGAGACTGTCTATTTCTTCTGTGTTTGTACAGTGCTTAGCACTCATGACTGGGATTCTTAGGTGCTACTGCATGGAAGAGAGAGAGAAAGAGAGAGCCACATTTGACATCTGCATCCCATTATCTGGTTTTATCTACCTGACCAGATCCTAATGTGTGATTGGTAAAATGAACATCCAAAATACACAATCATTAACTTATTACTTAACAAATGAATAATTTTAATTTCACCAATAATATTCATTTTACCAATTGGTTAATGGAAATGGAGGAAGACCATCCATTTTCTTGTGTTTTGCCCAGTCTCGTTTAATTCATCCTTCTAAGATAACATTGCAGTCGACTGGCCACAACACTGGAAAATGTGTCTAAGAGAACAATATTGCACCAGTAGCAGGATGGCCTAGATGATCTAACAGGCCTTTTCTGTTGCTGATTTAGATTTCTTTCTGTGACTTCTAGGAACACTCTGCAGCCAAGGCACCCATTACCTGGCATGCACAGTGTCTATAAATAGATACGTATCTCGGAACAAGAGACAGAACAAACCATTAAGTGTTGACTCATTAATTAAAATATTGATTCTTGCTTGTTTCATGGTATATCAAATGGTAATTTATAGTTCTTCAGAGGCTACCTCTTACAGACACTGCAGTGACTAAATACACATGTGCAGGGCCACAACCAGGTGGGGTGAGTACGGTGCAAAGCCATGGGAGATGGAAAATAGGGTGGAGAAATGAAGGGGATAAAATGGTAGAGGTCACAAATATGCTTGCCCAATCCTAATGCTAAAATGCCTAGTTATGGCTCTGCACAAGTGCAGTATGGCGGCTAGTATATTTACTATTAAATTATATAAACCAGATTCTGGAATTGTTTTGTATCAGGAAGGAGACCATGAGAATAAAAACAAAGGCATTAACACGCAAAAGAAAAAAAATTATGAGAGACTTTTTATTTGTTATGTTATTTTAATTGTGTGCCGTCAATTATATTTACTGAGGGGGTCCCTGATATTTATATAGCTATGCACACAACACAAGTTTCATAAGAGCAGGGTTTCTTGGAAATAACCTTACTTTTGCTGTGGGGTATCGTGGAGAGAGTCTTAATTTTTTGGAACTGATGTGTCCACTTTCATACTAGCAATCCTAGAAGAGCCCTCATAGATAGACACTGATTGCAGGCCAAAAGACCCAGTCACCAGTTTCATGTTGTTCCAGCATTCTACAAGTCTTGTAAATAAAGTTTAATTTTTAGCAGCCTGAAAAGAATGTCTTTATGAGAGATTAATTTTCCATAATCAGTCACTACATTTAGGAAGAAACAATGTATTCTCACATTTGTATGATGTGAAATCATGAATCATCATAGAAGCATCATAGAATCTCAGGGTTGGAAGGGACCTCAGGAGGTCATCTAGTCCAACCCCCTGCTCAAAGCAGGACCAACACCAACTAAATCATCCCAGCTAGGGTTTTGTCAAGCCTGACCTTAAAAACCTCTAAGGAAGAGATTCCACCACCTTCCTAGGTAACCCATTCCAGTGCTTCACCACCCTCCTAGTGAAAAAGTTTTTCCTAATATCTAACCTAAACCTCCCCCACTGCAACTTGAGACCATTGCTCCTTGTTCTGCCATCTGGTACCACTGAGAACAGTCTAGCTCAGAGGTGGGCAAACTATGGCCCATGGGCCACATCCAGCCCACAGGACCCTCCTGCCCAGCCCCTGAGCTCCTGGCCTGGCAGATCTACCCCCGGCCCCTCCCCTGCTGTTCCCTCTCTCCTGCAGCCTCAGCTCACTGCACCGCCGGCGCAATGCTCTGGGTGGCAGGCTGTGATCTCCTGGGGCAGTGCAGCTGCAGAGCCATGGCCTGACCCAGTGCTCTGGGCTGCGTGGTGCATGGCTGGTTGCAGCTGGGTGCCGCCACTGCCTGTCCTGGTGCAGCCGGGCTGCCAGCCACCAGTGGTCCAGGGAGCGCAGTAAGAGGGTAAGGAGTGAGGAGGTTGGATAGAGGGCAGGAGAGTTCACGGTGGTGGTGGTCAGGGGGCGGGGGTGTGGATAGTGGCCGGGCAGTCAGAGGGCAGGTAACAGGAGGATTGAAGGTGAGCAGCAGTCCCGGGCAGGGCAGTCAGGAAGGAGAGGGGAGGTTAGCTGGAGTGGTGGCGGGTAGTCAGGGGCCAGGGGCTGTCAGGGGACAGGGAGCGGGGGGGTGGATGGGGCAGGGGTCCTGAGGAGGCTGTTAGGAATGTGAGGAGGGGTTAGATGGGGCAGTGGGGGGCAGTCAGGGATGGAGGTTCCGGGGGCGGTCAGAGGACAGGGAGAAGGGGTGGTTGGATGGGCCAGGGGTTCGGGGGGGGGCAGTCAGGAAGGAGGGGGGGTTGGATGGGGCAAAGGGGGAAGTTAGGAGCGGGGGTCTGGTGGCGGTCAGGGGACAGAGATCGTCAGGGAATGGGGGGCGGGGTTGGATGGGGCAGGAGTCCCAGGAGGGAGCGTCAGGGGGCGAGAAGTGGCGGGGTGTTGGATAGGGGGCGGGGGCCGGGCCACGCATATCCTCCCCTAACCGGCCCTCCATACAATTTCAGAAACCTGATGCAGCCTTCAGGCCAAAAAGTTTACCCGCTCCTGGTCTAGATCCATCCTCTTTGGAACCCCCTTTCAGGTAGTTGAAAGCAGCTATCAAATGCCCCCTCATTCTTCTCTTCTGCAGACTAAACAATCCCAGTTCCCTCAACCTTTCCTCATAAATCATGTGCTCCAGCCCCCTAATCATTTTTGCTGCCCTCTGCTGGACTCTTTCCAATTTTTCCACATCCTTCTTGTAGTGTGGGGCCCAAAACTGGACACAGTACTCCAGATGAGGCCTCACCAATGCCAAATAGAGGGGAATGATCACGTCCCTCGATCTGCTGGCAATGGATCTACTTATACAGCCCAAAATGTCATTAGCCTTCCTGGCAACAAGGGCACACTGTTGACTCATATCCAGCTTCTCGTCCACCGTAACCCCTAGGTCCTTTTCTGCAGCACTGCTGCCTAACCACTCGATCCCTAGTCTGTAGCAGTGCATGGAATTCTTCCATCTTAAGTGAGGCACTCTGCACTTGTCCTTGTTGAACCTCATCATATTTCTTTTGGCCCAATCCTCTAATTTGTCTAGGTCCCTCTGTATGCTATCCCTACCATCCAGCATATCTACCATTCCTCCCAGTTTACTGTCATCTGCAAACTTGCTGAGGGTGCAGTCCACACCATCCTCCAGATCATTAATGAAGAGTAGCCAATCTAGAAGGTAGCATGTGGAAAAATTAAGTGCAAGAATGCTCTGGTTAAAATTTGTTTCCCCACCTTGTTCATAGCCAATTCTTACTGTCAACATATAAAAATCCCTCTAAAGTATTGAAGTCTAAATCTGGTGCTGAGTGTCAAGTCCAAAGCTAACTGATATTAGCAAAGGGGTGGATAATTTTGTGATCATTAACAATATTCACATAATTACATGAGCTAAGATAAAAGTAATCAAACCTCATGCTTCTGGAAGCTTAGTGATCAACCCTGTAAGGATCAGGAAAGGCTTTCCCCTCTGTCTTCCACAGATATATTGCAGCATTGCAAAAGTAATTAACTATGTATATTACGAACTAAAAGAATGAGGGAGGAGATGGATGGATTGTTTTTCAGGAATATTAGGCACAGGTCACTTCTGGAAACTGGTTAGATTTGATAGAGTAATGTTATCATCCACTAGGACAATTCCTAGGTTTAAACTCTACATTTTCAGTGGTGCCCTGAGTCCTAGCCAACCAACTCACATTAAAGACAAAATCCATCCAAGTTCCTAAAAAATTATCATTATCCCAAACCCTTCTTCTTGGTCCTGCAGGGCCCGAGACACAATAGAACCATTGCAGGATGTGGAGTGTAAGCACTGACTGAGGATACAGAGGAGGGTGAATGTCACCCTTTGTGGGAGCTATGAAATCAGCTGAAATTTATTTTTATGAATATCACTTATGAGTAAGTCTACAATTATATCACAGAGGTCACAGAATTTGTGACTTCCATTGAGCTCCGTGACATTTTCTGCTCCCACCCCCCCTGCCACACACAGCTCCCAATCCCCGCCCTGCAGCTCCCAGTTTTGGCAGGCCGCGAGCTTCCAGCTGCCATGAGGAGTTAGGGGACCTTGCAGCAGCCCAGCCCCTGCGGGGGGCAGAAGACACCAAATCCTCCAGGCATGTTCCTATGCAGGGGAGTTTGAAAGGTGAGGAAACAGGGATTAATCAGGTGACTACTGGAGGATCTTTTGCTATGTAGATTCACTGGCCCTTGTCCTGTACAGCAGCTGAAGCTATTCTAGCCTGAGGGCTGCAATAGTGGCCACAGAGTAATTCAGCTGCTGTTTTTATGCTAGACCCTCCCTTCTCCAACCCCAGTTACTCCAACTTGAGTCTGATGCTGCCCTTATGATAGTGGTCTCCAAACTTTTTCTGTCGCCCTCCCAATCCTCTTACCAGTAGTAGAATCTATCCGCAAACCCCTGGAGCCACAGTTGGGAGCCAGGCACGGGGACGGAAGCAGAGCTGCAGTCGGGAGCTGGAGCTGGAGCTGAGGGGCCAGGCTTTGGTCAGGGGTCACTTCAGCTCTTCGATGCCTGGCTTTTCTGACTCCTACCAACAAGTTCTGGCCGATAGTGAGAATTATTAACTTTGAAAGCGGCACAAAATTGTAGGCTTTTTGTGCTCTGAAAGCAAAGAGAGCATGGGATAAAAACCACCTAAAGTTTTGAAATATAGAAAATAGGTCTATGTTATTTTGTAGCTTTTCGCTGCTAAAGACATAGGTTAATAAAGTAAGGCATTCTCATCCCAGTACTGTATATATCACAAAACCATCTTACAATTCGGTGCAATTGACAGTCTTAATAAGGAGAGACCTTGGACTAGAATTTTAAGGGTGTTGTGGAGGAGAATTGAAGATTGCATTGGCAGGGTTGTGAATGGAAACTGCACTTTCCCCACCTGGACCATTGCAAGGTGTAGCTCATGCAGTTAGTCCTTTAGCTCAAAATGACTACTAAATTACAGAGACAAGGTGGCTGAAGTAATATCATTTATTGGACCAACTTCTATTGGTGAGAAAAACATGTTTTTGAGCCAGCCACACAGAGCTCTTCTTCAGGTCTGGAAAACTATACTCATCACAATTAAATACAGGGTAGAAGAGATTGTTTGGCATAAGTAGTTAACACATATTTCAAAGGACCATTCAAAGTGAAGTAGCCCATTAACATCCCTTCCAGTCACAGGGAGGAAAGGAAATAGGGGGAAAGTAGATGGGGTGGGGGGCTGATATTGGGTTACAGATTATTGTAATAAGCCATAAATCCAGTGTCTCTATTCAGTCCATGATTTTTAGTGACTAGTCTCTATATCTGACTTATCTGTCCTCATCCTCAAAGGAAACCTGCACAACACCACGTTCAAAAGATGAGCTGGGAACTTAAAGTCATAACTTTGCTAAACACTAAAAACCATGGACTGAAGTCACTCTAAGCTGATGGGAGAGAGCTCTCCCGTCGACTTAGTAACCGGAGGTGGAGTAATTAAGTCAGCAAGAGAAGCTCATAAATTATACCGAAGTAAGTGGTAGTGTAGACAAGCCCTTTAAGTTAATAAAAGATATTATCTCACCCACCTTATCTCTCTACTCTCCTGGGACCAATACGACTACAACAACACTGCATACTAAATTACACACATTTTTTTAAACAGAAGCAACTAAAGGAAAATAAAGTGAAGTAGGTTCTTTTTGCTTCATGGTCTTCTTCTAATCCAGTATTTCTTTCTGCCTAAGAAATACTACTAAACTGCTTAGAATGTGGGAGAAGTAAGTTAATGACTAGGTATCTTATCATATCAGTCAACTTCTTTTAACATACCAGTCCTTATAAAAATTCAGCAGCCCTACTAATGCAATCCCCTGCAATCAGCAAGAAAGCAGCAGCCCTCTACAGATCTTTGATCCATCATTCCTAAAAATCATAGGCTCTTACTGGATGCAGACTAAAGCATAGGAGGTTGGGTTTTTTTATTTCAGCAGTTTTGCCCATTACATTTGTTCTGCTTGTCCATACTCCATAGCACATACTCGATCACACTCAGGGTGAAAGTAACTTAAAGGACTTACTGGTATACTGGAGTCTGGAGCAGGGGGCGGGTCCTCAACCATGAGGGGCGGGGCCTCAACTGGAAGAGGTGGGACCTTTAAATCCCCAGGCCCTTTAAATCAGTGTCAGTCACAGATCCAGATTTAAAGGGCCCAGGGCTCTGGCTATGGTAGTGGCAGCTGGGAGCCCCAGGCCCTTTAAATCATCGCCGTAGCCCCAGGCCTCCGCCGCTAACCTGGGGCTCCAGCAGCAGGGCTCTGGCAGCAATTCAAAGGGCCCAGGGCTCCAGCCACTGCCGGGAGCCCCAGGCCCTTTAAATCACTGGCCTGGAGTAGCTACCCCCTGCCAGCATGGTTGGCTGTGCACTGGGTTCCTGCCGGTATGCTGGACCGGACCGGACAGGCTTACTTTCACCTCTGCTCACACTGCTTACTTTGCAACACACACTAGAGCTACCTATAACTTGAAATTGAATTTCCTTGGGGGTACTGCCACAGACCTCCCCATTTATGTTACTGTCAACACATTCTGACACTGCATGTGTTTTGTCTGGGAACTTTGGGATAGCCCTGTGGATATAGCCAATTCATAGCATGTGTTAAAAAAAACAGGTAGCTTTACAAATAAATGTTACATGTACAGCACTGTGAAGTACAAAACACCCTAAAGAGTTATGCCATTGTAACCCTTCTGCCCCTCTGAGTTGGCAGCAACAAGGGCCGGGTTCAGTATCCAGGAGTTCCGTTTCAGTAACACAATGCATAACCGGCTCGAGCCCCCACCCAGTGACCTGGGACACTCACATATTACACCCCCCTGGGCGCCTCTAGGAGGCAATACTTCCCCTCTCGCAAGCACGGAGTCTGAGTGTAGCAAAATCTTTTTAATAAAAGAAGGAATCAATGCGGCATCCCATTGGAGAAACACCACAAACAGGGTTATAACACAAACCATAAACGAAAACCCACCTCCAAGTACGTTTGGCACTGTCCTTTTTCCCCTTAGGGTTTTAAGTCCAATCACCCCAAAGTCCAACAACCCAAAAGTCTCTGGTCAATGCCACCCCAGAGTTCGAGAGTTTATCTGTAGAGGTCCCTCCCCCCAGCCTGAGTAGAAAGGGGCACCTTACGTGGTCCGGGGCCAACTGCCCTGCCTCTCCATGAGTTCTGCTTCCGCCTTCTCCACGAACTGCTCCGCTTCACCAGCCGCTCCACTCTGCTCCTCCAGCCGTCCTCAGAAACTGCTCCACTCCACCAGCTGCTCTGCTCCATGAGCTGCTCCAGTTCTCCCTGCAAACTGCTCGGCTCTGCTCACTCTGTGGGCCGCTCCACCCGTCCCACAGCTACTCCGCTCTGCCAGCCGCTCCGCTGCCACCAGCTGTCCCCACAACTGCTCCATTCCGCCAGCCGCTCTGTTCCACAGTATATCTTCAGGCTCCCCCACTAGTTAGCACAGTACTCAGTGCTCTCAGCTCAGTAATTTCAGCTCTTTAGTAATTTCAGCTCTTAGTAGGGGAGCCCCAGTGCTAGTGCACCATTAGCCCAAAGTGAATTCAGCTCAGTAACCTGTATTTAGATTCTTGAGGGAATAAAAAAAATCAACTCTGACATTCCACAGTGGAGAGAGGAGGGGGTGGAACTGGTGCTTCTGGCTCCACAAGGAGACTGCACCACCAAGCACAGATACCTGTCCCCAGCCTCTCTCAATTCACTGGGTTTTGGAACCCACGTCCCTTGTCTAGCAAGTACCACCCAACTGAGGGTGAGTCATTTGTCACCAAGCAGTCCCACAGCTCAGCAGTCTGGGATAGGGTAGGCGTGCCTATGCAAATACACTCTCTGAAATTCTTTCCACCAGATGTCAGGGTAGAGCTTATCCTGACTCTGCTTACATCCTCCCACCAGCCAAGAATTTGTCGTCCCGACAAATCACATTCCCTACTATACCAACTTATTGGTCCCCTCCAAAAGGCATTAGATAGCCCACTTTAGCTTTCACAAACCTGTGTGCTAAATGTATAGGCTCCTCACTAATCACCCCAGGTGCATCGTAAGTTAACCGTTTCACTGGTCTTATTACCCTGTCTCGCCTATTGAGAATCTCTGATGCTATGGTAGGGGGGACATCCTCTTGAGTGACGGATGGGGAGGTTTCCTGTGAGTTCCCCTCGGATACTGGCATAGGCCCCTGCATTTCTAGTTCTAACAGTGGAGGGTCGCAGGTGCTCTGGACATCCTTCATCTGTATGTCACCACTGTCCAATGGCCTGTGTAAGTCATTACACGGGGGTCCCACCAGTGGCTCAAGGATGTCAGGAATGGGCCTAAATACTTCTGCCATAGGGTTTAGGGCGGAAGAGGATGTGCTCTCCTCTGATTCAGCGGATCGAGACTGAAATCTTGTCTTCATCCCAGGATACACCATGGTTGTGTCTTCCTCCTCAGACTCACTCTCAGATGTGCTGAGTAGGGGTAGGTTAGCTGCAGGGAGCCGGCTGTCCACATTGGAAGGCGGCTTTGGCACAGCACCTTCGTTCTGCCCAGTTGCCCGGTTGTGGCTAATCTCATAAGGGCTGCCTACCAATTCCCCCACAGGGAGCAAAAGGTTTCTGTGCACGGTCTTTGTCTGCCCTGTACCCTCTTCAGGTTTGATCTTATAAACCGGCAGGTCTCCTAGCTTTTCCATCACTAGGTAAGGTATTGCCTTCCACCTGTCAGCTATCTTGTGTTTGCCAGTAATACCCAAATTTCGCAGCAGGACTCTGTCCCCTGGCTGGAGCTCTTGCAGACGTCCTCTAGCATTATATCGCTGTTTGTTGTGGTCTGCGTTCTTCTGAGCTGCAGACGTAGCTAAGTGATAAGCATCCCGTAGCTTTTCTCGTAGTTGGGATACATATTGCTGATGGGTTTCATAGCTATCGCCATCCTCTGATACACCAAAGCACAGATCTATGGGTAGTCTTGGTTCTCGCCCAAACATCAAGAGATATGGGGTGACCCCCGTAGCATCGTTCTTTATGGCGTTGTAGGCGTGCACCAGAAATGCAACATGTTGGCTCCAGGTTGCCTTCTGCTCTGGCCGCAAAGTCCCTCACATATCCAATAGGGTTCGGTTGAACCTCTCTGGCTGAGGGTCACCTTGCGGGTGGTAAGGCGTTGTCCTCGACTTTTTAATACCTGCTATCCTCAGCACCTCCTTCAGAAGGTGACTCTCAAAATCTCGTCCCTGATCCGAGTGTATCCAGGCTGGGAATCCATAAACTGAGAAATATTTTTCCCACAGTACTCGAGTGATAGTGGTAGCCCTCTGATCACGTGTGGGATATGCCTGTGCATATCGCGTGTAATGGTCGGTCACTACTAGGATGTTCCCAATATTCCTCTTGTCCACTTCTAAAGACAAGAAATCAATGCAAATCAGCTCCAGAGGTTTGTTGCTAGTGATGTTCTTCAGATATGCGGCCCTCGTGGGCAGAGTTTTCCTTTGAACACATCGCGCGCAGGTCTCACATTTCCTGCGAACATCTTCAGCCATCCGTGGCCAATAGAATCTACTGTGGATAAGTTCCAGGGTCCTCTCCATCCCTAAATGTCCAAAGTCATCATGCAGGGCCCTCATGGCCAGGGCTCTGTAATCTTTTGGCAGCACTAGTTGATTCCGTTGCTTTTGTAGAGGGTCTGTGGTCGTGCGGTGTAGCACTCCCTGAATCAGTTTTAGTTTGGTCCATTCTCTCAATAGTAGTTTGCCCTCTGGGGCAGGTGGGACAACCTCAGCTAGGCCTCACCCCTCTCTTTTGGCAAGTAGTGTATCACGAATGTCAATATCTTGCAGCTGGGCTTCCTGCCAGTCAGCCGCATTGAGCATGGGCAAGGGAGATTGGTCCAAAGCGATATAGTTCACTGAAGCAGAAGGCACGCATTCAGGGGGTAGGCCCAAAGTTTCAGCAACACATCCATGAACGCTCTCATGGGACTCTGGCTCTCGGCGGCTCACACTGCAAATAGCTCTCACTCCATCCGTGGGTATCACAGCAAGTCTTGGTGCCTGTGGACTCCTGGACAATGCATCTGCATCTACATTGCTTCTCCCTGATCGGTATTGAATGCTGAAGTCATAGCTAGCCAAAGCGGCCACCCATCTTTGCCCTGTAGCATCCAGTTTAGCACTTGTTAACACATAAGTCAGTGGGTTGTTGTCTGTCCACACCTGGAACTGAGCCCCATACAAGTAGTCTCGAAATTTCTCAGTGATGGCCCATTTCAAGGCCAAGAACTCCAGCTTGTGGGTGGGATAGTGGGTTTCACTATCAGACAGTCCTCGGCTGGCAAAGGCTACAGGTTTACGCTTGTCTTCCACCTCCTGGTACAGTACCACCCCCAGACCCTCCAAACTGGCATCAGTATGCAGGATAAATGGCTTGCTTGGGTCAGCAAATACTAGGACTGGGGCATGAGTTAGGCAAGTAATGATTTCTCGAAAAGCCCTTTCACATCTCTCATCCCACCGTGGCCCAAAGGGTTCGAAGGGCCATAGTGTCTCTGCACGGAAGGCCCTTTATTCTTGGTCTTAGATTTGTCCTTGCTGGACTGATATCCCCTGGTAAGATCATTGAGGGGTTTTACAATTGTAGCATAGTTTTTCACAAATCTGCGGTAATAACCACTAAACCCAAGGAAGGTCTTGAGTTCTCTGTAGTTGCTTGGACGTGGCCATGTAGTGAGTGCTTCTATTTTATCAGGATCAGTACTCACACCCTCTTGGGACACGATGTGCCCCACATACTTCACCGAGGTCCTGAAGAACTGGCATTTGTCAATTGAAAGCTTCAAACCATAATCCTCCAGCCTATCAAGCACTTTAAGGAGTCTTTCTTCATGCTCCTCCAAAGTTCTTCCAAACACAATCAGGTCATCCAAATAAACTAACACTTGCAGTAAATTCATGTCTCCCACAACTTTCTCCATAAGACGTTGAAATGTGGCAGGTGCTCCAGAAATCCCTTGGGGCATGCGTTCGAACTGATAAAACCCTAATGGGCAGATGAAGGCTGTCTTCTCCTTATCTTCTTCACCCAGAGGGATCTGGTAGTATCCACTCCGAAGATCCAACACAGAGAACCACTGGCTTCCCGGCAAACAGTCTAAGGCATCTTGAACTCAAGACATTGTGTACTGGTCAACCACAGTACGGTGGTTTAGGGTGCGGTAGTCAATACACATCCGGATTTTCCCATTCTTTTTATGGACCACCATAATGGGTGAGGCGTATGAGCTGCGGGATTCTGTAATGATGCCATTTGCAGCCAGCTCTTGAAGATGTTGTCGCACATCTTCCATCTCGGAGAGAGCAAGCCTCCTAGATCTCTCTCTGAAAGGTCGAGAGTCATGTAGACTGATGTTGTGCTCTACTCTTTTTGCACATCCCACATCCCACTCATGCAATGAGAACACCTTGGATCTTTCACAAAGTTTCCTTCTTAGGCGATCTTTCCACTCCTCGGACAATGGTGAATCTCCAAAGTCAAACTTTGCTGGGTCTATTGTTGGCACTTGAGTCTCACACTGGGGTTTTACAATTGATTCTGGCTCAAAGAGGTCTGCTATCTTTTGTCCTTGCCTTACAACAACATCTCTACTTGTTTCATTAGTAATCAGTATAGTCACCTTTTCCTGGGCTTCAGCAGGTAAGGTTATGACTCCATTGGGGACCAGCACTCCTTCCGGGAGCTCTCCTTCAGCCGGCTGCTCTATCATTGCTAATGCCCCTTTACTGCCTTTCAGCCTGGTACTCATGACAAGTACTTCTTGCTCCATCCTTGCAGGCACTACTAAGGGGGTTGTACCCATGTACTTCAGTGCCCCAATCGGTAGCTCAGATGTCTCTTTTTTAGCGCTCTCAATTTTCCTATAGGCTTCAGCACAAAGCGTATGGATCATCAGGGTACTCAGGTACTGGTCCCCAGCCCGTTGTCTGCAGTAATCCGCGAGCATCTTGAAGAGGCTGGAGTTGGTCCCTATCAGCACAGACACATCAGAAGTCCCTTTCGGGTCAGGGCATATTAAGGCAGCGGTGTCTACCTCTTGCTTTACCCCAGCAACCTCCTCTGGGAATTCCAGATGCACTATGACATACCCTTGATAGGGGTATTCATCCATGCTGAGGCCACACAGACCAATGCCAGTCAGTGGCTGTATGGGCAGGTGCCTAAGCATCTGTTGGTAGAATGACTGAAATATAATAGTCACTTGAGATCCAGTGTCAAGCATGGCTTTACACTCCGCCCCTTCAATCCTCACCATGACCTCTGCTCAAGGCCCTATCAGTCCTGCAGGGATCCCAGCTGGATGGTCTCTTCTGGGGGAATCTTCAAATCCTCTAGGCCTAGGTGGTCTCCGTCCCCGGACCTTCTGGCAGCTACTGGATCTCTTCCAACTAGTCCTCAGCTTTTCATACACTAAGGAGGGGTTCTCTTCCTTATGGCAGTTAGCAGCACTATGCCCATCCTCACCACACCATTAGCAAAAGAATTGTCCTTTCCCCCTTCGGCGAGGTGGGATGTTGACTCTAGATACTGACTTCTCTATCGTCACCGTCTGAGGCTCCTTATTCCTGGAAATCTTAGCTCGGTCAATGATGCTTTGCAGCTCAGCTATCTGTTCTGTCAGGACCTGCATTTGTTGGGCAAGTTCCTCTGTGGTGCTCACCATCAGTACCCTGGCCATTGGCAGAGACGTTGTGCTGCCTGGTTCCAATGTTTGGGCTTCCCAACACTCGCTGGTCGCCTGCCTTTCTTCTTCTTCCCTGACCTCCTTTATCAGCTGGGAGTAACTTGGGGGATGTTCCTGCCGTTCTCTTAGTCGGAGATGAAGTAGGATCGGGTTCTGATACTGAGTCCCTCTTACAACCTGAGCCAGTCTGGTCTGATCCATCTGCTCAGCAGTCACTGCTCCCCTCATAACAGCTCTCTGAAGCAGTCGCTCCAGCCTCTGTATATAGGCTGAAATTTTCTCACCCCTTTGCTGTCTGGAATTAATGAATTTACAGTAACTGTCCTCAGGGCCCTCTACACTCCCAAAGGTATTATCAAGGGCCTCTAGGCAGTCCTTCACACTGACCTCAGGGTCAATGAGCTTCAGGGTGCGAATTACATCTAATGCTGGGCCACTAAGGCTCTCTATTAGACATCGTCGCTTTTCTACATCAGGTACGGCCCACTCCCGCAGCATTTCAGTAGTATGCTCCGACCAGAGTTCAAACTCCTCTTCCCCATCAAATAACCTTAACTTATGACAAGAGTTCGACGTAGCATAGGCCAACACAATCTTTTCCAATATATGCCCCAGTGCTTTTGCCCAATCATAGGCTGAGTCTGCCGCCCCTGAGCTAGAGGCTGCAGGACTGGGGCCCAACAAACCCGACATATTAGCCATTATACAAACAGTAGTTTCCTCAAAATATAAACACAATTATTCCCCAATACAGTGGAACACTCAACAGGTGCTTGTGAGGGGTACTGACCTAGGGATCCCGGATGAGCCCCCAAAAATGTAACCCTTCTGCCCCTCTGAGTTGGCAGCAACAAGGGCTGGGTTCAGTATCCAGGGGTTCCGTTTCAGTAACACAATGCATAACCGGCTCGAGCCCCCACCCAGTGACCTGGGACACTCACATATTACACCCCCCTGGGCGCCTCTAGGAGGCAATACTTCCCCTCTCGCAAGCACGGAGTCTGAGTGTAGCAAAATCTTTTTAATAAAAGAAGGAATCAATGCGGCATCCCATTGGAGAAACACCACAAACAGGGTTATAACACAAACCATAAACAAAAACCCACCTCCAAGTACGTTTGGCACTGTCCTTTTTCCCCTTAGGGTTTTAAGTCCAATCACCCCAAAGTCCAACAACCCAAAAGTTTCTGGTCAATGCCACCCCAGAGTTCGAGAGTTTATCTGTAGAGGTCCCTCCCCCCAGCCTGAGTAGAAAGGGGCACCTTACGTGGTCCGGGGCCAACTGCCCTGCCTCTCCATGAGTTCTGCTTCCGCCTTCTCCACGAACTGCTCCGCTTCACCAGCCGCTCCACTCTGCTCCTCCAGCCGTCCTCAGAAACTGCTCCGCTCCACCAGCTGCTCTGCTCCATGAGCTGCTCCAGTTCTCCCTGCAAACTGCTCGGCTCTGCTCACTCTGTGGGCCGCTCCACCCGTCCCACAGCTACTCCGCTCTGCCAGCCGCTCCGCTGCCACCAGCTGTCCCCACAACTGCTCCATTCCGCCAGCCGCTCTGTTCCACAGTATATCTTCAGGCTCCCCCACTAGTTAGCACAGTACTCAGTGCTCTCAGCTCAGTAATTTCAGCTCTTTAGTAATTTCAGCTCTTAGTAGGGGAGCCCCAGTGCTAGTGCACCATTAGCCCAAAGTGAATTCAGCTCAGTAACCTGTATTTAGATTCTTGAGGGAATAAAAAAAATCAACTCTGACATTCCACAGTGGAGAGAGGAGGGGGTGGAACTGGTGCTTCTGGCTCCACAAGGAGACTGCACCACCAGGCACAGATACCTGTCCCTAGCCTCTCTCAATTCACTGGGTTTTGGAACCCATGTCCCTTGTCTAGCAAGTACCACCCAACTGAGGGTGAGTCATTTGTCACCAAGCAGTCCCACAGCTCAGCAGTCTGGGATAGGGTAGGCGTGCCTATGCAGATACACTCTCTGAAATTCTTTCCACCAGATGTCAGGGTAGAGCTTATCCTGACTCTGCTTACACCATATTTATCACAATTCTATATTATACTTCCACCCTTCTGGGAGAGGCGAAAACATTACAACCCAAATTTTAAAAAGTGTGCACTAGCTTTGCGTGTCTGGAGTTTGAGTGTCCAATCTGAGACAACTAGGGCCTAATTTTCATAAGTGGTGAATGGCCACAACTTCAGCTGAAATTGGTGACCGCTGGAAGTGCTCTGAAAATCACCTTTCATTAGTTGTCTGTCATAGGGTCCTGAAAACACAGGATCTTAACTTTACACAATGTGCACACAGGTACTTAACTTTACACAATGCAACTAGCCCCATGAATTCAGTGGGGTTCTGCGTCCATATACTCATACGAAGCTCGTTTCAAGAACAGAGCCTAGACTGAAGCTGTTCAGGCCAGGAACTGTAGGCACTTACATATCAGTGCTGCATCCATTATTTTGCATGGAGTTGTTTTCACTGCCTAAAAATCTACTGGTTACTACTTAACCAGTTGCTTTCCTCACTTTATTTAAAAATTGTCATTTAACCGTACAAGACCGTGTAATTTAATTTCCTTGGAAACAATGGTTTTTAATTTTGTTCTGTAAATAATGGAAATACTAGACTAGAATGCCCTAACCTGTCTATTGACAAAACCAGTCAGAACAATGTCCTTTGTAATTTAAACTTTATGAGCATGGCAGATTATGGATTAGAATAAATTGGCAGGGGCTGAAAGGTGTCATTTACAGACTTGGCCATTCTCATTTGACATTCCCTATGGGAGGTGGGAGCAGATGCAGTCAGGCACACTGAAGGAGTGGGGAGCTGGTAGCACAGCAGTGGGAGCCACAACTCAGTTAAACCCTGGGTGGTATCACACGGAGATTAATATTGGGAGACGCAACACAAGGGAGACTGGAAGGTGGATTTTAGAGAAAGACAAAATAAGGAATGGAGGGAAAGCATTTGCCAAGATGCCCAGAGGTCTGACTCAGAGTGATAGAGATATTCACTGAGAACCAGCAATGCACGGTATGAGTCCTGACTGGATCCCACAAGGACCCCCAACTGCAGAGAAAAAGTTAAGTTCCCACACTGGAACAACAGGAAAAGAGAGCAGCTTGGCAGAACCCTCCACCACCTTAAGGGATCCTTAGTCTCCTATAGAAGAACCCCTGCTGTGATCCCAGAGAAACCAGATAGACCAGGCAATGGCAGGATATGCCACCCCGGCTTCTGCACCATCAGGCAGGAAGTGCTTCGCCTGTGGACAGGCAAGCCGCTTCTGAAGGGACTGTCCCTATATGGAATGTAACTATGGGCAAGTATGGACTGCATAATCAAGGACCTGTAAGAAGAGCCCCACCAAGCGAGTATTCCCAGTATGGATAGAGGCTAAGAAAGTAGTAGGGCTTATGGACTCAGGATCTAATCAGAGCCGGATTCGCCTGCAACTCATAGACCCAGGGAACAACACAAAAGGAATGATCTTCCTCCATGGAGATGTAAGGCCCTACCCCACACAGCAAGTATGACTGGAACTAGGCGGGTATATTCAGTGAATACATGGGTGGATGTAGCATCTGTGTAGGGCCTACCCAATAATACTAGGCTGGGACTGGGAGTGAGGTCCTGGCAAAACAAGCAAAGCCACAATCACCAGATCAGAGTCACTCCACTATAGAACCTTCATGGCTAGGGGTGAGCAAACTAGAATACTCTGGAAAGGGGCCATCAAACCATGGCCCAATCCTCAGTCCATCCAAGCCTTTAGCCCAAAGCTGAGATCTATAATGACCATGCAGATATTCTAGCCTGAGGCACCAACTTTGTGCAGGAACAACAAGTGGATCCCACCCTCTCCCACACATATGACCAGTTAGCTGTGGTAAATGGGGAAGTCATAGACCCCCAGAGAGAGACAATGGCCCTGTTTCAAACTACAGGGAAAATGTCTTTATTGTATAGAGTGAGCAAGACAGATAGAGAAACTAGGGCCCAACTGCTAGTCCCCAAAATGTATATGCAGGAGGTACTCCACTTGGCCCATGAGGTTCCATTCACAGGACATCTAGGGAAGAAGAAAACAGGTGACCACCTCACAGCTTGATTTTACTGGTGTGTTCCGTGATGTTGCAGATTACTTTGCATCTTGCCTGGACTGCCAACTCTCAGGGCTTGGTGGGGGTCAAATGGGCACCTCCTGTCCTACTGCCCCTAGTTGAAACCTCCTTTGAGAGGATAGATTAGATCTAGTTGGTGCTTTAGAAAAGAGCTCAGCAGGCTATCAATATATATTGGTAATAGTGGATTATGCGACATGTTACCCAGAAGCCATTCCCTTGTGATCTATCAACATAAGCATGTTTATGAAACTCTTTGTCAGGGTAGGCCTGCAACAGGAAATCTTGACCGACCTGGGACTTAACCTTACATCCAACCTGATTGTCTCTTGAAGATAGGCAAGTTAAAAACTTTGGTCTACAGTTTGCAGACAGATGGCTTAGTGGAACATTTTAACAAGACCCTCAAGGAGATGTTTAAGACATTTGTCATCAGAAACCTCAAACAATGCAATCAGCTGTTGCCTCCATTACTATTTGCTATCCAGGAGGTTCCCCAAGCATCAAAGGGTTTCTTCCCCTTCCAGTTGTTATGTGACCAACAGCCCCAGGGCATCTTTGATTTATTACAGAAATCCTGGGAAAGCCAGGGACCATGAGCAGAAAACCTAACCCAATATATCCTTCAGTTGCACAAGCACCTTAAAAGGTTAGGGGGCCTTTGCCTGTGAGAACCTACAAGAGACCCAGCAACATCAGGCAGTAACGTACAATCATGGGACCTATTTACAAGAATTCAAGCATGGGGGCTGAGTTCTTCTGCTATTGTTGAGCACAGAGACCAAGCTACTGGCCCAATGACAGGGGCCTTTTGAGGTGTTGTGACACACAGACCCCATCGAATATGAGGTACGACAACCAGGAAAAAGAAAAGACACCCAAATCTACCATGCCAACTTACTAAAGGCCTGGTGTGACAGGGAAGCCTTCCTTATCACCCACCTCACCACTGACTTGGAACTAGGACCTGAGATTCCAACAAAAGAGGCTGATAATGATGTCAAGTTGAGGGAGATGCTTGAACAAAAAGCCCAGATGGATCAGTTGGTATAGGCATTCCCTCAGGTATTCCCCTTCTGTCCTGGGTGTACCCATCTGACGTATCATCATATTGAGACCAACCCTGGACAGACAGTCAGGGAGAACCCTGGACCCTTACCCAAGAAGATGTGGGACACTGTCAAGACCAAACTCCATGCAATGATAGAGTGGGCATAATGGAGGAATCCCAGAGTGAATGGTGAAGCCCCACGGTTCTCGTCCCAAAGCCTGATGGCACAACATGGTTTTTCATTGACTTCCACAAGGTCAACACAATCTTGAAGTTTGATGCATACCCCATGCCACAGGTGGACAAGCTACTAGAACAGCTCAGGGCAGCCAGGTACCTGTTCACAAGTGACCTGACAAAAAGCTACTAATAGATCCCATTGACTCCAGGTTTCAGGGAAAATACAATGTTCATCACACTCTTTGGACTATATCACTTTCTGACCATGCCGTTTGACTTCATAGGGAGGCCACAATCTTTCAGAGGCAAATGGATTGGGTGCTCCTTCCACATAGGCACTATGCCACAGCTTATCTAAACAAAATTGTAATATTTAGCATAGATTGGGACAGCCATCTACACCACATCACTATGGTATTAAAGTCAATCGCCAAAGCCAGCCTGCTGTCCAACCTGGCTAAGTATAGATTTAGAAATGGCAAGATCACATCTGGCGTATGTGGTGGGAGGCAGGCATATTCGCCCACTTGTGGACAAAGTACAAGCTTTGGCCAGCTACCCAATACTCTCAACCAAAAAACAAGACAGGCAATTTTTTGGGCTGGCCAGATACTACAGGCAATTCATGCCTGACCTCGTCACCATTGCAGCCTCATTTTTGGATCTGACAAGAGACGAGAGAATTCAGAAGGTGCAGTGTTCAGATGAGTGTGATGCGCCCTTTAAAACATTGTGTCATGATCTGGTGCCCTTCAACCCCGACTTCTCAAAAGGAGTTTATATTCCAGACAGACGCATCAGATGTTGGACTTGGGGCAGTGCTATCCCAGACTTTTGAGGGTGAGGAACACCCTATATTATAATTAAGCTGAAAGCTGTTGCCTGACAAAAGAGCCTACTCTGTGATAGAAAATGCATGGGGGTTAGTGGCATTAATTTTTATCCCCCAGCCGGAAAGTTATAAGGAGGGCCACAAAGGAGAGACACCCTCTTCTCCCCCGCAAAGACTGGGAAATTGGACCCAGGTAGTGACCATCCATGCTAATTGGGCATAGTCAGATTCCCCCACCCCGTCAAAGGAGGAACCACCAAGGACTCTATTACACTTCATTTTAAACAAAGTTCTTAAAAAAATGGAGGAAGAAAACTCCCTCAAATCTGTTGTTGTTAATTTTTCATTGTTCAGTGGGACTTATTACAGAATGCTTGGCCAATATAAAAATCTCTTTACGTGCCCATGATCTTTGATTATTATCATTTACTACTCAAGGGGATCATTTTTACACAAAAGGGTGAAACTTACCAGTTTTAAATGTTTAATTCTAATATGTAGAAATGCAGAATGGATTATACTCCTATGTCTATTCCACTTCTCTGGTTCTGACACTCTTCCCAAGTGCCTGGATAATTATTACAGATAAAAATTAATTGCTCTGTATTAAAAAATGGCAAACACAGCTAGAACCTGTCCTCCAGAAACTGGAATGAGCCCAATTCAGTTCATATAGGCTGAACAGATCTTTTAGAACTTGAAGCCAACTCCAATCTGGGCTAAATTTGAAACAGTGACTGAAGTGAAATTCTGTAGCTTGTATTACCGATTTCCCTAATCTACCCAGTGTTCTACACACTCGTTTCTCTTGAGTTCACCATGAAAGTAATTTCATAATATCAAAAAAACCCTTTATGTTGTAGTAATTTACACCTTTCAAATGACAAAGCAGGTTTGCTGGTAGAAATTTATAATTTATATACTTTCTAAATTAGTTACAGGTTTGCAAAGCTCTTGCATCTGAAAATATTTTCTTTCATATCATTCATATAGATATTGTTGGGGTAATTAGTGACAAAGAATAAGACTTGGAAGGTTGACACTCTAGTCTTTCAAAACTTCTGGCGTGGGTTATGCAAGCCACTAGTTTAAGTCACATGAGCAGTAGGTCTACAAAGACTTCATTTGTTCATGCTGAATATCTTACTGGGGAAAGGAATTAAAAACCTTCAGCTAGCCAGCATGCTAATGTTTATTGTCTCCATTGAGTGGTTTAATCATCATGACTAAGGAAAGGCTTCTTTTAAAAAACAAACTACACAATGCTCACAAGAATAATAGAGGCATGGTAATGCCTTTATGTTTTCTCTTTTTCTTCCTTCTGTATTAAGGTTGGGTTCAGTTATTTACTTAAAACAGCAATTCAAACTCTCTGTTTTGTATGAAAAAACAGTGTATCCTCTCCACACACCCTCTAATATTTACAGGATATAGTCGGTGGATAAAGATTTAATTTTATGGGGATTTTCTAGTGAATCTCTTAGTGCATATGAGTAAAAAAACCTTTTTTTAAAATGTGAGAATTTTAAGAATTTTTAGTATCTCATGTTTTTGCAAACTATGGCTGGTTTATTATCCTTTTTATTTTCCATATAGTTTAAACTCTTTGCCAGCTACCTTCAAATATATGTTTTCCAAAGGTAGAATGTAATAAGCAAAGTTATTTACATATTATGTTTATATTTTAAGTCTTAATTATGACATTTTCACATTTAACCAACCTTAGTCCTATTTAAATAATTTTTTTGTTTATGGAATTTAATTAAATTAATACAATATGTTTCTTGTACAGTTGCATTTGAAACTGTATTTTGAATAACAGCGGTTTCAACTATCTTAGCGCATACACATTATGCATGTTGTGTCTTATCTTTTGTTGATGAATCTCCTGATGTATATAGTAGAAATTCATCATTGGATAAACAAGGTTTTGGACAAAAAGCTTTTTTTCCCAATACAAATAAAGCATATCAGGGACCTAGCCCAATTTCATTTAACTGGGATTTTCAGATAAGAGGGTCAGATAAATTAGGTTCTGCTATGTCAGTTACTATATAAGTAGAGGAAATAAAAGTTACAATTCTACATTCCAGGTACCAAATCCTGCCTATCTACAGCTTTTGCTAAATTGGCTTTGTGCGATCACTCTCAGTATATATTGCAGGTGTTTGAGATGAAGTGGATTAATTGGATTCAAGAAAAGTATACATCCAGGTATGTCAAGGGAGGTGGTTGGAAATCAGACATTTTAAGAGGTCCTTCCTGAACTGCAAGCTAATCAAATCTGTTTATGGTATACATGTCTTTAGAGCTACAGCCTTGACATTTGGCATATTTTCCACAGACTATTACCATGGAAAAAAACAAATTTGACAATTTCCCTCATAGGTCACTAAAAGGTCAGTCTAAAAATATCCCAAACTGTTAATTTCTTCCATGAGATGATTAAGTTGGGTAGGAGGTTTCCAATTCAGAAAAACTAAGGTGATCTGAGGTCAGCTGTTCTATGTGACAGATTACAGCCCAGATAATTACTGAAGGTGAGCAAGCCGCAAATGCCAGTGCTGATAGTCACCGCCCATGGACGGTTGTCAAGCAGGATATATATATATATACACACACACAGACTTGTATAAATGCACGGGAATGCAAGTTTGATTTGATCAGTCAATGGAAGTTCTGGATTACATGCAAACATTTTTATTATTTACCACTACTTAGCAACATGATTTTCTCATAGTGCAGGAAGAGACAAATGTAAGGGGTTTGTTGCATTTATTGTTTCACACCTTCGGCTACACTGATGTACACTGAAAAGTTCTCTCTAGTTACTTTGCTCAATAGGCAGCCACACCAATCAGAGGCGTCCACACACTTGTGTATCCCACTCTCATCTCTGTCTCTGTCATGTGCACAGTTTGACCCTAACAGGAGAAAGGAAAGAAAAGGAGACAAAAGAGAACAAATAGAATTAGCTCCCTCCAGGGTCGCCCGGGGGGGGGAGGAGGCAAGTGGGGCAATTTGCCCCAGGCCCCGCAGGGGCCCCCCACGAGAATATAGTATTCTATAGTATTGCAGCTTTTTTTTATGGAAGGGGCCCCCGAAATTGCTTTGCCCCAGGCCCCCTGAATCCTCTGGGCAGCCCTGGCTCCCTCTAACTATAGAACTGCTCTCTTAAGAACAAGTATTTGGGGAGAAGGGTGGCAGACTCTTGAATGGCCTCAAAACCTTCACTAGCAATAAGAGATGCCTTCCAAAGGAGGAGCAGTCAGATTTGGAAGAAAATATGTTTATTCAAAACAGGTGCATCTCTGACTAGTCTGGGTCAAGCACACAAAGTGAGAAACAATTTCTATTTCTGTATCTCTGTCTGTGCAATCTTGAATTGTGTAGAGATCAGTTTAATAATTCCAAAAAACAGATTTTGGGAAAGTGGGGCCACACCTGGCCCCCTAAGCCTTTTAAAGTATCTACAGCCAAGGGCTGCGCCAACAGAAGCAAAGACAACCAACCTGTAATGTTTTACAAAGGTCTGAGCTATCTTCCATGTTTTCTGGGGACGTTTGCTTTCTCAGTCCAGAATGTGACTAAATCCTACTAAGAGGAAACTGAATAGGGACCAACACATGGACCCTCTCCCATGGAATATGTGATGGAGGGGCAAATTTAGTCCAATCACAAGGGATAATTTTTAGAGTCCCCAGAACCCTTCAACAAGAATGAATAGTCCATTGAAGACTGTAGCCTTGCTACTTTGTGCAAAATGATATTTAAGGCCTAGTCTGTACTAGAAAAGATTTGTCAGTAGATTCATCTGTGACAGATATGAAGTTTCTTGCAATATCCTTGAAAAACTTTATTGAATTACGTTTGTTTAGCTTTGGATTCCATTGTACTAAAAATGCAAAAAGTGTATATATTATTGTGGAATTGTATGTAACTTCTTGAAGGGAGATACATCAATAATGTAAAGCCTGGGAAGAGTTATGAGCTTCAAAGGACTATTTGAAATAATGTGCCAGACAAGAATGAACTTGTGGGATAAAGTTAAGCAGGTTTCCCAGGCAATCTCTAGGGAGAGGTGTGTGTAAATGTTCCCTCTCCGGTCATGCAAGAACTCAGCTTTTTGAAGCTTTGCCCTGAGGAAGGGATCTTTATCTGCTGATCACCTGTTACATGAGGACAAGGTCAAAGGCCCAAACCGTATAAAGGAAAGAACGAACAGTTCGTGGCGGGGGATGGAGGGGGAGCCTTGTTCTGATCTAACAGCTGTTATGAACTTGTAACCACACACACAAAAAAACCTCTTGGTGAGAGAGACACACAGGTCTCCAGCCAAGAAAGGTGATGGCTGAGGAGCTGGGAGCCCATGCTGGTCCACAGAGGGGGAGTACAGGTGCAATTGCCCTGAACTGTGACCTGACATCTATGGTGGCAGCATGTGTGGCTCTATAACAGTGTGAATTGCATAAATGCAAACAGAGGTGAAAGCAAGTACATCAGAAGGAAAAAGCACAAAGAACAGTCTCAACAGTCTATTCAGGAATGGAATAGGAAAAAGAGAGACAGAGGAAAATGGATTATGAACAGCTGAAGAAAGATCAGCTGGTTGAGCTATGCAAAGAAAGGCAGCTCAACCCTGAGAACCAGACAAAAGACACAGCTAGTCCACTTACGATATTCTAATGACCAGAAGAGGAATGATTGTTCAGGTTCACAGGGAACATCCAACCCACTGGCAGAGGGTCCAGCAAGCGGGGAAAATTTTGGAGCCACCTTCCTGGGAGGAGGCTGGAAAGAAGCTGACAGAAGCAGATCATGTTCTGTCCAGCCCAAATGCATCACTGCAGCTGGAATCAGGGATAGGCCCACAGGTGGACCAAAAGAGGATACAGCTAGAGAGGGACTGACTGCATCTGGAAATCCAACAGCTTAAAGACCGGGAGCAAGACAGAACGGATCAGGAGCACCAGCACAAGTGAGAAAAGAAGAATAAGGACTGTCAATATCAGCTTGAGATGGAGAAACTGCACCAGCAGGACCTTAGTCAGGTAGGAAGCCAGATCTTAAGTACCTATCCTGGTGGGTGGCATAAACTCCAAACTATTTCCTTATTTTAGAGAGGCGGATGATATGGATGTGTTTCTAAATGTTTTTGAAAAGGGGTGTGAATTGAAAAAGGTGGGGAAGGCAGACATGGTATGGTATCTGGCTCCACTACTGTCAGGGACAAATGCCTCGGACATTTTCACCCTTATGGACAGGGAGAACTATGAAGATTATGAATTACGTAAACTAGTTCCTGGTGCAAAAGCCAAAGTTTAAACTGACCTGTGAAACATACAGAAGGTTTTGAGGAGTTCAGAAAAAAGGGGACATGATCTGTGCTGCGGTTTCAATTCTAATTAGGGGTTATATAAGGAAATGGGGAACTGGTTGGGGGGTTACCATGGTCAATGAGGTCTACAAATTAATAGAACAATTCTGTAAATTCTGTAAAATAATGATTAATAGGCAAAAATCCTAGAGATATTGCTATAGCTGGATAATGGAAAGACCACTAGGCAGATAGGTTTCTATCAAACCCAGAACAACTAACAGGGAAGGAACAGGATCAGAGGACAAGGATCAGGCCTAATCTGAGACCCATGCCAGTGGATAGGGAAACCACCACTGAAAAGCCATAGGACAGGTGAGGAAACGTGGTGCTCCATATGTGGCCAGTATGGCCCAGGAGTGCCCAATATCGCCCCTGATGGCCAGTGCAGTGCTGGAAAGGACTGCACCTCAGGATCACAAAGTGAACTGTGTGGCTGAATCTCGGTAGGGAGGGAGTCACAGAGCCAGTTAGCTGATGACATATAAATTCATGCTGAGCCATTCATACCCCTAGCCTCTCCCCAAATGTAATGCTGCACTTTTCCGGGTGCAGACCCATCGGATTGTTAGTGGGAGCAGAAGGTGGTCATTAATGGGGAGACACTCACTGGATGGAGAGATATTGGGACTGCCAAGACTATAGTTAAGCCTCATGCTATGAAACCTCATCAGATGCTCCCAGAGTGTGAATTGTGGGTTAAAGTTCTTGGTGCAAAAGCCTTCAGTCTCCCCACAGTCCAGATTTCTATTCAGAACAAGGGACGGGGTGCCGACTATCAGTGTATTGTCAGATACTCTGGATTCTTTGCTTTTGGGGAATGATATTATGGTGGTGAAAGCATTAGGGGTGAATCAGCCCCCTTCAGTTAGCTTCCAACTGGCCAGAGACTGCATTAGCCAAAATGCAGTTGAGGTAGCTGATCTGCAGAAGGGGGTGGCTCCCCCTGCCACTATTTAAAAGGAAACTGACATGAAACTTACGGATATGTCACTTCCAGAGACCTTCTGCAGCCTTGGGCAAGTTACTTCATCTCTCTCTCTCTCTGCCTCATTTCTGTTTTAAAGAAAAGAGGGGGATAAATATTTCCTTTCTCTATCTTGTCTCTTGACACTATAAGCTCCTCAGGGTAGGGACTGTCTTTTTACAATGCGTGTGTAAAAGGTCTAGCACAATGGGGGTGCAGTTTTGGTTAAGGCCTCTTGGTGCTACTTTACTACAAATAAATTATATTAATGATACATAGTTGTGTAACTTGTGTCCAATTCATGACTGAAACACTGAAGTGAGAGATGCTGTTTTAAATTCATCTTCCGCTCTGGGGGAGGAAGTGTAAAAAAAAATGTTCCTTAGCTAGTTGTTCATTAAGAGCTATATGCTGCAATAAGGAAGCACAGTGACAAAAAAGAGCAGTCACAGCATTATGCCTCTCATTACGGCAACACCAAGGTAAGCAGTGAAACGTCAAAGTCCTTAAATGAACTCACTATAAGTCCCCTCTCTCCAGAATTTGCAAGGTTTCTAGTTGACTGAGTTTGTTTTTTTCTAATATACACCTTTCCCCAGACTCAGACTTGTAATTTCACAGGATATAACCTCATTGCTTTCACACTGACTTTTGGACAAATTCTTGTTTGATCAAGGGAAAAGGCCTGGGCTTAAATCTTGTCCTTGCTCTGTCCATGGGGGTTCCCAAAAGTCCAAGAACCAGGATGTCAGGAAATGCAATTCAGGCTCCAGGGGCTGACCTCACCCATCTCTGGCCATGCAAGGGTGGGGATGGTGACGAAGGAGCAGGAAATGCTGAATGAGAGAACAGATGAAGACAGGGAGCTGGGAAAGATGCCAAACACTCTCTCTATTAAGGACACTGGCACCACAATCCCATTATGGCATACACATTATAAATGCTGAGGTAAACAAAAAATACCCTCTTGTGGTCTTGTGATAGCTTCTGAACAAAGTTATTCTGTCATAGAAAAAGAACTTCATGCCATATTCTGGGCAATGAAGCAGTTCAGGCCCTATCTCCTTCATAAGAAATTCAGGGCCTTGGCTGAACATTCTCCATCAGTCTGGTTACACAGAGCCTAGGGCACCACCTCTAAGCTGCTGTAATAGAGCATGACACGCTAAGAATCTGACATGGAAATTGTGCATACTAAGTGGAAAGAAATATAGTGGCAGATGCCCTGTCCAGGAAAGAGGGTTCTGACCCATTGCCTATGGTTCTGCCAGTAACTGACCCTCTGAAGCATTGTAAGAGGGGAAGTATGAGCCAGGAAGGCCAACTGGCAGAGTGTACATCATAATTCACATTGGGCCTGACACACTCACTGCCATAATCTGTATCAAAAAGGTGCCATGTAAGGTGTCATATGCAAACTGGTAGCCCACTGGCCATTAATATTATTGCATGATTTATGTGCAGTGAGTGTTTAAAGAATTATAGATGTGTGCTGGAAATATGTTCTTAAAAGGTTTCAAGCAGTGCATAAGCCCTGATCGTCCTAAACAAAGGAATGTTGTTTAATCTGTTTTCCTGTGTCTCCAACATAAATTGAACCAGGTAATACCTCAGAGGACAATGAAAAGTACATCTACATATAAGGTAAACAAAGCCATCAACGCACATGAGCAAGGGGAAAGACCGCTTAGCTAACACAATGAGGGATGGAGTCTGCATATCCAGGAAACCTTCCTGGTTCTTGAAATATAGACAATAGACTTTGAGAAATACAAGCAGAAGCAGAAAGCCATTTTGGTTTTCATCACTGCATGGACACATTGGGCCAGATTTCTTGGAATCTGAGAATGGTGGATCCTTCAACCAAAGGAGTTGATGTCTCTGGAAACTGGCCTTAGGTGAGAAACGGGCTTAGACAAAGATTGTAATTTGCTGAAGTTAAGGCTAATTCACTAGAAAGGGTGCTTTGTTTTACTTCGGGCATAAGCTTTCGTGGGTAAAAAACCCCACTTCTTCAGATGCATGTGAGGCACTGGACACTGCAGATGAAATGGGTTTGGGAAGACCTGGGACTGGAGGGGCTGTTGGTGTCACCTTGCAAGGAGTAACCAAGCTGGTGGAAGCCAGGGTGAGACTATTGTGCTGGGAGCAGGCTGCTTATATCTGTGAGGTTCCTGAGCAAAAACTGCATAGCACAGAAGTGTTACAGGGCAGGTGGTGACAAGAAGTTCTTACTGATTTGGCAGCAAGAACAGTTGTGGGTGGCTCCTTTGATGCTAATTCATCTGCCTCTCGCCCCTCCATCTCTACAGGGACCGTGGAATAGCTGGCTGCAGAAGCAGACAACAAGGGTAGGCAACCACAGAGCCAGCTGGTGGCAACTTTTTCTGGCAAACATCGATCACTACGGCACAGATGTCAGGGTGTGTGTGTGTGTGTGTGTGTGTGTGTGAAGAGAGATGCAGAACTATCAGTGTAAATGTGGGGTGGAGTGCCGTGCAGCTGATTGGGTGGATGAGGCAAAAGTGGAAGGGGATAAGGTACTTAAACCTGTGAGAGAGGCCCACTAAGCTTGGGCCTTGACCCAAGACAAATATGGTTGCAACACCACAGAGCAAGGGATATTCTTTTCCTCAGTGTGCAGAGTCAAGTTGTGGGAAGAAAGGACTCTGTTTAATCTAGATTTTACAACACCACAAATAAGAGATCCTTTCCTTGAAAAGGGAGACTTCAGTCATAACGATGATGAAGCCAATCATGAACTAAGGTATGCCCCCAAATCTGTTTACCTTAATCTCTTTAAGACTGCCCCGACTTTTTGTGACTTTTTTCATATGGATGACAGCCAAATGATAAATGTGGTTCATCATCTTCAGAGGGCTGGCCTAACTAACAATTGAGCATATGTGGTCAATAGTTCCAAAATAACTCACAGTCAGAGCCACAGACACTGAGGTTTTTGGGGGACTGGGGCAAAATCTGAAACTGAAGCCCCCCCACCCTTCCAGAAATTACTGTTCAGGGGAGGCAGGGCAGGCAGGGGGAGGTTTGGAAAGTGAGCCTGCACTGCACTCCCCCTGCAGAGGCAGTTTAGCTCTGGGCCAAACAAGGGTCATTGGGCCAAACTGCCTCCTCCCCCAGGCATCTGTTTCCAGTGGCTTCACAGGCATCAGCAAGAGCTTAAAATGATTTTTGTCTTTTGGGACTTAGTAAAGTTTGAAAATATTTTCAGAATAAAGCCGAGTGTTAAAATAAGTATAATCTTACTTGAGATTGTGAGTAGTGAGCTCAAGGTCGTGGTTGATGCAATGCACAACAAAGTGAGTAGATCTTGTTTAATGTAGCATGTACGCCATCTGAACAAAATGCACTCACTGCTGCCCCACCTAAATTCAGGCCAAGCTGTTCTGATTTGAGCCCATCTGGCTTGATCCCCATATCTCCTAAATATGCCATAAATTGTCAATTCCAAGTCTACTATGATAGCAAATAGAGGACGAGGTTCCCCATTCTGCACAAGTCTGAGGTACATAATTTGCTCAGCTTCAGACCTATTAATGGATCCATCAGGAAGCACAGTAATAGAAATGGATGCCAAAAGCTAGGTTTGAGACACTTTCTGAGTCTTTTCAATTTCCTCTGTTCAGTGTTTTGATCTGTGTGTGTTCAACCAAGTTCAAGTCAAGATTCAGGATAATTTTTTTGCCTGCATGTTGCAGAGTATTTCAAAAATCTCTAGAACAAAAATCGTGTTTAGCAGCCATGTTAGGTGCATTAATCAAGCTGGCAAACTTGGGGATCTCACCATGTTGCATTTTCCACAGCAGTCCAGTAATAGGAGCTTCTTGTGGACAAAGTGACATTTTCTGTTTCCATGTGTTTCACATGAACAGTAGAGTGGTCATGTGCATGCAGGGATTCAGCTCTAAAAGTCATGTGCTTTCATGTAAAAGGGCCACCCTTTTATGAAAGTGTATGCTTTTGGAAACTTATACAAAAACCTATGAATACATTGCTGTCCATGAATGTGGGTGAGTGGGGGGGTTTTTTGGTCTAAGTTTCTTTTATTCCTTATCATGTTCTTCTATACCTTGTGCTTTCTGCTTGCTTGGCCCAGGGCTGAGAGTATTACCTTCTGCTGATGGTTTTCTTACCCCAGATCCCAATGCTATGGCTTCATGTGTTTCAGGCATTTTTTAAATACCGTATTACACTAAGCAAGTCTGTGAGTATATCGTTCTCATAAACATGCTTAAAACAGCAAGTGCGTAAGACAAAAATTGATTTGCATATAAACCTGTCTCAACCTGGCAGGAGCACCTGACACTTGCAGCAGCAATAAAGTATTAGAGAGAGGCCACCGCCTTCCTGAAATCAAATGAAACTGTGTTTTTGCAACAGCAGCAGGTAATCTAATTGTTGGTTATTTAACCACAAAACCTACTCTGGCCTGGCTGACTAATTTAACTGGTACTTTCCTTCCTCACAAAAAATACTGCCTTTGAAATTTGAACTATCTGACTGCAGCCTGCAGGCCTTATTCTCTCTCTTTAAGGCTATGTCTACACCGGCAATTGAATGACAAACTTATCTTTCAGAGGCGTTAAACACCCCCACCCTGCAAAAAACAAAAGTTTTGGCGACAAGCCCCAGCGTGAACAGCACGTTGTTGGCAGGAGCATCTCGCAAACACCGCTTGTTGGGGGTGGAAATTTTTGTGGGCAGGAGAGCTGACAAAGAGCAGCTACACTGTCCGACTTTCAGCAGCACGGCTGTAGCGACACAGACGTGTCGCTAAAAGATGACTAGTGTGGACATAGCCTTTAAGTCAAACCAAACAGCACCAGGCAGCAGTTGCTAAATTTCCAAGGATCTCCAAGTTTTTATACAGCCAACTCTGGCTTGGCTGGAACAATAAACATGCAAAGCCCAAATCTGTTTCCTCCCTCCACAATCACCTCAGGGCTTGAACAGACAACTCATTCATAGTGGGGCTCAGTGAGGCACGCTCAGAAGTTTACTTTACACTGATTTCACCACCTTCTCCAAAGACATTACTTGTCCGGCTGATGATATCTAGGCCCACCCTGCTCCCTTCTGACTGGCACTACAGTTTGTTTGCTGTGCTCAGCCTCTTTTCCCTTCTCTGTTTCTGAAGCTCCAGTGTCACTGGCCCTGTGTGACTGGCAGGTGAATGGTGTTACTTCTAGTGTCATGCAGCCTACCTCCCAGGCTCTGCTTCTGTCCTTGTTTGATAGACAGGAGACCTGAAATGTGCCCAGCTAACAGTGCTCCTGAACCTGGTCAGTAGGCTGTTCCCCAGAATGTCTGGGGTGTGCATGTGGGCGCTCTGAGATACACACGGAACAAACCTAAGTGTCAATATGATTTTATTCTTGAGCTCCCTTCCCCATTTCAGTGTGTTTGGTCTCACTCAGTGTGTCCTGTCCGAAGGGAGGCTGTAAGCAATTTGGGGCTTGGACCATACCTTTTTATTTACCTGTTTAAAGCACTGCAGACACTTTGGGGCACAATAAGTAAATGGTGATGACAGCAATCTCCTGGCACATTCAGTCCCACTGCTGGAAGCCATTTTTCTAAACAAAGTCTTCTCCTGCTTGTTCTGTAAACTAAAGCTGTATCATGGAGTTTAAGGCCAGAAGCCATCACTAAATCATCTCGTCTGACCTCCTGTATAGCACAGGCCACCAACACCACCAGCACATGCACCCTAACTCAGGAACTGAAATGAGACCAAAGCATTACAGCCCACAGGAGACTAGACTACTCTGTGCCACAAGCTAAGAATAGCAAGGACCAAAGTGCACCAGAGCTCAAGACCCCCTGCAATGGCAAGGAATTGCTTAAGTGAGATATACGCAGACAATCTGGACAAGTGACCTGAACACACATGCTGCAGACAGGGGAGGGCATTTGTTTCCTATCCCTCTCTCCCACCAGTTCTCATTTTGTTCTCTGTATTTATCATTTTGGTTTCGATCATCAAGTTTTGTTTGTAAGTTAAAAAACTGGGTTACACACAAGTATCCCATGTTCTTTTACCATCCCACCGTGTAATGGCCTCCCAATTCTTAGCTGCTATTGTGCCCAGTTGCTCCAACTATAACCTAAGGAAAGAATCGCTGTGTGAGAACTAGCAAGCTAGTCTGGGCAGAGACCTTTTGCACAGGTGGGTGAGACCCTGAGGCCAGAGGCTCTACTATGGATCTCCAACATCTGGAAAAACATAAAGCCTGCATACAACAACATTGTGAACTCCACAAAAACTTTAGTCTACTTCTAACCTCCAGGGTGGAAACAGCCTCCATATCTCCTCACCAATCCTGAGCAGGAGGTCTACTTCCCCCCGCACACACACACACACACACCTTCTGCTTACTTTTGTGCTGGCTTTTTCCCTTCAGAATTCTTAGCTCTAGACATTTCCTTTGGCTGATGAGGTAGAACTGACAAGAAAGTAAGAAGAGGTTCTCTAAATACATTAGGAGTATGAGAAAGATGAAGAAAAGTGTAGGTCCTCTACTTAGTGGGGAAGGAGAGCTAATAAAAGATGACATCAAGAAGGCCGAGGTGTTTAAGGCATATTTTGTTTCAGTCTTCACTACAAAGGTAAATTGTAACACAATTAATGTTAACAACAAGGTGGAAGGAACACAAATCAAAATAGGGAAAGAACAGGTTAAAGACTATGTAGATATGTTAGATGTATTCAAATCTGTAGAGCCTGATGAAATTCATCCTAGGGTACTTAGAAGTTAGCTGAAGCAATTTCAGAACAGTTAGCAATTATCTTTGTGGACCCATGGAGGACCGGAGAAGGGTAATCATAGTACATATTTTTAAAAAAGGGGAAAAGGAAGGCCTCAGGGAATTATAGATCAGTCAGCCTAACTTCGATACCTGGAAAGATACTGAAACAAATGATTAAACAATCAGTTTGTAAGTACCTAGAGAATAATAGGGTTATAAGGAATACTCAGCATGGATTTTTCAAGCGTAAATCATGCCAAACCAACTTAATTTCCTTTGCTGACTGGGTTATTGGCCAACTGGATGTGGGGAAGCTGTAGACATGATATATCTTGAGTTTAGTAGGGCCTTTGACAAGTCCAGTATGACCTTCTTGTAAGCAAACTAGAGAAATGTTGTCTAGATGGAATTACTATAAGGTGGCTGTACAACTGACGGAATAGTTCTCAAACAGTAGTTATCAATGGCTCAAGGTCAAACTGGGAGGAAGTATCTAGCGGGGTCTCATAGGGGTCTGTCTTGGGTCTGGACTGGTACTATTCAATATTTTCATTAATGACTTGGATAATGGAGTGGAGAGTGTGCTTATAAAATCTGTGGATGACACCAAGCTGAGAGGAGTTGCAAGCACTTTGGCGGACCAGATTAGAATTCAAAACAACTCTGAGAAATTGAATAATTGGTCTAATTCATCAAACTGAAATTCACTAAAGAAAATAAAAGTACTTCTCTTAGGAAGGAAAAATCAAACACAGTTACAAAATGGGGAATAACTGGCTAGGTAGTAGTATTGCTGAACAGGATCAGGGGGTGGGGTTTATAGTGGATCACAAATTAAATCTGAGCCAACAATGTGATGAAGTTACAAAAAAAGCAAATATTCTGGGATGTAACAACGAGTGTTGTATTTATAACGCAGGAAGCAATTGTCCCTCTATTTGGCACTGGTGAGGCCTCAGCTGGAGTACTGCCTCCAATTCTGGGCACCACACTTGGGAAAGATGTGGACAAACTGGAGGGAGGCCATAGGAGAGCAACAAAACTTAGGTCAGATTTTCTAAACCTTTCATAACAGGAAAGGTTAAAAACAGTGCAGGTTTTGTCTTGAGAAAAGAAGCCTGCTGGGGGAAGCTGATAATCTTCAAATATGTTAAGGGCTTTTATAAAGAGGACGGTGGTCAATTGTTCTCCATGTCCACTGAAGGTAGGACAAGAAGTAATGGGCTTAATCTGCCTGAAGAGAGATTTAGTTTAGATATTAGGGAAAACTTTCTAACTATTAGGATAATTAAGCACTGGAATAGGCTATCAAGGGAGGTTGTGAAATCCATGACAGATAGCTAAGGGTTAATGTCTCTTTCACCTGTAAAGGGTTAACAAACAGTGACCTGCAACACCTGACCAGAGGACCAATCAGGAGACAAAATACTTTCAAATCTCGGTGGAAGGAAGCCTTTGTTTGTGTTTTTTGGGTTTTGCTTTGTTCTCTCTGGGCTCTGAGTGACCACACGTACCTACAGGCTCTCTAATCTTCTATTCCAATTTTGTAAGTATAAAGGTAGAAAGGCGGTATAGTCTTTTATTTGTTTTCCTTTATGTGCAAATGTATATTTGGCTGGAAGTATTTTAAATTGTATTTCTATTGGAGGAGGCTGTTTCTCCAATTTCTTAAGCTGACAGACCCTGTAACTTTTTACCATCTAAATTGCAGAGATAGACCTTTTACTTTTTTCTTTCTTTTTATTAAAAGTTTTGCTTTTAAGACCTGCCTGATTTTTTTCCCCCTTGTTGAGGCTCAAGGGAATTGAGTCTGTACTTAACAGGGAAGGATAAGGGAGGGGAAGGGTGGAATCCCTTTGTTTTAGATTCACGGAGCGTGAATCTGTCTCTCTCTCTCTCCAGGAGACCTAATTTTTCTGTGCTGTGATTCAAGGGGTTTGATTCACAGTAATCTTCCAGGGTAACCCAGGGAGGGGAAGGCTGACAAAGGCAACGGTGAGGAAAGGGGTTTACTTTCCTTGTGTTAAGATCCAGGGGGTCTGGGTCTTGGGGGTCCCCAGGGAAGGTTTTGGAGGGACCAGAGTGTATCAGGCACTCGAATTCCTGATTGGTGGCAGCTTATCAGATCTAAGCAGGTAATTAAGCTTAGGGGAATTCATGCTGGTATCCCAACTTTTGGACTCTAAGGTTCAGATTGGGGAAAGATACTATGACACCATCAGTGACAGTTTTTAAGAACAGGTTGGACAAACACCTGACAGGGATGGTCTACTTGGGCCTGCCTCACTGCAGGGGGCAGGACTTGATGACTTTTCAAAGTCCCTTCCAGCCCTACATTTCTATGATCCTATGATTTTATCAGCAGAGTTAGCACATTCACAACTGGGCTATACATATCCTCAGAACTCCATAACTCTGCAACATATTTATTGAATACATGTCTAATTAGAGCCCTGCCACCCAACCCAAAAAGGACAAGAGATGACTACCAGTGTCGATGTTCGGTGGTAAAACAACTGGATATGTTTGAGCTTGAGTTGGCTTTCCTCCTCCTGCCCATGGGGTTGGGGTGATGGCAGCTGTGTGCTCTGCTCCTGCTGGCCGCTGCCACCTCACTGTGCTGTGTGCACTGCGAAGCAAGTGTGCTGAAGAGTCACAGTGTCTCTCATTCCACAGTGCGCACACAGCACAACAGGAGGTGGTGGCTGGCAGAAACAGGGCATGCAGCTGCTGCTGCACCGACTCCACAGGCAGGAGGGGCTGCATTGCCTCAGGGTTAGTGGTGGTGGGGGTCGTCAGGCTCAGGTTGGGTGGGCTTGGGTCCAGGTCAGACCTAAAAATTAAGCCCAAGCAGATCTCTACATCCAATATTCACACCTTTGATTTATACTTGATATTTCTCACCATGGAATATTTCTTAACCTTTCCTCCATGCCTACATGGGGATCAAGGCACAGTGGAACCAATATAATTTTGCTATGCAGATGATGAGGGAGGTGTAGGCTTTGGGATATCTGTTTCTGAAAGGCAATCGGGGGGTGGGGGTTGGGAAGCAGGGCACGCCAGGGAGGAGAGGGGATAGGGTCAGTGGATTTGTTGTCTACCTGATACTGATCCTTGGGGGGGAGGGGAGAGGAGCATAAGAGTGGCATGATCTGCAGCCTCAGGACTGCAGTGGTGGCCACAAAATAGCCTTGCTGCCGTTTCTCCCTAATCTCTGTGCAATACTCCTACACCAAGTTTGGCTACTTTTTTTGGTGCAGAAATCAGGATTTAGTTTTATATATATTAGAACCCAGGGTTCCCAGAGCCTGCACTTAGTGAAAAAACTGGAATAAGAGACTTTATAAATGTGCGTGGGTTTGGGTTTAGCTGCTTTTTTGGTGGGAATGAATACTCTGAGCCAAGGGATTGCTACTGAGAATGCTATATCCTATCCTTCTTAATGTCTCACCCTTGGGCTAAATAATTTCTTCAGTATAGGCTTGATCCAATGAAGCCTATGTAAATAAGCATTCTCATTGACTTCAATGGGCTTTGAAGCTGACTACCAGTGTCAATGTTGGGTGGTAAAACAACTGGACCCCCGACCCCCACACCAAACAAAACCCAACTGTATTTAGATAAATGTAGAAGTTATTTTTCCCTCCAGATTTCTAGGTCTAAATGTCTGAAATGTAATAAAATAGAACAACAACAAAAAAAGCTGCATATTCAACGTAGAGATCCATTATGCTTTATTTACATGCGGCACCATCTCTTTTACAAACTAGATTACAATTTAAAAAGGAATACACAAGGCAATATCTACTAACACCAAGTGGAGTAAACACTGCATCTCTAATTCATTGGGAAAGGGGAAGATTTTAAAATTAAACGTGTTTCCAATCTTTGTGTAGTAAGGTAGTATATTCATCCAGGGCAGAATCTAATTTACAAAATCCTCAGTTAGAATGCAACATGAAAGTGCAAGAAAGCCCAAATTAAAAGTATATACTGTTCAATTCTTCAGTTTGTAAAGACAGCCATGCATAAAGGCTGTGGATTTAATATTTTTCCAATGTATATGGCTTGGCATGGTGAAACAAAAACAGATAAAACAGTTTTACAGATACTGTATACATATTATTTTCCAATCATGCAACTTTTTTTTTTAAAAAGTTTAACATGTGAAGCCAAAACATACAATCGTTTCCCCCCTCATATTAACTAAATACATCTGGTCCTCCTGCACATGTGCTGGCATTTCCAGTGTACTTTGTGTACTAAAACAATTATAGGAGACTGATTGCCAAGCAATGACATCATTTTAGACCAATATATGTCCTAACATGTAGCTCTGTAAAGCAGTAGTACGAATATTCCTGGAGTTAGGTAGTGACCTATTAACCAGCTATTCATATGAGAAGATATTTCACAAAGAAAATTAAATAAAAGCAGACTTGTCTAAACTGCATAAGCATTACCCTTTTTAGAATGTTTTAAAAAACAAAATTTAAACAATAACCTGTGCATGTGTTCTGAGACTTTATCTGCTGGGCATGATTTTGTGTGTGTGTGGGATGCTGATACTCAAAAATATTCCTGGAACAAAGGCCAAAGTTTCAAAAATGGGATTCCTGAATCCATACTTTGGTACCTAAATACATGATCTGATTTGCAAAGGTGCTCAGTCCCCATGGCTGCCACTGGATTCTCTAAGAGATATGACTATTCTGCACCTCTGAAAATCAGGGAACTTTTTATGTGCCTAAATATACATTTAGGCCTGGGATTTTCCAAGGGGTCTCAATGAGTGAGGCACCCTACTCCCACTGAAAAGCAATGAAAGCAAAGCACTTAACTCTCTTATGCCCCTTGAAAATTCCAGCCTGAGGTGCTTAAGTTCACATATTTAAGTTTGAAAATGTTGGCCACCAAAATTAGAGATAGAAAAAAAACAACAGGTTTTTCTAGTCCATCCTTCCCCTGGTAGTGTAGGTTTTTCCCCCAGCAGTAGGGGCCCAAAACTGCACTGTGGAAGCCAATGCGAGTTTTGTCATTAACTTCAGTGGGAGCAGGATTAGGCCCCTTATTTGCTTGCGCTTTGATTTTGATTTGTTTTGAAGGTTCTATAACTTCTCTGCCATTGATTGGATGTCTCTGAACCTACTGGTTTTTCTTCATTTTCTAAAAAAAGTGAACCATATTTTGTAAATCTGACATAACTCCACTGATCTCATGGGAGTCATGCTGCATTAGCACTGCAGTAAAAAAGTTTGGCCCAGTATGTTCAAACAAGCAGTCTTTCCCTTCCATCAGACATACTAGTTCCGTACCAAGAAAAAATAAAATTACTCATCTTTGTCACCGTAGTATTAACATCAAAACAGAACTTTGTTGGTATTAACAAATGACTCTAACAACACGATCCTGCAATCCTTATACAGGCAAGCCCATTTAATGGGAGATTTCATCTGAGTAAAGACTGCAGCATTGCACTTTATCTCCTTGTGTGCAGCTGTGAACGACTGGGCAAATCCTGGTCACTGGCATAAATCCTGTCCTCCAAAACTGGTACAAGCAGTTTCTGCCTGCAGTGGAAGAAGAGGTGGAGTTCTGCGGCAGTGTGGGGCTGCAGGAGTTGAATATCTGAAGACGTGGAGCTCACCTCCAGTATGTACTGCCCAGAAGGGATTTGGGGATGGAGCAGGGTCTGTGGATCTACTGCTCTGTGGATCTGGTGGCCATTCCCCGCTGCAGAGGGGGGACACAGGCAAGGCAGTGCTAAGGCTATTCCTGTTCTGATGCTGGAGTACCAGTTATGGAGTGGCCTGGAGACGAGGATTCCTTGTTCCTGCTCCCAAGAAGATCCCTAGAGCACAGCCCGGGTGCTTGGGTTGTGCATTAGGGAGACAGAGTGCTGTAAATCTGTAGTAACTCACTACCATCAGTTATTCCAGATTTACATCATCATAACTTGAGAGCAGAATTTGGCCCAATATGTTTTGTTACTCTACTCTATAAAGTGGGCCAAATTTTCTGTTGGCACTATGCCACTTAAGTTACACCAGCAGACAGGTCGGTCCAATATTTCTCCAAGAAATCCAAATAAAAAAGGTGCAGTCAGTAGCTATATATGGTAGGTAGAGATAATCCTCTACTACCTATGTATTTGTAACCTGCCTTAAATTAGACCGTGTGAAAGGGAGAATCTGCTGCTTGCTCTATGACTGCACCACGATATACTCCATCCTCCAGTGGACAATAGATAGTTCAACAAAATGTCACACCAGAAATAACCACAAAGCCTGCTTTGTACCAGAGTCCTTGTGCACAGCCCTCCTATTAATCAGAGAGTGAGACTCTAAGATTAAAAAGTGTCAATCAGCAAGCACAATACCACAGAAGACAAAGAAAGAAAAACACCCTCAGTTTAATTCACATTTAATGATGTACCAAAAACCTGACAGATACTGTTATACACACCAAGTACAGCGAAGGCTGGCAATAAAGCTCTTTACTAACTTTGGTAAAAGGTGCCTGCATCTGGACTCTTGTAAGTGAACTGACCCCTAAAACAGATGACTGCTGTACACCATTGTCGTACTGGGTAGCTGATTACCCGAAATATCACCTCAAATGGGGAGATCAGTAATGTGAATCATCAACTAATTCTGATGATAAAGAAAAAAACAATAAACTAGTCCCTGCCATTGATAAATAGACCACCTTAATTTAAAAAAATGTTGTTTCATTTAATGAAAATGATAAACTCTTAGCTGCTTGATATGCTACGGGTCTACTATAATCACAACTGCACAGAGTTTACATATTCAGTAAAGGGCAGGATGAAATCAACAGGTTCATCTATAAAATAGAACAGCACAAGCATGAGAAGGTTACAATACAAAACAAAATTTCCATCACACTAGGAGCTGTTATTTCACCAATATTACTTCAGGGAACTGGAAACAAAGGAGCAAGATGGGGCCCACAAATGTGTGTGTGTGTGAGTTTGTGTGTGTGTATGCGTGCATGTGCGGTGGTGGCGAAAGGGAGTCACTCCACATTGCATGGTACATGTGTCAGTGGGAATTCATGCACTGAAACTTTGGGTTAAAATGCTAGTTTGTTTTCCTAACATCCATGCATAATGATCCATTTCTGTACATAATAAAATATATTTATATATTTATATGCATAATGCTTTTATGCAAAGAAAAAAAAAGTCTTCATATATCACTTTGGAGAAGTATGTATACACTGTCCTATTCAGAGCGTCTTCATACCAAGTTCTTATGTACCATTGGTGTTTCCTCCTCTTTCTCCCCCCTCCCCCCCAAAAAAATAGTAATAAAAAGTAATCAAGCTTTCCAGATTATAGAGAGAATCTATACAGCAGCACCATACCTTTTATTCATTATTATTCATTCATTGTTATCCATTGTACAAAAGAAACCCATATAAGCAAAACATAGAAAAACTGCCTTGTCTTTCAGTGTCATTTATCCAATTACAATCTAAGCTTATATGAAAAGCTGCTTATATAGCATTACTTTCTTGCCTTTCCCTCTACAGCTTCTTCTTTCAGATTGGATTATGCATAGTGAGAAGGAAAAAATCATCAAGGATATGTATGTAAGAAAAATCACTGATGTAATAACTCACCCTGCAATCATCTGCATTTGAACTCCGGATGACTCTACTCTAAGTCACTGCTGATGCATATACTGTAAGTTATCTTTTCTGCAATGTCATATATTTTACTTCCCTTTCCTTTTCAAACCATATCCTTACAAGTGGTTACATTCAACTTGTGTTGGGTGGACCGCTTATCTTATTACTTGTTTTAAGATCAACCAGTTTCCAAACTGCTGAGGCAGACTAATTCTATTCACTGCAACCATTAGGGCAGCTCTGCTAACAAAATGCAATAGATGTAATCGATCAAATCAAATCAGGTGCTGAATCAGTAAACACTATGAAATGGCACCCTCACTCAATCCTTACGAACACTGGACAGGACTGGCAACTAGCAACCTTGGTAGTTTCTCTTGTTATGTAATCAACTCTGGTTTGATTTGTATGAAAAACAAGGTATGTACCATTAAACTGAAGAAAAGATTTGAAAAAGAAAAGTCAAAAAACAAACAAAACCCACAAGCCACCTCTCTCTGGACTTCGGTCAGTTGCTTGGTGTAAGGAACGCTACATACTCAGGTTGTGCTGATGTCTGAAGCTATGTGGGGTAATGGTAATTAGTACAGCCTTTCATTGTGCACTGTATTTCAGATGCACCAGGAGAGAAAGAGAAAATGGTTAAAACATCTTTGAAAAACAAACAAACTGAAGGTTAGGGGGTGAGATGGGGAAACCCCCCAAAATAGAAGCCAAATTAAAATAAACCATAAACCATCAATATATTGAAACACCACATACTCATTGACAAATAAAATACGGTAAAGGCTACACAGTGTGTTCTCAACAGGATGGTGCTGAACATTGTCTCCACAGTAGGTGCCTGACCATCCCATCAAAGGAAGATTTTGCATACGTTAGAAGAGTTCAATTCCGAAAAAGGAGGCTCTTCGCTTGGGTAAGGGGCCCATTAACAGTCTCTGCTTCATTAGGAAAATAATGCAGGGTTCACAAAGATCATAAGCTGTAAACTGTATCACTGTCCACTTGCTGACAGCAGATTTGGCAAAGGGTTCTCTCTTTAGGTCTCGTGTCAGTTTAAGGGCCTGGAGAGGAAGAAGGAACAAAAGAAAAGAAAACGAGATTATTAGGTGTAAAAAATAACCCACCTGAAATCAACAGACAACATAACCCTCTGGAACCAGCAAGATTAGCACTCTCCTGCTGGAAACATGGTGCACTGTATAACAACCCTGAGCATCAGGCTAGTGTTGGCTTCTGGCATGGAAAGATTAATATGCAATTGTTTACAGGTTTAGTGACGCCCAAAAACTAAACAAGCCCCCCTAATTAAAGAACACCATGGATCAGGTCTGAATGACAGAAACCTAATCAGGAGACAAGGTGGGTGAGGTAACTTTTACCAGCAGAATTTGGCCCAATAAAAGAGATTACCTCACCCACTAGGTCTCTCTCTACCATCCTGGGACCAACATGGCTACAACAACACTGCAGGCAACCTAATACAGCTGCTACAAATTCAATGTATTTCCAGATGGTTGGTGGAAGGATCCACCAGAGCCTACCCATTCCTCTCTACTATCCCTTGTGGGCCGTCTCAACAACACCAGAGGGCTGAACACAACTTCTGTCTGAGTCAGACAGTAAATACCACTACAGGCATCAGCTAAAGCAGAGGTTCTCAAACTGTTGTCCGCAAGCTCCATTCAGGTGATCTGTGGATAGTTCCCTCTAAGGTGCACGCCTAGGCGGCCGCACACAAGAGAATGAAGGGCCACCCACCTAATTAGTGGAGCCGGGCAGGCATGGCTCCACTAATTAGGTGCCTGGATCCTGGAGAAAACGCACATGTAAGGTGAAGTGGTGGCCTTGGGGAAAATAGGAGGTAGGTGGGAGGGAGCAGTGGGTTGAGAAGAGGGGGTGGGGGGAATTTGGGACGTGCAAGGCTGCGGTGGCCAGAGAAAAAGGCGACTTTCCCCAGCTCCAGGGCTGCAGCTGCCAGGGAGAGATGTCCCTCCTTCCCAGCCTCAGCTCTGTGGCTGCTGTGGAGGGGGAGAGATCTCCCTCCTTCCCAAATCCAGCTCAGGGGCTGCTGCGGTGAGGGAGAGAGGGAGAGACCCCCTCCTTCCCAGTCTCTGCTCTGTGGGTGCTGTGGTGGGGGAGAGACACCTCTCCTTCCCAGCCCCAGCTCGGAGGTTGCCACGTCGGGGGAGAGAGGGCACATCCATCGCATTAGAAAAGGAAGACTCCTCATATTAAAATATGAGTTGTGTGCTTTTATTTGTAGAACCAAAAAATGTTATTATTAAGTTTTTGTAAACATAGCTAACTATAAAGCTTTGGCTGGAAGTGCTAACGGTAAAAACAACATTTGGAAAGATCATTAAGTGGTCCGCCGAGACCCTCAGCAATTTTCAAGTGGTCCGTGGAAAAAAAAAGTTTGAGAACCACTGAGCTAGAGAATGCTGCCAAAGATAAACACGAGTTGCTCCCTTCCTCCCTGGGATTGAAGGTGCTGCTTTATCTGTACTTCTGGCCTCTGCTGCTGCAAGGAGCTATGAACTAAAAGCTCAAGCCCTGAACTCTGACCTCCCACATGGCACAACGTGCCACCACTAGACCAACAGGTAAGGCCCCTACAAATTCAGCGTTAATCAAAAACATTAAGGGCCACATCCTCAGCTACAGCTGAGGAGCACACAGAGCAAGTTGGGGTTTGCAAGGTAGCATAATGCTCACCTCTATGTTCCCCCAGTGCTGGAGCTGCTGTACTGTATATGCTGGGCTAATCCCCAAGCATAAATGACACTGATGGATCTTAAATTAGTTACTGGAAAAGACGTATATGTCATTGTGAAGAGCTCAATGAAAACCCCTACTCACAGTGCAGCTATGGTCAAAAAAAGGAAACAAAAAGTTGGGATATATAAGAATGAGATAGAAAATCATACAGAAAATGGTTCTAATGCCATTATATTAATGAATCGTATGCCATCACCTACTGTACTGTGTTCAGTTATGGTCACCTGATCTGCAGAGTAATCATGTCTGTGAGAACAAGAAAAGCTAAAATAACTAAAAAGCTAGAAAAGATGGGAGAGGAGAGTTAACATGGAAATGAGAGACTAATAAGTATGGATAAGAAAGCTATCAAAACGTCGTAAATAAGTTTGTGTAACAAAGGGAGGTTGAAGCTGTATTGTCAGGTGCTGAAGATGACTCTGATGAGATCGTCCTCATCAGCTTCCCACCTACAAGTAACTGATCACTACTCACTGAGTGTTTTGCCTTAACAAATATTGGTTAGACCCATCTGCTGAGTAAGTGAACCTTAATCCAACAATTCAGAGAAAGGAGATAAAAATAATTAGAAATATGGGGAAAATTCTATACAGATGGAGGCTGAAAAGACACTATTTCGTTTAGGGAATATGAAGGGATATGCTAGAAGCATATAAAATTATGACTGGTACAGACAAAGGGGACAATTTTCAAAGCCACTTAGGGCCAGGTTTGTAAAGGTATTTAGGCACATAACAATGCAGTGGGATTTTCGAAAGCACCAAGGTGCTTATATGCATTGCTAGGGGCCTAAATACTTTAAAAAATCTGGCTGTAGGTGACTTTTGAAAAGGGGGGTTAGGCTCCTAGTTCACATAGATGCTTCTGAAAATGTACCCAACACAAATTATTTAGTGTTTTGTGTAATAAAAGAACAATGGGGCATTTAATGAAATTGAAAGGCAACAAAATGCAAACTGATAAAAGGAAATGTTTTCCCCCTCTGAAACATCTCGTCTTGGTCACTATCAGGCAGGAGAATGGACTAGATGGACCATGGATCTGATCTTGTCTGATCTAGTCTGGCTATGTTCCTTATTTCCAGGGTGAGTAAAAACATAAAGGAGATCTACCAGTGAACGAGAATGTTGTCATCCAGTGACTGTTGCTGGCTGCTAGAATATTAAGTCTCCACCCTCTAAGTGGCCAGACACTGATCCTATAATAACATTTCACTAAAATGACCTATTCCTATACTACCAAATGACTGACAGAAATTTAATTCTGCCTCTTGGTTACTGGAGCAAGAGAACGACAGCTGCTCCCTGTACCATTATAGGAGAACTTCATTCTGAATGCCTTGGAAAGCAGATGAATTATTGTTTCACTCAATCAAAATTTGGCTTTATCCTTAATAATGTATTTTTAAGGTAGACTATATTTGATGAATAAGGGGATTTCTGCATGGATAGACATATTGATTTTTTCATTTCTAAAGAGTAAATTAATGTCTGCCATTCAGTAATTTGGCTGGCTAGCAGGGATTCCATTTAGTAAATGTGCGATGATGCCATAACAAAAGGTCATTTGATGAAAGTGATCCAGGTCTAGTACCTCACAATATAATCTGGGCAGTGGTTTATATAGCATAAGAAGCACACACCCGTTTCGGTCTCATCGCTCACACTTTTCATTCATTCCTTGGTATTGGTGGTGTTGGAAGCCATAGCCTTCTGTAAATGCTAATTCATTACAGGAAAAAGACTCACTCCTCAGCATCAAGTTCCCTATTTAGCAGAGCATTTAAGCATATGTAAAAAGTCCCACTGACTTCAAAAGGGACTATTCACATACTTGAAAAGTTAAGCATGTACTTAAGCATCCTACTGGATCAAGTCTTGAGTAAATCACTCAGCATTTACATGAAAAAATATTTCAAAATTGTATTGAGAAAGAGTAGGAACAAAAGAGAAAATACGAACTATAGACAATCACATATCTAATTTTTTTAATTTGCACCATCAAATACTCTTTGGAGACTACTAACAATATCCTGGACAATATAAAGAATAGCTAGAATGAGACTTAGCAAAGATACAGTGTTAAATAAGAGAAATATGCAGCTAAGGTAGCATCTGTCTGGATTGTCACTAACAAAAAGAAAGAAGTAGGTTAAATTCATAACCTTTAGATTTTAACATTGTCCCATTACAGTTTATCATATACATAGACTTGTCTATGATAAACTTTGTTAGCTTTGAGTTAAGATGGCTAGACTGCAATATCCCATCACTAAAACGCAGGGAAATAGGCAGTTACATCATTCAACACTCCATCCACCCCTCTGCTGATCAGTTCTCCTAATCATCTGTAACTACCAATAGGCTTTCTTTCCTTTTCACCCCGCCCTCCCCCCCCCCGCATCACTGGGAAGTCCTAGCCCTCTTCTCAACAGGTGTTCCAGTCTGATTCCAGTCAGTCAGTCAGGGTGGGACCCCATCTGGAGGACCACAGAAGTTTGCTACAGAGATACAGACTCTGAAGACAAGTTGGTCAATCTTCAATTGAGGCACCAGTAGCTGTCCCGTCCACACCATTTCCCAGTCCTTATTACTAATGGAGACAGGGAAAGAGGAATAATTAAAGCTGAAGTGTGAACAGATGTAACCAATGCAAAAAAAGTCTAATGGAGATAGGGCAGGTGTAGAGGGAGCTGAAGAGAAGGTCAGAAATTGGCTGGGTTTTGTGGCAGGCATGGGGAATCCATGTAGGCGGGTGAGCAGTGGGTCTGAGTAGCAGAAATCTTAGCTGACTCCCTGAACTCCTGCCCATCTGTCCCCAGCCCAGTCAATTCTCTGATTTCTACGGGTAAGTGGGTTCCCTAGTTCCATGGGTTTGGCAGAATTTCCAATAGGGAGCATATCTGAATGTTTCCTATGCAAACAGAAAATTCAATGATCCTTTGAAGAGTTTCTGTACCAAATTTGGAGACTAAATTGAACTGGTAAAGTGTGACACCGAGGGATTTCAGTCTCACTGTTAGTGTTAACCTCAGTGCACCCTTGACTACGGAGTTAATACCAACAACTCTGTAACACGCACACACACTTGTACTAAATTCAGAGCCAGTGTAAGCAGATGTAGCAGCTTTGCTAATGATAGCTCTGATTTTGGCCCACTGCACACAGAAGTCCACAGTAAAGAAGAGGGCCACTGGACTTTTTCCACAGTGGTGTGTAACCTGTACCAAACGGGAATGTGTATGTGTGCATGTGCATGCAAGCAATATTTTAAAAATAGTGGCCATTTTTTAAAAAATCACCGACTATAAATTCATTTTGACTATAGACAGCTCAAGGCTATTTTCTGATCTATAATACGCAATTAACATTTTGAATCCTAGATGATGGCTCTATTAATTCCACTAGGTAAAGGTACAAGGTAAATCAATCAATCAATCAATCAAATGCTTCAGTATTTTCAATTTATTTAACTTGTGTGGCAATGCACAGTCCTTTCATTCTGCCCCCTCCTCCACCTGTTTTATTCACTTCAGCTTGCTCCTCACAGGTTATGAACTCTTTGTACTCTTTATGACCTGGTTGTTTGAGATGGGATTTCCCTCTATGCAATAACATTTAATTTACCACTATATAACATCATTCCACCACTATTAAGATGGAATTAAGTCCCTCAAGCCCTGATCTCAACTCAGGCACCAAGAGGGAAACTCTAAAGCATTATCTAATGCAGACTGCTTTCCCTCTTTGGTTCCCACTGGTATTCATTATGCTGCACTGGAAACTTCTTCAGAACAGAAAGGTGACGCACTGATGTTCCCCAAGTGCAAGGCACAGCAAACGTGCTCCTGCTGAAACTGGATGTGAGTTTATCAATAGGATAACCATAACAATCAGTAATACAATCTTTGTAAAAGAAGAGTTCTAAGGGCCTTGAAATAATTACGATCTTGGAATTAGACTACCTGGAACTGGAACAGACTAACATTTCCTATGCCAGGGAACCTAGAAACAACTTTCTAATTAATGTATGTGGTTAACTAAGGTGCCTTTATTGTGAAAATGTCACATCTCATAGGTTTCCATTACAGACAGTATCTATTTCTAGCTGGGGGTTGAACATTACTATAAATTCTTGTTAAGTAATCTGCTCAGAGAACAAGGTGGTGGGAAACACTGAAACAACCCCCTCTTCTTCAGTGGCGTATGTCCATGAATTCTGATGCATTTACATACTGTTCTGGTGATCACTGTCATTTGTGTAGCTCAGGGATAGGCAACCTATGGCATCCGTGCCGACAGCGGCACGCAAGCTGATTTTCAGTGGCACTCACACACTGCCCGGGTCCTGACCGGCAGTCCAGGGTGGCTCTGCATTTTAATTTAATTTTAAATGAAGTTTCTTAAACATTTTTAAAACCTTATTTACTTTATAATATATAATTAAACTATTGTTGTATGCAGACTTATAGAAAGCTCTTCTAAAAACATTAAAATGTATGACTTGCACGCGAAACCTTAAATCAGAGTGAATAAATGAAGACTCAGCCCCCAACTTCTGAAAGGTTGCCGACCCCTGGTGTAGCTAGATACAAAATAAAGGAGCTTGTCTCACTGCTGCATGGAAAGGCAACAGAATCACTGACATTTTGCAAAACTCGGTTATTAAACATGATAGCACAGGAAGCTTATTTTACTAATCTTTGATTTCAAATCTCTTTGTGGTGGACAAACGTGCACAGGGGAACAGCTTGCTTGAACGGCTGCAGGCTGAATTTTAAAGGAGTTGGGGAAAAGGGAGCAAGCAGTAAACCACAAAACCTGTTGCTCAAAGTTTGCACCATCTTCATTTAAGTTACAGATAATTCTTTCCTCTGCAAAACAAAAATAATTGGACTGTTCTTAAAATGAAAAATATTTGAGCATATTTGTTATTTTTCTCACTGGTGATATATTTTCACTGTCTACTCTTTTGGAAAGATGTTAGATTCAAAGAAAGCTGTAAAATTTTATTCTGAATTATTCCAGAGATACTTTTCTGTGTGTTTCAGATTAACATTCTGTCCTTAATAGTCACTGTTCCAATGACAAATAATACCAACTAGTTATTTTGAAGTTACTATGGAAGACAACTTTTGTGGCTGTGGCTTCTATGATGACATAGGGTTGCTACATGACAGTCTGCCTGACAGAATAAAAATCAGGAATCCTGATGTCATGACATGATGTGTCATAATGCCATTGCACTGACATATCACACTGCATCAAAATGACACTGTGTTGTAACATTTTGATTTGGCAATGCTTTATAGTATCTGAAAGTTATACTGGGATCTGTTAACATTCTGCAAGGGACGACTCCTTCAAAATTGGGACAATCCCAGAAAGAAAAATAGGTGGCAATTTTAAAGATCTCCTTCAGAGGGCCTGATACTTCAGGCATACTCCTACCCAAGTGAGTTTTCTTCCCCTGAAACTTTACTCATAACAGTTTTGCTTCTTTCCAGTTTGGAGAGCAAGAAAAACAGTGTAGGAATTTAAGGAGACAGTGTTAAGTGGAACATAGGACTACGGGAGCTGGGAAGGTCCTATGTTGGTATTTACAGATGCATGGGGAATATGAAAGCGTAACCCTATCTTCTGCTGCTATTCCAAAGCAATACCATTGTAGAACATACCATCAAAGCATCAATTAAAGTTCTGATTAATATTTTAGAAATGTATTTCACTGAATGTAAGATGTTGCACAGAAATAAGTTTATTTCAGGAGGTCACTTTCAAACTAAAAAACAAAAGAAAACATCTAAGTCACTACTTTATCTGGTCTCACCACAGGGGGCTAGGATTTGGTAACTCCATTTCTGAAGCTGTGCTCAGCCGTGCATGCAGGGATTTGTTTGTTTTTTTACTTTATGTTGACCCAAACTATGTATATGATCATCTTGAGGGATCTTTCTGAAATTAAAGACTTGCCCAGAGCTATAGTAAATACACATTATTCTGGCACATCACACCAAAGAAATTCTACTTTTTTTCTCTTTATGGAAGAAGATACTGCTTGTCATTCCTGTAATAATAATTCTTATTCTTGCACAGCAGAAACTCACTGCACTGAAAAAATAATTAAATATTGGACTTCATGGTGTATGAAGACCCTTCTTTTCATGTCCCTCATAGACAATAGGGCTTTGTATATATAACCTGTTGTAGATAAATAAATAATCATGAAGAAATTATGGCCTGTTGTATGTATTTCATAATTTAATTTTAGTTAGGTAATAAATAATACTTTGCACCTTTACAGCACCTTATAAGGATTTTAAAGTGCTTTTAATTAACTAGATTTCACAATACCCTTTGAAGTAGATAAAGATCAGCATACCCATTTGATAGATGAGGAAACTGAGACAGAGATAAGGCAAGTGGACTTGTCCATGGTCACACAGTTAGTGAGTGGCAGAGTTGGGAAAAGAAACAAGCAATTATGGAAGCAAAATGTTGGTTCTGATTTCCGTAATATTTTTGGACCTGATACTGAACTACTCAATTCAGTGGGAGTTTTGCAATTCATCTGAATAGGAGCAGAATCAAGTACTTTAAAGATAATTCTGGATCATATCTACACCTCTACCCCGACATAACACTGTCCTCGGGAGCCAAAAAATCTTACCACATTATAGATGAAACTGCATTATATCGAACTTGCTTTGATCCTATGGAGTGCATAGCCTACCCCCCGGAGCACTGCTTTACTGCGTTATATCCAAATTCGTGTTATATCGGGTCACGTTATATCGGGGTAGAGGTGTACTATGAAGTTATCACTGCATTGTGGCCAGTACAAAAACTTTGTAAATAGATACATCAATATGCAGTTCTGTTTGCATTCCAGCAGAAGTACTGTAATATATTTAAGTGTTTCGTAGAGATATACGCCGGTATTTAATCTTCTGTACTGGCCTGTTCAAAAAGGTTTAAGTACAAGACATTATGTCTCTACAATTTCCGAAAAGCCTCTGATCTTACAATTCGACGGGCAGAACTATGCCTTTCCCCCACAGAGCTATATGGGGGAGAGCAGTGGTATCAACCGTGGGTGAAATCCAGTGAGAGTTTTGCCATTGACTTGGGTCAGGATTTCAAATTGCATGTTCAGCACTACTGGCATTCTGCAGTTGCAGGGCAGGATGCTGCTGACCAAACATACAGGTTAATTAGCTGGAGGAAGAGGATTTAGATATGCCTGCACAATAGTGAAATCATGCCCTGTATGAGACATTGTGTGCTAGCTGGCATGGTAGATAATTCCTATGTTCTCTGGAACATGAGAGAGAGATCAGGTCTTGCTACATGTGTTAATGGGAAGAGGAAGTGGTACCCCTAGTGCCTCTATGAAGTAGAGGGAAGGATTTTAATGCCACTTTTGCAGTGAGAGAGGGTAAAAATATCCTGCTGACTGACAGCAGAACTAGACAGTGAATTCTGGATTATATTGCAATAGAAACATGAAATCTACTCCTCATTACTCCACATGTATTTACCGATAATGTGATTTTCCTCTGTCAGATTAGGGTAGTGAGCATCTCTTTAAAATGATCCTTCCCGCCATACAAATTTCCCATTTTCTGCTGAAGTTAATTGAAAATGACAGGTCAATAAGCCAAGCAAAAATCACTAAAAGGAAGGCACACCCTATAGATATGGTAGAGGAATGGAACGATCCCATCTATCACAAGGTCCATAGGTGCAGAAACTCAAAAGGAAATGCGACAGAGAGAAGGTTCTCCCACTACATCAAATTTCTCTAGCTCTTCTTGAAATCAATGACTTTTCTGTGAAAATCAGGAATAGAAGAATTTTGAAACAAAGCAAGATAAGAAAAAAGACAGGAGAAAACATTAACCTAGAATGAAAATGTGCATAAACACGCACTGTTCTTCTAGAATGATCTGGAAAAGCATCTTTCTTGAAACTGATCTCACACCTTCAGGGCTACGCCATGACCTCTGTGAAATGAGTTTAGTGCTCTCAGTCCAATTACTACTCAACAGATGTCCACCCCACACACCCCTCAACAACTGCCACCCTAGCTGGCCATCTCTGTAGAAAGACCAAGGATTAAATGCTCCTGGAGACTGAGGGCACAATTAATAGGCTTTCTCATGGCATTCACTATTGTAGTATCTGTGTGAGGAAGCTTGAACTGCTGCCGTCTGTGCTGTACCTATCTGTGAACATAATGAACAGCAGCCTCCAGAACTGTCAATTCATCACCTTAACCAAGCACAGAATTCACATGAAAAAGTGTTTTTTTTTTAAAAAACAGACCACTCTTGGCCTTAACTCAGTTGGAAGACACTGTTTCTAAAATGACCTCTATGTGCTTGACTCTTTAAAAAAAATTGTGGTTTTTAAAAGATTATTTAAAAAAAGGCACAATGTTCTTTAAAAAGAAATCAACCTGTAACTATCACAGTTATTACGCAGTAGGACATTTCAGAACAAATGCTAACCTGCAGTTCTAAACAATCACTACAGCTCATTCACAGGAAAAAGAAAATTTGCAAAGACTCATTCAGTAATGAAATCCTAACGCTGTTGATACAAAGAGGAAAGCATTGGGGAGACCAACTGATGCAGGCTGTTCTAAAAATATCAGTTTATGCTGTCATTTTGCGAGAGTATGCCATCCTGTAATTCTGGCATCTGCAGGGATGGCAAGTTTCTGCTAATTACTGCTCTTGAATCACATGACAAAAATATACTGTACTAAAAAATAAAATACAATCAATAAAAATAAAACAAATCCAGAAAACCCTCCCACACCAGGCATGCTGCACAACATTAGAACATTTCTGGTTTTGCAGCTGTTTTTTCACAACTCTATTCTATGGAGGGGATGTTAATTTTTATAGATTATTTTTCTTAGTTAATAAAAAACAACAAAAAGTAAAATCCAGCCCAACTCCAGATAAACCAACCAACCAATTGCAGAAGTAGTGAACAATTCAGTGATTATATTTTGGGGCCTGTCACAGGTGACTGGCCCCTTTATGAGCAAGCAGGGTCCAATGCAGCTGGACTGATTACTTACTGCCCAATTAGGCTGAAGGGAAGGCACCTGGGTCTTTCAAAGGGGGAGACAGTTGCAGGTGGCTGTTGGCAGAGGCGTGCAGACACTGCAGGGAGTACAAAGGCTCCTGCAGGGCCATGAGTCAGCAAGGGGAAGACACTAGCAGGGAAGGTCTGTGGAGAAGGCCAAACTCCAGGCAAGAGGTGCTATAAGAGCAGGAAGCCAGACTGGCAGGAACTGGAACAGAAGAGTGTTGGAACTCTGAAGGGAAGACAGATCCTCAGGGAAGAAGGGCTGTGCCCAGTTTGGGAATGAGGTGAAGAAATGAATTTTAAAGAGAGGACAGACATTTAGGAGTGAGGGACTAAGTCCAAATGAAACTGGAATGAAGACTTCATACTCTTTGAAAGACTTTGTACAGGTCTTAATACAGGGGGGAGGGATAGCTCAGTGGTTTGAGCATTGGCCTGCTAAACCCAGCATTGCAAGCTCTAAACCTTGAGGGGGCCACTTAAGGATCTGGGGCAAAAATCAGTATTTGGTCCTACTAGTGAAGGCAGGGGGCTGGACTCAATGACTTTTAAGGTCCCTTCCAGTTCTAGGAGATGGGTATATCTCCAATTATTATTATTATAAACTGAATCTCAGAAGGGAAATGTTTTGAATATCTGGACAGTGTGGACTTTGTAAGGAACCCATGACTAAAGGGGAAACTGAGGCAGGTATCAGCAGAGCTATGTTTGGCCAGGAGGGGGCACTTACAGGACAAGCAGATTCTTTCACATGGTCAGAGTCTGATATCCTTACTCACACTAAGTAGCATCTTCCTCCGTAAATCAGCCCAGTGACTGGTGGAGGTAAGTGCTATTCGGTATGAATAAGGGTAGCAGAATCTGGTTCTTGTATTTAGAAGTAACCATGTTTGCTTTCTAAGCGCATTCAGGGACAAATCCCACACTGTCTCTGTGGATGCAGAGAGTGCCCCCCCAATGCAATAGAACTGATACCTTTCTGTTGCATCAGGCTGAAAAGAATGGGGGAGGAGACCCTCCCCCCCGGCAAGTGCCTGAGGGTGGATCCTTCCCGTACGACCCTCAAAACACTGGGCCTGTATGTCCCTGGCCATTCCTGAAAGCGGTTTAAGCTGCAGCAGCTTCAGAGCCAGGGGTGCCACCCTTGCCAGGACCCTCCCCACAAAAGATCCAGGGACAACAAAAAGCGCCCTGGCCTCCAACCCCCATCTACATCCCAGGCGGGCTCTACCCACAGTATATCTGTCTTACATGTACTAGTGGATAAAGTTGATGGTTTCACAAACATTAGTGAAAACACTCTCCTTCTTCTGGTCTGCCAAGCTGCTAAACAATCCTCATTCAAATACCTCCTCAAGACTCAATTCTGCTAAAATGTCCACAAGTGAGCCAACAATTTATTATCATATCAGCTAATATTAAAAAACCCAACCTGATGACTGAATCAGCATGGGAGAAAGACTAATCTTGGTAACTGTCTAATCTTGTTGCTATAACCCACACAGCACCCCATACCACCTATTGGTTGCAATCCCCACTTGTTGTATCATGTCAGCTATTGACCCGTAAGCTCCTCAAGGCAGGGATTATGTCTTCTGTAAATGGTGTGAGGTGCCTACCACATCGCTTGGCATTGTAAAATGATAAATAATGATAATCAATACCAGGGTATTGTTGATTCAAACTCAGACCTGAATATAACTTAGATCAGAAAGTAAGTGAACTGTAGACAGCATTTTTTCAACCCCGTAAAATTGCCTTCTAATCTGGCCAAAATCTAGGAAAGGCCCAGTCCCAACAAGGGAAAGAGATGTACAAATATCCATCAAGTTCATTCAGCATTCTGTTGGAGTCCTTGTGCCACTTCTCTGAGTAATACCTGCCATCCAAGGGCCTCTCTGAAATCCCTTAGTCCTCTGATGGCTTTAGATTTTGAAAGCAATCTCTATCCTATCTCCATCTATAAAAACCTAGAGAACTACTACCTGCTGACCCTATACTTAAGGTACAAACTTATTTGAGGGTGCCTTCTTTCTGGCCAGCATGGTAATCCCCATGATGGCGTTTACTTCAGAAAAGGGAACACCTATGGCCCTGGGACTGTCGGACTCCTTGGGCAATAAGTGCTCAACCTCTGCTTTCTTAATTTCAACTGCAGCAGCAGCAAACTTATTTTCTGCAAAGACAAGAACATCATCTCTGTGGAACATTCTCTGGGCAAACCTCTCCAATTCAAAGGGTGAAATTTATCCAAGTGTAGAGGCTTTATGCACTGCTTAAGCTTTGAACATGAGTTTAGTGGGCCTTAAGTGATCCACTGAGCCTTGTGTGGGCAGAGGGGTGAATTTCACCCAGAGAGTCTTACCTGGTGAATACAAATTAGCAAATAGCCCCAAAATATATCATTTGCTATATTGTAGAGGTAATTGTTGTTTTCAATGATGTAACATTATGTGTTACCCTTTGTAATTTCGGTAATCTACAACTATAGTTAGCTGACCTTGCCAGGACTCTATGACCTAGGATTGCATCATTTTAAATGATGCATGAAGGAAGAATGAACATCTCTAGCCAATTTTTGAGGTATTTTGTTTTCATTTTCAAACAAGTCAACTCAATCCCTCTGCAACTATATTATGGAACCTAAAGGATTCCGATGAAATAGAAATTCTCTCTTCACAAGATGCTGATCACCAGCCCATGACATTCTGATATAAAGTTCCAAACCATTCTATCTTTCTAGGTATGTTTAAGAATACCCTTTCGGTCAGTACTATTTCCTCAGTGTTCAGTGGGTGACAACAATCATAAAACAAAGAAGAGCTGTTGTGGGACACCTAGGTGTTAAGAAGAGACATTAACAATCAGAAGTACTCTAAAGAGAGGTTAGGAAATAGTGACTGAAAAATTGTCCCGATTATTGAGGGTGTGTGTGTGTGTGGGGGGCACATTCAATACCTTTGGGAGGGAGACAAAAGAAATCGAGCTAAAAAGGAACACAGGACACAACTGTCTGAACAGAGGGAAATCACAGATGAGTGAATGAAGCAGGAGAAAGTTTCCTGAGTCTCTCCCTTTCCTTCTTCTAGGCTAAAACCAACAGCTGTTATATCATGCCCCAATCAGGTTCCTCTGAAATGCTGGTCATGGTTACCATCAGAGGCACAAAGCCAGTGTAACAAAAGTAGGGAGTGTTCTCTCCCAGAAATTTCTAGAGAAACTAAATTCATAATGTTGGATTCTTTGCACATTTGCATTGACCCTATAAAGAAAGTCTTTGGATTACAAAAATAAAAATAAATCCCACATAGGTATACTATATAGATTCTAAGCATAAACAAAACAACTGTATATTTGTTCTTTCCAAAAAGATGACTCCCAAGAGATTTTGCTGGTTTATGGAAAATTTAGAACTTAGTAGTCTATGTATATTGATAATCTATTGAAAACGATATATTTTGGTTTTGAAACCCCACTCAGCCTTTTTCATGGAGCAGATTTCATGTTTGCAACAGCTGAAACATTCTGCTGAAAAGTAGTTTCTTAAGCTTTAATCTTATAAAGGTTCTTTACTGAGATCAGGAAAATTGCTTACAGTAGCATTTAATTCAAGCTCCTTATAACTATGGCGAAGCAGACAAATATCTGAAAAAGCAATGCAGAATTACTGCATAATATTTAATGTGAGAAACTTTTACCAAAATAAGACACACTCACATGGAGGCAAATTCTCAAATGGGATTGTTTAATAGGCCAGGAACTATTCATAATCAGTAAATTCAGACAAAAAACCACATCTACCCTTGCACCTGCCACGAAATGAACCAATAGCACCAGGTCCAGTAATCAGAGGCAGCGACAGGCTTCCACAGAAAAGTGGCCAGTACTCCACCAGTTTATATAGTTAACAAGACTGTTCTCTGTAAAGAAAGTCGTTTCACACACAAGTACCAGTTTCTTTATTCTGATTAGTCAGCCTGGGAAAATCAAGGCATCTACTCTTTCCATGTATGACAAAGGGCAATCTTTTATGAGGCAGCTGAGAGAACTTTTGCAGATATTCCTATGCAGAACACTTATCGTAATGTTGCCCAGCCAAGGCTTCTTGTAGATATCCTTTTTGTGTAAGCAGTATAACGATGCTACTAAAACATGGTGTCAAGTCATTTCCTTGGATACATTTTGTCAACCAATATTGTCAAGGGCATTTATTTTTGCGAGACCTGTTGGCAAACTCTGACCTTGGGCATTTTACTGTGATAACATTCCTGCTTTGTTTTTATGCATCACATGAAGATTTGGGATTTCTAACTCTGTACACTATATAAGCACTAAGAAGGAAAAGTAAGAACAAACAAAAACAGAAAAAAACCTGATCTCTCAACAAGTATGGAGTTTTGGAAGTTTTTGTTAATAGTTCATGGACAAGGGTTCTAGATTCTGAGAGGGAAAGCATTCTTTTTTAAAATTATTAAAAGATCAAACTGAAAGAGTCTGAGTCTTTTGAATTTCAGTAAATACCCACGTAGCACGCACGGCCTTGTCAAGGTGCTATCCTACGGCATGATCAGCAGGGTGAGATTAAGATTCTACGGTTCATTCCCTCCAAAGACCAGCTCCATGCCTTGCACTTCAGCAGTCTGACATTTGGAAAGCATTTGGCTTGTACTGCAAAGAAATCAGTGAAGCTCCTTTCTTCTAGAAAAGATAAAGGATGGGGGCAGCCAACTATCACATCTACAAAAGTGGCCTCTGAAGACTAAATGAAGGAATTTTGTATATGGCACAGTCCTTCTCTCTTTTTCAGACAACAAATCCATATACGCCTTCTATAATGCTCAAAATATGCAGCTGGAAGCATCACTCACCACTGCTGTTCCCCAGCTTCAAAGCCTTTCCTTAACAGTCTAACTGTGAATTAGAGAAAGAAATCTCCATTAACTATAGAATACCTCAAGCAGCAAGAGTCAGAGGGCTGTTCGTCAGCAAGTTATGCAATTTAAACTTGAAAGACAAAAAAGGAAAGTTTATAGTGTATAGCAAACTGAATGCCCATTAGCTTTGCAGCTGGGGTATTCTATACATTATTCTGAAGTTAATGGAATTTCTGCACTCTAATTTATAACTAACCTTTTGTACTCCTGTATTTTGAAATCTATTCCCCTATACTAATAAACAAACATTGGGGATCTATAACATGAGGTAGTGAATGTGTGTGTGTAAGATGGATGTATGGATGCAGGTGAAAACCCAAATGATCTGCAGAAACAAAGAGGAACACGTTGATAGGAGCACATGATTGACAATTTCCACTATTAAGGAAAAGAAATACAGAGAAACCCCATGAAACTCTAGTAAATTAAAAAAGATGGGAAGAAGCTAACGCCTAACCAGGAATACATTACAGCCCAAATCTGCTGGTGTTATGCGAGTGAAACTCCTAATGAAGTTACTAGGAGTCATATATAGGACAGATTACAGGATTGGGCCCTAAAATGGAAAGCGATGGCCACTTGTGGTTGTGATTGCCCCTTAGACATTTTACACATTTCAAATGGCTGCTCTCTGGGCCCAGGTTCCTAATAATTCCATGATTTTTGCATTTTTTTCCTTGAGAAAAAAATGTGAAAAATATGTGATTTCCTTAAAATCATAGCACCACAGCAAAAATACAGCTCTGATTAAGTCCCAGCCTGTTGTGCACTTTACTGCACCAGATCCATGCACTGAGTAGATCCACGTGTGCAATCTCTCCTATCCCATGCTGTACTGCTGCCATACACCCCAGGGCTTCTGCCATCAACCACCCCTGCGTATCACCCCAGTTATTTGGTTACTTGGGCTGTATTCTGCGGTGAAGGTTCAGTCTGTCAGGATATAAAAATAAGTCATTTCTGAGTTCCACAATTCCTAAAACCACACATCTTCCACCATTAATTGGTTTTTCATTATTTTTTGTAACTAAAAAGGTTGATTTAATTAGTAGTAAACATTTCGAAAAACTAAATTAAAAAAGCCGGTAGCTTCTGACATGGTCTCATAAGAACATAAGAATGGCCATATTGGGTCAGACCAAAGGTCCATCCAGACCAGTATCCTGTCTGCCAACAGTGACCAATGCCACGTGCCCCAGAGGGAGTGAACCTAACAGGTAGTGATCAAGTGATCTCTTTCCTGCAATCCATCTTCACCCTCTGCCAAACAGAGGCTAGGGACACCATTCCTTACCCATCCTGACTTAACCTCCATGAATTCATCTAGTTCTCTTTTAAACACTGTTATAGTCCTAGCCTTCACAACCTCTTCAGGCAAGGAGTTCCACAGGTTGACTGTGCTCTGTGTGAAGAACTTCCTTTTATTTGTTTTAAACCTGCTGCCCATTAATTTCATTTGGTGGTCCCTAGTTCTTATATAAAGTAAATAACTTTTCCTTATTCACTTTCTCCACACCACTCATGATTTTATATACCTCTATCACAGGGGTCGGCAACCTTTCAGAAGTGGTGTGCGGAGTCTTCATTTATTCACTCAAATTTAAGGTTTTGAGTGCCAGTCATACATTTTAACGTTTTTAGAAGGTTTCTTTCTATAAGTCTACAATATATAACTAAACTACTGTACTGTTGTATGTAAAGTAAATAAGGTATTTAAAGTGTTTAAGAAGCTTCATTTAAAATTAAATTAAAATGCAGAGCCCCCTAATCCAGTGGCCAGGACCCAGGCAATGTGAGTGCCACTGAAAATCAGCTTGCGTGCTACCTTTGGCACGTGTGCCATAGGTTGCCTACCCCTGCTCTATCATATCCCCCCTTAGTCTCCTCTTTTCCAAGCTGAAAAGTCCTAGCCTCTTTAATCTCTCCTCATATGGGACCCGTTCCAACCCCCTAATCATTTTAATTGCCCTTCTCTGAACCTTTTCTAATGCCAGTATATCTTTTTTGAGATGAGGAGACCACATATGTACACAGTATTCAAGATGTGGGAGTACCATGGATTCATATAAGAGCAATAAGATATTCTCTGTCTTATTCTCTATCCCTTTTTTGAATGATTCCTAACATCGTGTTTGCTTTTTGACTGCCTCTGCACACTGCATGTACATCTTCAGAGAACTATCCATGATGACTCCACGATCTCTTTCCTGATTAGTTGTAGCTAAATTAGCCCCCATCACATTGTATGTATAGTTGGGGCTATTTTTTCCAATGTGCATTACTTTACATTTATCCACGTTAAATTTCATTTGCCATTTTGTTGCCCAATCACTTAGTTTTGTGAGATCTTTTTGAAGTTCTTCACAGTCTGCTTTGGTCTTAACTATCTTGAGCAGTTTCGTATCATCTGCAAACTTTGCCACCTCACTTTTTACCCCTATCTCCAGATCATTTATGAATAAGTTGAATAGGACTGGTCCTAGGACTGACCCTTGGGGAACACCACTAGTTACCCCTCTCCATTCTGAAAATTTACCATTTATTCCTACCCTTTGTTCCCTGTCTTTTAACCAGTTCTCAGTCCATGAAAGGATCTTCCCTCTTATCCCATGACAACTTAATTTACGTAAGAGCCTTTGGTGAGGGACCTTGTCAAAGGCTTTCTGGAAATCTAAGTACACTATGTCCACTGGATCTCCCTTGTCCACATGTTTGTTGACCCTTCAAAGAACTCTAATAGAGTCCCTCAGTGACAATGTTGCAGCTGAGAAGAAACTGCCTAATTAGGGTCTGGGGTTAGCCCTGAGCTTTGAACTTGAAATCTTTATAACCTTTAGCTTTCCCTCCCCTCCTTCAACACCTCCTAAGTTTGTTTATATCACATATATCACTATACATCAAGTTCACCACAGATCATATTAATATAATTAATTCACACAAACTATTAACTACTCAGGGTAAACGCCAATTAAAAACACAAACTAAATATTTTTACCACATCTAAAAAGGACACTGACCTGCTTTGCCCATTTCCCCTTTTCTCAAAAATCCATCAGCCTGGCACCCAACTCTGTGAAGAAGCCTGCTTAGCACCAGTGAAGCTCCCCACATTCAGACTGACAACGTTCTGAGCTGAGATGAGGGAATCGAAGTTAAAATCCAACCCATCTGCATCCATGAGTTCACTGCGGATAATGGACTCCATGTCACATTCCAAGCTTCCATTGAAAATATCCAGGTCCAAATCGCTTGGGAATTTATCATGCCCCATGACTGGAAGGTTCACACTAGTGGAATACAAAGAGCCTGAGAGCGAGTCAGAAAGGGTTTGCATAGACTGATTGATGGGTGACTGCTGCTGGTGTTTGGCCGACCCCAAGTTGTTCGTATCATTTAAGCCCATGTTACTGATGGAATTTGACAAGGCACGACTGCCACCAAGAGAAGAATTCTGAGATTGATGCTGGTGGTGGAGCAGGTTCTGATTGACCAAACTTCCCTGGTTGGACTGAGCAGCAAATGACATCATTGGATCACTACGAAGCATGATACTCCTGCGTGAATTCTGGGCTGACACAGCAGTGCTGGCTTGAGACATGAGTGGATCAGACTGCGTCATCATGACATCACTGTGACTAAGTGACTCAGATGCTAGCAGATCCTGCAGCGTCTGGTTGTTATAATGAGAAATGGAAGAAAAGGTAGCTTGCTTGTTCTCTTGAATGGTTTGCATGGGAGACTGACGAAGGGAATTCAGAGATGATGGTCCAAACACAGCACTGTTGAAATTACTTGATGGAGAACCAAGTCCGGAACCTTTGGAACCATACGGAAAACTGGAGCTTCTTTGCATGATCCCCCCTGATGGTGACTGCTGGGGAGAGGGAAGCGTTATATTGTCCAAAAGATCATCCATGATGAGGTTATCTGTCAGTCCATCATTCAAGTTCATTGTGCCTGCCATATCAGTCAACCTAGGCAACTCAACAGTACACGGTTTATTTACTGATGGGGACATGCTTGATGGACTATTGTACAGCATTGGAGAAAGTGGAGCATCATCATCCTGAACGTCATCTAGTTCGGTACTCGCCAATATCGGTGACAAACGGCCACTTATTGTACTGGCATTTGAATTTGTACGAGAGCGGAAATCTGTCCAAGCATCCAGCTCATCACTGCTGCGGGAAGTTGGGCTCCCTGGCCACTTGGAAAGTTGAGATGGGCTGTCCTCGGTAGCTTCTTGTGCAGCTTGCAGGGCTGCCTTTTTCTTAGCTGCTCGGCCTCTGCTCTTTGTGTATTTGTTGCTATTGTCCATTGAAACAGCGCGTCTTCGTGGGGGCTTCCCACCTTTTCCACCATCTGGATTAATCATCCACCAAGAGCTTTTCCCAGTTCCTTCATTCTGTACCCTGATGAATCGACTGTGAAGTGACAAATTATGCCGGATTGAGTTCTGTGGGAAAGGAATACAACAAAAAGTCAGGGCAAGTACCATTTCCTCTGCTAGTCTCATCTCAATCATGCAAGCCCAAAATGAAACAAAACTTTGAAATCCAATCAAAACACTGGGCTGCTCTGGACATTCTGCCCTGCTCAGGCAGGGGTCAAATACTGGTTGTAAATTGCGAGCAGAGAGTTCTCCTTGTGGAGAATGCCATGCTGCTGTAAAGCACAGCCAACTCCTGGGCCAGCTTTTCTGCCCTCACCCCTCCTCACCCTTGACATAGAGAGCACTTCCAAGGAGAAGGAATGTGGCAGAGCTCCACTCTGCTGTGCCCATCCTCCACTGCTGTAACCATCAGCCGGGCTAGGGACTGCAGGATCAGGGAGCTGCAACTGATGACAACCCACCCTTCTCCTGAGCTGTAGGTTGCTCATACTTTCAAATCATTCAACAGCAACAAACAAACAAAAAACTGCATCACCAACTGCTAAGCCCCGGTACCCTTCCTATTTTTGACTGAATAAAATGTCTTGCATACAGATTAAATTATCAGTTACTATTGTTCCAACTCTCTCAAAATGAGAACTGCAAACACTTCAATAAAAGTGATAGAAAGGCTGTCTATTCTCATTGCAGCTTCTGTAGGTACCTTTGTATTCTTTACTGAAATGTAATTTTGTACATGTATTATAACAATATTCCAGTGCAAATCACAACTGCTTTCCCTCCTCCTTCTATAGAACTGCACACTGGAGGTGGGATGTACTTTTTCTTTCCATTGTTGGAATTTGAATTATATATTCAGGGTAGCTGGTCTGTTGCTCCTCACACCCACAGCATCCTCATAGTCTCCCAAAGCTGGAATGCTTTTAAGCACGATAAGATCATAAGCACAGCAGGCTGCTAGTAACAGAAATCTAGAGTACCCATAAAAGGTCCAATGAATTCCAAATCCTGCCTGATGCCATCAGATACACTGGGCACAAGAAATGAAAAACAGTATTGTATTCTGCTTATGCATTCTCAAAAGAGAGGTGTGACTTCACACTATGGTGACTGAACCCAGTACAAAATCCTGAGAGAGACCCAGAAAACTAGCTCCCAGTAGCTCATGTAAAATGACACCAGACTTACACAAGTAAAACTGAGATCAAAATCTCACTCTAGATCCTATGCTTAAAATACAGCTAAAAAGACCATAAGACATTTGCTAATAAGAATTTGTATGTTTTTTGATTTTATGTGCAAGTTGAAGAGTTTTGGAGCTATGCCACATTATTTTGGCAAACTAGTTGTACTAATGCTGTATGTTAAATATGAACAAGTCATAGATGTTTTTAAAATATTGGCAAACATCAGCTGTATCTATGTGGAGGATACAAATACATGTGTTCCACCAGCATGTTTTAAAAAGAGAAAGTCAACAGGCTCTCATTGTAATCAAACAAGCCAGAATAAGTGTTTTCCATTCACAATGCACTGAAGGGATTCCAGTTTCAATTGGACAAAGAACACACACAACCAAACAATTATTCATAAACACATTAGCATTCATACTATTAACATAAAGGGATGTTTGACGTAAGTGAACTGAAGACACATTGGCTGTGTGAAGAAATGTAGCCCAGATTATATTTTTTCCCATTTTCTTGATGGTAAATACATTTTTTTCATGTTGTATTTTTGGTCAGTTTCAAGACTGACCTCCCCCCGATACCTCTCTCAAATTCTTCTCATACATGGGCAGCAAAAACATTCTTGTTTACCACTCATGAAAAAGAAAAATTAATAAACTACAGTTCAAAACAGTTATTTTTAAACAATTTGCACAGCATAGCAAACAAGACTCCATAATGACACTAAAGTGAAGTTTGTATCAGCATCTCAATTATAAACTCTTATATTTCCAAGGGACTATAATACCTTAAAAAAATTATTTTGGGTTCATTCGCAGCATAAAAGTTCCTCACTCTAGCCAGGAGGGAATTTTTTTAAAAATTATTGAATTAGTGAGATTTTAACTGTATGTAGGGTCTGGCAGAAATATGTTTTAAATTATATTAACCAAATGCCACTACCCACTTCCCCACTCTCCCCCAACAGGGCTCTTCAATAAATCATTTGAGTTTTTAAAATTTAACTAATATTTCCTACCTGATCTTCCAACCTTGCAACTGGGTCCATGTGGGTGGACTCTTATGCCCATGCCTTGCTGGCTTCAATGGGGCTCTGTACAGGAAGTATTTATGTCTGTCCACATGGATCCAATTGTAGGATCAGGCCTAACTAGGGTTGCCAACTTTCTAATCACACAAAACCGAACACTCTTGCCCCGCCCCTGCCCTGCCACCTGCTCACTCCATCTCCCCTCTCTCTGTCGCTTGTTCTCCCCCACCCTCACTCTCTTGCTCATTTTCATTTGGCTGGGGCAGATGGTTGAGGTGCGGGAGGAGGTTAAGGCTCTGGTTGGGGGTGCGGGCTGTGGGGTGGGGCCAGAAATGAGAGACTCAGGGTGTGGGACGGGCTCTGGGCTCGGGCCAGGGATGAGGGGTTTGGGGTGCAGGAGGGCGCTCCAGGCAGGGGCTGAGGGGTTTGGAATGTGGGAGGGGCTCCAGGCTGAGGCAGGGGGTTGAGGTACAAGGGGTGTGAGTGTGGCATGTGGGCTCCTGGAAGGAGTTTGGGTACAGGAGGGGCTCAGGGCTGGGGCAGAGGGCTGGGGTGCAGGGAAAAGACTGCACCTCGGTTGAAAACCAGACACTTGGCAACCCTAGGCCTAACTGCACACACGCAGTAAGAAAAAGTTACTCAGAACAAGAGCACAACAAAGACTGGATACACAAGTAAACCGGCCAGCGATTATGCTAAAGAAAACATTCTTACGGAAGGAAACCAGTAAAGAAAAACGAGAGTCGGTATGTAAATGGCACTTTATGTAACTTAAGATATACAAACAAACTGCCTGAAATGTCAATAGCCACCCATTTTCAATGCAAAAGCAACCCACTGATGTTTGCCAGCTCTAACCATATCACATAAATCCCTGACATGCAAAATGCTGAGTGGCCTCAACTTGCACTGACTTCATGGAGTAGAGAGAATTTAGCAGCTTACAGGATCAGGTCCTAAATGTGTGTGTGGGGGGGAGAGGGAGATATAATTTGCATTTTTATATGGATCATCATCTCTTTGAGGCACAGTGTTGGTGTTACAGAAATAAAAAAATAATTTTTCCACTGAAAATTGGTGGTTATGAAAAATCCAAGCAGTTTGTTTTCATTTAAGTTACAAGAAGTGCCATTTACATACCAGCTCTGGTTTTCCTTTACTGGTTTCTGCAAGAAGATTGTTTTCTATAGCATAATTGCTGCCTGTTTACTTTTGTGTCCTACCCCAACGCCACCCTGCTCCTCTCATGACTCTCTGCTTCCATACACGAAGGGATCTCCCATTCCCCTTTCAAATACTTCCTTAAAACACATTTATTTTGTGTAGCCTTCCCACATTACGCTATTCACAATGTCTTGATACCTTCTGTCCCATGTATCACATCTATCCAAGTTGGACTGAATTCTGGCCTGATCCTGCTAGTCTCTCTCTTGTTAGCATTCCTACTAAAGTCAATGTGACTGATTATTCTCATGCGCGAAGGCGACAGGATCTGTCCATCAGCTTGTAAAAAATCTTTTACAGGATTTCTGAAGCGTCATGTGGACTTATATCACTGTCATAAAAAAAGTAAAAGATTCTGAAAAGCATATTCCCTCACAAAAATCTGCATTAGAAATATATCATCCTTGTGACAAACTACAAAGGGACCTCCCCCAGGAAAATGCCAAGCAAGGATTCAATCCGACTCCCATTCAAATCAATTGGAGTTTTGCCTTTGATGCGAATAGGAACAGGATTAGGCCATTAAGATGGAAATGTAACAAATCATTCCACGGCCAATGAGATGCTTTCAAGATATGATAATGGCACTCTCATGGCACTGTACTGGATAACATATGCATGAGACAGATGCTAGTCATGTTGTTTAATGAATCAGTGGAAGGGGCTCAGATACCTCAGTGGTGGGCGCAATATAAGGATCTGGATAAGAACAGAATAGAAAAAATATTGTGCATTCCTCCCTTTATTGTCTACGGTGCCCAAAGTGTACTATATGGTTTATTAACAGAATATGTGGTCCTTACAGTTTAAAATCACTTATGTGTATGTATAGGTGCCTAGCACAACGGGGTCCCGATCCCTTAGTGGGCATCTAGGCACTTCTGCGCTCCAAATAGTAAGTAATAAAAGCAACAGATTCAACACAAAAAGGAAGAAGAAAAGGAAAGATGCCATGCGAGAAAGTAAGATGCTGGTAAGATAAGAAAATGCGGAGGCTTTGTTTGGCTGCACACTTCTCAAAGTTACAGGTGACTCAATTATTTGAACACTGGTGTTAATACTTATGGATTTTAGTGGGTGGGAAAGGCTGAGATGGGCACTGAGCAGAATTGGAGCTGGGTCAGGTTGAGGTGTTCCTGATGAGATGCATGATAAGCAGGGGGGAGTGAGGCTGGACAGCAAGGGGGCATGCAGGTCAGAGAGTCAGCAAGATGTTAGAAGCAACTGGAGATGCCACTGTCAAGATGAGAAGTCCAGGAAGAAGAGAGTCCAGATGAAGTCAGGAGGCTGCTGCGTCTGAACGCTGGGTCTTGCTGCTGCAAGTGGCTAAAGAACTCTGTCGGGATTTCTGGGGGAGGGGAGAGACCTTTTATAGACCATTCCTGGAAGAAGAAGTCTGGTGGAAGTGGGCCACATGGGTGGGAGGAAATGCTTGGGGTCTGAAACTCATCTAGAGGAGCTATGAAAGTGGGGCTGGAGTGTCAAACTCTCTTCCTTGGTTCCTTCTCTGTGTGCTTTCTTCTGTCTGTTTTGTATCTCAACCTTTAATTTTTCATATACTGTAGTTCTGTATGTGAAAAGGACAGAATGCTGTATGCTAGGACAGGGCCTATTAGCATACAATGGTCCATTCATAATGAATCAGCAGACCAGTGCTCAGATCAACAGCACTGACAGAGGTAATACTTTTATAGAACCCAGAGCTATATTTTCAAATGTTAATGAGTAAACTTTTAACTTCCTTAAATTAGTCCTCCTTCAAAAAATCAGCTATGTTTTGCTCTAGAAAATGAGTGTACAGTACCTATTATGTCCTGATAACTTATTTATCTGACCATTTTTTTGAAAGATTACAAAAAGGTAGGATTACATACAGGGCATTTTATCATTTCCAAAATATTATATACCAGACAATGTAGACATCTAACTGCTCCTTGCCTCAAAGGCTTGCAATTGTAAAATATTTCAGCATTTTATCCTCTTCAAGCAAAACTGGTAGATCCCCTAGTCTTTAAAAATGCAAGAATTTCCCCGCCCCTCCCAGCCAGTGTCTGTTTCAGTCTCTTCCAAACTGTGTTTACCTTGTGGAGCCTGTCCATTAACTCAGACACCAGCTGCAAGTGCTTCCACAGGAATATAGAGACTTTTTTGTCTGGAAGCAACATGTGGTATCAATTTATCATTCTCAACAACGCAACAAGGAATCCACTCACTTTAAAACTAAAAAGAGTTGTGTAACTTAAATCTTCAAAGCTCCCCCCTGCTTTTATTAAAAAAAAAAAGCCTGAAAATTATCAACAACGCAACAAGGAATCCACTCACTTAAAAACAAAAAGAGACTTGTGCAACTTAACTCTTAAAAGCCCGTTAAAAAAAAAAAAGCCTGAAGATTAGCATGATGAGGTACAGCTGGTGAATGCTGAGACTAAGTTACATGTCCCTCAAATAATTCTACTAGTCTGGTGAGGCATGATTTCCCTTTATAAAAGCTGTGTTGACCCTTCCCCAACAAATCCTATTCATCTATGTGTCTGATAATCCTCTTCTTTACTATAGTTTCAATTTGCCTGCTACTGAAGTTAGTTTTGCAGGATCACCTCTGGATTATTTTTTAAAAATCAGCATTGCATTAGCTATCTGCCACTTCTCTGTTACAGAAGCTGATTTAAACGATAGGCTACATAGCACAGTTAGTAGTTCTGCAATTTCATATATGAGTTCCTTCAGAACTCCTGGGTGAATATCACTTGGTCCTGGTGACTTATTACTGTTTAATTTATTCATTTGTTCCAAAATCTCCTCTACTGATACCTCAATCTGGGACAGTTACCTAAAAAGGATGGCTCAGGGGAAGGAATCGTCCTCATATCCTCTGCCGTGAAGACCGATGCAAAGAATTCATTTAACTTCTTTGCAATGGCCTTCTCTTCCCTGAGTGCTCTTTCAGCATCCCGATCCTCCAGTGGCCTAACCGATTGTTTGTCTGGCTTCCTGCTTCTGATGTACTTAAAAACTTTTTGCTGTTAGTTTTTGTGTCTTTCGCTAGTTGTTCTTCAAATTCTTTTTTTCCCCCCTGCCTAATTATACTTTCACACTTTCCTTGTCAGAGTTTATGCTCCTTTCTATTTTCCACATTAAGATTTGACTTTTAATTTTTAAAGGATGTGTTCTGGCCTTTAACCACCTCTTTTACACACTGTTGTTTTACTCGGTGAAGAGCCAACTTGTTGGCATTGGAAGGCCCTTTCCTACATAGCTCCACAGGACTGCCGTGTTCCTCTGCTTCAAGAAATTTAAAAGATCCAAAGAACTCAAGAACATTTTATCTTCTCTGTCCCTGTTTTCCTTTAAGAATACCAGGGACATGCAACACAATAACTAGTGTTAATGCATTGCAGACGCAGAGAAACCAAGCACTCAGAAATAAAAGTTCAGATCGAGCTTTCTTCCACAACATTCACTCAGCCATGTTACACATGTGTAATGTTTTTATTTCCTGTGTTTCTTGTTGAATATAAACCTATTTTTAAAATATATTCCTGCTTGTTCTTAATGTTTACCTAAACAGTTCAAGTTGCAAGGGGAAAAAATACAAAACTAGAGATTTCTTCACATTTCAGTGCTTGATTTCTCAATTTGAAACACTGCATTAGTGCTAGATTTTCTATTCTATATTCTCTCCATAAACTTTGTATCTGCATGAAATATAGATATTATAAACACACACAAACTGAAATGTTCTTGATATAATTTCATTTTCTAGTCTCAGTATCTGATGAAGTCTATGAGCCACAACAGATGTTTAGTACATGCAGTGAAAGAACAGTACTGTCATCAAAGTGAGAGCAGCAGCCCTTTATACACAGTTAACAATGGTTATTGCACTTAAAGTTCTGAGCAGAAATAAAGTAAAAGTGAGCCGTGGGCTCCTTTCTGCTAGCCTCAGATGCTGGGATGACCCAAGCACACCTTTCCGTAGAAAAAACCCACAGAAAGAGAAAAAAGTCAGCTGGAACTCTGAAAAGTTTGCTTTGTGGAACCCTTCTTATTCTCGCAAGAGAGCGGTATTTCTGATTGTGGTTTTAAGGGAGGAGCCAGGAGAATGCCTTGCTGCAATTAGCTCTCTCCCCCATGCACATCTTTCCTCCACCTCTTCGAAAAGGTAGAGGGCATCAAGGGGATAATTAGAACTGCTTGAAGCAGCATTCATTGGAGTGAAAAGAACAGGAGTACTTGTGGAACCTTGGAGACTAACAAATTTATTTGAGCATAAGTTTTCATCAGATGCATCCGATGAAGTGGGCTGTAGCCCATGAAAGCTTATACTCAAATACATTTGTTAGTCTCTAAGGTACCACACGTACTCCTGTTCTTTTTGTGTATACAGACTAACACGGCTGCTACTCTGAAACCCAGGGCTCCCAGAGGGGGTGAGCAAGTGGGGCAATTTGCCCCGGGTCCTGGGCCCTGCAGGCTCCCCCACGAGAGTTTTTCGGGGCCCCGCCCCGCTGCCAAAGTGCCGGGTCTTCGGTGGCAATTCGGCAGTGGGGCCCCCCGGTGCCGAAGACCTCAGGCCCCCTGAATCCTCTGGGCGGCCCTGCTGAAACCATTCATTGGAGTGAAGATTTACACTCTGAAATCTTCTGTGGTCAGATATGACACTATCCTACAGACCTCTGTCTACCCGAAAGTGAGGATCCCAACTGTGCCATATTGTGATGGGAAAGTTTACTTAGAGCAGGGGAAACTAGCTCCTCTGCTACCCATGCACTTTCTGCTTGCTTTTGCCCCCTTACACCAGCCTAAGTGGAAAGAAACTCACATGCATAGGAGATTTATTCCCTCCCCATTTAGCTGCTGAAATGGACTTCTTATACAGTTTGAAAGTATAGGTACAACAGGGAAGTCATATCAAAACAGTTATATTAGTCAGTTAGTTAAATATATATTTAATAAAATGTTCTATACAAGAACATTATCATTAAAACATGCTGCTGTCCCGTTCTTTGAAAATACTGACATTTTAAACTACTATTCTAACAACAACAAAAGCTGGTTAAAAGTGTCTGGGAATTTGCTGAACACATCACACTTCCAGTTAGCAGCAAAATTTCCAGTTATTTTACACAGAGCCATCCAATGACCACAGGAGGACTCAAATAACTAACATTTGTTTTGCTTTTAGCAGAGCATGCTGGTTTCAGTTTACTTTTTTCCACTGAGTGGGGGAAGGGAGTGAAGTAAATCTCAATTACGTAAATAATGTAATTTTAGAGAACGACCAAACAGCAAAAAGTCAGAGGGGATTAAGGGGAAAAAAAAGCAGAAACAACCTCTCACCCTAAAAAAGAAAAAAACATACTGAATGTGCCGAAAAGTGAAGTAAACGTCATGAAGAAAGACGGCAACGGCTGTGCGGCGTTTATTTTTTCAGATTTAGAAATTGTCTCAGTAGCGTATTTCCCAGCTGTTTTTGTTCTTGGAGGAGTACAGAGAACATTCCATTCCACACAGCCAAACCTGTGCTTCCGGCACACATTGGACTTTGGAAGCAGCTCTCAGAAGGGTTTTTTTTCCTTTTGGCTGAGCACTCCAGCAATTCCTGTCAATATTATACAACTGCACATGCACACACGCACACTTTAACATAGAATACTGTGTAAAAATAAAGTCTCTGCGTACACACATGAAACAAACTAGTTTAATCAGGAGTTGAAGCAGGGGCTTGCAAACAAGAACTACATTATCCATCCCTCCAGACACACTATATCAGTGGGTCTCAAACTTTTTTACTGGCGACCCCTTTCACATTGCAAACCTCTGAGTGTGACCCCCCCAATAAATTAAATAAACTTTTTAATATATTTAACACCATTATAAATGCTGAAAGCAAAGCAGGATTTGGGTGGAGGTTGACAGCTAGCAATCCCTCATGTAATGACCTCGCGGCCCTGAGGGGTCCACACCCCCAGTTTGAGAACCCCTGCACTATATCATGAATGCAAATACTTCAAGATCACAAAATTATTTTCAATTACAAATAAAAATTTGCTATCAGGGTTTGATCTTGCAAGGTGTTGGGTACCTAATGACATACTAAAGTGTCCTCTATTGCCATTGAAGCCAATGAGCTTTGAGTGCAGTCAGCTACGATCTAGATCAGGGATTGGCAACCTTTGGCATGTGGCTCGCCAGGGTAAGCACCCTGGTGGGCTGAGCCAGTTTGTTTACCTACCTCATATGCAGGTTTGGTCGATTGTGGCCCACACTGGCCATGGTTTGCGCTCCAGCCCAAAGGGGGCTGAGGGAAGTGGCACAGGCTGAGGGATGTTCTGGCCTCCGCTTCCCGCAGCCCCATTGGCCTGGAGCAGCAAACTGCGGCCAGTGGGAGCCGTGATCGGCCAAACCTGCAGACGCAGCAGGTAAATAAACCGGCCTGGCTGTGTACCAAAGGTTGCCAATCCCTGATCTAGATAGATTCCCCTCTTGGCAGGACAGGCCCTACATTTGGATACATTAAAATCTTTTCTGGTATATATCACAGCCCAGTAATAAAATCCCTATTTGAAATCTTAATTTGAACAAAATTCAAAAATGAAAAATTTCCAGTTCACATTGTATTTAAAAAAATATATTTTTCAAAGTTTAAAAATCACATCCAAGGGTAAAGAAACTGAGGGATTCAGGTTTTTACATTTATTAGGAGGTATTATAGAGAAGAAAAACTATCAGAAATGAAAACACCTACAAATAGCCAATCTGTTAAACAGAATCTTAAAAATTATGGGATAAACTCATCTCTGGTGTGACTATTATTTTCAACAGAGTTGCAGCAAGTTTGAATTTGGCTGTGTATGCTGTCCTCCAGCAGGTCTGGTTAAACAACAAGTAGCTGTATCTTGTAGAAAGTTTGCTGACAACTGCTAAACTGAGCTGCCCTGTAAAAATATTTTGATAAATGAAAATGGGCCTGATGCTGAACTCACAGCCATGTAAATACGGAGTATCTCCATTGAAAGAAATGATTTTACACTGAGATAAAACTAGTGAAGTAAGGGTATATTTACAGTGCAACTAAAAAAACCATGGCAGGCCCATGCCAGCTGACTATAGGGCTGTTTAATCGTTGTGTAGAACTTTGTGCTCAAGTTGGAGCCCAAGCTCTGGGACCCCATCCCCACCCACGGGGCCCCAGAGCTCATGCTCCAGCCCAAGCCCAATGGTCTATACTAAAATTAAACAGCCCCTTAGCCAGAGCCCCACAAGCCCCAGTCAGCTGATCCTGGTCAGCTGCTGGTGTCTAACTGCAGCGTAGACATACCCTGAGAAGTAAACCAGGCCCGTTCACATTACCGGGGTCACCGCAATGAAGGCGGAGTTTGATTTGCCATTATAAAAAGCTTGATTTGGGGGAGTCTGATATCTCTGCTGTTTCAAATGTCACTTGGAATTACTGGATGCAATGTATGTTGTTTTTTCATATCTGCAGATACACTTTTTGTAAATGTGGTTAGATACAAAAAGGCTGAAGAGAACACCATCCATTTTGCAGACACTGTAGGCAGTCTTGTAGGTGGATTCCTACTGTTTAGTACAATGTTTTTTATCAATTTATATTTTATTAATCTTTTGGTATTTTGGAAAACAATTAAGTGTTTGGAAATAACAGTCTGTGCATCAGGTGCTGCAACATAGATGGTGCTCAGAGTCCCACAGATTTGGGTAATCGTTATATATAGCCCATATTGTGAGATACACCCCATATTGTCTTTTTTTACAGTTGATATAACAGACTGGGCTAGAGCAGAGCTCACAGAACACTGACTACCGAAGCGCTCTGCTGTCAGGATCAAGACCCAGTGTCTTCTGAGTGGATGAAGAAGCCACCAAAAACATCCCCCTCTGTGCACTACTTGGGGGGCAATGGGGAGAAGAGGGAGGTTCCCTCACTGTGAGCACAATGGGGAGGGATGGAGTTGCCAATCCCCTCTTAGTAGACAAGAGGTGGAGGAGGAGGATAGAGCAATGTGTTGTACAACACAGGGGGCCTGAACTTTGTGGCCAATCCCCCTACCCGAGGGTGTGCACACCCGCACTGAATTCTTCTTCAGCAAAACGGAAATTATGGAATAGTGAGAAATATATGGAGAAATATTTACTAATGTATGTCTATTATAGTATCAACTGTTATGCATTATAACCTTTAATTAATCAAAGTCATCTGTATCTGATGCATGTATTCTCTATGCATTTCAAGCAGCTGCAGAATTTTCATTAGACCATGGTTGGTTGGGGAGGGGCCTTACCGCAGAATTTAGGTTTCTGCAGTTTTCTGCACTTGATTGAAATTTGGTGCCTAACAATTTGGTGCTATTACAGCTTAAAACCCTTACACATCCTTCAGTATTTTTCATTAGTAAACTATTATTCACCAATCTTTTCTGTAAGAGGTTGTACAGTAAGTATACTCCCGTTAATCTGAAATCCATTTATCTGAACCTCCAATTAACTGAATCCCTACATAATGTCCCTTTATATTATATGTATGTTTTTGTTTCCTGATTTTGGTCACTGATTCATTTTTAATGTTTATGTCCAAGAATCAGAGTGTGCATGTGCTGGAAGAATGGTGTTACTATAATCGAGATTTGCTAACAATCCTAAATCGACTCACAGTTCCAGAAAAGCTTAATTTTTCACTAAAATGATCAACAGTGAAAGAGTTAATGTAGGTATAAAAGCAGTCATCATTAGTGTTCAGATTTAACTCACTGAGATGAATAGGAGGAATTCACTGCTCACGGAGCTCTCAGTTTGTCTGTCTGCTGACTCAATGAGGCAGCTCTGCACTGGTCTCACACAAAATGTTTTCTTCACAATGAAAAAGATTGAAATGATTTCTTTTCAAAACAAAGTTTTAATTTCTGTAGTAACCATGGAGATCCCCAAAGATGTTGATACGATGAACTGTTGTACAGAAACTCTGAATCCCTATTTATGATCAGTGTCATTAGCATGTATGTCTTATTTTTCTTTTAAAAATAGTTATTACTTAAAATGTTTTCCCCATGATAACCTCTGAGATTATATGACATTATGTTTACATAGCACCTTAATAGGAAAGTACAATTCTCCTCTCAATTCAAGAAAGTCTCAGGAAAAGAGCAGGCACACCCCACACTAATCACAATATTATTCAGTACAGTAATACTCAAAAATAGTTACCCTGTTCACCAGGGGCTCGATCCAAAGCCCACTGAAGTTAATGAAAGAATTCTAATAGATTTGAATGATCTTTGGGCTGGGAATCACATAAACATTCCAGTTCTATTCTAAGGCAAATTCTTGGCTTGCAGATTTTTAAAGTAACTGATTACAAAAAAGAAAGAAAGAAAGAAAACCACCATAGCAAATAGCTCACACATTTTTGCGGGAACTGAAGTACTAAATAGCTATTTTCTTTCTTTCTTTCTCAACGTATGGCCTTTACTATACATACTATACTCCTTAGATGAACATGTAGGTTTCCTTTCATACTGTTCTAAATAAATGTGAGTAAGGGCTGCTATGACCTATAATAATCCACTGCTAGAAATATTAGTTTTACATTAACCATCACTAGGGTGAGTCAATGCTAGACCCCCTATTATAAATACACACATTTTATTGAAATGGACCAAGTCTAGGAAACGTGACTAAACTAGCTATTCTATAACAAGATTAACCATACTGTGGGAGGTAAAGAATAAAACTAATCAGCTCCATTTGAATTTATAAGCATCCCAAAAGCCCAAGAACTTTCCCATGCAAACAGACCTGCTGACTTGCAGGATCAGACTCCAGTTTTATACGATAATGTATATATTTTAACCACTATATAAGGTAATGAAAGATTAAAACAGTAAGTGATACTACCATTATGGGTAATGGCAAAAAAGCTGTCATTAAAGTATTAACATGTGCCAAGAACATCTGAGATTACCACTGCTTTTCCCTTTACCAAACAGGAGACATCTGTGCTAATGATTGGCAAAATTTTGACTTTTTCATGGTGTCTCTGTTGGTTAATATATCATATTAACAATGCAACCTTTAAAAGGGAATGCCTGATTTACAAAAGCGTAACAATGTGCTGAGTTTAGTTCAGCAAAGAGTTAACTCTGAAATAGCAGGTCAGCAATAGACTGGACTGTATTAATCAGAAGCACTCAGCTGCACATATTAACTTTCAAATCTGGTGACAGTATATGGCTAACATGTGACTGATTAGAGAAATAGACCAACATGTTGTAAACTGACCAAGTTTCAGCAGGCCTGTACAGGCTCTTCAAAAGCTGGCATGGAGTAACAGTTCTCCTAGCAAGAGGCTTTACTACCTCCTGCATTGTCCTTGGCCTTCCTATTAGGAAGACTAAACTGAATCAGGAACCCTGTTCTGAGCTATTTAAAACACAGAATTAGTTTATTATTGAACCAGAAAAGATGATCTACTTTAAAAAAAATCTGAATGTTAAAATATGATTCATTTCAGCTGGCTGCAGGCAAAGCAATAGTAACATTCTATTTGACAACCTCAAGACCATGGAGCAAAAGAACTTAAGGAAGCATTTGAAATGTGATTTTAAATTTTTCTTTTTACAATGGACCTGATTCTGTGGTCTCTACACAAGCAAAAACTCCCAATGGCTCCCACAGGAATTTATGCCTGTGTGAGAAATGCAGAATTGTAACCAGAATTATTTACAGGAGGCCAAATAGTTGAATGAGCTTAAAAAGTTGGTATGGAAGTGAAGGGTGAGTGAATTAAACTGTTTTAAAAATGGGCATCTTCACTTAAAAAAAAAAAGTTGAAGGTGACTATAGGATACCAACAAGTATGTAGCCTGCACCATCTTCAAGCTGTAATGCTAGCTATAAAATATTTAAATGTTTTTAAAATTAGGAATCAACTAGTTTTAATCTTGAGCTGTAATTATTCCACTCCCAGTAAGTCAGAGAACACACAAGCTTTGTCTACACTAAAGTTTTTCCCCATTTTAGGAAACAAGTTTTAAGCACTGTATTTGGGAAATAAATTTTAAAACAGGTTTATAATTGGTTTCTTCAAATACACATTAAATGCATGATATGCCAAATGTCATGGGTGGGACATAAATGTCTTTGAACCATTTTAAAAATTGTTTGAGACAGTAGATACACAGTCCTATTTAGTATTCTTCACTCCAACTTCCCTCAGTATTGCATGAGAAAAGAGTAAGAGATCTGGAGAGGGCTTTCAGTCTCAAGAAAACACTATCCAGTCCCAATTAATAGTTTAAACACAGTGAGGCACTCTCCACACTCTCTGGCATAACAGTATTTATGTAGGACCCTATTTAAAGTTCACAGGGTACATGGGACCATGGTCGCTGTTTGACTGACTATCTCTTTGGTTTATACAGTGTTACTGTGGTTGTGTTGGTCTCAGGATATAAGAGAGACAAGGTGGGTGAGGTAATATCTTTTATAGGACCAACTTCTGTTGATGGGAGAGATAAGCTTTTGAGCTACACAGAGCTCTTCTTCAGGTCTGGGAAACTTAGGGCTTGTCTTCACGTACAGCGCTACAGGAGTGCAGCTGTAGCACTTCAGTGAAGATGCTAGGACACGACGTTGACAGGAGAGCTTATCCCATCTCCACAAGAGGCGGTAGCTCTGTTGACGGGAGAAGCTCTCCCATCAACATAGTGCTGTCTATAAGGAGGAGGGGGAGAAGAAGTTAGGTTGGTAAAACTACATCAGTCAGGGATGTGGATTTTTCACACTCCTGACTAGTGTAATTACACCAATATAGGTATAGTAGTGTCGACCTGGCCTCACTCAGAGTGTCACAGCTAAATACAAGGTGGAACAGATTGTTTAGTGTAAGTAGTTAACCCACATTTCAAGAGACCATTCCAGGGTAGGTGGCCCATTAACGCCCATTCAGTCACTGGGAGGAAAGGAAGTGGGGAGGAGTAGCTGGGAGGAAATTGTTAGTGGGTTATGGATTGTTGTAATAAGCCATAAATCCAGTGTGTCTATTCAGTCCATGATTTTTAGTATCTAGTCTCCGTATCTGACCTATACAGTCATCATCCTCAAAGGAAACCTGCACAACACTTTCAGAAGACAAGCCTGGAAGCTTAAATGCACAGCTTTGCTGGACACGAAAAATCATGGACTGACCAGAGACAGTGGATTTACGGCTTATTACAGCAATCCATAACCCACTAACAAACCCCCAGCTGACCTCCCTTTTCATTTTCTTTCCCTTCCTTTCCTCCCTATGACTGACTGAAGCACTTTACCATGAGTGGGCCCTTGAAATGTGTGTTGACTACTTATGCTAAATAATCTGTTCCACCTTGAATTTAGCTGTGACACTCTGTTTCCTAGACATAGCTCGAAAGCTTGTCTCTCTCACCAACCAAAGTTTGTTCAATAAAATATATTATCTCACCCACCTTGTCTCTCTAATATCACTTTTGTGAACATACAGGGCCAGATCCCCAACTGCTGTAAATTGATTTGGCTCTATTGACTTCCAGTAACTGATTCTGCACTCCTTGAATATTCTAAGTTCTCACAGACAATAGTGGGAGTTTTGGAGACACTAGTTATACCAGATAAAGTCCTTAATCAGAGTAAATGGATTTAAAATTCCAGTGCCTTTTCCCATTTAAATTAGTCTCACATGATTCATCTCAGGAACTGTTTTTGCTTTAATCAAATATACTGGTTTCACTAGATTTTTTTTAAACCACAGGAGGTAAAGTATGCCTCATGACTGACAGCATGAAAGGTGGGTGAGGTAATATTTTTTACTAGACCAACTACAACATCACAGATAGCATGGAAGGTGACACTTACTATACTTTCACTGAATCACCCTTTCAATACAGCAAGCAGAATGATCCCATGGTGTCTGTTCTGCATGAAGCACCACCAACGAGGAAACCCCAGAGTTAAGGCAAAACGAATAGGTGAGGAAAGTCTATTTTCATTGGTTATTTACTTTACTTGAGAAACTAGTATCATTGTAGGTTAAGTGTTGACTCTAAAGCTAGGTCATCAGAGTGTTTAAATACGTCCAACACATTATTAGCACCACACCCTGACACCAAATCCTGAATAGCAAAGTGATGAATGGAGTCATTTTGTGTTCTAAATGCGAACTTGTAACACAGTAATCATTTATTTTGAAACTGAGATTAGGACAATAGTGGTATCTAAAGATTTATGTTACTTAATATTTGTGTTTCAGGCCTTTTTAAAAAAGGAAGTAAAGTACTGAATAACTTGGGACCAAATTCAGTTCACAATCAAAACATGCTGATTTCAACAAGATTGCATGGAGTGTATGTCAAGGCAAAATTTGGCCTTTAAAGTTGGATAAATCCAGAACTCTACTCAGAATGCAAGGTAATGCATTCCAGGACCTTGATTCCGTAAACAGTTGTGGTCTTTGAGATACATTAATACATGCATACAACAAGCAACACCACTATCATATATTAATTTATTCTGATAGCATCTGGAAGCCCCAGTCAGGATGGAGGCACCATTATGCTAGGCATTGTACAAATAAAGAATATGACATTGTCTCTGTCCCCAAAACCTATAATTTCAATAAACAAGAAAGACAAACAACAGTATATCATGCACAAAAACCCAAACTAAAAAACAATTAAACCAAGACACCATAATCATAACAAAAAAAACAGTTTACAAGTATAAAAGAGGATAGCTTCATTTTCATTTGTTAGGCTTTGTTTTGTTCCCACAGAATGCTCCCCTACCACCATCCTTTAGGTACAGCTGTTCCAGACAATCTGGTCTACCGTTACTTATCCAAAGTGTTTGCCCCTTTGGTCTACTCACTTAACAAAAAGACCTCCCTGCCCTAGACAAAATGAGCAGGGATCTTGCTAACATGTTTGCTTTTCTGGTTTTGTTATTGTTTGCATGTTCTCTTGCTGGCCCCCAAGCTTTTGAAGGCATATGCTCTCTGATGCTGCTGCTGCTCTACCTCTTGGGGGTCCTGGCCCCATGCCCAAGAGATAAGAGGATGCATGCCCAATACGCTGCCCTCAGAGGGAAGGGAAGTCAATGGGATTGCTCATGCACTTAAAGTTAATCACATGTTAAGTGTTACAGGACCAAGACCTTTATAAGACAGACTTTAATGGAGAATAACAAGAATCATGATCTCTGTGATTCAAGGATTCCAAGGCCAGAAGGAACCATTGTTATCATCTGATCTGACCTCCTGTGTAACACAGGCCATAGAACTTCCTTAATTATAATTCTTACAGCAGATCTTTTAGGAAAACATCCAATCTTGATTTTAAAATGGTCAGAATCCACCATGACCCTTGGTAAGTTGTTCGAATGGTTAATTACTCTCACTTAAAAATTTACACCTTATTTCCAATGTGAATTTGTCTGGTTTCAGCTTCCAGCCATTGGATCATGTTATACCTTAATGGGCTCTGTTTCAAGCTCTGTACAGGCCCCCACGGAGCTAAATGCAATATAATGTCATCTTTGTATAAGGTTAACAAGTCAGCTGCTTCAGCTTGTGAATTGCTGCCATCATTGTAAGTACAATACGGTGACCCTGGACAACTCATTTCAGTCTAACTCTCTTTCTCCAGTGACATATAAAGGAAGAGAATGAGATTGGGCGACAGCCCCGTCTTTCAGCATGTTCTGAACATTCATGAAAATGGCTAGTGATGGCCACATATGGTTTCAGTAGAAGAAATATCAATGTTGTCAACAAAGGGTGGGGGGCGAGGGGGAACAGATGGGGAACTTGTAAACTTGTATTTTCCTGCATCCATAGCAGCTGCTATCTTCGTCAGCTGTTGCCCTCTGTGATGTTCTATCTGTACCAACGGGAGTAGAGGGAATTTTGGTTGCTCTTGTTTAATTAACATTTAAGAATTCCTCTCCCTCCCCCCAAATGAGTGCATTATAATCAGATAAAATCAAAACAACAAACCACCTGCCAGCTATAAGCATAAAGGAATCCTTCTCTCCAGAGACCTAATCTCACAAGGCGGTGGGCACCTGAGTACTATACCCCTAGCACCTAGAGGATGGAGTCTCTTATGAGCTATATTTTAGCAAGATTACTTTTCAAGGGGCCATATTCTGGCAGGTGCTACACACAGGCACATGCCAGAAAACGTATGTAAAGCAGGAGACTCCACAGGCCCTCTGTATTAGGAGGCACAGTATGTACTTATTATGCATTAGGCAGCCCCGGGGCCTGATTCTCCATTATTTTACACCTTATGTATTATTATTATTACTTATATGTATTACATAGCAACTAAGAGCCCAAGGCGTGGACCAGGATCCCACTGTGGTAGGTGCCACACACACACACACACACACAGTTGGTCCCTGTCCGAAAGAGCTTACTATCTGGCCACTTACACCAGGGCACAGTGAGTGCATAGTAGGGGGAAACTGCTACCATTCTGATTGTAGTGTACTATGCATTCACTTCACACTAGCTTAGATGACTTCACAAGATGCAGGAGAACAGAAAACTGGGTCCCTTGTGCAAATGATTCCTGGCAACAGTGTGGTCGTGTGGCTGCTTAGAAATGCTGCCAACTTGCACATTAATTCTGCTTTTGCGCGTGCGTCCTTTTCAGGGAGCCATTTCACTTTTTTCCAGATTTTGACCCCAGTGTTGCAAAATTTCCACTTAATAAACTCCTTGTACCCACCAGTATTCTTTAACAGTGTTTCACCTACTTTAAACCACTTTATGACTGTTATCCTAAAATCTGGCCAAGTTACTTAGAACATTTTAACCAGAATCATAGTGCGGTCCTGATCTGCAAGCCCTTACTCACAAGAGTAATCTTTGCTCATGTGAACAGTCCCATTCACCTTAACAGAACTCCTGATATGAGAAAGGGTTTGCAGGATCAAGTCCTACGCTTGAAGACAGGATTATCTCTTCCCTTTTCTCACCCCTTCTCCCTCAGCTCTTGTATGCAGTATACAAAGTTCTCTTCATTACTTTGACATAGTCTTTACGGCTTTAGACCTGTAACAAGAAAAACAGAATATGCAAGTCCTGTGATTCAAGGGTATTTAAAAAAGAAAAAAGGGCAATTGTTACTCAGAATCTTCCAAGAGAAAGAATGTGTGCATGCCAAGAGGCAAAGAGTTCATAGTCTGAAATTCAAAAGCCTTTCAGGAAAGATTATCTCAATATACTTTCAGACACTAATTTAAACTAGTCACATTCTGGTACTGTTCTGTTGTGTTTTTCATAACCTATTTCTGTACTTGGTGCACGGTACAACATTTACTGTACTCTTTATGTGCATTTACACATCAAATGATGCTGGAATGATACTAGATTGCTGCCGTATGTGGAAATAATATATACTCTGAAAAATTATCGTCAACAATTAGAATGCCATAAAGTTGCTCAACGGTTCAACTTTGTTCACGCTGTGTGGGATTTTGGCCAGTGGACACAAATAGCTTTCTTTAGCTACCTCTCCCTTCCCATGAATCAGAACATTACTTTAATTTGATATAATGCTGTTTGTGGTCACGTGTGACAAAAAACAGAATGACTAAGAAAATAGGTCCATTTCTCAGGCTGCCTGAAATCCAATACACAAGCTCTGCCCCTCCTCCCCCCAAAACCAACAAAGCTTGAGCTTGCATGTTTACATTACAATTGTAGCAAAAAGGGGAAAAATGTAAGTAACCCATTTTCAATGCATACAGAATAGAACGGCTGCCAACAGATTTTGACAACAACCAGCAAATTAAGAACACCTGACTTGTTTCACTCCCAGGTTTCCATTAGTCCCTAGTAGCTGGAAGTCAGCTCAGGATAAAAGAGGTATAGAAATGCAAGGCACCTGCAACTCTGTCTGCCAGGAGCATGGTTGTGTGGAATCAGCCCAAAAGTCAGCAGCGAAGGCTGGGGAGGGAGCAACGCACAATAACCACGAGACAAAATACTCTGCTAGTGGGGAAGCAAATGAGAACATAAGAACAGCCATACGGGTCAGACCAATGGTCCATCTAGCCAGTAACCTGTCTTCAGACAGTGGCCAATGCCAGACTCTTCAAAGGGAATGAACAGAACAGGCCAGTTATCCTGTCCCAGCATCTGACAGTCAAAGGCTTCAGAACACCCAGAGCTAATAGCTATTGGTGGACCTATCTTTCATGAACTTTTTTAACTCTTTTTTTGCATCTAGTTATGCTTTTGGCCTTCACATCATCTCCTGGCAACAAGTTCCACAGGTTAACTGTGTGCTGTGTGAAGAAATACTTTCCTTTGTTTGTTTCAAACCTGGCTGCCTATTGATTTCATTGGGCAACTCCAGGTTCTTCTGTTATGTGAAGGGATAAATAACACTACCTTATTCACTTTCTTCACACCAGTCATGATTTTATAGACCTCTATCATATCCCCCTTAGTTGTCTCTTTTCCAAGCTGAACAGTCCCAGTCCTTAAAATTGCCTCAGACAGAAGCAGTTCCAAACCCTTAATCATTTTTATTGCCCTTTTCTGTACCTTTTCCACTTCTAATACATCTTTTTTAAGATGGGGCACCCAGAACTGCACACAATACTCAAGGCATGGGTGTACCATGGATTTATAGAGTGGCATTATGATATTTACTGTCTTATTATCTATTCCTTTCCCAATGGTTCCTAACATTCTGTTAGCGTTTTTGACTGGCATTGCACATTGAGTGGATGTTTTCAGAGAACTATCTGCAATGACTCCAAGATCTCTTTCTTGAATGGTAACAGCTAATTTAGACCTCATCATTTTGTATGTCTAGTTGGGATTGTTTTCCAATGTGCATAATTAGTTTGCATTTATCAGCATTGAATTTCAGCTGCTGTTTTGTTCCCCAGTCACCCAGTTTTGTGAGATCCCTTTGTAACTCTTCACAGTCTGCTTTGGATTTAATTATCTTGAGTACATTTGTATCATCTACAAACTTTGTCACCTCACTGTTTATGCTTTTTCCAGATCATTTATGAATATGTTGAACAGCACTGGTCCAAGTATAGATCTCTGTAGGACATTGCTATTTACCTCTCTCCATTGTTAAAATGGACCATTTATTCCTGCCCTTTGTTTCCTATCTTTTAACCAGGTACTGATCCTCAAGAGGATCTTCCCCCTTATTCCATGACTGCTTAGTTTGCTTAAGAATCTTTGGTGAGGAGCTTTGCCAAAGACTTTCTGAAAGCATATTTCATCCACTGGATCCCCCTTGTCTACATGTTTGCTGATCCCCCTCAAAGTATAGAGTGGTGAGGCATGATTTCCCGCTACAAAAGCTGTGTTGACCCTTCCCCAAAAAATCGTGTTCGTCTATGTGTCTGATAATTCTCTTTTTTACTATCATTTCAACCAATCTGTCTTGTAATGAAATTAGGCTTACCACCCTGTAATTGCCAGGATCGACTCTGGCAAAAAAATTGGCATCACATTTGCTATCCTCCAGTCAACTGGTACAATAGCTGAGTTATATGATAGGTTACATACCACAGCGAGCAGTTCTGCAGTTTCAATCTGGGACAGTTCCTCAGATTTGTCATCTAAAAGGAATGGCTGAAGTGTGGAAATCTCCCTCACAACCTCTGCAGTGAAGATCAATGCAAAGACTTCATTTAGCTTCTCCACAATGGCCTTCTCTTCCCTGAGTGCTCATTCAGTGGCCCCATTGATTGTTTTGGCAAGCTTCCTACTTCTGATGTACTTAAAAAAAATCTTGCTATTAGTTTTTGAGTCTTTTGCTCACTGTTCTTCAAGTTCTTTTTTGTCCTGTCTAATTATACTTTTGCAATTGACTTGCCAGAATTTATGCTCCTTTCTATTTTCCTCATTAGGATTTGACTTCCAAGTTTTAAAAGATATCTTTTTGCCTTTAACTGCCTCTATTACTCTATTGTTTAGCCATGGTGGCATTTTTTTGGTCCTTTTATTTATTTTTTTAAACTTGTGATATACACTTAATTTGAGCCTCCATGGTGATTTAAAAAAAAGTTTCCATGCAGCTTGCAGGCATTTCCCTCATATGATTATTCCTTTTATAATTTCCATTAAGCTAGCCTCCTCATGTTTGTGTAGTTTTCCATTCTGAAATAATTATATTATGGTCACTATTACGGAGCAGTTCGGCTATATTCACCTTTTGGACCAGATCCTGTGCTCCACTTAGCACTAAATCAGGAATTGACTTGTGGGTTCCAGGATTAGCTGCTCCAAGAAGCATTCATTAATGGTGTCTAGAAACTCTACCTCTGAATCCCGTCCTGAGGTGACAGGTACCCAGTCAATACGGGGATAGTTGAAATCCCCCATTATTATTGAGTTTTCTATTTTTATAGCCTCTCTAATTTCCCAGAGCATTTCACAGTCGCCATCACCATCCCAGTCAAGTGGTCAGTAGTATTCTCCTACTGCTATATTCTTATTATTCAAGAATGGAATTTCTATCCATAGAGATTCTAGGGTACAGTACAAGACATTTAAGATATTACTATATTTGACTCTATGCTTTCTTTCACACATTGTGCCTCTCCTCCACCAGCGTGACCTACTGTATCATTCCTGTATATTTTGTACCCTGGTATTACCATGTCCCATTGATTGTCATCATTCCACCAAGTTTCTGTGATGCCTATTATATCAATATCCTCCTTTAATACCTGCCACTCAAGTTTAACCATCTTAGTATTTAGACTTCTAGAACATGTATACAAGCACTTTTTACTATCACTTTTTAGTTGTCTGCCTTCATGTAATGTAATTCAATGGGACTCTTTTCGTTAGACTGTTTCTCTTCAGTTCCCACCTGTACTTTATCCTCTCTTCTTTACTAGAATAGAGAATACTTATTAATACATCCTCCCCTATGGGATGTCTGTGTTCGAACCATGTGCTCCTCTGTACCTGTCAGCTTTCCCCCAGTCCTTAGTTTAAAAACTCTTCTACGGCTTTTTAATTTTACATGCCAGCAATTTGCTTCTGTTTTGGTTAAGGTGGAGCCTATCCTTCCTGCAGAGGCTACTCCTTTCCCAAAAATTTCCCCAGTTCCTAATAAGCTAAAAACCTCCTCCCTACACCACTCTCTCATCCACACGTTGAGGTCCTGCAGTTCTCCCTGTCCAATTGGCCCTACGCATGGAACTAGAATTATTACAGAGAATGCTACCATGGAGGTCCTGGGCTTTACTTTCTGACTTAGCAGTCTAAATTTGGTCTCCAAGACCTCTCCTCTACCTTTCCCTATGTCACTAGTATCTACATGTACCAACAATGCACTGCACATATAGGGCCTGTCCAGTCCATTCAATCACAGGTGGAAACCAAGAGAGTTCATTGTGACATTGCAAATAATTATAAAGTCTGAGCAAACATTAGTTTTCATCTTGCCACAGACATATGCAGGTTGAAAGGTAATAAAAGTTCCAAGGACTAACTACTGCTAGTGTTGATAGGAGTCACATGTATTCATCAAAAGTGGAGTCTACCCTTTCATTAGCTCACACTGTCATTTTTGCACTGGGAGACATTAAAATCTTATCAGCAGAAGATTCAAGACGTCACTATCGGCATATTTTGCTAGTATATTCATTGCAAAATAATCCAATACGCTGGCTAAACACTAGTCTCAGTAAGGACCAGATCCTACAGTGTGCTGAGTGCCCATTGTGAGGTGCAGCGTTCACTTCAACTCCCACTGACTTCAACAGGAGATGAAAGCTCTCACATGATCAGCCATTTAGTCACTGCTGATAGTTGAATTTGGCCCACAAAGCACAAACATTTCTCTCATAGACTTACTGTGGTCCTACAGGGCAAGGGACAAAAGTTCAGTTACTTTAGTTCATTTTTTAAAAAAATATCTAAAAGAATAATTTTATTCCCATTACAAGCAGAATTGGGCTTTACATTTTGTTCCATTGCGAAAAATTACAATGACTGATCCTGTTGTGAGCCTGAGAGGGTAACTGTGGTGGTATCTGTTTAACAGCACAGACTCACATGTCATTTTGAACACGCTGCAATCTTTTATTCATACAGCTGAGTCTTCCACGTAAACCCCTTGACATTATAATCAAACCATGTAGTAGAAGTACTGTACTCTAAATGTTTACAGATCAACATTGACCATTAAAGTAGAACAAAAATTGTTTTTAATTTTTTTGCATCTATTTCAAGGATTGGAAATTAAACTAATCCTATAAGTCTTGTTATATTCTCTATATACCTAAAAAGCAGCGCTAGACTGAGGACACTAGGGACAGATATAGCCAGATATCCCATGCACCACAAGTGCTAGAAAACTAATGCTTTAAACCACTAAAACGATTGGAGCTCCCGTCCTTCAACTGGTACATAGCAACTGTTACCAGGAAAGGCAGACTGCAAGATACTTACAATATAAGACATTTGTACGAGATCACTTGATTTCCATTTTATTGTCTTTGCCATCATTTGGATTCCAATAAGAAGCTCTCTCTACAACTATTAGATCCAGAAACCTCAAAAAAACATTTTTTTTTGTGAAGGTTTGGATGAAGGTTCAGGATTATTTTATCTAACAGAAAAAGGCGTAACAAGATCCAATGGTGAGACACTGAAACTAAACAAATTCACACTAGAAATAAAGGGAAAATTTTTAATAGTGAGCATAATTAACCATTGGAGCAATTTACCAAGAAACAAAGTAGATTCTCCAACATTTGAAATCTTTAAATCAAAACTGGATGTTTTTCTAGCAGATATGCTATAGCTCAAGCAGAAGTTACTGGGTGAGGTTCTATGTCCTTTGTTATGCAGAAGATCGTATATTCTGTGATTCTTTCTGGCTTTAAAATCTATGAATCCAAGTTTGTTTGCCCTGTCCTAGTTTAATAGTCTTTTCTGCTCTGATATTACTTTGGCACTTGCAGTAGTGATGGAAGTTAAGAGTTACCACAAGTAGGGTTACCAGACGTCCCGATAAAATCGGGACCGTCCCGATATTTAGGTGTTTGTCCCGTGTCCCAACCGATTATTATTATTATTTTTCTTTTACTGATGGCAGCACTCAGCTTTTTTTTTTTTTTTTTGCTTCACTGGTGGGACCCCCACCCCCACATGCGTCCTGATATTTTCTTCCTCTCATCTGGTCACCCTAACCACATGAGATCATAACATGTGACACAATAAGTCCTTGGGGGGGAAGGGTTTATGTGAGAAAAACTCCAAAACATTATGTGTGAAGTACACCGCTTTCATCCCCATCACAAGAAATGAATAGCATCTTATCTTTGTTTTCTGTGCCACAAAGAACTTAAAAGTGATTGATCTTATCTCGTATGTCAAGTTAGTTATGGCATCTATTTAGAGGAAGAGGTTCACGTGACAGGCTTGAGGCTCTGATGGAAACTTTTTGTTGAAATGGTAGCAGCATTCTGCTATCTGGACATAACTTCATGCAAGGATTCTCGAGTGGTTGTTGCTTATCAACCATGGGGATGTTGATTTATGTATCAGTTCTTTATGCGACTCTAGATATTAGCATTTACAGAAAACTGCATTTTTACATACATGACAATCGCCATGAATTTTAAGGGACTATTGCAGTCTTGTGCTAATTTTCACTTGATGTTTAATATAGTGGTACAGTGACTGACTAAAAAACTATTGAGTGACGTGGTTCTGTCTGGCATGTCATGACATCTAGTTTTAAACATTATCATGATGTAGAAGGATTTACATTTATAACAAGAACACATTCTCCACTGCCCTTGCCCCAAGTGACAATTCAGACAAGGTTGTAGGTAACAACAGTAAACTAAAGCAGGACAGAAACAAAGGCATTTCACCATCCTCTCATTATATTGCAGGTCTCATAATTAAAATTTAAAACTATGCAGTGAGGGAACCTAGGATTATGCATATCATCATGAGGGCAACACCTTTGATTGATGTAACCAATTGAGACTTGCCTGCTAATTTGATTTCTGCAACTCACTGCAGCATGTGATGACTGATTGGAGCTGATAACCAAGGACTGACTACAGATATGGATTCTGCAGTACGATATGTTTAACTCTCCAATTCTACCAAAATCTCTGTCCACTTATAACAGTCACTGTGGCTGATAAATCTGCTGTACTCACACAAGGACTCTGTATCAGCAGGACCCTATGAAGCTGTGTAGAGAGCAAAAGCCAGAGGGTGCCACTACCTATGCTTAGAGTAAACCTCTTCACAGAGCAAGAAAAGATGCAAGGCAAGAAAGACCTAGGGAAGGACACAAAACACCATATATTCAGAGGCAACGACAACTAATTTAATGCCTCTAAGAGATTGGAAAGAAAACCCAGCACTACACCACAATCTAACTACAAAGGGTTCAAAGTTAAGATGGACAAAAAAAAAATCTAGAGGAAGCTAAAGTTGGAAAAAGTCCTTGGTAGAAACTTCCTGAAGGAACAGGAGGGGAAAAGGGTCTACAACATGCAGGATTCCAAGTAACACAAGACTTTTCAAAAAGAATATTGGCAGGACGGATGAGCAACTGAGTTATAAATCACCTGAATCTAAGAAATCTCCGTATGGGTGCCTGCCAGCTGAGTTCCCTTTTCTCTGGAAAGCCAATGAATAGGGAGGAAATTGCAAGGGGAGAAGAAAACCTAAGAACCACGTGTGCTGGAAAAGTAGATTTTGAAAATGCCAAAGCTCTCAGAGGAGACCTGAAAAACAACAAAGGAGCCCTGCTCGAAAAGAACAGACCCCTAGAACTAGGCACCCTGTATAAGAGGTCCTTCTGGGGTCCTTTTACCAGCATCCTCCTCTCTCAAAGGAAACCTGATTAACAATGGGGCTGGTGCTAGTTTATGATATGACCACGCCTAGTCCCCTAATTCCCTTCCCCCAAAGCAGAAAAAATATCACTTATTCTGTGATATCCATAAGTAACAAGTTCATGCTAAAACAACAACAACAAGAAGACAGTGATGGTAATAAAAAACCCTATGCCTTAGTTACAGGGTTAGTTAAACCTCTGACTACTCTCTAAGTGCATCTAGTCAGGTCTCAGGCCTTGTGCCTTCATCAATCCTTCCACTCGTGGACAGGGTCCCAGGCTGAAATACCCTGTGGATTAACTGGGGTTACGCCCAAAAGGTCTGACTGGGTTCAGGTATCTGGTCCTTCCCTTTGGGAGCTGTGACGACTGGTACATAAAGTGACTCAAAGCAGCCTTCTCAAACAAAAGCATTGTTTATGCTGAACACCAGGAACAAAGCAGAATATAACAGAAAAAGGGGTTTTAAAAACAATAAAAGGTCTATATAAATGTCTGTCGTACCTAAACCACACTCCTGCCTACTCACCATTCCCACCCCCGTGTTTGTAGAGAGCTTAGGAAGGCCTAGTTTCTTTAGACCCCCCAACTGGGTGTCTGTGGCTGTCAGTCTGTTCCCATGTTCAGCTCCCAAGTAACTGCCTCCTCTCCGGATAGAGAGAGACTTTTGAACTGTTTGTTGCCCTTTTCATCTGTTGGTTCCCAACACCGGAATAACAAACTGTGCTACCTGGCTGGAGACAAGAAGTTCAGTTCAAATCTTCCCAGTTAACAGTGCAGGCATTGCCTCGTAACTCCCTCCCCTGGAAGTGTTTACTCAGAGGTGTCTTATCTGGAGCCACTGTCTTGTTCTCCTGCTTGTTTTCCCAACACCCTGCTTTTAAACTAAACCTACATATTATATAGTAAATATCCCAACAACCAGGTATTCACAAACTATTACAGAGCAGCTCCATGTCCTTCACATTAAGTTAGTCTCTCCTTTGGATTTTCCTTCTCTTTGTCTTTCAGACCAGGGGTCGGCAGCCTTTCAGAAGCGCTGTGCCGAGTCTTCATTTATTCACTCTAATGTAAGGTTTTGCGTGCCAGTAATACATTGTAACGTTTTTAGAAGGTCTCTTTCTATAAGTCTATAATATATAAGTAAACTATTGTTGTATGTAAAGTAAATAAGGTTTTTAAAATAATAGAATATCAGAGTTGGAAGGGACCTTAGGAGGTCATCTAGTCCAAGCCCCTGCTCAAAGCAGGGCCAATCCCCAGGCAGATTTTTACCCCAGTTCCCTAAATGGCCCCCTCAAGGGTTGAACTCACAACCCTGGGTTTAGCAGGCCAAGGCTCTGTTTAAGGAGCTTCATTTAAAATTAAATAAAAATGCAGAGCCCCTTGACCAGTGGCCAGGACCCCGGCTGTGTGAGTGCCACTGAAAATCAGCTTGCGTGCCATAGGTTGCCTACCCCTGTTTTAGACTGTAATCTTTTGCAGGGCAGGGTCTATCTTTATCTCTGCATTTTGTACAGCAAGAAGAACTAAGTCAAATAATAACAACAGAGAATAGAAAATAATAATAAAAATAAAAACCTGGCTCACAGCAGACCAGCTGGATTCAGAAATAAACACCACCACAGATAGACTCACCTCTTCATCACCCCTCTAGCCTTGGTACTCCTGGACCAAGACAAGGGAAGATGACAAAAGGAGACGTTATCTCTGTCCCCCAACATAAAAAGGACTGTGTTGAAGTATGAAGGTTTCTCTAAGAATAAAGCAAACTAGAAAACTAGGTCTAAAATTCTGCTCTGAGCCAATGAGTAAATTTACACTTTAGATGTATGTATTTATTTAACTTATTTAGAAAAATCAGATGTTGCCTCTAGTGCATGTACAGTAATTAAAATGCATGAAATGACTAGACAACCAATTGATAAAAGTCAACCCAAAGAAGCTACCCTAGTTATGGCAGAAACTTGTCCTACTCAGGTACGCTCCCTTAGACAAAAGCCAGAATAAGTACATATATTATGTTTTATCTTCCTCTTGACTTTCAGAAAAAAAAAGACCATATTCAAAAATTACTCAAGGGCATGGCTGTCTAGAAAAAAAAAAACCACAGAGTAAATCTTTAGCTCCTGAAAAGATCACCTTACATCAGAAATGTGGTTACTCCAAGTCATGAACAGCGAAATGAGATCCTTAAAACTGGACATTACAGCTACTCTTCACCCTTAATGAGGCAAAAAAGGATCCAAAACTGGAGGCGGGGGAAGAGTACAACTGCTTAATTGGCATGAGGTCAGAGAAGTGACAAAGACGTACAGATGGAATGCCCCTCCACATAAAAACTGGTGTGCCATGAATAAAAAAATAGTCACCTTACCACCACAATGATACAATAAACCTGTCGGTTCTGAGGTGGAGAGGTGGTTGGATAGTAAGAAGAATAGAAGGCAATACACAAACTGAAAAAAACATTACCTCTCCTCCCCCACCCCAAAACATTACCTCTAACATGGAAACCCTCTAGAAAGGAGAGTTTATTGTAAAGTTTCTGGGGAAATATTTTAACTGGTTACCTTCATGTGGATAACTCTCAATGCTGTATCTAAACTGACTCACTCTCTGACACATCTAATCTCCTACCTACTTGCCTGCCAGCTTCTAGCTACACTTTAATATCTTAAGACTGAACTGAATGCTTCAAGGTAACAAGGTCTTCTTTGTTTCCAGATCCACTAACATTCTTCTCAATTGAGCTCATAACTTTGTTCATACTGGCAGAAATCTTGCAGCAGTCACAAAATTATCCATCTCCATGGTCTACAAACGCCTATCTATCACCATCTGTAGAAGGTTGTTATAATTGTCCTTAATTAACTCTGTGTATGCTAAATTAATTAATTAAACAAAACCAAATTAAGACCACTTTAATTCTGTATGCGTGTCCACACAGGGGTTTAATGCAGTTCTAATTTGTACCTTTAGTTCATTTGGATTAATTTTCCTGAGTATCCCTACATAGGCAAGCCCTTAGAATGCTGTGGCCAAAATACTCTTGTTCTGCAAGTTGTTGGATCATACTGCTCCCAAACTTAGTCATACTCATCATTCACTTGTAAAGTTAAATTGTTCTCAGTAGTCTCAACCCAACCCCTAGCCCAGAGGTCTCCAAACTGTGAGGCATGCCATCCTAGAGGGGCACGGAGGAACATTTAGGGGGACAGGGGGGCTCAGGTCAGCCCCCACAGGGGACATGGAGGGATTACCACCCAGCCCCTCTAACCCACCCTCAGCCATGGCTCCACCTCCGGACAGGGCTCCACACCCGGTCCCAGCCCCATTCCAGGCTTGGCCACTGCTCCATTCCTGACCTCAGACCCACCCCCATCTGCCACTCCAGCTTCAGCCCTTTTACCATTATACATGCCCCCCACCCACTGCCCCAGGAGCCATGTCCCTGCTTCTGCTCCTGGCCCTGGCTCTGGGTGTGTGTGGGTGTGCCACAAACAGGTGTAAAGGGGTTGGTGTGACCCTGAAAAGTCTGGGGACTGCTGCCCTAGATGCTGAAAAAAATGTCCTTCTGCTTTTCAAAAATTCACCATGGACTTTGTCCATTCTACCACTTAGATTAAATATCCATCTACTCTACATCCACCCTGCTCCACTAATCTTGCCCTCCTCTGTCTCTTCATCACTGGAGGTGGGATGCTCAAGGGTGACTAATTGACTTGCCCCATCTGATATGGAATCTTCTCTCTTCCTCCTACCCACTGATTCACTTTCCCTTCCAGCTCTTCCATTTATATCTCTTAAGCTCTGACCGTATCTCACTGTAAAGCAGTTTGCAATACCTTCTATGAAGAATGCTATATCAAAACTATATTGTATTCATAGTGCTATACCAAAATTGTATTGTATTAATAGCACTTGCATGTGGATCAGAGTTTCCTTTTTTATGCCTTGGACAGAAAGTTTGCTATTATCTATATAAAATGACTTAAGTACCATAAGAGAGAGACAAAGTAAGTGAAGTACTATTTTTACTGGACCAGCTTTTGTTGTTGGAAGGGACAAACTTTGAGCTTCATAGAGCTATTCTTCAGGTCTGCGGAAGATAACCAGAATGACTAAGTTAAATACAAGTTGGGAAAGATTGTTAAGTATAAGGGGTTCACTTACGCTACAGGACACCACTTAAAATGAAGTGGGCAATTAAAAGTTAGCAGGCAGTAGTGTGTTTTACAAATTGTTGTAATGAGCCATAAAACCAGTGTCTTTGTTAAGTCCACAGTTTTTAATGTCTAGCAGAGTAATTAAATTAAGTACCCAAGCTCAAGTTTTGATGGTGTTATGCAATTTCCTTTGAGAATGAGGACTGAGAGGTCAGATATACAGCAATCACTTTGTGAAAAGCATTTGCCCATGGATGAGAGGGTGTTTTTGTCCTATATCATTTTTCTGTGTGAGTTCGAGAGTGTAGTTATTGACTGGTTGTTGTTGGGTCATTTGATGCACTGAAGGAAGTATACCGCATATTGTGATGGGCACGTATAGGACTCAGGGATCTTTAAGGGTGTGTTGTGGCAGTGGTGTACTGAACATCATAGCAGTGGAGATATGTTTGCAGGTTTTGCATTTGTTGTTCTGAAAGGGTCTAGTGTTGCTTTGAGTTGGTGAGTCCTACTTGGTGGGAAGTTTGCTTCTGATGATGAGCTTAGCGAGGCTGGGGAGTTGTTCAAAGGCCAGAACAGAGGGGTCAGGAAAGATTTTCAGGATGTGGTCCCCAGGAAGTAGGGTTGTAACTGTCTGATGATACCCCATTTGGGTTCTAGTGTGGGTGGTACACACCTGGCTACCATAAGACAGTTGCTGTAGATAAACATGAGCTCAGAAAACATTTATACCATCTCTGATAGCGGGTAATACCTTGACACTGAATTCCGTACTCCCACAATTTTACACTTCAATCACAGCTGTGCAGGAGGAGGGAAAAAAAAAATCAGAAAAATAAAGAATAGCTGTCTTTGCTAGCCCTCCTCCTAAAATCAGGAAAAGAGATGTATCAACAGATATGTAATGTGACAATCTCTCTAAAATAATCTTCCCTATCCCCCTCAAAAGCATTTTGAAACAAATAATCAGGAACAAAACAAACATACCAGCTAATGTATGATGTATAACTTAGCGATAAACATAATACACCCACTCAGCCTTTTTACTTGATGTGGTTGGAAACACATATGTAGGGTGGAAAAAGTAAAGGTAGGTTGATTTATTTTTGGCATTAGTTTCAAAGTTTAGACTTTCTACACCAGTTATTTACTCTATCTTTGTGTTGCTTCAAGCCAACAGCAAAAAGATGCTTTTTTAGACTCTAACTCTGGAAAACAAAAGATGTATTATCCCCAATTATTTCTCCACTGCATAACACTTCCAAGCTACTGCAAGAATAGAATTCAATTCAAAATGCACGATGCAAAATAACCCACTCTCTAATAGCATAGAAAAGCAAGTTAAATCTCGATATAGTCAATAAAGCTCATTGCAACAAAAGCCTTTATTAAGCACAGCCTTATCAGAGACCTGTTTGTGGAGCTCTAATTAATCAAGGGTACAATGTATCACTACTTTAATATCTTAGGCAAAGATTATGAGCCAGATTGAGAGGTGAAGTAAAAAGCAGTGTAAATTACAACCCTGGTAAATTACAACCCGGGGAAGAACAGGGTTTTAGCAGTAGTAGTAACTAATGAAAGGGTGTGTTAGGAACTGAGACATAGGCAATCTTGCCCAGTGGTCAGAGCAGGAATTCAGGTCTAGTGGGTGGAGTAGGCAGGCCAGGGAACAGAAGTGGGGGTCAGAACCAGAGTCAGCTGTCAATTACGAGAAGCAGGGGTACAGCCAAAGTCAAAGACCAGAACAAGGACCCAAAGTTGAGGATTGGAGCTGGGGTCAGCCACCAAATGCCAGAGCCAAGGGTTGAGCCAGAGTCAGAGGCAGGGGTCAGAGCCAGAAACGGTAGCCAGTGGTCACAGGCAAGGCATCAGGGCAGGAATCAGAGGAGAGGCAAGGATCGAGACAAGGTGAGAGCTAGGAGCAGAGGGCAGGGGCGAGGCAGAAGCCAGGAGCAGAGCAGGAACAGGGTCGGATGCACATTGCAGTAGGCAGGCAAGAGCAGGGTCCAATGATGGTAGAGGTGATCGTGGTGGTGCTCCAGCTGCTGCAGCAAGCCTTCACAGTTGATTGGGCAGTCCACCTGGGTCACTTCCTGGTTTAAGTAGCAGGAGTGAGCCAATCAGGCAGCTGCGGGCCTTGGGTGCTCCGACAGGACTTCCCATGGGGCCTGGCCTTCCAGGACTGGAGAGATGCTGCTTTGCTCATCTTCCTTGGTGGCAAGGAGGAAATGTCAGAGATCCAGGCTGCCCACAGCCCAGGGTCTAGACCTGCACGCTTGGATCCTTACAGGGTGGAAGAAATGGTAATATAAAGTGGATTCCACCAATCCCCTCCTGTTGGCTGCTTTTTCAGCCATATCCTCCCTTTCTGCTCTTGGAATACGTGAGACACACAGACTAACTGACCAGTGTGCACCACCATTTACATGAGCACTGAACTTAAAGTTTGCCTACCTGTGCCATCTTGGGACAGTGCTTTTTAGGCAGGAGTAGGAATAGATTGTAACTCCATTACCATGTGCGTGTATGTGCATGCATACATTGGGTGAAGGCATGAGCTGGTGTTTGTGGGGGGATGTTCAGATAAGTCTCTTGACTACTGAAGTTACATCAAGCAATCTCAGATTCTGAAGAGTGTACATTTACTACAAAGCAAGGCAGGATTTCAAGGGTTGGCCAAAAAGGAACATGTGCCCTTGGTTCCATAGTGACTGCAGAAAAAACTAAAGGCCAAAAAGTTCAGCCCTAAATTATGTCAGCTTCTGCCAAGGGTATGGGGCTCCTGGTGGTGGGAAGTCAGCTTGGAAAGAGATTGCAGTGACTCAAGTCATATGAAACCTCTGTTCTGCCAGAGGGTGGCACTGACCAGCACTGCCCCCAAAAGTTGGTGGTAGTGACCACCAAAGGACATGGCCAGAGCATTCAAGGGATAAAAGTGATTCAACTCATTCCCCACACAGCCTCTGCTGTAGCTCCAGCCACAAGATTAAACTATATCTACATTCCAATCCACAAAATTAAGCTGTTCATACTTGTCAAAACTTCTGGAGAAGGGTTGCTTGTCTTCCCTTGTGGTGAATCCCTGTTGGACACAGCAGTCATCGGACATGGAGAGAATGCAATGTTCACATCGTTTAGGGGTGAATCAAGAGTTAAATGTAGATTTTACTGGTACTGAAAGCTGACCATGTTACTGATGAAGAATCTGCTGAATGTTTTCTTAGCATCATATCATACCAATAAGGAATCAGTGTGAATACAGTGTCCTTTAATTAACATCAAGATGAAGGTTCTACACACTGACCCCTTTCTAGCTGAAACAGCAGCTCAAACACCATGTTAATCTTTTGCTGGTAAGCACTGGAAAATAATTCACAGTGAGATGTCATTAAAATCTGATTGTTTATGAGTTTAGCATATAATATTATGAGCATGAATTACCTTTTGTACTAAGTAGTCCTAAAACTGAACCATGTCTTTCCAGCTATCATGGCAGCAATTTGTAGCTGTGTTGCTACTACACGCTCTCATTAAAAAAAAAAGTATCATGTAAAAAGTGAATTCTAAAAGTGGCATGGAAGTAGCAGTTCCATCAATAGTTCATATTGTTTTCATATCCTTTCCCATCCTCCACCACTGTTCTTGAAAGAAGAATACAGAGAAGAAAAACATGGAAGAAGGGCAGAAAAGATGGAAAGGAGATACAAAAAAAAAGAGGGGGGGATCCACTATTTCCTTGCATTTATTTGTTGCTGTATTAAAACCTCTCAGAAGAATTGTATAGTCTTGTACTTAACACCTGCACTTATACTGAGCGATATGTACTTGAGATGCCCATCATATCAAGAGCTTCCATATTAATAACTATTGAAGATTTCACTGCGTGTTTCCCTTGTATTTCAGACAGCCTGGCATGCTTTCCAAGTTCCAGTAAAGAAAGGATAAATAAACTTCAGAACATGCCTAAAACACAATGATTTTTGTCTTGTTAGACCCTTCTGTTTCCCACCCAACTTAATTTACAGTAAGTTTGAAAAGGTCAGACTTGTCACTGAATGCAATTGCAAGCATGAAAAACTCTAAACGAAATTGCCTGCAGCACAAAAATCAGCACAGAGTTGATTTACTTCTTAGTTAAAAAACAAAAATAAACTCTGCACACAGCATATATTGTTCAAGAGTTGAGCTCAAACATGTTTAAAAAGAGATGAACCTGAGGGTGTCATGTAAAAACACAAATTCTGAAGAATCTATTATTCTAACCACTTTACCCTTGGGAATCAGGTGCAGAAATAGCTAAGCAGCAGTATTCAGTGGTGATTAGTCATTGCATTAGTGCTGGGAAATCCAAACCTGTACCTTAAAAAAAATAAAATAAAAACCAGCTATAAAAATACAACGGCCTCTATTCTCCTCTTAGCCTTTAGATAGAGCTCCTATAAACAACAATAGGAGTTCAACATGCAGAGCAATAGTAGAATATGGCCTATTATGCCAAGGATTCTTGGAAGTAACTAAATTTTTAAACATACAGCCTCAGACTGAAAAACAATTAAAAAAGGAAAAAAAGGAAGGAAAAAACCCAACCCGCAATGATATTCCATGTGCAATTTTAAATTATTCAACATTTTCACATGACACTGAATTTAACATAACCCCAAAGTAGAGCAAATTAAGTTTTTATGCGGCTTTCAAGGAGTAGGTATTAGAAAGGGATAGGAAAAGATGTAAGATACGAAGTGAAGATAATATCATTTGAAATGCTCTTCACTCCCTTCAAAGTGGCTCTTGGCTTTAAAACAGTCAGATATAAAGAGATTTTTACAACTTTCCTCCTAACTATATGAAAACTGCTTATTACCCATGTGGTAACACTTTTCTGAAACACTCTCAAACTCTTTCCCAACTTCAATACTCCCCCTAGCCACGATGTAACAACAGCACAGGTCAACTTTGATTAACAAAGTAAATAAAAAATTGAAAAATATAACACAGTTTGGTGCTGTAGAAGTGGAGTTGCAGTAGAACAGCAAAAGGATCAGAGGCTTAGGAAGAAGTAACAAACATCAGAAAGATGAAATAAAGAAAAAATGAACAAGTTGAGAATACAGACTATTGCATGGCCAGGATCCGGGGAAAATGAAAAAATAAGCTGAAAAATAGAACACACGTATACAACTCATCTTAAAAAATCCCAGTCAGCAAAATTCTTCTTGTAATCTGCTCTGCACAGACATTAGTTGAGATATCAGAGCCATATACTGGCCTTGTACAGCAGCATGGTAGAGATAGAGTTCTGACAACTCAAAGCCTGAAAGAAGAAATAAAGAGGGGAAAGGGCAAAATATCAGAAGATTCTGCTGTCTGCTTCACTCCCTTCAATCAGATGTGCAACTCAAAAAAAAAATCCAATAAATCTGCAACTAAGTCCAGTATTCAATTTATTTATGCTTAATTTGTATGCTAAGACCTTCACAGATATTAACAAGCCAAGGTCCTCACCCCCAAAGAACTTATATGGCTTCTTAAAGAATTATAAATCTTTTTATACATGAAATGAGGTTTTCAATAAGACAAAAACCTAAGGGAAGATTTTCAAAGGTACTAAGGAAAGTTAAGTGACCGACTCCCGCTGGAAGTCAGTGAAGGTTAGGAGCCTAACTCATTTGCATCTTTGAAAAATCTCTCCCTGAGTGGTTTAATACGAAAAAGGGTCAGGCAAAAAGTGTTTGTCTAGATTCTGGCTCTCTAATAAAAGAATAAAAATTACACGTGACAAGATACTGTTATATGAATTTAGCTACGTTTTCATATAGGTGCATGAAAGGATTAATGGAGGAGTTTTCAAACTTTTGCCAGCACCAGGGAACATTGTTGTCACTGCCATTTTTCATACAGATGTTATTTCAGAGATACTTCAGTTCAGTGTTTCTGAAAGCCTGTCCGCCGCTTGTTCAGGGAAAGCCCCTGGTGGGCCAGGCTGGTTTGTTTACCTGCTGTGTCCACAGGTTCAGCCGATTGCGGCTCCTGCTGGCCACGGTTCGCCGCTCTGGACCAATGGGGCCTGAGGGAAGGGTGGCCAGCATGTCCCTCGGCCCGTGCTGCTTCCCGCAGCCCCCATTGGCCTGGAGCGGTGACCCGCAGCCAGTCAGAGCCGCAATTGGCCGAACCTGCGGACGCAGCAAGTAAAATAACTGGCCTGCCCCAGCAGGGGCTTTCCCTGAACAAGTGGCAGACTGGCTTTCAGAAGCACTGCTTTAGTTCCCATCATGCAATATTCCTTGATCTAGGTTGTCTTCAACTTGGATTGAGATGCAGCATCCATGCCATGGTCAACAGATCCCATGAGCCTCGTACCTTTTAAAAACTATGACTGCACTATGCTTATATAATGTCTGGGGCTAATTAATGCTGGCTATGATTTTTATCATGGCTTTGGCTCAAATTAAAAAGGATTAATTTAAATAACCCCACTATGTTCCAAAGCCTGATGCCCTTTCTCTTCTAAAAGCATTAATTTCAAATTTCTACAGCCCCTTTTCTCACAATGGTATCATATTCTGTAGTTACTCATATGTAAAGCACACCTACTGAGAAATACTGAGAAGTTTATCAGTGACTAAAAGACATATCCACTGTGAAGTGACCATCACTGCTCTTACTGGGCACCATAAAAACTAAACAAGTATAGCTGGCAACGGCGTATTATCACCTAGGCCTAGGGTGGCAAATTTGTGGGGGCTGCACTTGTGCTCTCGGAAGTTGTTTTATTTTTATTTATTTTGTGATTTGGCACATGCGATCTTGGGGCGGCAAAAGACCCTGGGCCTAGGGTGGCAGAATCATTACTCCGCCACTGATAGCTGGGCCAAGCAGCCAGAGTTCCAATCCAGCACCCGCTTTCCCAAAGTTCATGGGTGTTTGAAATCAAGGTTTTGGTTCATCTTGGAAAAGAGAAAGGGGTTAGATGCAAAGTTTAGATCCAGAGCCAATTTTTCCAGTTTGTTTGGATTGGGAGGTTTGGTTCAGGCACATCTCAACTAAAAAACCCACCCAGACTTCACTGGCTTACAAAAGGCACTTCAGTTGTAAGAAACTAACTGGCAGTGTAGCTGAATAGTTGCCTTTCATCTCTCTTACCTCCACACTTCTCTCTGGGCTGCAATTATTAATGTTCGTTAACATCTTAAAGAAGCTTGAAGATTTTGATGTGGCTTAGAGTCCCACAAAAATATTTCCAACAACAAAAACACACAAGTATTTGGAAATACTGGACAAATAAGTATGCATATAAATAGCCTTTTACGTGGTAACCAAGGATGAGCACCAAGTTAAGTGTTAGTGTGGTATGGAGAAACCATATTGCAATAAGCTGCACAGGTTGATTTGTTATTATATAAACAAAGGCTGGATCTTTCAAAGGGGCCTAAGGGCATTCTCGGTGCTTTGAAATGCAATAGGATTTGGGCACTTAACGCCCTCAGGCTCTTTTGAAAAATCAAACCCAAAGGAATCAATGCTTCCATAATTTTCCATGTGTAAAAAATAACTCAAATTAAAAGAAGTTGCTAAAATTTTTGAAGGAGCTTTCTCTTTTTCAGCCTGGATTCAGAAAAGCACTTATGCACATTTTTAGTTTTAAGTATGTGCTTAAATCCCACTGAAGTGAATGTAAATTAAGAACATGCTTAGGTACTTTCCTGAACTGGGATGATCATAATCATGCGTTTAAGTTTTTTCCTGAATCAGGTCATTTCCAGCATCAAACTCTGCCTTGGTTCTCTGAGAACCAGACAATAACTCACTGTACAGTTCATAAACATGTTTAGATCCGTATATAATGCTCTCATATGGTGTTACAAAGTAACAATACAGAGTGCATTTACTTAATTAATATTTTATTTTTCATCCAACCGAAAGACATTTTAACATACTCAATTTTTTGTATAGAACTAAACACATTATGTGACTCCCATTAAGTGTTGGCCATATAGTGTAACTACAGAATATACTGAATTTTCCAAAAACTTCTAGTAGCAATCTTTTTTTTAAATCAGTCCATAAATAGTTATTTGAATTTTGCCCTCTCTATTTCTGGCTTACCGATAGCATTCCTAAAAACAATTCACAAATGCCATTAAAATTATAGAGCTATCTTAAAGTAGCTACATCGGATAAATCTGTATTCATCTTGTTTTAAGCAATTAATGTTAATTTTAATGTTCTAACAAGTTTGGCAAAAATCTTTACAAAAGATAGACATAAAGGTACTTGCAAATAAAAGCTTGTAGGATAAGAGGAACTCTTGTACAAAAATCATGCAGACATTCAGTGATAATTGCATCTAAGACATAATACTGTGACCTGTACCTTGAGCCTTACCAACAAATATTGAACTGACTACAGGTCCCAACAGATACAATTTCCCCAGTAGATCCTAACTCTGTCACAGGGCCAACTCAGGAAAAAAAACAATACTCAAGAGTCCTCAACCTGACTTTCTTCTTCAGAGCTGGCCTGTTATGCAAGTATAACATTTTAAAGATGACTGTGTTCCAAGATCCATAGAAAGCAGAACACTCACTCCAATACTTATTAGATCATTCTCTATAACTAACTCCGAACCTCGGGAAATCTATTGCTTCCCTCCTCAGCAGCAGTTAGCTTCAGTAGCCTATAATGAAAAGAACTACATGCCAAGAACAACGTTAATACAAAGTAATACAAAGAACTAAGTTAACATGGCATTAAAGTTGAAATTTCTATTGTGCCTCAAATGTACAGCTCCTGTTGGGGATAGTGAAGGAGATCACTGCCCCCTCTGAGAGCTCTGGAAAACATTGTGACTCAGCGAGGCATAATGTTACCTAGAGGCCCAGAGAGCATGGCTGCTTGACATCCTTTTATCTGCACCTGGCAAATTTTATTGGTGGGTAGGTCAGGGTTTGTGTGTGTATGTGTTTGTGTATCTGGGGAGGAGGGGGCAGAGAGTGCAGTTCACCTACAAAAGGGAAAACGCACAACCTTCTCCTAAGATTTTAGCTAGAACTGGGAAAATAACAGATTTTTTGGTCCAATGGCAATTTTGAAAATTCTCAAAACAAGTTTTGTTTCAGGTCAGAAACAGACATTTCCGGTGAACCAAAAAGTTGGGAAAAAATTCATTTCAGGTCAAACAAAATGTTTAATTCATATTTTGAACATTTTAAAAATGATTGATTTTTTTTTAAATACAAATTAAAGGAAATGGGGTCGACCTGGCCAAGATGGGGAAGAGCATCTTCACACACCAGGTTCAAGAGCATCTTCACACAACTAGGTTCAAAAGAAGCAGGTGAAAAAAGCCCCAGGTATGCATAAAAAAAGGCAACCTTAATGGAGGACTAGATGTTGGGGGGAGGAGGAGGGCTTGGGAAAATTGCAGTAGGAGTAAGGGGAGATTTTAACTACTCAGACAGCTATTGGAAATATAATATGGCAACATAGAAAACTTCCAACAAGTTCCTGGAATGTACTAGGGACAGCTATTTGTTTTCAGAAAGTGGAGGAAGGAACCGGGGGCAGCCATTTTGAACTTGATTCCAATCAACCAAGAGTAATTGGTTGCAAATCTGAAGATGGAAGGCAATTTGGATTAAAGTGACCATGAAATGACAGATTTCATGATGCTAAGGAAAGAAAGGAGTGAGAGTAATACAATAGGAACAGTGGACTTTAAAAAAAAAGCAGACTTTAACAAAACACAGAGAACTGGTAGGCAAGGTCCCATGGGAAGAAAATACAAGGGATAAAGGAGTTCAGAAGAGATGGCAGTTTCCCAAAGAGACAATATGAACAGCACAACCACAAACTATCCTGAGGCAGAGGAAAGATAGGAAAAATAGTAAGAAGCCAATATGGCTCCATTCGGAGATATTTAATGATCTGAAAATCAAAAAGGAATCCTACAGAAAGTTGAAATATGGACAAATTACTAGAGAATTATAAAAGAACAGCACAAGCATGTAGGGACAAAATCAGAAATTCTGTGGCACAAAATGAGTTTACTAGCAAAGGACATAAAAGGTTATAAAAAGAGGTTTTATAAATGCATTAGGAGCAAGAGAAAGACAAAGGAAAGTGCATATCCTCTACTAAGCAGGAAAGGAGCTCTAATAACAGATGACAACAAGAAGGCTGAGGAGTTTAAGACCTATTTTGCTTCAGGTCTTCACTAAAAGAGTATATTGTGTCCAGATACTTAACACAATTAATATTAACAACGGGAAGAAATACTAGCCAAAATAGGGAAAGATCAGGTTACAGAATATTTAGATAAGTGAGATGTACTCAAGACAGCAGGGCTTGATGAAATTCACTCTAGCGTGTTCAAGCTAGTTCCTTAAGTTATCTTGGAACCGTTAGCAATTATCTTTGAAAACTCATGGACGATGGGTATGTCCCAAAGAACTGATGAAGCGCAAACATAATACATATATTTAAAAAGAGGAACAAAGAGGACCGGGGGAATTACAGATCACTCTGCCTAACGTTGATATCTGAAAAGCTACTCAAACAAATTATTAAACAATTTATCTGTAAGCACCTAGAGGATAATAAGGTTAAAAGGAATAGCCAGCATGGATTTGTCAAGAACAAATCATTCTATCAATCCAAGTAAGATAATGGATCAGTTGATATTGGAGTCACTTGGTAAAATGAAATTAATTCTAATCAAAGTGGTTTATGGAAAATAGAGCCTAACTAACTAACGTGTAATCTCACCAAAATAAGATATCAAGTTTGGCTGATAAAGATAACAGTGTTAACATATTATATTTAGACTTAGGTAAGGCATTTCACTTACCACCATATGACATTTTGATTAAAAACCTAGAACAGTATAAAGTTAACACAGCAAACATTAAATGGATTAAAAATGAGCTAAGTGATAGTTCTCAAAATGTAACTAAACAGAAATTATCATCAAGCAAGTGTGTTTCCAGTGGGTTCACTGAGGGATGGTTCTTGGACCAAGGTTGTTTAACATTTTTATCTATGACCTGAAAGAAAACAAAAATCATCACTGATAAAGTTTGCAGATGACTCAAAAATTGGATGAGTGGTAAATAACGAAGAGTACAGGTCACTGATTCAGAGCGATCTGGATCGCTTGCACAAGCAAACGACATGTGTTTTCATACAGCTAAATGTAAATTTATGCATCTATCTAAGAACAAAGAAAGTAGTTCACACTTACAGGATGGGGAGATTCTGTCCCGGGAAGCACTGACTCTGAAAAAGATTTGAGGGTTGTGTTGGACAATCAGCTGAACCTGAGTTCCAAGTGTGATACTGCGGCCAAAAGAGCTAATGTGATCCTGGGATGTGTAAACGGGAATCTCAAGTAGGAGTAGAGAGGTTATTTTACCTCTATATTTGGCATTGTTGCAACTGCTGCTGGGAAACTGTGTCCAGTTCTCGTACGCACAATTCAAGATGGGCGTTGACAAACTGGAGAGCGTTTAGAAAAGAACACCTACAATGATTAACGGTTTAGAAAACCTGCGTTATAGGCTCAAGGAGCTCAATCTACTTAGTTTAACAAAAGGAAGAAGATTAAGGGGTGATTTGATGAGTATCTATAAGTACCGACGTAGGGAACAAATATTTAATAATGGGCTCTTCAATCTAGCAGAGAAAGGTACAACATGATCCAATGGCTGAAAGCTGAAGCTAGACAAACTCAGATTAGAAATAAAGCATATATTTTTGACAGTGAGATTAACCATTGGAACATATTTACCAAGGGTCATGGTGGATTCTCCATCACTGAAAAATTTTATGTCAATATTGGATGTTACTCTAAAAGACCTACTGTAAGAATTGTTTTGGGGACGTTTTATGGCCTGTATTATATAGGAGATCAGACTAGATTATCACAATGTTCACTTCTTGGATGGAAATCTATAAATCAAACCAACCTAATTTTCTTCTTTGACAGGGTCACTGGTGTAGCAGATACAGGGGGAAACTGTAGATATGATATAGTTTATTTTAATAAAGTTTTTGACACAGTCCCACATGAATTTATAAGAAAATTAGGGAAGTGGTCTAAATGAGGACTTCAGTAACTCAGCCAGAGGTTAGGGGTCTACCTCAGGAGCGGGTCAGGTTCTGTGGCCTGCAATGTGCAGGAGGTACTAGATGATCACAATGGTCCCTTCTTACCTTAAAGTCCATGAGTCTATGAAAATACTATAAAGGTGGGTGCACCTATAAAGGTGGTTGCCATAAAGATGAGTCAAATGGCAATACTCAAAAAAGTAGTTATCAATGGTTTGCTGTCAAAGCAAGAGGATGTATTTAGTGCAGTCACACAGGGGTTTGTCTTAGGTGTGGTACTATTCAATATTTTAATTAGTGACTTGGACAATGGAATGGATAGTACAGCTTGTAAAATTTATGGATGACACCAAGCTGCAAGGAGTTGCAAGCATTTTGGAAGACAGGATTAGAAATCCAAATGAACCTGAGAAATTGGAAAATTGGCCTGAAATCAACAAGATAATACTCAGTAAAGATAAGTGCAGAGTACTACATTTAGGAAGGAAAAATCAAATGCCCAGCTATAAAATGGAGAACAACTGACTAGGATGTGAGGCTATCGTGGATCACAGATTGAATATTAGTCAACAATGTGATGCAGTTGCAACAAAAAACAAGCAAACAAACAAAAAAGCTAATATTCTCAGGTGTATTAACAGAAGACAGACATAAGAGGTAAATGTTCCACTCTACTTGGCACTGGTGAGACATCAGCTGGAGTACTGTGTCCAATTCTGGGCGCCACACTTCAGGAAAGATGTGGATAAACTGGAGAAAGTCCAAAGGAAAGCAATTTATAAAAGGTCTGTGAGGAAAGTGATTAATTGTTCTCCATATCCACTGATAGTGGGACAATGGACTTGATCTGCAGCAAGGGAGATTTAGGTTAAATATTAGGAAAACTTTCCTACTGTAAGGGCTGTTAAGTTCTGGAACAGGTTTCCCAGGAATCCCCATCACTGCAGGTTTTTAAAAACAGGTTGGACAAACTCCTGTCAGGGACAGCCTAGGTTTACTTGGTCCTGCCTCAGAGCAGGGGGCTGGGCTCGAGGTCCCTTCCAGCTCTGCATTTCTATGGTTCTATAAAATTTTGAATCAAAACAACTGAAATGTTTCCTTTCAAAAATGTCAAAAAGAAACATTTTGATTTTGGGGGATTTTAAAAGGACTTGTTCCCAAGTGAACAATTTGGTGAAATTGAGGAGAATTTAGGAAACATTTTGTGATGCCAAATCTGCATATTATATTTTTGCTGAATAAAGTTTTGATTGACAAATTTTGCCCAGCTCTAAGTTTAACTGCATTGAAGTCAAAATAAAATTAAAAAAATCACTGTGTCATGTTTCACACTTCCATTACACACTAAATGATAACATTAAAAACACAGCAAAATAAAATGTTACCTACCAATATTTGCATCTAAAGTTTCAGTAAAGATTCTGTGTATTAGATACCGAATGATACACTGCATTGTCCAGTGCTGTGGACAAAGTTTATGATACTGTCCCTCAGATTATCTGTCTTTCATTCTAGAATACATAAGGCAAAACTCAGCAGCATTGTGAGTTAATTGGATGGAGTCTACAGGGCACTCCAGCAAGCTGTCTCAACTGAGTACTAATAGCACCTTTATGAAGAACCTCCAGCATTTTAACATTTTTTGAGAAGGCTCATTTTGCTCCTTCACGCTTGTTCTAATAGATTTCCATTTAAGGTGCTATGTTATATATACACTCACCTTCCACATTTATTACCTGTTCACTTGGTAAATTGCCCTATCGTCCTTTATTACCTTGAACTTTACTTGCCTCCAGTATGTCACACTGGCCAAGTTTCTTAACTTATCAGGCTTTTGTAAGCCAAGAATGACTGAAGTTTGCATGCAGTACTTCCTGCATGCAACTGCAGAGTCAGCTAAACTGTGCACAAGATAGGTTATTTCTGCATCATCAAACGTGCTTATTGCAATTACAGTTGCAAGGAGAGTAACATTTTGAAGTGAACAAAATGGCACAGACTACAGAAGGGGGAGAATCAAGAAGAAGAATGAAGCAAGCCGAAAGTCCTATTCCATTGCAAGAGAGGGCATCATCTACAATTCTGAATATACATTAATAATATTAAAGGCTCTGGGATGGACTCATCTTTTTCAAATTATTAAATATTACAAGAATGACATGCTTACCTTTTCTGACATTTGTTAAATACAGGAGGCCAATTAGGAGGCTTTCAAACACTGCTTCTAATAATACAAAACGATGCAATCAAAATATACTACTAAGAGCATCACAAAGGGAATTTGATGGAATAGGCTATCAGTCAAGAATGTGAATATGTTTGCAAAATCTGGTAACATACAACACCACATACTTTTCAATTCCCATTCTTCCAACTGTCATACTCTTTAAAATAAATTAAAAAAACAATAAAATATCCTCTACCTCTCCTAAATTCCTTCTTTAATGGCTGTCAAAGCTGGCATCTTTACTTGAGCATGATTCCTAAAGTTCACACCCTGTTACCTCCATTGGACCACTTGCAATACTGGAGGCTCCTATGTCAAAGGACAGAAAGCTTTTATTTTAAAGAAAGCCTGAGATGTGAGTGCCTTACATTAAAATGACAGATTGGAAAAGAAGAAAAAGATGACAAGCATTTGGTGCATTAGTTAGCATCCTTCTGTATATAAAACAGACAACAAGATGTCAATACAAATGAATTTTTACGGGGATCTTGCACATATGAAACAAAAACCTATTGAAAATAAAAACTAAGATGAAAACAAACTCTTAAAATCTTGCCAACAATTCTTAATGTGATACCATACTTGAAACATAACACAGTGAAATGTAATGAGCATTAACCTTAGAAGTAAACATTCAATGCTTAAACATTTTGAAAGAGAGAAAGCTATGAAGTGTCCTTCAGGGCATAATTTATGTTTCATGTTCATCACACAGGAGGATATGAAAATGTACACACAATATGCTGCTGCATATTGAGAGACATTATATCAGTCCCATGACCGCCATTCTCCACTCTCTTCTTAGATGTTCTCCATATGGGCCAAGAAGCTATTAAAGGCAAAAGATCCCTTTAATTTGTCCGTAATAAGAATTCTTATATGGGGTGTTCAAACAAAATGTCTTGCTCATCTAAACAGATTGGGGATTTTTAAATAGTGTTCTCCATGTGAAACCATTTTGATTTCTACTTGGCAGTTGTTTAATGATTTTCTTCAGAAATGTAGTTATGAAGATGACAGAATAACACAAGTGCAGAGAGGGACTTCAATATCAAACAAAAGCATAACAGGACTAATGCTTTCATCTCTTCCTACTCTAGGGTGACCAGACAGCAAATGTGAAAAATCAGGACAGGGTGGGAGGTAATAGGAGCCTATATAAGAAACAGACCCAAAAATTGGGACTGTCCCTATAAAATTGGGACATCTGGTCACCCTATCCTACTCCCTTCTGAAACTGCAGGATATTTGCTTTGATCATCACCATCATTTGACATCCCAATCCTGGCTACCAGTTACAGTAGTACAAAAGATACTATCTAAAGTTGCTGAGTCAAAGCAAAATAGCTCTAGACATTAAACCACAAACAAGCAAAAAATAACTCTAAAGAAGCCCCCACATATAAAAGCCACAACACAAATTATGAATCACACCACAGCAATCTTGCATCCCATAAGAAAGCCCTGCCCTTGCTCTTTCTTTTGTTGCTGTTGTGTGTAGACAAGATAAAAATAGCGAAGAATCCTGTGGCATCTTATAGACTAACAGACGTTTTGGAGCATGAGCTTACGTGGGTGAATACCCACTTCGTCGGATGCATGTTGCATCCGATGAAGTGGGTATTCATCCACGAAAGCTCATGCTCCAAAACGTCTGTTAGTCTATAAGGTGCCACAGGACTCTGCTGCTTTTCCAGATCCAGACTAACAAGGCTATCCCTCTGATACTGAAGATAAAAATAGTTCATTTAGGCTTAGTCATCACAAAACACTAGCTGAGTCTATCACTTGTCTTCTTCAGTTCTTTAGCATAGGGCATCTCCAGATGTCGATTTCAGTTTATGAACTGTACGTATTGGGAGCGGGTAGGGGGAGGGGACGTGAAAGCAGAGATGAAATCTCTCAACTACTCAGGGATGCATACTTTCAGATTCTCCTATATAATGCTGGAAAGCATAGCCAAAACTGAAAACGCATTCGCTTCTACACACTGCTACCAGTGCATTCACTATGAAGAATGCAAATGGCTGAATAATCAACTGTAGATGACTGCTGGGGTCATGGAAGGAGGTGGAGAGGTTGAAACCTTGAACTACTGTTGCTGATGTATAGTATCTTTATCTCCCTGTTCCCTATGGTGTGCAGTTGCTAGTTATCTCAAAGGATGAATGACTTGCCTGCTATGAATTATGTCTGCTTATCTTTGAGACGGGGCATGAACTAAGTGATTATGTCATCTAAGAATACAGCCATTAGGGAATTACAATGGTGAACAAAAAATTGTGTCTTGTTTTGCCCTCATATCAGGGGGTTCTGTATATTTCTGTAGAGCTGAGGTGGGAAAGAAATGGAGGGGTCTGTAAAAGAGGATGCCTGTCACCTGTTGGATCAGCTACCTGTTAAATTTTCTGCTGTTATTGATTTTGCAGAAAACCAGACTACACTGAGAGAGTTTTAACAATAAAAATCTCCTTGATTCTGCACAGTATTTTAATGCATCTGACCACCAACAAAGCAAAAACTTATCAGTTAAGATTAATGGCCAATGTAGGTAGCACAAAGAGCTCTCAGGCATTTCTCTTGTATTGGGATCATGTCTGCATGACTGAGTACATTTCTTCTGAAGAGTGACACATTTTTTAAAATTAAAATCAATTGATTTAGTGACAAAATTTACAATAGTGTATTTGACAAGTCTATAGGCCTACACAACACACGCACAAGATCCTGTGGCATGGCTAATTCAGAGAAGCAGATTGTTGTTTACAATAATAAAAATATATAATGTTTAAAGCATAAACACCTGTCAAAAAACAATTGGTGACCCTACTAAGCAGAGCGGACTGAAGGAGGCAGAGGGTCAGGAATCTGAACTGAACAGTTAGCCCTGCAGGATAACAGCTGAGCAAGTTAGGAGGGTAAATCAGGTGATTAAATTGAAGGCAAAGCACTAGTCTATAAAGGGCTCAGCCACACTTTATTACAGTCTTGCAAAATTCTACTCACCCATTTGCCCAGGAAGCTTTATTTCCATCAATTTCCCATACTAAATAACTGAATACGCCAGTTAAGTGCTCCCTTCCAAGCGTTACTATACAGGAAAGGGAAGAAAGCATCCTTGGCTGGCAGGAATAAAATTATTCCAGACATGGAAATAATATTTACACACACAATTGCAGTGGTTGGCCTGTAGGCTCCCCAGTTGTTTCTGAAGGGACCCACCTCTTCTACTTTGGTTTCACAATAGTAGGTCTTCCCAAAGGTGAACACCGAACATATTATCTGTTAAGTATTTTTTTATAGTACAATTTCAGAAATAAGTTAAAACACGGTACTCTGAACCAGGAATTCTCAAATGGGGTCAGGACTCCTCAGGGGCTCACAAGGTTATTACATGGGGGGTTGTGAGTTGTCAACCTCCACCCTAACCCCGCTTTGCCTCCAGCATTTATAATGGTGTTAAATATATTAAAAAGTGTTTTTAATTTATAAAGGAGGTCACACTCAGAGACTTGCTGTGTGAAAGAGGTCACCAGTAAAAACATTTGAGAACCACTGCTCTGGACCCTCCTGCACTGTGCTCTGGATGAATAGTAATTTAACTTCTCTTGTCTGACCTTCAGTTTACCTGGTGAAGATTCTTCTGAGAGAGAATAAAAGCTGTGTGACTACAAACTGCTCCTTTACAGAACTGCCACACAAACTCTAGGCTTCTGCACTTCAGTATCAATGGTACATGAACGCATGGATAATGCAATTTCAAGAGAGCGTACACTGCTCCAATCAACCCATACAAAACTTAAAATAAAGTTTTTTTTTTATTTTTTTTTGTGTGTTTACCTCTTTTCTTGCAATCTTTACCAAGTGAACACTCTCCTGTCCTGGCAACCCTGATAGGTTGTCCTGAACATTACCAGATAAAATATAAAACTTAATCCTCATTTGAACATTCCTGGAACTGGGCCAGAACATTTGTATCTTTCCAGGGCACAGCTCAAGCTAGTACTTTTGATATCTGCTTATGCCAAGAAAAGTCTTGCTAGGACATAGAAAGAGGAAATCATTCTCTTATTTCCATAGGGACACAGAAAATTTTGCCCAGGAACAGAAGATGCCACACAAAGGGACAAAGAGCAATCAGATTTAGTTTAGAAAATATGGATCCCACTCATCGTAGACGTACAACTGAATTTCTTTCTGACACAAATGTATTTTTTAAAAAATCAAGATCCTGGAAGTGAGTATAAATCCTTAAATAATCTATGCTTTTGTTCAGATAATACTTTATCTGTAGGTATAAACTAAAGAACTTTGGATATCTGGTATTATCTCATCTTCCTGTCCATATTGGTTTATATTAGCATTTAATTTTCATTCTCTTACAAAAACCTATTTTTCCCCCCACACTCCCCGTTCATCCACGACCACAAATGAGGAGTTATACTGCATGATTCCAAGAAAGGTTTAATTAATACACTAGATCCCAAACTCATGAATAATCTGTTCATGGAAAAATAAAGGCAACATATTTACAGGTTTTTGTATGCAAGGGGAGAAAGGACTCCCTTGTCAGTTTCTATTTATGGACCCATAGCAGATGACCTGAATCTCCTCCATCCCCATCCCCCTTCCACAGAGCCTATAGCTCAGATTATTCTCTTCCTAATGAAAACACCACCTGCCATATGGACAGGAGATTAATTACATTACATTTACATTAATAAAATACATGAGTCACATTTGCACAACACATACTTTACGTGTTAGAGCAGTGTTTTATATTTGGGTCTGTATACAATAGAAAGACACTCAAAAATGGGATTTTCCTCACAGAATTTTAGGAAAATGAAGATCAGGTCTGATTCATATTTCAATCTGAATGCAAATCAATTTAAGGGTGGAAAGTTAGCTTTCCCATTCCAGGTAGTCACAAAGCGTGAGTCTAGTAGATTTTAGGCCAAGGTTTCACTGCACTCGTTCTCCACCCCAAAAACACCACCTTCCTCACCAGAAGCCTGATCCAAAGCCCAATAAAGCCCAATAAAGTCAATGGCTGGCTTTCCACTGACCAAAACAGCTTTAGAGATGGCCACTTCCCCTTAGATTTTTGGTAAATGTTGTTTTCCAAGACTCCCAAAATGTAATTTTCACATGCTCCAGATTAATGCACCTCAGAACATGTTATGTATTCCAGAGCAAGTCAGACTTTACCTCTGCAGTGTCCAGACCACTGCTTAGGGGGCCTCTAGAGCTGCTGAGCTCTATAAATAGGTCTTTCAAAGGCAGGGAAATGAGGACAGAGTGGTAGATTACAGAGGAGAAGGGACTTGGGGCTCCAATGTAAGTCAAGAAGAGGGACTGACCTTATCTGAACTTGATTAAAATTTTTGGGTTTAATTTAAGGTGTGAGCAACTGTTCAAGCCAATTATTTCCCCCATCCCTAATGCTATACTCAGCACTCAATTTACAGAATGTTCTACCCCTTACGTTGTGTCTCAAGGAACATTCCCATCTCTCTCCTAAAAGACTCATTATTCATGTTTCTGGGAATGAGGAGTGGAGAATTAGAAAACAAAATGCCTGAATAGGAGACATTGCACATGAGTTTCACCACTCAAAGATCACTGCAAAATGAGTCACTTATTGTACTGCTGATGCATTTGTGTTGAATTAAGGAGCGCAGCAAATTGATTTTATCCTCAGATTTAATGTTCTGTCCTACTAGCATTATTTGTTTGGGAGAGGGTTCTGTTTTTGGCTACAAGACCAGCACGAAATTATCTGCTGGTTTAGTCCACTTCCCTTCTCCCCAAAGGAAGCCAACTAATACAAAATAATATTTTAACAAAAAAGGAAGATTAAACAACAAGAAATTCCACTAACACTGTTCTGTCTTAATGATTAGGAAGTACCTAAGTGTGTTTGTCCAAGTAAAGGCTGTGGGATTTTTTCAACCCACTCTTACATTACTGACTTCCATTCCCTGCTTATAGCAGAACAGTGACAGAGCAGATTCTCCAGGACTTTAAAGCTGCTTGATACCAGACACTAGGGTAAAATCCTGGCCTTGCAAGGGAGTCTTGCCATTAACTTCAATGGAGACAGGATTTCACTGTAAGGGTGCAACCTCCCTCAATGTCATAAGTTTCAGAGAGAATGCAAGTTATCTCCTCCTCTTGCACAGAGCATAGTAATGAATATGCATCTGGCACAATGCCATCTCCCTGGCTGGCACAGAAATGGTACTTGCCAACGAAAGACAGCCAAAGTTTCTCTTTAAAAGGACTATCAAGATTCTGGTGAGAGAGGCAAATGAAGGGAATCCCAGAGTTATCCCTTTTGTTCCTAACCATAGCCTTCCATATCAGGCCATCTTGACTATCTGGCTGAAGACTGGTTGTGAATTTCTTCAAGGCAAATCAACATCTCTACTGGTTTGACAACAGCTGGAAGGCAGAGATTGTCTGAGATGCAAACTTCAGACCCAGCAACTGGACTGCAGTTCAAGGCTTGTGGTCAAGACAGATTCTGTCTCTCAGTGTGGTATACACACCTGTTATGTCAACGTACATGTATAAAACTCACTCTGACTTTGCAGGAGCCACATGTGCATCCAAGGGCAGATTGCGTGTGTAGTTGTTTTTAGTTTTGTAATGGTTTCTATTGCTCTTAAATAACAGAGAAAACATGATGTTTATAAACCCAATAACTTCTTAAATGTATTCACAAGTTTATTCCTTTAACAGACAAACAACACTGAAGTTCCATTAGATGTATGTATTTTATATTTTTACTTTTGGGGACAACAGATTGTTCTTTTAACAAGTATGTTGTTTAACTGGAATGTATATTTGGTGTACGGGAACTGTATATTTTATCACAGCAGTCTTTTACAAATGTACTGACACAGATGCTATTTGTTTCACAAGTTCCACTGGCCTGTTCTAAACAGACCTAAGGAAGACATGATTAGATTGGCGCCAAAGTCTATACATCCAAAATTACCACCCAAATATTAAACATACAAAAGAAAACCAACTTTCGCAGCACACAGTGCAGGTAGCTAAAGTTTCAATGAATTCATTTTCCCAAGCTATCCCCAGCATTTTCAGCAGAGCAGGGATACAGGTCTCAATGCTTGAATGCAGCAATGTTTATTGCACTAGCTTGGTGATTCACTAAGTACAGGATGCGCCCAATTATACTGTGTATTTTTCCAGTCCTATTTCATAAACTCCAATTGCACAAGTACAGCAATTCATCCTTGCTTGTACATTAAAGCTCATTTTATGTAAGATCTTCCACGTTGAACAATAAAAATGCAAGCTGGCTACATACATATTTTTTGGTTTTGTTGTAACCATGGAACCAACAAAATCAGCTGCTGAGTATATATATTATGTGATGAAACCACCAGTTTGATATTTGTCTGAACCTGTTAAAAAAAGCTTTGCCTTTTATACAGGACACAATTTCTGCTCCAAAATCCAAAAGTTAAAAACAGCAGTTCTGAGGACACATTTATTCTAAGCCAACAACATTTGGCTGCCTAATATAAAAATTTACAGAATTACTACAACTAAAAACAAATCGTTGGAGCTTTCCAAGATAAATAATTACTTAGAATTTTGGTTATCGGGCCATAAATGTGGCTTCTGATCTAATTGGTTTCAACATCACTGGAGTGATAAAAAGGAACAACATAAATTTACAGACCTGTAAAGAGAACATCTATATCCCAAGGAAACAGGCCAGACGTTAATGCTTCACACTTTTCCTTTCGAAACTAAATCACTTCAGATAAACAAAACACTTTATTTTGAAGTAAATGATCAAGGTAATGTGGCCAACAATAAACTGACTTATCTTGACAATGATCTCGTTTCACCTTCTAATGTTCAAGGATGCATATTTATTTACTTTCCCAAACAAAATTTGCTTCTGTAGTAAAATTAACAAAGATGACATTATGAAAGTGTCAGACTAATAAACCACCAGTGCCGTTTCCTAGTTTCCCATTGTGGCACGTGTGGAACATTTATTAGAATCCTAGAAGCTAAAAAAGGAAAATAGAATGGCAATACAAGACGTAGTTGCTATACAGTGCTTTACATCTGTAGATCTCAAAGAAGATTAAGTGAAGTGTCACTGTGCCTCTTTTGCAGATGGAGAGACTGAGATATAGAGAGGTGAAATGACTTGCCCAATCAAATGACAGCAGGTCAGTGGAAGAGCTAGCAACTGAACCCATGTTTCTTAATCTGATGATTTATCCGCTGGCCCATTATGTCTCCCCAGTGTGAATATCAGGGGTTCCCAAACTTCATTGCACCACAACCCCCTTTTGACAACAAAAATTACTAAACAATCCCAGGATTCATAGACTCTAGGAGTGGAAGGGACCTCGAGAGGTCATCGAGTCCAGTCCCCTGCCCTCATGGCAGGACCAAATACTGTCTAGACCATCCCTGATAGACATTTATCTAACCTACTTTTAAATATCTCCAGAGATGGAGATTCTACAACCTCCCTAGGCAATTTATTCCAGTGTTTAACCATCCTGACAGTTAGGAACTTTTTCCTAATTTCCAACCTAAACCTCCCTTGCTGCAGTTTAAGCCCATTGCTTCTTATTCTATCATTAGAGGCTAAGGTGAAGAAGTTTTCTCCCACCTCCTTATGACACCCTTTTAGATACCTGAAAACTGCTATCATGTCCCCTCTCAGTCTTCTCTTTTCCAAACTAAACAAACCCAATTGTTTCAGCCTTCCTTCATAGGTCATGTTCTCAAGACCTTTAATCATTCTTGTTGCTCTTCTCTGGACCCTCTCCAATTTCTCCACATCATTCTTGAAATGCGATGCCCAGAACTAGATGGGGGGACTGAAGCCTGAGCCCCACCACCCCAGACTGGGAGGTCAAAGCTGAAATCCAAGGACCTGTAACCTGAGCCACACCACCCAGGGCTGAAGCCATCAGGCTTTGGCTTCGGCCCCAGGCAGTGGGGCTCGGGTTTCAGCTTCGGCCCTCGGTCCCAGGAAGTCTAATGCCAGCTCTGGCGTCTTCATTAAAACGGGGTCACAACCCACTTTGGGGGCCTAACCCAGAGTTTGAGAACCATTATGTTAAATCAACTAGCTTGTGTACCCAGCCATATATTTTCAAGACAGTCACATATCTTGTTAATTTTAATACATGAAGCATCAATTATTTGCTAAAGTAAATATACACTTGAATTTCAAAAAGGTAAGAGTCTGAGGAAGTTCTGACCTAACAACCTTGGAAATGTGGGAAGGATTCTACTCCCTGCCCTGGTCCCTATGTGCTCCTCTATTGCTTATCTATCCCATCCCACGAGCCCCAACGGAGGAGATGTGTAGCAGGAGCTGGGCGCAGAAGAGGGCAGTTCAGAATGCAGAGACCAAATGGACAGCCAAGGGATAAGATATGAAAGTACACATCTGCGTTCCAACTTTAACCCAGCTTGAGAATTCTTTCCTTCTCTTGAGCACATCAGTCAGACAGAGTACACTGTTAAAGGAAGTTGGTACCACTTCCCAGGTTTGTGTGTCTAGCAGTCACTTGTCAGGCTTTGCAACCCCACCTAAGAGAAAGACATGCCAAATTAAAATTTTTAAAACCATTCGTCACACCCTCATAACTTCAGATAAGGCAACATGCCACATATGCTTATGTGGGTCTTGCCTTTAGCCATAATCAGGGGGTATTAACCTCTCAGTGGAACAGGTTGTGTGAGGTACTCTAATAACAAACTGTTACACAAATGAAGAGGGAGAGGCAAAGGTCAACTGAATTCACTCTCTCTATAAAAAGCCAGTTATGTCAGAAATATCTTAATACCTGAACACAAATGGGTTGATTAACATTCATGAAATGAGACTAATCAATTCTTTACATAAAATGAGACCAGAATTTAGGTTGCATTCCTACTCTTTGACACTTTAAATGCTTGAAGTGGAGTTAAAATGAATTATTGCAGCTTCAGAAAGTTCCCTATAAAGAGTTGCTGAAGGAGACAAATCATACAAAACACTGCTTTATTATTCTGCTGGCAGAGGCAAGATGCAATTGTACAAATAACAGTTGAAGGGATGCAATTCAGGCAGCACTTTTAACCTACTGCAGTGCACTGAAAAAGCTGTTCTGTCCTGTTTGTGAACTGCAGGGAGTTAAATATCAAAATAACTTACAGCTTCTATTTGCAGACAATACTGCACATATTTTTGGATTTGTGTTAAAAAAATTTAAAAGTGCCTATTCGATTTGCTTCATTTCTAAGTTATGTTAAATATTAACACTGAGCTACTACTGTATTTAGTATTTGATCCAAGTGCTCTGTATGTAAATAGGCTAAATTTGGGCAGGCTAGGGGACAGGGGAGGGAGCGGTGGTGGAAAATCATCCAACAAAAGAAATGACAACTAGCTAAAACTAGACTAATTAGAAAATGGGTAACCATTTAAAAATTAACTATTTTTAATTAAAACTGATGTCTTTTCTAAAAAAAAAGTTCCAATTCTAAAAGTTACTGGCTCAATACAGGAATTACTGGGTGAAATTCTATAGCTTGTTTAATGCAGGTCAGACAAGACGGTCACATGGTCATTACTGACCCTAAAAATCTATTAATCTTAATAGACAAGTAAAAAAAGACCGTTAATTCTAACTTCCCCTTATCCAACATAGAGCTCTATGCCGGTTCATGAACTGTAGGAACAAAGGAACTACCTTACTCCTAACTGTATCTTGTTTAACTCGATCATTGAGTTAACCCATTCCTGTGCACGTGTGATCTATAGATCTTTAAATTAGTGAAAAAACTTCTTGGATCAGCTCTCACTTTTTGAAAGCATTTTAATACAACTACATCCTTAACAGTATGTTGACTTCTTTCTTTGTTACAGGCCACAGCTATGGTGCTGGGTGCTGAACACTCAAGCCATTATCAGGGCTTGAACATTTTATCAACGTCCATTCCCTGTTGTATACCAGTATCTATGTGTATATACAATTAAATGCAAGTCAAAACTTCATTTTTTTTTTATCAGAGGGGTAGCCGTGTTAGTCTGGATCTGTAAAAGCAGCAAAGAATCCTGTGGCACCTTATAGACTAGCAGACATTTTGGAGCATGAGCTTTCGTGGGTGAATACCCACTTCTTCAGATGCATGTGGTGGAAATATCCAGGGGCAGGTATATATATGCTAGCAAGCAAGCTAGAGATAACGAGGTCAGTTCAATCAGGGAGGATGAGGCCCTGTTCTAGCAGTTGAGGTGTGAAAACCAAGAGAGGAGAAACTGACTGTGAATGGCTTGCCAACTACAGAACCAGTTTCTCCTCTCTTGGTTTTCACACCTCAACTGCTAGAACAGGGCCTCATCCTCCCTGATTGAACTGACCTCGTTATCTCTAGCTTGCTTGCTAGCATATATATACCTGCCCCTGGATATTTCCACCACATGCATCTGAAGAAGTGGGTATTCACCCACGAAAGCTCATGCTCCAAAATGTCTGCTAGTCTATAAGGTGCCACAGGAATCTTTGCTGCTTCATTTTTTTTGTCACCAGAGAGAAGTGAGGAAAATTTTTACATTTCACCTATATATTTCCCCACAAACAGAACACGTATTTAAATGACTTTTTTAATCTGAAGTTTCAGAGTAACAGCCGTGTTAGTCTGTATCCGCAAAAAGAACAGGAGTACTTGTGGCACCTTAGAGACTAACAAATTTATTTCAGCGTAAGCTTTCATGGGCTACAGCTCACTTCTTCGGATGCATAGAATGGAACACACAGACAGGAGATATTTATACATACAGAGAACAGGAAAAGGTGGAGGTATGCCTACCAACAGGAAGAGTCTAATCAATTGAGATGAGCTATCATCAGCAGGAGAAAAAAAACTTTTGAAGTGATAATTGAGATGACCCATAGAAGGTGTGAGGAGAACTTAACACAGGGAAATAGATTTAATTAGTGTAATGTGAAGTTTGGATAATGAGGTCAGTGGAAAAACACAACAAGAATAAATAGTACAATATACTGCCAGGACAATACCATAGATTCTCTATCATTTTTGGTTCTGTATTGATGCAAGAATAGTGCTATTTCTAATTTGGCTTGAGTCACTACTGGCAACGAAAATGACTGCGGGGTGGGACACATGACTTAGGAGGAGAGGCAGAGAGAACTGGGGTTATTTAGTCTGCAGAAGAGACGGGGGGGGGGCGCGAATTTGATAGCAGCCTTAAACTACTTGAAGGGGGGTTCCAAAGAGGATGGAGCTAGACTGTTTTCAGTGGTGGCAGATGACAGAACATGGAGAAATGGTCTCAAGCTGCAGTGGGGGAGGTCTAGGTAGGATATTAGGAAACACTATTTCACTAGGAGGGTGGTGAAGCACTGGAATGGGTTACCTAGGGAGGTGGTGGAATCTCCATCCTTAGAGGTTTTTAAGGCCCAGCTTAACAAAGCTCTGGCTGGGATGATTCAGTTGGTGTTGGTCGTGCTTTGAGCAGGGAATTGGACTAGATGACCTCCTGAGGTCTCTTTCAACCCTAATATTCTATGACTCTCAATCCCTTTACTCAAAGGGAGCAACAGCAAAAGAGGAAGCGATATATACTTGAAGAAATTGCAAGAACTTGTTCCACTTATATGTGGAAATTAGCCTGACGGATGCAGATCACTTTGGGGTGCCTGAGGAGGAGGGGTACCAGGGCCAGCTCTGATGGTTTTTGCTGCCCACCCTGCAAAAAAAAAAAAGGGCAGAGCAAAAAAACCCATGCAGGGTGACCAGAGCATGAGGCAGGGGGACTCCCGGCGCTGCAGACATGCCCCGGGCAGCGGGGAGGAGGCAGTGGGAGGGGAGAGAGAGAGAGAAGGGGAGCAGCCAGGGCTTCAGTCACGCCGCCTGCCAGGAGGGCTCCGTGCTGCTCCGGTCGGCGGGGAGGGAAGGATGCGGGCTGCCCTGCTGGGCTTGCTACAGACCTGGCACCAGCTGGGGCAGACGGAGAGCGCAGCCCGCTCCCCTCCTCCATGCCACCGCCCCCTACAGGACGGCCGAAGTGGCAAAGCAAAAAGCAAAAAAAATAAAATAAAAAAAACCTGCAGGGCGGCCGAAGCAAAAAAAAAAAAGGATTGGAGGGAATGCCGCCCCTTAGTATCTGCAGCCTCAAGCACAAGCTGGCTCGGCTGATGCCTGCAGCCAGCCCTGAGGGGTACAATGCATTCATGTTATGTGATGAGATGGAGAAGAGGAAGAGTAGTTCTTCTGAAATGTGCACATTAAATATCTCCCCTTTCCTGTATGCAAGGTTAGGCCCTGATCCTGCAACTGATTCTGAGCACGTTGATCCCTGTATTTGTTACTTCAATACATCTAGGTGTGGGCAGACCCCTGCACATGCTCAGAGCCCAGCTGAAGTCAATGGAGCATTGCATAGGTGCAGGGGCCCACCAGCATGAGATAAGTTGTAGGATAGTTGTCTGAGGTTTGATCAGTTATGCATTCCTATTCCAAAATCTGGACATTTAAGCTCTGATCCCATTGAGCTCAGTGGCACTACTCACACGACTGCACACCAGTGAAAAGCAAGCTGCATCCACACTACAGCTACACATGTCAGTGAAAAGCTCTGCCACCAGGGCAATGGAGATGCAGTGGGACTGCTAAAAATAGCAGAATAGACAAGGAGACACTGCTTGGGCGAATAGAGAGCCATGTAAGGTATATACCTGGATACACACCCATAGGGAGCAGACACATCTTTACTCACCTACGCAGTGCCTCACCACTTACACTGCCATTTATATCTGTGCTAGGGGGTCTACCCAGGTATGTACCCAACACTGCTCCAAAAGAAGTCAGCAGAGTAGGCGTACCTTAAAGTTACTCTTGTACGTAAGTCTTTGCAGAACTGAGGCTATACTAGGGAAAGGGCGCGTCTCAAGCACTAGTGTACAGGTAGCATTATCTGAGGTGAGCTAACTTTTATATACAAAATGCCTAAACTTATTCCACACCACACACTCTTTTTCCCAGCAAAGACTGAACGCTGGTTCTAACTGTACACTGTTGACTCGTGTTCTTTTTATATTCAACCTCCAACTCCCTCAGAAAAATAGTGGGAATATGCTCAATGGCTGAGATGCAGGGTTTTAGCCATGATACACCCATTTGTGCACATTTAGGAGAACCCTCCCTCTTCACTTACACCAAAGAGACACTGTCAGCCCAGAACATAGTCATTTAAAAACAAACAAACTTAAAAGCAGTTTCAGGGACTACTCTGAATCACTCTGACAACTGTGGTTTTACAAATCGTATTGCCCTATTTTTAAAGAGTTTCTCCCTCCCCTGCTGCTGTGTCAGCCCAGAACATAGTCATTTAAAAACAAACAAACTTAAAAGCAGTTTCAGGGACTACTCTGAATCACTCTGACAACTGTGGTTTTACAAATCGTATTGCCCTATTTTTAAAGAGTTTCTCCCTCCCCTGCTGTGTGAAAGACCCACACAAACAATAGAGGAAAGCAACTGACAATAAAGGGGAAAGAGTGAAATCGACTATAGCCAAAGGGCCTAGTCCCAAATCCTCTGACGTCAACTCCAAATGACTTCAATGCACTTCACATTAGGTCCAAAGTGCTGTCAAGTGCACAAAAGTAAACAGACTTAAAAAACCATGAGAACAAAGTGTTTTTCTCTAATAGCTTTCATTTACAATAATCTTAAATGTTGCTTGTAACAATATCAGGTAAAAATAATCCATACCATAAGTGACTTTTAAACTGTTCCTTTGATATTAGTGAGTCACACGGTTAAATACTTACTATGCTGTAAATTTATCTCAAGGCTTTCAGGAGCTGAAAATAAATGTATATTAATACAAATACCACAATGTTGTATGCCAGTTAAAGCTGGTCTACAATTCACTGATACACATAAAACAAAATCACCCAGCAAGGAAATGAAAATTAAGACATCTAACAACAGTACACACTCTCTGCTCCTCCATCCACCCTCCCCCCATTCACCTTACCACCAGAGCTACCACCATACTCCATAACCTGAACTCTTCCAGCACCTGTTTTGTTAAAAACTCACCACTACTGCCACCACAAGCAGAGTGGACTTTACCCCCACTATCCTTTCTGTACAGCTCGGTGTGGGAGGGGAGGAGAGATCAAACTCACTCATGTTCGGGGCAATGGGTGCTAGAAGGCTGGTATCCGTTCTGCGGTAGAGAATATAGGAGTAAACTATCTTTTTAATAGCAGTCACTGTACTTCAGTATCATATTATCCCTAAGAATATTAGCATTAATGTTACGCTAGAAGAAGCACATAAGAAAAAAACCTGTCTCTCAAGAAATAGGTTACCCTTCACCAATAGTGTTTGTAATTAGGAGGCGTTCTCCTAAATGACCTTTACATGTAACTCCCCCTCGAGCCAAGAGTACCCAACCACTAAAAACAGCTAAAGGTAAAAGCTGCTGCATGAAGGCCCCAAAAGAGGCTAGCAGTGTTGCATGCCTGGAAGGTGTCATTTGTCCGTAACATCTCAAGCATTCCGAGATGGACAGAGACACACTTGGCTTAATGCCTCTCCCCCTTTCCCCTCTCTTGGAGCTGGTATTATGTTTGAACATTTTGCCCCAAGTACCTATAGCCGTTACTGATTTCACATGCTACTTTCCTGCAGGAATCATTTCCATACAGGCCATTCTATTTATGTTACTCATTTCTAATCAGAGAGTGAAAGAATAGCACTTGCTAGAAATGACTTGGTTTACAATCCATTTTCAGGCAGTACCAACAATAGTAGTGCTTAAAGCTAATCCATTTACTCAGATTACCTGTTACACTCCCATCTCCCTAATAAATGGGAACTGCACTGAACTTGAAAACTGCTTTTAAATGACGTGTGGTAACCTCTCTTGTGTCAAGTACTTGGAAAGCTGTTGACTTGGATTAAGACACAAGCAAACCAAAATTGTCATATGAATTTCTCACATACTGCATATGATATTCAAAAACTATCCAAGCAAAGAATTTGAAAGATTATCTCTTTTTTGAGTTACAGCTGGAAGTGTTATTTGCATTACTGCATATAAACTGTTCAATGTCTATACTTTGCTTTCAACAAATGATACCCATAAATGACAGCATAAACAGAGAATCTCTAGTGTTGAGGAAACAAGCGTAAAGTATGAAGTTAACCCTTGTGATTTCTCTTTTCAAAATTCTCCTCGCTCCTCTATACCAGGGGAGGGCAAACTACAGCCCATGGGCCAGATCTGGCCCATCGGGGTTTTCAGTCCAACCTGCGGGATTGCCAGCCCCATGGCACAACAGGGCTACAGCAGGCTCCCTGCACCGGTCCCAGAAGCAACTGGCATCACGTCCCTGTGGCCCCTGGAGAGGAGGGCAGAGGGCTCCGTGAGCTGCCCTTGCCTGCAGGCACCACCCCCTGCAGCTCTCATTGGTCGGGAACAGGGAACTGCAGCCAATCGGAGCTTTGGGCGTGGTACCCACAAGTACCCTGGCCAGGTACCCTGGCCAGCTGCGTCTGGGATGGCTGCCTAGCTGGTGCAATCCCGCGGGCGGCCCCGGAGTGGAGGCAGCAGGCCCCAGCACCCCCATCCCGCTTGGGTCCCGCAGGGGAATGAACAGGGCTGGGCTGCTGATGCCTCCGCCGCAGGATTGCACCAGCTGGGCAGCCAGCCCAGACGCGACTGGCCAGTGGCTGGGCGCAGCGTGCGTGCTGCTGGGTCCCCGCAGCAGGCCCGGGCTCGAGGGGTTCGGGCCCGGGCACCAAAGCCGCAGCCGCCGAGCCCACGTGCTTGGCCACTTCCTCCACCCGCAGTGTGGAAGCTGCAGCAGCGGCTGCTCCGCAGTCCCCCAGGTGGGGAGAACAGCCGCCACCTGGCCCCGCGGGCTGCCCCCCTACTCTCCCTCCAGGTACTGCACCCGAGTCCTGCCTGCTCGGGGCCAGGCTGGACTCACACTCACCCCGGCCCCGCGCTCCCCTGCATCTCCTGAGCATGGTGTGCTTGGCAAGAGGCGGGGATTTGGGGAGGGAGCCAATGGGGCAGTGAGGGGGTGGGGATGCGGGTGGGGATTTGGAGAGGGATCCAATGGGGAAGGAGGGGGTGAACTCGGGGCGGGGGAGGACGCGAGCCCTTCCGGGCTCCAGAGCCTTTGCTTGTTTGACCAGTGTCCCGACCTAACACTGGTCGAGACACGGGGCAAACAAGCAAATATCGGGACAGTCCCGATAAAATCAGGATGTCTGGTCACTCTACCCACAAGCGAGGGCAGCCTGCGGTAGAGCTGCCTGCCCCACTCCACCCCCAGGAGCCATTGCCAAACATGTTGGCCACTTCCAGGAGTGGCATGGGGACAGGAAGGGTGGATAAAAATCAATGGTATTTTTTTAAGTAAAAAAATCAGATTTTTTTATTGAAATTGGAGTTTTTTGATAGGATTATTTCTTCAAAAAGCATTTTATCTAAAGATAGTTTTAATTAAGATCCATTACAGCTCAAAGATATCAAAGATATCTTTTGATGGAATATGGATTATAAATTCTAATTCTACAGTATGAGACAATATATTCATGTAATGTTTAAGAAAACTTTTGTAAATGAGTTCTAATAGTTCATGGATTAGGGACCCAATTTTATCGGGTTCCAGGGGCTTCTGTATACATTATTTAGGTTAATCTTTCTATCTACCCAATGAGACTCAGTGCTAAGTCTAGATGATACCATCAGAGATGCTTGTTTTGCAGTTCTCAAACTGTGGATTTGTGTCTCCAGAGATAACATGCTGATTAACAGCAAAAATGTTTTTAAATAAATAAATAAATAAAATAGAGAAGTGAGAAAAAACAGACCTCATCCCTGTTGTCCCTCTGCAAATTTGTGTATACAGAGTCAATCCCTTACCTCTCTCTAAAACTGCAAAGTTTCAAAAAGTTCAATAAATTGAAGATTGTTGGGGGAGGAATAGATCCGGATAAGGAGAAGAAGTCTGGAGATAAATGTGAGAAGTGAGGGATAGGCAGTAGAAACACAAGTGAAACTGTTTGAGCAGCATATTCCTGAAGTCCTGAGGTCTTTCTGAGTGTAGCCTTCATTGATTTGAGATCTACCATACCATTCTCTCACTAGAAGGAAAAACCTATAATGGCAGCAGGCCATAAAAGAGATCCAGTTTGGGAATATTTTAATTAAGTTCCTCCACCTATGGGTAAGACAGGCATGCGTGCAAAATGCAAACAGTGCAACAAAGAAATGCAAGGCCTGGTTGCCCGAATGAAGATTGTGAAGACTATCCACCTTCAAGATCACCATTATTTTCTACAGTTTCAGAGTTCTCTGTTAATGGTAGTATTTCAGTCACATCATGTATGTCACATAGCCACAGTAAACTGCAGCAAAAGAGAGAAAAAAAAATCTCCATCATCCAGAAACCACCATAGATAAATTTGTGATAAGAATCAGCAGAATACAAAAAGAGGTAATTGATGAAAAAATTGCCTGGTTTGTTTATGCAACACTCTCTCCTTTCCGTATGATTGAGAACCCAAACTTCATTAACATAGTTCGGTCATTAAGACCAGGATACAGTCTACCCAACAGAGCAGATGTCACAGGCAAATTGCTGGATAAAGTGTATGAAAGAGAAATTGAGCAGTGTGCAAAAGATCTAGAGGGTAAAACTGTTAACCTGAGTCTTGATGGGTGAAGCAATGTCCCCAATGATCCTGTTGTATGTCCTCGTGTGACAACAGAAGGGAATGTTCCTTACGGAAACAATTGATACAACAGAAAATGCACACACAGGAGAATACTTACAAGAAGTAGCAGTAAAAGCTATAACAAACTGTGAAAAAAAATTGTCTAGTATGCAGCTTGATCACAGACAATGATGCAAATATATCCACGATGAGAAGAAATTATTTAGAAGAGAGTTCCAAGCTAATAACATATGGTTGCAGTGCTCATTTGATACACCTCCTAGCCAAAGTCTTCAGTGTTCCAGAAATAAAGGCTAATCTTGTTGAAATTGCAAAATACTTCCATAAGAACCACTCTGCAGCAGCTGCTCTGAAAAGAGTGGGAGGAACCAAGCTAACTCTCTCACAAGACGCGTGATAGACTCAGTAGTGGACTGTTTTGAACACTATATCAAGAACTGGTCTAATCTGATGATAGTTTGTGAACAAAATCAAGAAAAAATAGATGGCACTGTCACAGCCAAAGTTCTCAACATTGGGCTTAAGAGAAATGTTGATTGAACACATGCTGAGTACCCTGAACAAAATGCAGGTAAATAGCTGTTTTCTTGCTGATGCTGTTGAAATCTGGAAGGAACTGAGTGAGAACTTAAAAAGAGAAATATGCAATGACAGAGTTAAATTACAAGCATTAAAAAAAAAAAAAAACCAGGACAAGCAAATATTCTCAATTCTCGGTACCAGAGTCAAAACTTAACTGCTGAAGAAGAGGACCTGCCTTAGCCCCGCTGTGTGTTGCTACCACCCCGGTGCCCCTCAAGGTAAGCGGTGCCGAGCCAGAGCCTGCACCCTGAACCCCTCCTACACCCTGCACCCCAACCCCCTGCCCTGAGCCCCCTAACTCCCTGCCTTAAGCTCCCTGCTGCACCCCTCCTGCATCCCAACCCCCTTCCCTGAGCCCCCTCCTGTACTCCGCACCCCCTCCTACACCCCTGCCCTGAGCCCCCAACCCCCTGTCCTGAGCCCCAGGCTGCCCCCGCCCCCCTCCTGAACACCAACCCCTTGACCTAAGCCCCTTCCTGCACACCGCACCCCCCTCCCATACACCGCACTCCCTCCTGCACCCGCCCTACATTCATGGCCCTGCATACAATTTCCTCACATAGATGTGGCCCTCAGGCCAAAAAGTTTGCCCAACCCTGCTCTACAAGCTTATCAATTAGAACTGCTAAACTTTGCTGCATTCATGAAACAAAGGGAAGAAGTCAGCTGCTTCTGCGGTACTTAAAATAAAAGGGCGCTTAGCAGGCTTTGATTCAGCTTCAGCTCTTTTTAAAAACACAGAAGATGAAAGGTCAGAGAGTGAGAGCCTGATTCAATCTATACAAAAGCCAATATTGGTATTTTTTGCCACTTATAAAAATCACCTTATATTGTATTTTGCCTTCCTTGATTTTTCTTACGTCCTCTCTGAAGCAGAAGAGGCTGCCAAAGTGGTGCTGGCAGAACCGCTTGCAGCTTAATGCAAGTGGTTCTGCCACTTCAGCCCTTAGTATCCTCCTCCTCAAGTTCTTCAACCTTATCTCCATCTTCACAACCTACTGCAAGCTAAAGGCAAAAATAAAGAAGCAGCACAAGATGGAGTGAGGCGCGTCTTTGGCCTTGGATAAGCAGCATCTGCTGCACCCACAGACTGTAATAAGGAGCATTCTCGGGAAAATACTGGTAGGTGAAAGGCCTGCTTGAATTGATCCTGGCAAGAACTGATAAGCTACAAACTTCATTGACTAATGAATATGAAAGAAAACTATCTTGGATGGACAAGCTGGAGGAGAAAACTGGATCAAATGTACTGCAAAGAAAATGAAAAACACACTCTTCCAATTAAAAAGCCACACTTCTCACAACTAAATTTTAGTCTAAAGAAAATGTCTCTCTATCAATCCCCTGTAAGACTTTGGACAAACAGACCCATGCCCATAATATAATTGGCTGTTCTGGATAGACAGATGGACACACATGCAGCCTCCTGACCTCATTATTATTTAAAGAGCGGATACTGAGGCTGTAATACAAATGAACCCTACAGAAGATTTTCTTTATACGGAAAATTGCTACCTGACACTGGTGTGCAATCGGTCCAGTGGCAGTGTGACCAAGAGAAACAACTACTGTAAAGTGACTACTGAATGTAATTCTTAGGGAGGGAAACTCTGAGGGCCACAAAACAAAAGGAAATTTAACTCTCAGGGAAAAATTTCATCCTTTCAAATACTGAGGAGCACAGCTGCACAGACTAGCGAAGCAAGTCTTTCCAGATACTGACATGGAAACAGAATTACTGTTCCCCACCAAACTTTGGATCAACTTAAAAACAGTAAATTTTCCAATTTTCGGAACATTAAATTGACCTCTTTATTTGTTGTTGAAGATAGAAAAATATTAGCACCACAGTGGCATCAAAAGATCAAGAGGACAATTAGTATTTCATTGTGTATATCATATGTATTTAATTTAAGATTTTGAAAGTTTTTTCTGTTCACCAAATGCTTAGCTCTGGAAATTCCATCTGAATATGTATTTAAAATATTTATTTGGGTTGATATGATAATAAATAACGTTAATAATAATGTTGAATCTCACTGGTTTTTCATTTGCGTATAGAACACAGTTATTTCTAATAATAGATTCTGTATTCATATTTAATTCCTTCTTACTTTACATTACCTTTCCACATTATCATAACAAATTCTGATTGATAGCTATACTCATGGTCAGAACTCATAGAGAACCACTCTGAGCCTACCACGTCCCTCCTCTGCTACCGCAAATGCTGGTCATACAGCTCAATATTTTATAATAATGCAGAATCTTATTTTTAGACTACTTTGGTCAGTGCATTTTGTACATCTCTCATAGTGTTATATTAACAACCACTAAGATACAGTTCAATGCTGACTCATAAGCGTAACTTTACAAAATATAATTTTGCTGTATTGCATTGCTTTTACTGTATTTAAAACCAAACAGAAAAAAGGTTTAAATAAAACAAAAACCACAATTTACAAAAAATGGTTGTTAAGAGCCTTCCTTTCAGTCAGAGCTGCAAAAGTGCATCACTAACTTATAATCTAGAAACTGTGAAACAGAAACTAACATATGGACAATTTGCAAAACAAGTTACAAAAAATGGTGTTTTGCAGCTTTTATTTCACAAGGAAATTCAGCTCTAAAGTTCCTGCATTTCTAGCTGTGAGTACTAATTAGTCATAATCTGACACAGACATTCCCAACACTAAAAAAAGTAGGGCTTGATTGGTCTCTACCAGACAGAATCCTTTTTTACCTTGCAGATCTGCAAAATATGCTGAATTAGCCATTTGCTGATTCTACTCCACCTCTTAAATGTTTTGTTCCAAACCAGATTTATCACTTCTCATAAATAGTTGAGACTTTGACATGAAAGCACATTCACCCAATAATGATTTGCAAAAGCAATTAACTATTTAACTTTCCATGCTTATATTTTAGAAAACTAGCCCTTGTTTCCTTGATCAAAGCTGACAGTTTCTGTTACTGAAGTTCATTGCAAAGATAGCTCTTACTTGATCTTCAGCTGCTTGTGGATGTATAGATAACAGCAGTGGCTGAGTACCCTTTTCCATCTTCATTTAGCAGAAGACTAAGTTTTCAGGGGGGAGGGGTCAGGTGGAATATTGCAATGCCCTTTACAAAGAACCATCTCCTCTGGTTACCTTCCCAGCCGACCAGCATCATCTTTGTCTTACCTGGTTTGAGTGTCAGTCATTTTACTATCATCATCCAACCCTCTAGCTCAGGCAGACCATGGGAATGCTGAATGACTACACCTCCTGGATCTTAAAATAGATGCACAATTGACTTTTATCAGCCTACTGGTAGCACTGCAGCCCAAAATGCCTCACTATCTCTGCGGGTGACCTGATTATGTCCCACTAGCAGCCTACGGAATTCCTTACAACAGAGCCCTCAAGGCAAAACCTCTAGGTTCCTGTAGGGAGAAATTAATAGACCTAATTAAAAGGAACTTTGTGTATCCATGCCAAAGTCCACAAACATGTCAACAACTTATTTTCAACAGTATCCAAAGCAGCTAATAGTTCTAACACAATCAGTGTGGACACTTGATCTTTGTACAGTTCCAAAAACGTTAATTGGCCAATGAGATCAGTCTGTGCACTATATCTAGATGAAGAACCACATTGCAAAGGGTCAAAAGAAATCTAAACAGTAAAGATAGTGCTAGCACTGCTTCACCATAAACTCAACAATCTACACAGAACAGGAACATAGAGACAGAAAATAGTTGATGCTGTCATAGTCAACAACAACAATTTGAGCAACACAATTGTGCTCCTAAGAGGTGTTAACAGACTACTAAAAGTCAACTTCAGTTCCAAATGCATGATTTTACCAGCCAACAAGGCTGCATTGGTCCAAATCCACCTCTAGAACCTCAATAAGAAAAACAGCCTGAATTCAGTTCAGAAGTGGCATATATCTGCCTTCATGGAAGAAGCAAATCTGGCTCAAGTCCAAGCCATCTTGTTTATAAAGTAGACTGGTAACTCCTTGCAGCAAGAAATATTTGACACTCAGGAGATAAAGTTCAGATGCACCAAACTGTCTGCCGCCCAGAACAGTTCAATTTCTGGGAACTTCAGGTCTGACGTGACAGAGGAAAAGAATCTTTTGTCTGCTTTTATCAGTACTCTGGCACAAGATTCCAAAAATTCTTTATGCTGCAATCAGTCAGATTCAGAATGCAATTTCCATCATCTGTTCTTTAGCCTCCTCCTTTCCAGATTCTTCTGGTGTGGATCATCTACCTACCAAAGTAACCCTCAAAGATGGCAGAGAAAAAAGGGACATTAAGGAGCCAATATATTACTAAGGACAAAAGGTAATCAAGATGTTTAGTTAGATATCCAGAGTGGTTTACTGGTAAAACAGCTGAGCAGCAGTTCCACTCAATCATTTCTGAAAATGTACCACTAATAAGAGAATCCAACTATGTCTATTAATCTCTGAGGCCAGACCATTAAAACAGATCCTCCACCCAGCTGGAAGCAAAGTTGAGGCCCAACCACAAATGAGATGAGGTAATAGCGTTATTTTTAAAAGATATTTGTTTTCATTTAAAAGTTTGATCAGAAGCAAGAAAGACTACCATTAAGCTTTTAGATAAGAATTAAAAATGAATATGGGTATGTTCCTTTTGCACAAAACCAGGCTGAATTTAGACCAGGATGAAATATAAAGATCAATTATTTGTGATAAGACAGATATCAGAGAAGTACATAGAACACAGCCGAAGTTATTACAACTTTACAGACTTCCAACAGGCTTTTGGTAGCATCTGTCAGAAAGGGTTATGGCTAGTTATGAGGACATGGCATCCCCCCAAAATTGATCAAGCTGATAGAAAACATCTAAAGCAAGTCAATGAGTGCTGTAAGAGTAGAAAAGAAGCTGACAGAATGGTTCAGGACAGTAGGAGTGAGACAAGGATGCACACTATCATCACATTTGTTCAGCTTGGTTCTGGAAACAAGAATGGCTGCAGCACTGAGAGATGAAATGGGAGGAGTCATGTTATGTGATAGGACAATGGATAACCTTAGATGTGAAGAGGATATTGATGTCACAGCACTGACCAAGGAGGATTTACAGAGAATAATTGATATGGTAGACTAGGAAAGCAGAAAACTGGGAGTGAAGAATAGCATGGAGAAGACAAAAATTATGGAAATTGGAAGACTAGAGAAAGAGGCAGAGATAAAAGTTGGAGACAACGAACTAGATCAAAGTGGAAAATTGTGTGTAATTTGGAGGACTAATATCAAAGAATGGGAGTTGTGAAGATTATATAAAAAGAAGAATCATACTAGATGCTAGTCAAGATCTGGAAGGTTAAACACATTGTGATAAAAACAAGAATCAGTGTACTGTATTTGAGACAACCATTGCATCAATACTGCTGTATGGGTTGAAATGCTGGAGTATGAAGAAAGGCAAAGAATGAAAAATGTTGACTGCAGAAATGAACTTGCTGAAGGGAATACTGAGAGTTTCAAGACTGCAGAAAATCAAAAAATAAGAGATAAGAAACCAGCCAGAGCAGGAAATAACACTTTTACAGAAGAGTCAAGAAAGATGGCTGTGTGTCACAAATGGACCCAGAAAGGATACCAAGCATGGCAAGACATGCCAGAGTGCAAAGAATTAGAAACAGAGGAAGACTGAGGATACATTGAATAGATAGAGAGAAGAAAGAAAAGAACAAAAAGATTAAAAGATGAATGAAGCTATGAAGCTGGTACATGATAGAAAGTGGCAGAAACAACTTAATTTGGCCCATTATAGCTGTTGATCTGACAGACAGGAATCAAAGATGGTGAAGCTGGTATGAATAATCATTAGAGAAGCCATTCCAGAGGGCAAATGGATTTTGGAATTACTTCTTTTTCACTATTCTCCTCGATCAAAAGTTGTAAGTCATGGGTGTGATGTCATAAAACTAAGACCATATCAGCTTTTTGCTGCATTGCACAGAGGAAATTAATCTTCTGAATATATTGACCAAATAGGACAAACGTTAACAGGGGTGGATGTTCAGAGTCATGAACACTGCATGGTTGTAGTTCTACATATTGGGAGTGTTATGTCAGTCCAGAGGGTGGGTTGAGCGGGAGGACAGTTGGTCTGTACTGTATCATTCTCCAGCAAACACACAGACCTTCTAATGGAAAATCCAGAGGAAAATAATACTGAGAGTTTCAGCATTAACCCTACACGGAAGGGCAAGTCTGCCAATCAGAGCACAACTCCACAGTGAGCCATGCTCCAAGAAGGCTGTCAAGGTTTCTTTCCCCACTCTGAACTTTAGGGTATAGATGTGGGGACCTGCATGGACACTTCTAAGCCTAATTACTAGCTTAGCTCTGGTATACTGCCACAACCCAGATTTCCAGTGTCTGGGGCACTCTCTGTTCCCCCAAAACTTCATCCCCTCCTCGGGTTGCCTTGAGGGACTTCACCAATTACCTGGTGAACACAGATCCAAACCTCTTGGATCTTAAAAACCAAGGAGAAATTTACCACCCCCTCCTTTCCCCCCACCAATCCCTGGCGAGTCCAGATCCAATCCCTGGCGAGTCCAGATCCAATCCCCTTGGATCTTAACACAAGGAAAAATCAATCAGGTTCTTAAAAAGAAAGCTTTTAATTAAAGAAAGAAAAGGTAAAAATTATCTCTGTAACATCAGCATGGAAAATGCTTTACAGGGTAATCAGATTCCTATAGACCAGAGGGGCCCCCCTAGCCTTAGGTTCAAAGTTACAGCAAACAGAGGTAAAATCCTTCCAGCAAAAAGAAACATTTACAAGTTGAGGAAACAAAAATAAGACTAACACGCCTTGCCTGGCTAATTACTTACAAGTTTGAAACATGAGAGACTGATTCAGAAAGATCTGGAGAGCCTGGATGGACGTCTGGTCCCTCTTAGTCCCAAGAGCGAACAACAACAACACAAAGAGCACAAACAAAAGACTTCCCTCCATCAAGATCTGAAAGTATCTTGTCCCCCTATTGGTCCTCTGGTCAGGTGTCAGCCAGGCTTACTGAGCTTCTTAACCCTTTACAGGTAAAAGAGACATTAACCCTTAATTATCTGTTTATGACAAGGGCCTAGGCCAAAGTCAAAAAGCTTGCCATTAGATTTGGTCAGGAACTTTCCATAAGAATGATATTCCAAAGGAAAATGCAGTTTCCAGAAAACTGACCTTTTCCATGGGAAAATTTTGATTTTGCCAAAAATACTTGATTTTCTTTTCAGTAAAATCAAAATGAAATATTTCATTTCAGGTCAATTTGACTCCAATCAGCATATTTCATTTTTGAACTGACCTGACAGATCTTGTTTTGAATCAGTTTCATAAAACATTCAACCGCAATTTCCTATGGAAGTTGTAGTTCCAGCCCCCATTTTCTCTTATGGGCCGAAGTCCCTGGAGGACTATATCTCCCATAAGGCAATGCATTGAGTCTCTCTGGCTGAGCTAAATGATGCATGATGGGAAATGTAGTTTGGCCAGGGAGCCTGGCCCATAGAAAAGAATGGTGGCTGGGATCACAATTCCCATAATGCACCATAAAGAAATGCAAATTCAACGTTGAAATGACTCAAAACAAAGCATCTGGGGACATTTCAATAAAGTGAAACAAAACATTTTAATATTGTGAATGCTGAAATGTTTTGTGTTGATCAAAAATGTCAAAACAAATGGTATCAACATTTCTGAAATGCAATGTTTCAGAATTTCCATTCCAGAAAAAGGTTTGAAATGTCAGCTGGTTTTGAGATGAAAACAAATGTTGAAATGTCAGTTTTCCCAAAATTTCACTCAACTCTCCTAGCCACATAGTTGCTGAGAGACCCAAGATTTTCTTATATTTCACATCATCTATGTGCTTGGAGGTGCCTTTCATTGCCCCACAAGGGGATGAGGAGCCTAGAACTCCATATAATTTACTGTGGGTATGTTTATTCAGCACACCACTGATGGCAGCATTTAGGGTATGTGTAGCTACATGCCACAGTGAAAAGCAAGCCGCAGCCATACTGAGGTGTATAGCAACATGTGTCAGTGAAAGGCTCTGTTCCAGCAGGGGAGAGCTGTTGGAGCTTTTCCCTGCTGTATCCCCACCCAGCAGTACTGGGTTTACAATGGTGCCACTGGTGCCAAGCCCACATTCAAGAGGGGCCCTGGTGCCCATACCATGGCCTCACCACCCCGCTCCACCTGCACTCTTGTCCCAAGGCCCCTCCCGGCCTCTTTCCACTGAGCCCCTCCCCACCACTCACTCCTCTCTGACCCCTCCCCACAATGTGTGAGTCACAGGCAGGGCCTTAGGGGGAAGAGGCTGAGCTGGGGTGGGGTCTTGGAGCAGAGGGAGGGTGGAGCAGGGTCTCAGGGTGGAGTGCAGGGAGGCAGGGCCACGGTCTGGGCACCAGTGCCCACAAAAGGCTAATCCGGCCCTGCCTGCCAGAGCCTTTCAATGCTACCAAAGTCCTTCCCTTCAGTGGGAAGGACTTTGGCAGGGAAAGGCTTCAGCAGCAAGGAGCTGCCAAAGCCTGAGGAACAAGTCACTACACTGCTAAAAACAGCAGTCTAGACAGGTGAGGCACTGCTTGGGTGTGCAGGGTACATACCCACTGGGTTCAGGCAGGTCTTTAGTCCCCTCAAGCAATGCCTCACTGTCTACACCACTATTCATACCCGTGCAAGGGGAATGTGCAGCATATGTACTCTACATGCCACCGGAAGGCGGGTGCGGTGTAGATCTGCCCTTAGTGGGAGTTTCTCCAAATAACTGTTCTCCTCCCATGGGAAGGGATGGTTTAGGTTCAAGTTTTTAAAACATCACATATTAGTTTCCCATTACGTAATGACCATGAATTGCATACAAACTTCCTGACTCCTAAAGCAGTTAAAAATTGTACAGCATCTATATATACACACATTTGCTCCATGCCTGCCAAATACAAATTATACTTTCTTGTGTGTACAGATGTACTTGAAAGTAGTAACTTATTAATGGAAGAATAAATAGGATTTCAAACATTTCAGTTCATTAAAAAAAGCTTAGAACAAAAGTATAATAAATCATACATATACAAGTACAGGCAATGTTGAAAAACTGGAAAGGAATCCAGACTAGAATGATTTCAAGGTCTAGAAGGCCTGTCTCACAGTGAGGGAGTTAAGACATTCAATCTAGATTATTTAAGAGAATATTATCCCGAACAATTCTACAAGTGTCAGTGCCTTGGATGTGGGCAGTCTTGCCTACTGCTAAGGGCAGGAGTCAGCGGACAGGCACCAGAGCCAAGGGTCAAAGCTGAAGTCAGGAATCAGGGCCAAGAGTTAGGTTACCTGGAGTTTGGCAAGGCAGGGGCAAGCTGGGACCAAAGCAGGATGTAGGGGTGGGGGCAAGGCAAGCAGGACTGTGAACAAGGCAGGGGCAGTTGCACCCATGAGTGAATGCTTTTCAAAAGCCACTGAAGTGCTGCTGGAATTAAAGGCCGGCCTGCTGATTCTTCCAGCCAATCAGGCAGCCTACTACAGGCCAACTGTGCTCAGTAGGTTACACAGAGACTGGCTCTGCTGCAGGCCCTGATTCCTGACAACAAGAGTTCATTAATCATTCCAAAACAAAAAGACACACATACAAAATGCATGTGAACCTAATGCAATTTCTCAACCTCGCATTACCACTATGGTAACTTACTATTCTTTTGCTCATGTTGCTTCACAGTTGATCAATAATCTCACAAAGTGCATTTACTTTTTTACTGTGAATAGATAAAAATAAAAAGTCAGGGGAGAGTTCTCTTTTAAAATCTACCATCGAGCTATCAAATGATATTTTGTTCTTCTTAAATGTGCTGAACTCCTACTGATTTATGTGTACTGTACTGATTTCCTCCTCCATGTTTTTGAAGAACAAAACCTCTTATTTGTGTTACTGAGAACTTCAATTATTAAGACTGACAGAATTTTTATATTGTATCTAACGTGTGTTACTGAGCATGCTGTATCCTTACTTTCTGCTTTACAGTCAGCTTGGACAATAATACTAGACTTTATCTTTCTAGTTCTTATGCACTAGCCTGATACTATTGTCTGTATTTCCAACTCTGGAGGGGGATATGCTTAGTTTTGTTTAATTGTTTTCACTGAAATTAATTCTGTTTACCCTTCTGTAATATCTCTTTTTAACATAAACTTTGTTGTTGTTTTGTTGTTATTATTATTATTTGTACTGCGGTAACTCCAGTCATGGATGAGGGCCCCACTATGCTAGGCTCTGTACAAACACACACAGCAAAAAGATGGTCCCTTCCCCAAAGAGCTCAGTTAAAGTCAGTTGACAATGCCCCTTTTGTATCCACTGGTAATATATACGTAGGTAAAAGAACTATATTATACAGAGATCCCAGTGGCAGATAGCACACACTGATCTCTCGATCTCTCTCTTTAACACTCAGACACACCTCATCTCCCACTCCCTCCTTGCTGAGTTTAAACTGCATGTGCGAACACACTTGTTCCTTGATTCAATTTCATCCAAGTTGCTGTTCAATAAGATGAACTATTTGTGACTCCATCATATTTCTACATTAATGTCCATTTAATCTGATCTCTTTATTCTACTCAATAATAAGGAACAGTTTTCAAATTTGCAGTAAATTATTCACAGAAAAAACTTTCTGGTGACTTTTTTTTCCCTTAACAAGAAAAACAGAAAAATAACTATTCCGTTCTTTCTTTGTAAAAGAACAAGCTTTTTCTTAGTAATAAAAGGATCATATGACAATAGTTTTGCAATGTATCGGGCAAGCTCTGTTGGAGTCAATCCAATTTCTATACAAGTACTGCCATCTTGACAACAAAGCAGCCTTATTGAAACAGGCAGGCCTCATCTTAATTCTGGCACCACTGAATGGAGAGTACACGCAGGCCAGGGAACAATGAACCAAGAAAAGAGTTATAAATCTCTAGTGACAACTGCACCCAAAGAAAAAGAAGATGCACTATGACAGCATTGTTTGCCATACTCCTTCAGACAGTCACTTTCAAACAAAAGATTGCTTTCTACACAGAAAACAAAACTACTCTTTCCAGATTTTGCACATTTATACACCTCCCATCAACAATCCAAAACCATTATCCATTATTTCAGTAGGAAAATTTGCAACAGATCTGTATAGGAGAAAATATCCCATCATATCATTTCCTTTCTTCCCTTCCTCCCTTGCCTCATCAAAACAAGTCATTTAGAGATTTCAAACCTATCCTAATTCCCAGGACACATATAACTGGACTACTATGCAGTCCCAGAAAAAATTATCTAGGCTTTATTCACTTTGCATTATTTATCCTTCCCCAATACAATCTAGTTTCTTTTCCTGCTGAGATGGACTCATTGTAGGAATTCTGTCTTGGGTTCCATTCCCCAAAATACTTATGCATGTAAGTAAAGTTACTCATATGAGCAACTCCGCATTTATTGGTTAATTCAGACAGGAAACAAAATGAAAGCCTCAAGTGATATGTTTTAATCTATCATTAAAACAGAGCAGTAGACACTTCTGGTAAAGGAAAAGAAGTCACAAGATGCCTTAAATACCTTAAAGAACAAATAAAAGTGATCTACCACCTATTGATAGTCTTCTCCAGACGAATTTTCCAAATGGAGAAGAAATAAACAATAACGGTACACAAGGGGAGTGGAGGGAGAAGGAATATTTCAAGAAGTGGACACAAGTGTGCATCACACATCCTCATGTTAAGTAGTAGTGATGTGAAAAGTCCCATTGCCATTGATTGCACTACTCAGGTGAGTATGTACCACTCAACATAAAGAGTTGAATGCTTTTGGGCCTGATTCTGATTTCCTTAAAGCCCCTTTTTACACGGTTTTGGCAGTGCATGTAAAATGTAAGCCCCCTCTATTCTGCCTGAGCAGTACAAAGGAGTCTCGGTGTAAATAAAATCTGGCCCTGAATGACAGTAAATTAAAGCATTTCTCCTTGGGTATCAAGTCTGATTTTAACAGTGCTTGCAGTAGTTCTGGAAAAAAGATACGGCAACTTGGACCTGTCCTGACCTAGGAGAGTTAACGGTGATTCCTTTTTAAAATGACTGCAGCTCTTCAGACTACTTTCCTTATAGGATGGGTAGAAAAAGCCGGCAAACACCCCCTTCCCCCCAACACACACACACACCCAGCCACCCACCCAACCTTGTGAAACCTGAGAAACAGGCTAGCTCAGTCCATGAGTTCCAGCATAATATTCCTTATAACCTTTCAAGTATTTACTCAGGCAAATGTCAACTGAGAATACAGGTATTTGTAACAGAAGAAACCAAATACAAGCATTAACAAAAATTAAGCCCAGTCATATACTCTTGCAAAATCAGTGTGTAAGGCCCTGCTTGTGAGTTCTGGTAAGAAATTCAGGAAAGTACTAGCTAAAAGCCTTTTACAAAATACATCCCCATTACTGTATTGGAGCCAAAACGTTTAAGGGGACATTGTCAAAAACACAAAGAGCAGCTGGGTGCCCAACTTCCACTAAAAGTCAATGTGAGTTGGGCTCCTAACTCACTGTGCATTTGAAAAATCTCCCCACTTATTGTCCAAATGGTGGTCATAGAAAGCATAAGGAAAAGAAGCTAAATTTGAGCCATTTCTGCTAGTGTGTGGTTTCAAAAATCTCATAAAGCCAGTGTTGATTTACATATAAACTTTTTTTGAGAAGAGGAGGGTTAAAAAACAGAATTGATATATACAAATTTTTTACACATAACACACACATATATACAGGAGAGGTAACAGAAACTTCACTCTTTCTAAATAGCTTTCAATTCACACCCATCATAAAGATATTATTCCCTCCTCCCCCCCCACTAAATTGCAGTATCTTGGTAGCAAAAACCAGAACAAAAGTTTAATCTTTCTAGACTAAGTCTGCAAAGTTGGATAATGTGAATGAGACTATTTTATGGGGTTTTTCTTTCAGTCAGTAATTGGACTGAGAGGAAATTAAAGCAAGTTGCAGAGCTAATGAACAGATTTGCTCAAGCCAGCCATTTTGCTGTATAGTGAGAAGACCATGGCTTTCATTTTCTGATTAAATTAGCTTAATGCTCAGGTTGCTTGTCAGAAGAGAACTCTGAGTGCACAGTCTGCAACAGTTGTCTGTAACTAATACATTAATCTGTATTTTTAAAAGATGCAAAAAATTAAAGGCATTAAAGGCATGGCAATTATTCGAGAATGCTATGGAGAGCCAAAGAACTAAAAAACCCAACCATACATAGTTAGCAAATAGGCATGTGGAATTGGATTTCATTTGTGTATGCACACAGTATTTGCAAGAGAAAGTGCCCTCCCTCTTTTCTCTAGAATGAGGGGCATGACAGATGGAAAGGCAGATTCATTCTATGCTTGACAGGCTCTTCCAACAAAAAACAAAACAAAAATAAAAACCCAAACCCACAACCCTGACACAAAAAGGTGACCTAAGGCAATAATTACCCAATCAGCAAATAAGGGCAAAAGGTTATCTACAACAGCCAAAAAGCTGCTAACATTGTTACTTAAAGGCCATGGCTACACTGGCACTTTACAGCGCTGCAACTTTCGCGCTCAGGGGTGTGAAAAAACCACCCCCGAGCGCTGCAAGATACAGTGCTGTAAAGCCTCAGTGTAATCAGTGCCGCAGCGCTGGGAGAACGGCTCCCAGCACTGCAAGCTACACCTGTAGAGGATGTGGAGTACGTGCAGTGCTGAGAGAGCTCTCTCCCAGCGCTGGCGCTGCGACCACACTCGCACTTCAAAGTGCTGCCGCGACAGCGCTTTGAAGTTTCAAGTGTAGCCATACCCAAAGATTTCAGCCTTTGTTTGACGGTCTGAATAATATCAACTTCTAAGGAAAAGTTGTACACAAAGAACAAATCAAGGTCCTACTGGGAAAACTGTGTGTGTGTAAATGGCTAGAGAAGGCCTCAAGTGTCAAAAGCAAAACAAAAATCACAACTTTGTTTAGTACAAAGTGTTTTTAGTCACAGCGGAGCTACTAAATTGCTCCTACCTATTTCAACTTAAAGCTCTGAGAAAGTTAACCACGGCCACCACAGACACCACTGTGTGCAGCACATGCAAACCCACAACTGATCCATTTGATTAAAAATCTTTCCTCATCTGTGACTCTTCACTACCTGCCACTCTAAAAAATAAATCTTAATAATATTATCATAAACTACTAGAGAAGGGGATTTTACCCTTACTCTCAAATCCAACATTATAGTTACCATCCTTCAAGCCAAAAAGGAGAGGATGTAACTGCTTTGGAGCCAGTCAACTTTGCTCCTTACTCAGACGAGAGGGGTCATTGTTGAGAAATGCCTAGCCAAACAAATAAACTAAAAGAAAGTGAGTAATCTCCAGGATTTATCAAGTGTCCCAAGACTGCATTAGGACAGTCAGTGCAAACGAAAAGAGGAGAGAGGGCTTTAACTAATGGATATTTTTAAAATTTTCAAGGAGGCCGTGATAAGTACACAATACAATAACATATTATGAAATCTCCTGCAGCTGATTCAGGGATTCCTGGATTACAAATTGCCAAAAAGGTAAATTAAGGGTATTTCTTCACTGTAAAGTTACCTTGAGTTATAACTGGAGCGTTTCCCCTAACCTGACTCCCATCCACACATAAAAATTTTGACCTCAACCGTGGTAGTTGATTGTTGATTCTCGGGGGAACAGTCTGACATTCGAGCTAAGACATGCTGTGTGGATTCAACTTAACACATTTTATTTGACATGGAGACTGGATAGCTATGGGGGGATAGGGAATCTTTCACCTCTAGACCTGAGCTAGTTTACATCCAGCCAGGACAGATTGTTTAATAATCTACCATTAAATGAACCTGTAGCACAGCCAATACATTGCAATGGATATTTCAGTGCTTTCTGCCACACACAGACTAATGCTTTAAAGCAGTTTTAGTGGTGATGTGTGTGAAATGAGTTGGTGGTCTCAATTCCATTCATAGTAAACAAGACTCTGATGGATAAGAACTCCTTCCATAGTTGACAATCTCACCAGAAATGTCAAGTAGGGAGTTGGCTAGGAGACTGAACTACCCTTTCACCCTGGAGACACAGTATCAGAGGGGTAGACATGTTAGTCTGTATCCACAAAAACAACGAGGAATCTGGTGGCACCTTAAAGACTAACATTGCACTGCTGCTGCATGTGCTGTACCTGGCCTGCTGCTGACCAGAGGACTTCATTCTCCAACCCTGTCAAACCAGCACCTTTCAAGGGGCAATACATTTGCCTTTTTTTTTTTTTTTTAAATTATCCAATTATTTCTGAGTGAGAAGAGAAAAACAGAGACACGCACATTCCAGTCACTGGAATTTTTCCCAAGACAATTTAAATCAATTAATTCAAGGTTTACTCCAAGACTGTAGAAGGTAGGAGGAGCTGGAGGAGAAGCCATCTAATACTCTCAAGACGCAAGCATGTAAAAGTACATACAACTTGTATTTACTTGTAACAATATCTTTGTTATGAGGCAGGCTTTTCCACTAATGGAGTCTATAGGAGTGGGATAAGAAACCGAACACACGTATGGAGGAGCCACCATATCTTATTATAAAGAATTTAAAATACATTTAGTTCTGGGCTGAGACTCTGTATGCCAGGTTTCAACATGGACTAAGTTGTTACAACTGAATTATCATAAGATTAATCATGAACTCCTTGAAAAAGAGTGGTTTCTTGTGTTAATACTGGCTATCCTTAAAGAAAGCAGCTTTTAAGATTGCCATTTTAAGTTCATGTGCCAAGCAAGTAAATCCTTAAAGTAACTTAAAATATACAACAGTAGGGATTCCCCAAGCTCTTAAGGCGTGACGGCTCTACCCCAGTTCATTTTGTACTCTCACATTTACCTTCCCTTATCAAACCAAAATGACTGCAATTTATGATGATTTAGTTGGGGATTGGTCCTGCTTCTTTAAGTACGTGAGTGCTTGCAGGACTGCAGCTGAAAACAATTTTTTTCATAAATTTCTTCCATTTTTGAGACTATTTGTTAATTTGTTCCTATAGATTCCCCCAAAATCTTATGAAAGGCCTGAATAAAAGTGGAGTCTAAAATTCTAAATAATTGATGTCATTGTTAAATGTTAGCTCCATTTGACATGCCCTTTTGCCTTGATTTGAAAGGAGGCAAAAGAGTATTCTGTGTTAAACCAAACATATATCAAATTCTAGATAAGTCATACTAGTGGATCCACAGTAGGAGAAGTCAAAATTACAAGTAAGAAAACCTTTGCTTTTCTCCTGCTTTGAATTCACTACTCTAGATAGAGGTCATAACTCAAGGAGAGTTGCGATATGTGACCTCCATCCATATAAGAAGGTTAATAAAATAGTTAAACATGAAAATTGTCTGTAAAAACAAAGAAAACAGAAAGGTGACAGTAGGTCAAATACAACTAACCACTGAGTAATCCTCTAGAATTAGTCTGAGATTAAAAAGATGTTCTAAAGTCCCTTCAATTAGATTTAAATGCAGAAATTACTTCTATCTAGAAGAAATAATGTGACCTATCTCTATAGAATATTCATTCTATTCAGATGTAATTATAATTATTAATTCACGTATTCATCCTGAAATGCACTAAGAGTATTTTGAAGTATCTGTTGCCCAAAAATTGTATAAAAAATAGCAATTCTATTTTGTAATGCACAGGAAAAGAACATATTGAAGGCTATTTAGAAACACTGTAGGTTTCCTCTAAAGAGGGCCAGAGTTAATCCATCCATCATGTTGTATATCTTCAGCAGAATGAGTCATAAAATGTCAATGGAGATTCCTGGATTGTTGACATCCCTGTCTGGATAATGGGATCATTTATTTCATCTGGCAACATAAGTCTTGGAGGATAATGTAGTTTTTTCAGGATACTGCCACACACTATGAGAAAGGCATGTAACATTCTCTATAGATTAGAATGGTTTAGATATAAGCTACTGTACAAACTTTTTTCTGAGAATGAAAATATATTTATTTCTAAGTGGTCAAAAGATTATGATTGAAAGAAGACGAAGGAAATGACTGTTTTAAATGAGCTCATTTTTGTATGTGGGGCACAATCTAGGGCTGATCTATGGATCTCATCTTATCCAGACAGCAGAAAACAGGGTCTTACAATTGAAACAAAAGAATTCCAACAAACTTAACCCTCCTACTGAACTGAAAGTCATGGGACAGGAGAGCTAGGGTTGTGAGCTATGAAAATTCTTCTTTCAAACATTCAACTGAAGTTTTAATGAGGACTTGTAACATCCCATTTGAGCATTCTGGGCTCCCATTTTATCTTATAGGTAAGCAATTGTGAGGTACAGCTACAAAACAGTGAGAAACAGAATCATAGAATCGTAGACTTTAAAGTCAGAAGGGACCATTATGATCGTCTAGTCTGACTTCCTGCACAACGCAGGCCATAGAATCTCACCCACCCACTCCTGTATCAAACCCCTAACCTATGTCTGAGCTACTGAAGTCCTCAAATCAGGGTTTAAAGACTTCAAGGCACAGAGAATCCTCCAGCAAGTGACCGTAGGTGCTGACTCTGTGGGTGCTCCCAGGCTGGAGCACTCATGGGGAAAAACTGGTGGGTGCTCAGCACCCACCTGCAGCTCCCTGGCCCCACTCAGCTCACCTCTGCTCAGCCCTCTGCCTCCTCCCCTGATCGCGCCGCGAGCCCACTTTTTTCCCCTAGCTCCCAGCACTTGCGATGCGAAACAGGTGTTTCGCACGGCTGGGAGGGAGGAGGGAGAACACAGGGAGCTCGGGGAAGAGGTGTGGCCAGAGTGGGGATTTGGGGAAGGGGTCCAATAGGGGCAGGGAGGGGGCAGAGTTGGGGGCAGGGACTTTGGGGAAGGGGTTGGAATGGGGGCGGGGAAAGGTCGTGGAAAGGGTGGAGTCGGGGCAGGGCCGGAGGCGCGCAAGCACCCACTGGCGCTGGGGAAAGTTGGCGCCTGTGCAAGTGACCCGTGCCCCACACTGCAGAGGAAGGCAAAAAAACCCCAGGACCTCTGCCAATATGACCTGGAGGAAAATTCCTTCCTGAATCCAAATAGGGTGATCAGCTAAACCCTGAACATGTGGGCAAGACTCACCAACCAGACACCCAGGAAAGAATTCTCTGTAGTAACTCAGATCCCATCCCATCTAACATCCCATCACAGGCAATTGGGCATATTTACTGCTAATAGTCAAAGATCAATTAATTGCCAAAATTAGGCTATCCCATCATACTACCCCTCCATAAACTTATCAAGCTTAGTCTTGAAACCAGATATGTCTTTTGCCCCACTGCTCCCATGGGAAGGCTGTTCCAGAACTTCAGTCCTTTGATGGTTAGAAACCTTCGTCTAATTTCAAGTCTAAACTTCCTGATGGCCAGTTTATATCCATTTGTTCTTGTGTCCACACTGGTACAGAGCTTAAACAGCTCCTCTCCCTCCCTGGTATTTATCTCTCTGATATATTTATAGAGTGCAATCATATCTCCCCTCAGCCTCCTTTTGGTTAGGCTAAACAAGCCAAGCTCTTTCAGCTCTTTCAGCCTCCTTTCATAAGACAGGTTTTCCATTCCTCGGATCATCCTAATAGCCCTTCTCTGTACCTGTTCCAGTTTGAATTCATCCTTCTTAAACATGGGAGACCAGAACTGCACACAGTATTCCAGATGAGGTCTCACCAGTGCCTTATATAACAGTACTAACACTTCCCTATCTCTACTGGAAATACCTCGCCTGATGCAGCCCAAGACAGCATTAGCTTTTTTCAAGGCCATATCACATTGCCGGCTCTTAGTCATCCTGTGATCAACCAATACTCCGAGGTCCTTCTCCTCCTCTGTTACTTCCAGCTGATGGTACAAACTGCTAGACCCCCTGCTTCATAGCTTTGCATATCCCCTGAAAATGGAATTAGACAAGCTACACTAGGAGCAGGCCCCAAGGAGAAAGAAATAAAGAATATTATTTTGCTATCATAAATCACTCTGGTTCACCATTTCAAGACTGAGGGGGCTCGTTCTCATTATTGTTTTGCCCACTTGTAAGATAGAAAGGGACGGGCTTCAGTGAGGTGAAAGAGTTCTGGTGCTAAGACTCTTCCGAACACAGGACATAACCTGAGCCAACTACTTGATTTTCTGCACACTATCTCTATTACTACCCCCACACATCATCTTGCTTAGGAATAATGAGGCACGCTGGAAGTAAATATGGTAAAAATGAAAGAATATAGAAGGTCTGCTAGTTAGCCCTGCCTCCTTTATAAGCCACTTTGCACTTAGGGACCTGTCGTTTTAAAGTAACCGTAGACTTAAGTGTTAAAGGTACACAAGCACCACCACAAGATGTTCCAAGTTCTGTCTCCTCTTTATAACTGGATTACTGACAGATAGCTGTCAGTCTATCCAGCATGGAGGGCACATGGAGTGTGTGAGTAATTGTTTTCAGGAATTGGGGAGACACAGTAAAAGGAAAAGCCAAGTACAAGTGTGAAGGCCCTCCGCCAAGCCAACTCTGATGGTTGCCTGCACAGCACCCCATTAGGTCAAAAACTGCTCTGCTCCTCTCTCCAAACTGATCTGGAAGGAAAGGCAGGCTGGTGTCAGGTGCTAAAAATCCTTTGCTGACTCTTCCGGAGCATCCCCAATCTTCTCTGCAGCAAAGCAGGAGGCAGCTTAACCATTAGCTGCCGGGGCATATGAAGAACAGCTGAACTCTGCTGGTGGAGGTAAGCACAGGGAGAACACTTCTAATGCAAAGGTAATCTGCCTCAAGTACTGCACTCCATTCCAAATGCAAAATGCTAGGGGAAAACAAAGAGAAAAAGAATCCCTTGTAAAAGGTTCCCATAAACCCTGATCCAAAACCCATGGAAGTTAATGGAAATCTTTCCACTGGTTTCAGAGGGGCTGGGATTAGGCCAAAGGAGAACAAAAGTGGAAACATCTGCTCTTTTCCATGAAGAGGGACATACTGGGGAACATGTTCTCAGTTCAGCAAACATGCCAGCAGAGAAACTTTATGGATGTTTGCACTAACCATTTTCCCCCCTTGTAATTCCCTACCATTGCTAGCAACAGTGAAAGATCTAGTTTTAACCAGCATGTCATCTAACCTTGCTAAAGCTAAGACTAAATACATTGGTTAAAACACTGACAGCTTGTCTACCCTAGCACACCTGTGGTGGAGCTACAATGGCAGTGACAAGTGCAGGAAAGCTTAAGAAAAAGAGAATGGTGAGGACAAGGTCTCCGTTTTGAAAGGAAAAATGGAATTCTGTCTCCATATCACTAGAATGAACAGAAATACCCAAGAGTTATGACTGTATCTAGAGTAGATGATACAAAGCTGGAAAAATGTCTTTTATCAGACTCAATATCAGCAGATTATCTCCTGAATAAAGTATGTTTTCTGTGAAAGACACCAAACAAAAAAGAGTAGTAACAAAACAGTTACTTTGTAAATGACCTCAGTAACTTTGTTCCGAAAGCACCACTGGAATGCACAGCCCTCTTCAGACATATAAGACAGGGAGCCTTCCCCACAGAACTTGCATTCTAAATTTACACATACAGCAAAAAAGCTGGGTGGATAATAATAAACCATTTGTTTTGAAAAAAGAATTAAAAATCAGATTTTTATTTAGTTAATTAAACGGTACGTTTTTCTTTTTAAAAGTAAACCTGCTTAAAATGAAATTTGAATTTAATCCAAAATATGTCAAGGCCTAAACATAACATCTCTTAAAACATCTAAATCAAAGATAAACATGCTGAATCAATGAGTTTCCATAAAAAACTTTGAATTAAAGGTTGCTTTTCTACATAAGGAAAAAACTGGGGAAACAGAAATTTTTGAGGTCATGCTTTACAAATATGCCACAACATGTTGTGTATTGTATTATGGGCTTGTTTTGTTTAATAAAAATAAATTTTATATGGTGTTTTGTGTGTTTAATTAAATTCCAATTACTGTCCCAATGCAACTTGACACAAATCATGAGCAAAAAGTTAATTATCTAGTAAATAAGCAATATATCATTCACCATTTTCTAACATACTAACAATGTACAATTTAATGGTTATGTCAACCAATGAGACTGCACCTTTCTTTAGAAAATAACTGAAATACAAACAGAAAAATTGATAAAAATTGATGATTTACAATCAATCCACCCTGCAAAAAAGAGTTACAAAAAACACTATTAATAGAGATAGAGAAGGTGGATGAGAGGAGACAGCAGTAAACAATGGGAAGACACATAAAAACCTTTCCCTGCATACAGTCATTTGACAAATGCAGGCTATCAGAGCTATTCAGTCATGGCATTTTCACACAGCAATTGTACAGCCAAAGACATTACTTTTAGTAAACTTTGTCAGCCCTCTCGAGTCATTTGTTAAATGTAGGTTAATTGCAGAACACAGAGGTAACAGTTTTAGTGAAAACCTTCTTACTCTTCTTCACTTGCTACAAAAAACAATAATTTGCATTCCACATCAAGATGGCCTGCAAAATACTATATTACATGTCTTCACTCTCTCTGAAGGAGAGATTGAAAGAAACGTGAGCTTTAAACTACACACTCAATCTTTCAGAATCAATTAAAAATACTGAAGTCTTGATTTACTAAAACTCAGTTTCTAGCAATAAAATATTAGTACATCCAGCAACAAGATTTATAGAAATTGTTAGCTGTACTTACTAGGAACCAAATTCTGCCTACAATTACATCCATCCAACCCCTGATGTCTTCAAACTGAAGTACAAACTATTGTCCTGAGTTTCAGAGGTGTTGAACACCCAGAGTTTCTGAAAACAGTGGAAACTACAGGTGCTTAGTATTTCTGCTTATCAGGTTGTGAACTCTGAGATTTCCTCAACATGTCTTCATTTTGTGTATTTAGAAAGTATTGTGCTAATGGCTCAGCTCCACTCAATTACAGATATGAGCCTTGCATTTATTTAAGGAGCTTTACAAATATTTCTGAACAGTGGTTTTATATTTTTTTCTAATGTTACTTATTTAAATAAAAAAGACATAAATTTAAACTTTGTCCCTTTGTGGCTCAATCTTGTCATGCCACATAGGCCTTAAGCGTAGAGTAGTATTTAGAAAGAGCTGGAAACATGCCAGATTAAACAAAGCTGGATTTGGGAATGAGAACAGCTAGTCAATTCCACATTGCTATACTGACCTATATTAACTCCCAGTCAGCTAAGCCAAGCTAAAACCAGTTGGCCAATGAGGTGAGGGGGAGGGAATGACCAGAAGCCTATGGAAAACAGCCAATGCAGCACAGCTCAGATTTGCTTTATGTATTTTTAGAGATGGAGGAGGCAGTAAGAACAAGAGCAGCGTGGCCCGAGCAGTTAAGAAGAAGGGGAAAAAGAGCTGGCTCTTACTGTACACCAACCTACTTTAAGCTAGTCATGTGGGAAACTGAAAAGGAATCTCAAAGAACTCTTATGCAACAAATGTCTTCACAAAAATATGAACCACATTCAACCAAATCTAATGTTGCACCTTCTGCGTAGCTCTGCAGACCTCAAAAAAAAAAAAAAAAAGGTAAAATGATATTTTTGTTCAGAACCTACTGCAAAGTTTGGAGTCAGGAGATAGAATTGATAATGGAATAGAGTTTTTCATTTCTAGAGCATCAGATGAAATCCTGCCAGGTTGCTGCTAGTCACTGTCTGATAGCTGTTCAGAGGCCTGTGAAAAATGACTTGGTTGTTTTAATCCAGTTTCCACTGGATTCCAAGGTAGCAAGAGCTTTAGATATAAGATAGACAGGCATCCTTGTCCCAAAACTCAATACAATTGGGCAGTAATTGGCACCTGTAGCAAAGAGACTGAGGACTGAATGGAGCAGGGAGATTAAATTACCTCCATTCCTAGAAATGATTCATTCACATAAAAGATGAGGAGTTAGGGCAGGACAATGTCAAGTGGTTTGCCTTTGTTCTGCATATTCTGCAAATAAGTATTTCAATTTCCTGTGCACTCAATCTAGCAACTTTCTCCAGTACTAAAACTTCTATAAAATGTGTTTTTGCACAACCCTACTCCATATTTTCCATTTCTCTCTTTAAAACAAACACCCCCCCACACACACATGTTCAAAAACTCTCTTCTTGCTCCCCAACAAATATTTAATCCCATTAAAAAAGCAGTGATTCATTTTTGCTCTATTGTGCTTAAGCTTTTAGTTTTAAATGTTCTTTAGTTTTAAATTATCTTTTTTATACTCCATTCTACTTTTGGAAGGCAGCACACAACTTCAAAAATTCATTCAGTAAACAATTAAAAAGCACACTAGATTTCTATTTTCTATGTATTACTTAACAGAAGGGCCTTTTTGTTACCTCACCCCTCATGCATAGTAGCACACAAGGAAATCAGAAGTTAGAATAGGGGGAAAAAATCTGTACAAATGAAAATTCACAGCAGACATTCTTAAAAAGGCAGCAAATGCTAAATAGATTTGGGAGAAATTACATCCATGTTTGTAATAACTACATCTTAACTTGATACACTCATTTCCTCCTCATGGACTACTCTGAAGAAAGGCGTATCTGAAATCTTGTCTATTTAAAAATGCCTGTCCGAATCAAAAATATTTTACAAAACAAGGAATGACATTTTACCAGTTCATTGACCACAATGGTATTTGAGGGTGTAGACACTTGAGACACTTTGCAGGACTAGGTCCCAAATTTCTGTCTTTACAAACATTTTTCCATCAAAATTGAATGCAACCTGAAAAACATTTTGAAGCTGTTATGTACAAATATCTCCTCCAAGTAAAACCTTCCAGCTATACAAAGCTTTTAGGGCAGGCCACGCTTGTTTGGTTACATATGTATATGTGATATGCTATCATAGAATGTGCTAGCCTTTACCAGTGTATCAATGGCATTGCATCATTAGCACAAGAACAATAAAGCTGTCTCTCAATTTTTTTTGTGAAGACTAATTTCATTGCAATATATATTTCTTATAACACATCTATCTTAATTTCATTGTGGTATACATTACTTATCACACATCTAGGCTAACTTCATTGCAATATCTATTTAGCATACATTCACTTTTTCTCCAACATGGACACACACAAAAAATAACCCTGTCTCAATCCTAAACGTGTCATGATTAAGCTTAAAGATTGGTACCCAGGTTATTGACTGTTGTTATCCTCTGAGATTATTGCTTTCACTGACCATGATCAGAGCTCTCTTAGGAAATGTGCTGCTTTAAATGGCTTCTCAGATGGCCTCTCAAGTCCACAACAAATGGTGAATACTGCTAAGAGGCACCAGCTGTAGCTGACAAATTCTAGTACCAAAATATCTTAAACTCTTCTCTGTGTTAATACAGAAACTAAAACAGGTGTGATAAACACTATCTCACTAGGATACTGTCCTTAGTTATTGTTCAAGGGACAAACACATCCACCACTCTTCCCCCATCCTGTTTTCAAAGAACTCTGTAACTTTGGGCTAACAATATAAAAAGTTTCCCTTGCTAACTTTAGCATGTTACTTTGTCCACTGTGTAACTTTATTTTACTGGCAAGTACTCCTAAAAACTACAGTGAAAAGTTAGGCTTGCTTGCAATCACTGATCATTGTTCAGTATGCTAGAATAAGACAGTAACTAGAGAACATGAAGCTGAGAAGGCATCTTGCACCAAAAGTAAAATAACTGACCAAATTTTTTTAATATATTCTACAGTTTCTTTAAAGTAAAGTTTATGTCAAGTGAAAATCCCTTTGTTCTGCATTTAAACATTACAGACCAATTCCCCCGCAGGTGTGACCCTACTAAAGTCAATGGGTTTTTCACCAGACATGGATTTCCCCCCATTTTTATTTTAAAAAAGAAATACTAAAAGTCTCTCTAGATCCACATTCTTTTAATTTTACCAGTTAAATAATTAGATTGCAATTCAGCATTAGGTGCTGTTCCAAAAACTCTGACTGAACACTGCAAGCTGTACATCCCTCAATTGCATTCATGTTATTACCTTTATCCTTTCCCTCTACTTTGACAAGTTGTAACAATTTAATTAGATGTAAGACAAGAATTTAACCCATGCTATTATTCGTGGCCATCACTTAAGGTATTATTTTTAGCTGAAGAACACTGACGGAGGAAACGGTATCCAGGCGGATTTTCATGTACAGCTTCCTGAATTTGAGACCAAGACCTGAACTTCAGGCAAAACTTTAATTTAGGTTCTGATCCTTTTTGACCTCGCAATGTAGTAAGAACTCTGCTTTTTTGTGCCTGTAGCTTTGGTGTCTCCTGGTTCTATAAATCTAAAATTCAACAGGTACGTTAAGAGTAAAACAACAAAGCTTTATGAGACCCAAGGTGGGTGAGTTAATATCTTTTAGCGGACCAACTTCTGCTAGTAAGAGACAAGCTTTTGAGCTCCACAGAGCTCTTTTTCAGAGCTCTTCTTCTTGGTCTCTCTCATCAACAGATGTTGGTCCAATAAAAGATAATATCTCACCCACCTTGTGTCTCTCATATCCTGGGACAAATACAGCAAAAAGCTTTATAAATGATATCCCCCACTTATGCAGGGGTGAAGCAGAACTACCAGCTTCTTCTAATCCTTGAGGAGTTTTGGGGAGGCTAGAAATGAACATAACCTTATGTGCGGGAGGTATCCTGTTACCAGAGCTTCATGTTCTCAGAGTCACTTGCAATCGTCACTTCATAGTACAGAAGAGTCTGTGCTGCACACCATATAGGTTTCAGATGAGAATTCCAGTGTCTGCAGGGATTTTTTTAATTCTAGAATATATTGGACTTTACTGTCAAGCATTTCGGTGCAGCTGCTATTCTCTGGTTCTCTTAAAATACACACGGTAGGTACTGTACTATAACACACACAAACATTTACTTTCCTACCACAGCTATTTATAATTAAAGTAACTTTCCCCCATTTATGATTTCATTTCCTCAAACTCAGCCCATTCTGCATTCTTTAGAAGGTGCTCAACACCTTTCAGGACTGGACTCATAGTGAGAAAGAACTAACTTTTAATAAGACATGAAGCTTTCATAATTAAATTTTAACCTAGTTAGACATTTATAATGTAAAAACAAATTTCCTTAAGGGTGACCTATAAATCATTTTTTAAAAATTAGGCTTGAATAATTTTTGCTTCTTTATGTTGCAGAAAGAAAAGCAAAGGCATTTGAAAGTGTCCCCCTCCTCCATCTCATCCCCTCCCCAGCTTAGAAATATCAGGAATGATAACTCTGGTCTTCTTTGGAGTTGCTGGATAATTTATTGGGTGTCTCAGGTCTTGTCTACACTGGAGATTTGACCTGATTACAGTAACACGATACAATGACTAGAAGTCGGAGCTAGACAAATTCAGACTGGAAACAAAGTGTCTTTTTTTTTTTTTTTTTTTTACAGTGAAATGTGCTGGTGGATTCTCCATTACTGGCAATTTTACATCAAGATTGGATGTTTTTCTAAAAGATCTGATCTAGGAATTATTTTGGGGGAAGTTCTATGACCTGTGCTATACAGAAGGTTCAACTAGATCATCAGAAGGTCCTTTCTGGTCTTGGAATCTATGACTATTAACTTATTAATCTAATAGATGGGCAGCAGCTGGTGTAGCTGCATTGGAGCAAATCCCAGTGTAAACCAGCAAAGCCACCGTGTGCAGTGCTGATTCTTACCTCTGCCTGAAACCAGAGAATATCCACTTATTCTTTCTGGAAAGAGGAGTACACACACTTTGGCAGCTATGAGAGGCTTAAATGACAGATTCCATCTGTGTCTCACAAGATAAGTTAATGTAACATGTAATGGTTCCCAAAAACTAAATGCAATCTACTACTGGATTATGGGCCATAATGATCCTACGTATGGTACAGAAATGGTTCCCAGCCACTTGTGTCTGTACCAGTACTGGCACTTCAGCCTTTAAGAACTCAGACTCTGAATGCCTTCTACTCAGTGCTCAAAAAGTGTGACCAGGAGACAGAGATTTGGACCAAGTTCTAATGTGATATAGAGTGAACACAGCTGAATGGGAAGGCTGCATCTATACTGACAGTATGTAGGGTATGTGAAGCTACACACTGAAGTGTAAAGCCTGCTGCATCCACACTGTGGTGTACAGCTACCTGTGCCAGGGAAAGGCTCTGGCGGGGGAGGGGGAAGACAGTGAGGAAAACCTTCAGCTACTCTCCACTGCCAGAGCTTTCACTGCAACGAGGAAAGGTTCTGGAAACCTTTAACTTCCAGCTCCAGCAGCGGGGAGCTGGCAGAACCTTTCTCCGCTGCCCCCTCTGCCGGAGACTTTTACTGTGGTGAGGAAAGGCTCCAGCAGCAGGACCCTACACAGCTAAAAACAGCAGTGTAGATGGGGAGTCGTGGTTTGAGCAAGCAGAGAGCATGCAGGGTATATACTCACGTATACACCTGTATCTTCGGGCATGTCATCACTCCATTGGCCTAAACTGTGCCTCAGCAGCTACGCTGCTGTTTATACCCATTCGGGCAGGAGGGGGAGGCTATGCGGGTATGTACTCTACATACCACTGAAAGAAGTATGCAGTGTAGATGTACCTGAAGTGTCATGCAGTGGCTAGTGCAGCTGAAATGTTTCTCTGGTACAGCTAACTATCTCTAAATATTCACTACACCAATACCCACATTAGGAGCCAATTCACAATTGCCACTTATGTAACTGCTAAATATTCGTATTACTGTACCAATACGCTAACAGAACATAATCCAGCAAAGTGCTAAACCCCACAGCAGTGGAAGATACATGCACTTCACAGGATCAAGCCAATATCCTTCTCAAACCACCTGATGCTATCTCCCACTCTTCTTGGACTGAATCCATCAAATACTGCAGGATACATGTGTATATAAATACACTCCCAACCCAATGTTTACAGAAACAAGTTTGTAATCTCCCTAAAAGCAACTACTTTCCATCATCCTTAATTCTCCTTTTCCTTGCATGTAAATTCCATTGGACTTTATCATTAAAGACTCTGCATGACAACTCTACAAAGTTCAGTAACAAAAATCTCTCTCGGCTGTAGGAAAGTGATGCAAAATTATTGCAAAAACAGATGGGTCTGCATGCTATTAACAATTTACGAAAAACTATTGGTTTACAACATAGAAATTCACAGTTAAAATTCAAAATCCCATCTGATGCTCTAATCTCAATCCATAGCATGTTGACTCTGCTTTGTAAACGTCCCCCCCCCACACACACACACCCGCCACACCAGAATTTAAAACAAACACAAACGACACAATGGAAGGCATTAATACCACTGAGACAGTATGAGTTTTCTGGTTCAGCTTTCAATTTCTTTGATTTTCTGGTTGTGTCAGATCTTTGATGTTGCACAAATGTGCTTATATTTATAGCTGAATAGGTTAACATTTTTTAACTGGAAAAAAGTCTGGAAAATAGAAGTTATTAAAACACACACAAACTATCTGTGGGTACATCCTAGTAACTGGATTGTGTTTTAACATATACACAGTATTCTCCAGGGACACATTGGCTTCATTTAGGAATTACAGCAGAAATAATTTATCTGCAGTTTAAACGTGAATCTTTTCATGATCAAAAAGTATGTAAAAAAGGACCCCTCAAAGTATATGCAAATAATCCAAAGAAAAATAAAACAGCTTTAAAGTCACAGAAAGGTCTATAAAAGAATTTCCTGCTTCTCAAATTTTAGTTACTACTGAAGCCTCAGCCCATAGTCTTGGATACATGACAGAAATGTTCCCTTAACTTAGTTCTAGAGTTTTGTAAAACTGTAAATGATTAGAGACTAATGCACTGCAATCCAAGAACAAACTGTGTATTGCAGATTAATCACTTTCCAAGTCTGGAAAGAAAAGATAGGATTGAGAGATAAATCTGGCCCCAGTGTTTGTGCAAGCATATCATACTTCTTGGTACTGAATGTCCCAGTACTTACAGAGGAAGTAAACAATGTTCTCTCTGTGTGTGTGTGTGAGTGTGTGTGTGCGCGCCCACCCGTACACACAGCACTAAATATGATAGCTTGTGAAGAATGCCTAACTTTCGGTTATGAAACACATACGTCAGAGATTTCCCAGTTATTGTTGGCTACAACGCTACTGCTCAGGAAAACTGAAAACAAAGGCCAGTTTAGATACAGACTACATTTCTCTAAGCACAAAAAGAAAAGTAGAGATGGTTAAAGTATTTGCTTACAGCCATGGCTACACTGTTATAACCAATAAACTACCTAAAAACAATTTAAAAATCCTTAGGTTTCACTGTCAGAGAAAAAAGATAGCCTTTTAATGAAACATCTGCCTGCTTTATTATCAAAACCAATCCTGTGCTCTTTCTGACCCTCTTGTATAAATAGCCATAGTACATAGTATATTAGAAAGGAAAATATTTTAAGCACTGCTTGTTGGGATTTACTTCTGGAGGCATACTTGGGCAACCTACATTTTCAGTGTCCCTCCAGCATCTAACCATGCTGCTTTTGGCTGCTTAAGCAATGTCAGCTTTCATGCATTCCTCATTTCTATGTAAACATATTTACATTTGTAACTCCTGACTGGCTTAATACTACATAGACATTCTGAGGAAAATTCCACTAGTGCCTGAATTAAATGCAATGTTTTGACAGTTAATTACATACAGAATACACAACAGACAACTGTGAATTATGGGACTATAATTCCATAGGGGTTTTCTTGTGACTTCAGAAACTACAAAAGTAAATGCTAATGTAAACAACACCTCATCTTAATAGACCTGTCAGATTTCCACAGTATACCTGCAAAAAATGAACATGTGCAACTATAAAAACATGCACCATGAAAAGTTAATAGTGCACAGCAGTCAATGCAGTAGTTTGCAACCTAACTGTTAGGTCATAAATTAAAAGTAACTTAGTACTGTCTTCCTAGTACATTACAAAATGACCACACAATGTCACATCATTAGCAGTCTACTCAAGAGAGGCCAATGGCTGGGTAGAAGGTGGTGCTGCAGATAAAAGACTGAGGTTAGGGTGACCAGATAGCAAGTGTAAAAAATTGGGGTAGGGGGTTGGGGGTAATAGGCACCTATATAAGAAAAAGCCCCCCAAACCGAGACTATCCCTATAAAATCGGGACATCTGGTCACCCTAATTAAGGTACACTGTAAAACTTGTGCAGAAAAACTTGCGAAGAGCCTGCTTTGTAATAGCTTGGTTCACAAAAATACTATTAGTCCCTCATTTTCAAGAGGATAAAAATTCACCTACCCATTACCAAAAGACAAGAGTATGTGCATTGGTTATTGGTGTCACCATGGCTCTCGGAACACATTCATGGGAAGTGAGTCTAATCATTTTCATGATAATTCTATACAACATGTTACTGTTAGATTCTGCATTTTCTAAACTTCCTTTTTTTTCAGTTTGTTTTTCCCCTCCTTTACTTTAAACATGTATAGTACAAAACTACAAAACTAAACATTAAAACATCTTGGAATCAAAAGTGAAGGACTTCTACATTATAGTAGATTAAACATTACCCCAAATTAGCTTGCTTCAAGATCCCAAATTTATATTTTTAGATGACCCAATGATATTTTTCTAAAAACATAAATGGCACAAAACTTACAGAATATGCATTGTAATGCTGCGAGGAAAATACTTAGCAGAAATCTACTGTTTAAGTTCCTTCCCCAGCACAAATATCTGACTCCATACTGCATTAAAACACCTTAATTAACAGTCACTCATTCATAACAAGATTGTGATGCAGCTGTAAGATTGCCCTACAGCAAAATCCCACCAATGCTAGTCATTGATCCGGCAATGTGTTCTAGCTCAATGGCACAGGGTGTCTCCAATTCTTGGAAACATTACATCCAGTCTAATTCCCTCTCCCCTACCCCCAAGGTCACAGCCACTCAGAAAATCCCAGTACATCATGACCCAGAGATATGATTAAACAGCTGTTATCAATAGTCTGGAGTACTGAAGCACAGTATCTGAAGTACAGCAGTTAGTACAAGTGAACCCTTTAGCCTATGGAGCCACTACAGTGGCCTTGAGAGCACTGACAGCAAATAAAATACATATTTCACTCTGGGGGGTGGAGATGGGGGACAACAGCTTTGATTTTAAATTGTGTATACACCTGTGCATGTGCTCATGCACATTATTTCATCTGAATGAAGTTACAGGTAAATAAATATTCAAAACAAGGGATTTAAAATATGCAAGCTCTGTGCAAATGTCTGTACTTAAAAAAAAAAAGGCAAATAAATGGTTGATCTTACCATTAAATGATTTGATCTAACTCCCTACAAAGTCAATGAGAATCTTGACTCTAAGGCCTGTCTACACTACAGCTTATGTCGGCATAATTTGTCAGTCAGGATTGTAAATAAACCACCACCCTGAGCGACATAAATTACACCAATATAAGTGCCGATGGAGACAGCGCTACATTTTCAGCACTGCTGAAAACTCTCTAGAGTAACCATGGCCTAATAGGAGTTGGGTCGGGCCCTAAGAAATAAAGGAACAAATTTTGTACCCAAACACATGGGGTATATTGCTGCATATTTAAGGATCACCTTGCAGTTTTAGACAAGTGATCAGACTAAATCTCTCTCTATTTCCTATCTCAAAATACTGCCGTCAGTTTTTCATGTGTATGTGTAGTATTTATCAAGTCTATTCAAGAAAGTTCATAAGGGTATGAGGAAAGGTTGAAGAGTTCAGGAAAACAGGAAGTTGCCAGGAAAAATCTCCTTATATTTCCTGTTCCAAATGTGCAAACTAAAAGGCCACATGCTAAAGGCAGGTTTAGATTGTGCATTGGCTATGGGCTCTATATCTTTATACTTTGCATATTATGAAAGAAAGGCCTGGTCTACACTACGAGTTTATCTCAAATTTAGCAGTGTTAAACCAAATTAACCCTGCACTCGTCCACACAACGAAGTCCTTTACTTCAATATACAGGGCTCTTAAAAACTATTTCTGTACTTCTCCCCAATGAGGGGAGTAGCGCTGAAATCGACATTGCCATTTCGCATTAGGGTTAGTGTGGCCGCAATTCGACGGTATTGGCCTCCGGGAGCTATCTTACAGTGCACCATTGTGACCGCTCTGGACAGCAATCTGAACTCAGATGCGCTGGCCAGGTAGACAGGAAAAGCCCCGCAAACTTTTGAATTTTATTTCCTGTTTGCCCAGCGTGGAGCGCTGATCACCACAGGTGACCATGCAGTCTCAGAATCCAAAAAAGAGCTCCAGCATGGACTGTACGGGAGATACTGAATCTGATCTCTGTATGGGGAGATGAATCTGTTCTATCAGAACTCTGTTCCAAAAGACGAAATGCCAAAACATTTGACAAAATCTGCAAGGCCATGAAGGACACAGGCTACAACAGGGACTCAACACAGTTCTGCGTGAAACTTAAGGAGCTGAGACAAGCATATCAGAAAGCCAAAGAATGAAATGGATGCTCACGGAGGGAGGGGCGACTGACGACTGTAGCTATCTCACAGTTCCCGTACTCTCCGAAAACCATTTGAATTCTGGGCTGAGCTCCCAAAGCCTGAAGGGTCAAAAATATTGTCGTGGGTCATTCAGGGTGTATGTCATCAGCACCCCACCCTCCCTCCCTCTATGAAAGCGAAAGGAAAAAATCATTTCTTGACTTTTTTCAATTTCACTGTATGGCTTCTGGATGCTGCTGGCAGACGCAATGCTGCAACGCTACACAGCAGCATCCCCTTCCCTTGCCCTGCCTTGCCCTGCGGACGGCAGACAGTACAGTAGGACTGGTATCCGTCATCGTCGTCCTGTGAGTGCTCCTGGCTGGTCTCAGTGAGGTCGGCTGGGGGCACCTGGGCAAAAATGGGAATGATTCCAGGTCATTCTCTTCTTTAAGTTTTGTCTAATGGAGATTTGGTCCTGCCTGGAATATCATGGCAGCTGGAGGCTCCAGCTTCAGGCTGCTCTCCCAGTCAGCAGCACCATGCGGTCACCCTACCCCTTGCTACCAGGGCTCACAATCAGATACTTAGACCTCTACATTTTGCTGCAAATAAAAAAATTAAGCTGCCGTTTAGAACTATCCCCCAACATACATATACTGGGACGTTTTGTATTTTACCGGTGTCAACCAAAGGCCCACACACAAATGGTGATTCAGTCCTGCCTGTGCTTCTATCCTAGTGCTTATCATAGATTCCCATTTTCAGCTATAGGCTGAGCAAGTGCAGAATGGTAGTTCACTCTAATTCGCTATAAGCCAACCGCCCTCCCCTCCCCGCTTTGATCTCTGCTTGCAGAGGCAATAAAGTCAGTGTTGTTTCTTATTCATGCATTCTTTATTACTTCATCACACAAATGTGGGGATAACTGCCACGGTAGCCCAGGAGGGGTGGGGGAGGAGGGAAGCAATGGGTGGCGTTGTTGCAGGGGCACCCCCTAGAATGGCATGCAGCTCATCATTTCTGTGGGATGTCTGGGGCTCTGACCTGGAGCAGCCGTTTGCCTCTCTGGTTCTTTAGTAGGCTTGCCTGATATTTTAGGCAGGACTGACTCTCCATTAGACAAAACTTAAAGAAGAGTATGACCTGGGGAGTCATTCCCATTTTTGTCCAGGCACCTCCGACCGACCTCACCGAGGCCAGCCAGGAGCACCCGACAGCAGCAGACGGTACAGTATGACAGGTAACCGTCTTTGTCAACTTGCAAAGCAGCAGATGGTGCAGTATCGCTGGTAACTTTCAAAGGCAAGGGAATGCTGCTGTGTAGCGCTGCAGCACCGCGTCTGTCAGCAGCATCCAGTAGACATATGGTGACAATGAAAAAAGGCTAAACCGGCTCCATGGTTGCCATACTACGGTGTCTGCCAGGGCAATCCAGGGAAAAAGGGCACGAAATGATTGTCTGCCATTGCTTTTATGAAGGGAAGATTGACTGACGACATTTACCCATAACCACCCGTGACAAATTTTTGGCCCCATCAGGCATTGGGATCTCAACACAGAATTCCAATGGGCGAGGGAGACTGCGGGAACTATGGGATAACTATGGGATAGCTACTCACAGTGCAACGCTCCGGAAGTCGACACTAGGCTCGGTACATGGACGCACCCCGCCAATTTAAATGTGCTTAGCGTGGCCGCGTGCACTCAACTCTATACAAGCTGTTAATCGATTTCTGTAAAATCGGAATAATCCTGTAGTGTAGACATACCCAAAGCCCTTTCTCTCACTCTTTCTTCCCACCAATTGTTTTTGAAAACAAAACCCTCACCATTGATATTAGAATAACTGTTACATGTAACATATTTTGTCACCTTTATCAGAGGGGTAGCCGTGTTAGTCTGGATCTGTAAAAGCAGCAAAGAGTCCTGTGGCACCTTATAGACTAACAGTCTGTTAGTCTATAAGGTGCCACAGGACTCTCTGCTGCTTTGTCACCTTTGTAGGCTTTGATGTTTAAAATCCAGGTAAAAGGTTAGTGTGTGGGAGCTGGAGGTCAGGGCGGGAGTAAGAGCCCAGGTAACTCTGCAGTGAATACACACCCTAGCAGACGAAGTACGTGGGGGCTTTTATGAGACAAACTCTGCTGACTTCACTGTGGCACCTTTACATTAAGGCCACATTTGGCCCTGTCACTACAAATTAATACAAGTGGCCATTTATGTAGATTTCTTTCTTTCAAAGCCTTGCCACTCTCACTTGTCCTTTTCACTAACTTGGTAAAATAGCAAAGACAGCTGCCTATGGCCTTGGTAAGGCAAGAGGGTGGCAAATGGAGCACTTCTGCAGTTCAGCTTATAACCTGTTGTTTTTAAGTCTGTTTTTATTTGAAGTATTTCCCTTCACTAACAAATGTATCCCAGAATTATGGGAGGTTGGAGGAAACTATGATTAATCCACTCCCATCTGTTACAAAGCAGACAAGGAATAGGATTCTAAGACTTTGTCTGAACTGCTCAACCAGCAATACTTTAACCACTGCTCTGCAACATCATGGGCTATGAGTACTAAAGTACTATCCTAGATGATTTTCACTGTACAGCGAAGGGCTGCAGCAAAATAGACATTTAAGTCTGCATATTTACGGCCTGATCCTGCATCCTTTATATAAACAAACAATCTTTACTTCCCAGGGTGGTTTGATTGAAATCAAAGTGACGTTAACATCATGATTTAAATCACCAAGCAGGAAACCTTGATGTACCATATCCATTTAAATGTTCTTTTGCATTTGTACTTTTTAGTTATTTTCCTAAAGAAAAGCTGATTATCATTAGTTGGTAACCATAAAAACATGTTGATTTGTAATATAAATATAGCTTTTGCACTAGATTTGGTGCTTCTTTTTGCTAACCAAGAGAATACATTATATCCATACACACTTATTTCAGCAATTATACAATCAACATTTACTTGTTTTTTTAATTTTTAAACTTTCTACTATGTTAGAAAATGGTGAATGATATATTTATTTACTAGATTTTTTTTTTAACTTGTGATTTGCATCATGGTCTTTTTGGACAGAAATGACAATTCAATTAAAAAGCACAAAAACAGTATTTTAAATAAATACTACACCTCTACCCCGATATAACGCGACCCGATAGAATGCGGGTTCGCATACAACACGGTAAAGCTCTGACATGCTGCTCTGAGCAGCGTGTTAAGGGTGTCGGGCCAGGCCGGGGCTGAGGGGTTTGATAAGGGGCAGAAGGTCTTGGGGGCGGTCAGGGGCTCCCCCCCCACAAGGTGGGGGGGGGCAGAAGCTGTGGGAGGGCACTTTTGGGGGCCCCGCAGTCCCAGAGTTGCCCGGGGGATTAGCAGGGGGCCGGGAGCAGCCAGCTCTGCTTCCCTTGCCCCGGCCCCAGCCGTGTCGCTCTGGGGAGGAGGCTTGGGGGAAAGGATCTCCCTGCACTCACCAGTAGTGGCGGAAGCGGAGCAGCCTGGCCCCAGCCCACTCCTCTGCCAGCTCCTAGCCGCAGCGCTCTGCTTCCCCCCACAGGTGAGTACAGGGGGCGTCCTTTCCCCAACCTCCCCACACTCACCTGTGGCAGGAAGCAGAGCGCCGCGGCTGGGAGCTGGCAGGATGGAGAGGACTGGGGCCGGGCTGCTCCGCTTCCTGCCACTGCCAGTGAGTGCCTGTTGGGGGCGGGTGGGATGGATAGGGGTTGGAGCAGTCAGGGGGGCTGGGTAGGAGGTGGGATCCTGGGGGTGATTAGGGATGGGGGTCTCTGGAGGGGGCGGTCAGGGAACAAGGAACGGGGACGGGGTGCAAAGCAAGTTTGATATAATGCGGTCTCACCTATAACGCGGTGAGATTTTTTGTCTCCCGAGGACTGCGTTATATCGGGGTAGAGGTGTACCTTTCTGGATTCATAAGAAAAAAGTTTATCAAAAAAATTATCAAAATATGTTTTGCATTTAAAACTAATTAAATTATTAAACAAAGGAAGTATTATCTGTAGTTAGTAAACAGAACTAATTGCTTCTGTTCACCATGCCCTTCAAGATTTTGTAACTAGTAGATCTCATCCTCTCACATCTGGTTTTTATTCGTACAGTATATTGGAAGAGGAAAACAGGCTCTCCTGCTTTTTCAACTCCCTATTGATTTCCTAAATTTGAATTGAGCTGAACTAATTTAATAGACTAAAATAAAAAATCTATTCTCTTTGCACCTGCAAAAAAGAGGCTACTGCTGTGAAACGCTGGTTTAGCACTTCAGTAAACCCTGATTCCAGGTGCTTGACCAGTGACTTCCCCTGTTTCCCTGTTCAGTGGTCTGTTTTTTTAAAATTGGCAACGAACATGTACTGCTTAATATTATTATTCTCTAATTAATTTACATTATTTTAATAGATGATAGTAAATTTAGGCCTTATCATAGGTTGTCAGAATTTCAGATTTAATTATAAATTGCTTTGTTTTTAAAACATAAACCTGTATTTAAATAAAAAACCCTACTTAAATAAAAAAATTTTTTAAAAAAAATCATTGTTTTTATCCATCTTGTTACTTATACAAGTAGTTCCAATGAAATGGATATGACTACTCAAGCAACTATACATTTTCATAAGTAAAGCAACAGGACTACTCATAAGTAAAACTGTAAATTATAGGTGGCACAAGTAGCATGGCCTATACTTAAGGTTGCACAACTCTTCCCATTATAAAACCCTGTTTCCACTTGCTTATAACAATGCCAAACGTTAACAGCTAAAGTTTCACATGCTGGCAGCTGCTGAAGGGTAATATTTTTAATTTTTTTTAGTTTTAGCAAAAAACGTTCAGTTGTTTCGAACAATGACATCAGAGATAAATACATTGTCCTGCTTGTGTTAAAAAAAATATATCTTACAATAGTTTTTTTTTAGACGCTCTAGTGGCCCCATGCTTGGGAGCTGAGCTTAAAAATTTGGTAGGGGGTTGCCTTTGTGTGAAGGATATGCTTTTTATTGTTCTCATGAAAAACCAGCAAAAATTGGCCGTTATAAGCCTCATTTTACTATGTAGGAAACATTTCTCTACATTGGCCTTTACTGTTGCAAGCAGACAGAAGTGCTGATTTATGCTCTGACTACTTCTAAATTAGGCTCCCTCAGTGCCCTATATTGTACACTTCCTGACAGGTCACTATGTTATACAAAAAACTATTGTCAGTGTGCTGCATGGCAAGGAGTCTTCACAGAAGAAGGAAAACTGTTGCCAGTGTGTCACATGGCAAGAAGCAACTTCACAGCTAATACTCTAAGACTAAAATTCTTAGTAAATAAAGGCACTAATTTATGTGAGATCCAAAATATGTATCATACAATGCACAGGAACAGAATGAAAAAAATAATCTTGAGGAAGCCAAAATAGGTCATTCAATCAGTGTTATTTCCTCCTCATTTTAAACACAGTACAAAACAGTCAACTAGTTTCTCTTGCAATTAGCATCATCATCTTCCCTCCAGGGTCTAAAATGTAGAAATGGAGCTGTTCTTACCATACAGGGGCCTAGCTCTGCTACCTAGCAGTACTGATTTTTAAATTATATACACATGCAGTGAAATCCTGGCTCCACTGACTTCACTGGGACCAGGATTCCATGCACAGTATTTATCTTCTTTCACATTCAGAAACTCCTGACTCACAGGCAAAATTAGGAAAAAAATGTACACATTCTCCCACAGATTGTAACAAAGTCTTATTGGTAGGCTCAGGAAAAGTTCTGTCCAGCTGGCATGTCCAATTCACCTACCAAGGACAGTTGTTGTGTTGTTGAGTCCTAGCGGAGAGGGAAGAAAATACCAGAGGCAAGGAACACTTGCATTTTGGAGGACTTAAGTGGGTGGTGAGTGACATTCAACATATGTTTTAAATACCTTTTAATTTTTAAAGACACTGGAGGAATTATATTCTACCACGTGTTCTAAACTGCACCTCCAGGTCCAATATATCTGATTTATAGTAGGGTGACCATCTGTCCTGTTTTTAAAGGGACAGTCCTGTTTTTTGGGACTTTTTCTTATATAGGAGCCTATTACCTCCCACCCACTGTCCCGTTTTTTCACAGTTGCTATCTGATAACCCTAATTTATAGACACCTCATAGCTAATCACTTTTTGCATCAAGTTCATACTCCTCTTCTCACTCCTGCTAAGCCTCCTACATCACCACCTACTTATGCCCCAAACAGCTTTGCTTTGCCTCTATTGAAAATGGACTCCCTTTGCCCTTCAAATACCTCCTTAAAACACACTCCCTTCTCCAAAGCCTTTTAATAAACAGTACCCCGTATGGGATTTCTACACAATCGCAAACATGTGCAAGCATCTAGTATATTATTTTAATTTGAACTGCTTTGTCTGTGGCTGAGCTAAGTTGTAAGATCAGGAGGTCAGGAAACATAGCATGCTTTACAGAGTGATGAACATACTGTCAGCATAATAACAACAGCAACAATAATAATGCTGAATTTTGAGATGTTAGTCACTGCATAAACAGAATTTGAAATCTCCTGCCCTAGCCATTTAACTCTCTGAGATTATTTCAATTTTACACTCTTGGATAGGGTAAACGCCTGTTTAATTTGATTATGTTTACAGCCCAAACTACTGAAAAGTAGCAGGTGGCTATGGGAAATTCATAGAATTGTAATTTTGATGAATAAAAGGCTACCATTCAGTTGGAAACCTGACCTGTTTGACAAATGTTTTTTGAGTTTCAGAATATAGTGAAACTTCTAGCATAACAGATTTTGTTGCATAATACTGGGATGTTGAGTTTACATGTCTCAGTTTACACATCTTGTGCGATGACTTGAAACAGCACTGTCTCCTCTTGCAAATTTCCTGGAAATTTTTCTGAAAGTCAGCTGAAGTCTAGAGCAGTCTAGGAAAACAAATGGCAGTTGAGAGGCTTTCAAGAAACTGCACCACTGTGCCCAGTGTGTGACCACTCCCAGAAAAAGTGACAATTTAGGAGCCCTGTTAAAAGCCTCACAAAGGCATTGTTTGTACTGCAATATTCTCTTCTTATCAGAAGGCAGCTTTACGTACTGAGCTTATCAAGAAACCAATGAATACAAAAGGTAAATCGCCTCCATGAGGTGCCAGCAAACATATATTTATGCTAGAGATGGGTCTATACCAGAACCTCAGGCATCAACTCACACAAACTTTGGGAAAGTTTTGATCTGAATTGTATTTTTGCTAGGCCCATCCTTTAGCAAGAATTTAAGAACCAGGAAATTCAACTTCCATAAATACCCCAGGTCAAACTGTTAGACCAGAAGCAAATATTCTCAATATAAACTGGAGAAATTTGAGCACTTTTCTATTCAAAAGCATGTGCAGAAAAAGAGGTAAAGTGGGGGTGAGTAAGGAAAACTTGCTTACACACTTCCAGATGGATTGTTTTTGTAAAGCTACCTTCCTGGAGGAGAAATTTTCACGTACAACCCGCTAAGTACAAGTTCTTCCAAGAATCCAGGACTTTGATCTTGCCAAATGCTTTGGACAAATAATGTGGGTCCAGAGAGGTGCAAGCTGTGTCTGCATTGTTCTCATTGCATGAGCAGGGCCTCAGTCATTTGGAGTTTTATTCTGAGACTGTTGGAAACAACTGAGAGAAGCACTGACCAACACAGCAGCAAGCAAAAGGTAGAATAATGGATGTCTACAAGTCCTTGAATTTGTAGACACAAGAAACCAGAGGGAGGTTCTCTGCAACAAAGCCGAAGACGAAGAAGAAAAAGACAGACATGAAACCTATCCTGCTGTCTGAAACCAACATTTTCTGTCACATCTCTGAAATTGAATGATTTAACTGAAGAGCTCCAGATGTAGATGCACTTTGTTCATGACTGCTGCAGTTTTACCCAAAAAAAGCTGATTAGAGAATCAGGATGTACTTGGGAAACTATCAATAAAAAGCTGGATTGATGGACTAAACTTTGTCTGAAGAATTTAAAGGGAATATTCATCTCTGAATTAAATGAAAATATTGCTAGTACATATATTAAAAGCTCTCGACTTTTTTCAGACCATTGTAAGCTATGCCTTGCGTATTAACAGTAAATCCTTGTTGTGATGCCCACAAGTACAACTGTGCTTTCTTTGACTCCACCTAACAGATAGCATTGCCAGAATATTACTAAACAGACAGAACCACCCTTTCAAATTTGCACACAGATACAGATGCCAAAATCAAAATGATAAATGAATGAGAGAAAGATGCAGAGAAGGGGTCTAGATGAAATGCTGGGGTGGTGCTGGGGATAGCTAGTATTAGAGATTGGAAATCAACTATCTTTGTGGTAGTCATGGTGAAGAGTGGACTAATCTATATAACATGATCCACAAAGAACACATCCATATCTCCATAGATTAAAGGCAACATTTCCAAGAGTGACCACTGATTTTGGATGTCTCCATTTTTTCAGCGCCCAACTTGGACTGGATATTGAGCACAGGAAGCTCCTTTTGACTTCAAGTTGAAATTTGCTTTGAGATATTTGTAAATGGTATTCACTAGAGACCCTCTGAACCCTCTACATTTATCCTAACAGAAAAAGTGAATTTACTATTTTCAGTATTAGTCTGGTTTGGCAAAGCAGATTAATTATGAGACTTTGGAGACTCCTTACTATGTTTCCAGTTATGAACATGCCATGCATATTGGTCAGATTCCGTGTCAGGTGTTAACAAATGACTGAGCAGGGTATAAAGAAGCAACACTAGAATTTGCAATATAATTTAGCAGCTCCCCCCAGGCAGAGGCTTCCGATCTGTGTGGATAAACAGGGGAGGGTGAGAACTGTATTCTCAGAATGAGGTAATCAAACAGTTTTCAGCACAGCAAGAACAACAGTGAGCCCTTGAAACAGTAACGCTTACAATCACAGACTGAAATTGTGTCAAAATGATCTTCTCAAGTACAGCTACATTAAAGTATAAGTTAGAGAGGACTTACCTAGGTTACTTCCTTCTGAATAAAAAGGAAGTTGTGGCAGATGACTCTACCTCTTCTAAAACGAAAATGTTATGTACAGGTGAAAGCTGCTAGATGGTATAACTGTGCAGGTATCTTGTATAGCAAAACTCTCCATAAAGATAAGGGGAGAAGACAAAATTCTCCACCATCACCACCCCAAAAAAAAAAAGAAAATGAAAAAAGCAACTTCTGACTTTTGGAAAGTGCCTATCTACCCAAGCTGCAAGCTGTATCAAGGATGAAATTCACACCAACCCTGGGAGCCCTTATAAGTAGGAGTCTACTTAAATCATGGAGAAATTACACATTTTTCAAAGCTTGGTCATGGCATAAACAGCAAATTTCACAGGTGTGTTCATATAATATATATACACAACAGGTATTGGACTATATTACTATCACCTTTGTAAGTTGCCCTGGATAAGGAAGGCTGCTAAATAAATTAATAATCATAAATAATAAATAATAATAATAAGGTATAATACACAAAGCTGTACATAAAGCTTAGAAATACAAATATATGCTTACTAAAATAAAATAGTCCATTTTAATTGTTAAATAGCAGTATGCAGCATCCACCAGCAGTTGCAGTTGACATCTTCTGTCTCAGTGGGGTGAATACCTGTCCATACACTGAAACTGCACACTGTGCATCCACAGAATTGGTAGGAATTGTAAGGCAGCATTTTGCCAACTTGAAAAGATTTGGAAACCAATCAGAAACAGAATCCCAAAACTCAGTTACTTTTACTGGCATCTGGCATTTTTTGACAAAGGTCAGGTAAGCACGTACATTGTCATTATCTTTCTCCCAACCAGGTATTGCTTGAATTACCTCAGGGTCAAAACACAGAAAAGGCCGCTGATTTGAGTTGAAAAAGTGAACAGAACTCAAAAACTAGGCAGCTGGTTGTTTAAATAGAGGTGGTAGTGACTGATCGTACCTGTAGTAGTAGTGGTTTAACTTTTCTGCTATTCACTGGAACACTTCTTGCCTGAAGCTATTTTCAGTTTGCCAGTCTGAGAGTTGTTGCGATGCCATATCTCGGATCAGATCTATCAGTTTGTTGTATGCTTTGTGAATCAAAACCTGTCAACTTTCAAACCATGTTAGAAGCTGCATGAACTGGATTGCATTCTCAGCCACGAACTTCACCTGGTCTTCAATGTTGCTCAGAGACTTTAGGCAAAGACTGTATGCCTGGTGTGATTTCAAGCACCTCACGCACAAAGTGCTGCTGTTAGTATTTAATATTCTTTGCATGATGGTAAGCAACTGCATTACACCAAGAATTTCACTTCAGGTGGAAGCATCACTGCTTAGCTACCACTTTGAATTGGCCATCAACTCCTTGAATCGTAGTTTACAACCTACACAATGCTTGAATATTTTTTTAAAAGAAGAAACCAGCATATCCACATCAAGGAAATGTGTGCACCAGATATCAATGGCCATTAAAAGGAAATGTGCATTAAAGGTAACATGAATTACACTGGGCATCGTTCCTTGTAGTACATCAGAGAAAGCACTGCACATGTACATCACGTCAGAGAGAAATGCTGAGACTTTGCTGACATCTAAACCGTAGTTTACAACAACCTTTACTAAAGCTTGTGATTCAGTTGAAAAATTTACCAACTCAAGCTGAATGGCTCAGTTAGTAAAACAGGCATACAGTCGTCTTTCCAGCTGCCAGGTACAAATAAAAAGTGAAGTATATACATATTGTGTGCATCTTTTGCTTCATCAGCTACAACTGAAATGGAATTATATTCTGCCAGCACAAATTTTGTAGACTGAACATGCTTCGCAATTACTTCTGCTAGATAATCTTGGGAAAATTTGTTTGCACATGGGAAACTGCCAGCATTTGGTATGTGCTTTCTAAAGGTATGTTGGCAGCAGTGAAAGCCTCCACTAGTTCCACTGTAACTTACTTTTTGCTAAACTACTTTCAGTTGTTCTTTTTAGCAGACACAGTTGCTAGTTCTGTGTTCTGATCTGTAGCCTCTGCACATGCTTTTTGTTTAACAGGTGGTTCAGAATCAAAATGACGACTGATAGTGTTTTTTCTGAATAAAACTAGAGTCAGGTTGCAAGATGAACGAAACAGTTTACTACTGTCTTCATGTAAGGTTCTTAAGAGGTATTGCTTCACATGACCCAAAACTGAAATGTTTTTTGCCTTTTCTTGATTTGTCGGCCATCTTTATATGCAGTAATGATTCTTTCACTCCTGATGACTGTCGTGCTTACCTATTGTCATAAATGTTGACACACTCTCAATCAACGATCGACTATAATGACTACTGTGCTCACTTTAGTCTATGTCATGCGACTTGACAGACACTCTCAATCAACTATACACTATGATGATTGCAGTGATATCACACTATAGTCAACCATTTTTGCATTGTGGTAATCACAGAAGTTTTGCAGCACATTTATGAATAAAACATATTTATATTTTGAAAGTTAACTTAGCAAGCAATCCCATATTTCACAATTTCAGTGAAATCCGCAAAATCGAGAATTAAGTAGGCACCTACTCATAAGGATCTATCTATACATCACTATGTTAAGGACTTATGTGTGGCTTAGGTAGTGCATAGAGCCTTGTGCTGAACCTTAGCACTGGGGGAAATTTCATCCTGAGAGAGGAGAAGCTTGCAAATAATTGGTAAATTTACAAATTTTTAGCTTTGAAACTAAGTCTCAGGCTAGGCCTACACCACACAATTAACGCAGGTGATTGGCACTCAGGTCTGAGCAGCCAAGTTAGCACAGCCCAGGTATGGGCATTTCAATAGCAAAGTCCTACCTGTGTTACTGTGTCCTCACTGTTTCTGCACTCACTCATGTGCATCTGAGCGTACAATGCATGGCTCTTTGGGCTGAGATGTTCTAGGATTCTTTCCCAGTCAACTGTGTCAATTGAAAGAGAATTTGGGAAGGGAATTGGAGGAATATCAGTATTTGAGTGATTTTATCTGCATCCTCACTGAAAAGTGGATGGATTCCAGACTGAGATAAAGTGAAGCCTGGGCTCTAACCTGCACCCCCAGTCAGGTAAGCTAGCCTGGACTTAAAGCACCCCAAACTCAGGCCAGAGGTTTTTCTGTGTGCATAGTAGAGGAAGTTAAGGCTATAAAATCGGGTAAGAGCGTGAGTCAACTGTTCAGCATAGACATACCATCAAAGTCTGTACTACCATGGCTTTTCATCTCTCACAGCTAAACAAAATTACACTCAGATTCTTCTCTTGCTTGTTTTCTTTAGTTCTTCAATAAACAATATTTTAAGTTTAAATTTGACGGTTAAAGTTGGGGTACAGGTGCTGACTGAGCACCCAGAAAGAAGAAAATCTCTACTTTCAGGCAATCAAGTGGACTAACAGGTCCAAAACTTGCTCAAAAACAAAAACAAAAAAAGGGGGGGTGGGATGACCTGAAATCTCTGTCTAGAGCTAGAGTCCCATGCTGTCATACAAAGAGTGCACACTCTCACACTATAAGGATGCCAGTGTATGGTTAGAGGAACATAGATCAAACTAATACAGAAGGTCTTCTAGTTAAAAATAAACAAATGCCTTTAGACCATGAAAATTATTCAAGTTAAATAATTTATTCTTAATAATTTATCCCATGTGGTGGAAAAACAGAGGCCAACCTACCATAGCATGAAAACATAGTAAAACATAATGATAAATATACAATAATATAGAGGTACATAGAAGTCCAATCTAGGCAAGGAAAATAAGTTGTGTTTCAAAACATGTTAGGAAACACGTTAGCTAACAAGTTTTTAAACATGACTTTGTACCTACCATTGACACAACACCTTCAGTAACGTATTAGCTGGTCATGGTCAACTCTAGAAAGGAATCTAGGGTTGACAACAACCAGCTAGCACATTTTTAAACACTGCTGAGCCTGTGTCTTGTTTATATTAAGGCTGGTTTACATCTCTGTGGCAGTGTAAAGGATCTTAATCTCATTTTAAGGCCCCTTTATAGACTCAAAGACTTTAAGGTCAAAAGGGACCATTATGATCATCTAGTCTGACCTCCTGCACAATGCAGGCCACAGAATCTCACCCACCCACTCCTGTAACTTACATTGCTCTAACGGACCACAGGGTAAAGGAAAACTAGGCCGCTGTCTTTGTTTACCCTAGGTGCTACGTGGTGTTTAAAAACATGTTAATTAACACGTTAGCTATCATGTTTGCTAAACACAACACATTTTCCTAGCCTAGACAGGACTGAGAACTATAGCGTGTAGTAACGGTCAGGAAAATGTACAAAAATAAAATAGCATAAATTTGAAAAAAAATACAAAAAGGGGAGATAAGTTAAAATAATTTTCATTAAACTGCTGTGGTGCTGAGCAAGTATTATTGAATTGAACGATTTTGCATATAATTTGACAAGTTGCTAATAACCACTGCAATATGTTTCATCAGCCATAATGAAACCCATACCAAAAGCAACACAAACCCCAGAGTGTCCCGTTATCAAGTAGGCCCATTCTGCATACTTATCAAGAGTTTTGTCTATCTCTGCTGTGAACGAGACTTGCTATTTGGGCGTCACTTAACATTTTCAGAACCTGTGATTATTTTGGGATAGCGACATCAGCTACGGTGGCTGACTCACATCTGTATCAGAGAGGCTCTCAATAAAGGCCTTCCTCAGTAGAACATCATTGGAGAAACACTGTCAAATAGCTCCATCTCACCTACAATAGCTACTACATGGATGCACATGTTGGAGAAAGTGAGAAATTTTGTTCTGAGAAATTTTAATGTAGGTTATTCAGACATCTAAAGCATAGGTAGATGAGTTAACAGATATAAGATGGCCATCAGTTTATGTGTCTTATTACTTACATCTGACTTCTACTGGAAGGTTAAAAAGAAAGTAAAAAAGATCTACCATTTTAATAGTGGATCATCTTCCATTCATCTGATGTGAGAACTGCATAATCTGCCAACTTAGAATTTTGGGCAGGAACTGTGTTGTCTCTTTATTTGTTCAGTTCTGAGTACATTGACAGAACTCACTTAAATAGTTCACCAAAGCACCAGACACCAAGGCTTAGATCTAGCAAAGCTCTGAAACATGTATTTTAAGCATCTGAGTAATATCGCAGAAGTCCTGAAGGGTTACTCACATGTAGCCCTTAAGTTAAACATGTGCTTAAGTGCTTTGCTAAATGGCTATCTAAACAGTCATACTACAGTTCCTTGTCCACTTCTGTATGAATCATTAAACTACTTTAGATTTCACATAAAAATTAAGAATATGGTACAAAGCTGGAAAACAATTACTCCAGATAGTAGGGCCCCAGAAAATGGACGTAGTGCACAGAGTGCAACTGATGCAATTCTGGTAAATTTCATTCTGCTGCTCCTATTAGGCTGTGTCTATACTGCCACTTCCAGCAATAAAACTTTTGTTGTTCAGGGGTGTGAAAAAACACACCCAAGTGACAAAAGTTTTCACGCTGAAAGACGCCAGTATGGACAGTGCTTTATCTCCAGGAGCTGTGCTTCCCGCGATAAACCTACCACAGCTTGTTCGGGGGGGGGGGGGAGGGCATTATCACCAGGAGAGCTCTCCCGGGGCAATAAAGTGTGTTTACACTGCCCATGTCACAGCACTGCCACAACCGTACTGTAATGTGGGTAGTGTAGACATACCCTTAGGATACGTTTACACTACCCTCCAAATCAGCGGGCAGTGATCGATTTATCGCGTCTAGTCTAGATGCGATAAAATGACCCTCAAGCCCTCTCCTGTCGACTTCTGTACTCCAGCGCCGCAAGAAGCGCAGGCAGAGCCTACAGGGGAGCAGCAGCAGACACCTCACCATGGTGAAGACACCACAGTAAGTCGATCTAAGTTACGTAACTTAGATCGATCCCCCTCTCAGTGTAGGCCAGGGTTTAGAGAAGCTACATGCAGTTCCTACTGGAAGAGAAGTGAGAAGGGAAAAGATTGGTGCTGCTCCCTCCCCATAGTCTTTCAAAAACAGTGCTGACCTTGGATGTCACTGAGGGCTTGTCTACATAGGGAGTTATTCCAGAATAGCTACTCCTGATTAACTATTCCTGGCACATTTACCAGATACCTAGATGGATCTAGGTACCCTAATGGATCGAGAAGCTGTTGCAAGACCTGAGAGAAGGACAGCTCTCATTGCTTGAGAACTAGCCCACTACAACATCGATATAGCAACATTAAGAGAAACAAGATTGCCTGGGGAAAGTTCCCTGAGCGAACCAGGAAGTGGTTACACCTTCTTCTGGAAGGGTAAGACTGAGACAGAGGACAGAATACATGGAGTTGGTCTGGTAATAAAAACCTCATTGATGCATCAACTCCCAGACCTTCCAGTGGGAATCAATGAAAGACTGCTGAAACTACGCTTCCCACTAAATGCCAAACGTCATGCCACCATCATCAGTGCATATGCACCCACTCTAACATGCTCTGAGAACTCAAAAGGAACAATACTATGAAGACCTCAACAGACTGATCAAGGCCACACCTGTAACAGACAAACTACTCCTACTTGGAGATTTCAATGCCCAAGTCGGGGCTGACAGCGAGAACTGGATAGGAGTAACAGGGCCACATGGTGTAGGCAAAATGAACAGCAATGGACTACTCCTTTTGAGCCTTTGTTCTGAAAATGACCTGACCATTACCAACACTCTGTTCCGACAAGCGGACAAATACAAAACAATGTGGATGCACCCTAGGTCCAAACAGTGGCATCTGATAGATTATGCCATTGTCAGAAGGCGAGACATCCGAGACGTAATAATCACCAGAGTAATGTGAGGCGCAGAGTGCTGGACAGATCACAGATTAGTCAGGACATCTCTCCAACTTTACATCGCTCCCTCTCGGCACAAACACCCTAAGCATGTGTGACCTGCTTTCAACATGGCCAAACTAAAGGATGCTCAATGTTTCAACAATTTCCAGAGGAGTCTTGATGACAAACTGACATCCCACGGACAATTGATCGGTACTGCAACCGAAAAGTGGGACCAGTTCAAGCAGATAGTGACTGACACAGCAATAACATCTCTTTGGACCAAAGAAAAGAACACATCAGGATTGGTTTGATGAGAACCAAGAAGAAATATGCTCAGCACTGGAAGTAAAGAGAAAATCCTTTATCGAACAGCAGAATGATCCCTCCTCAGTCTCTAAACGGGACCATTTCAAGTACCTTCAGAGCAAAACACAGAAAGACCTTCGTCAGATACAAGACAACTGGTGGGAGAGCAAAACCAAAGAAATCAAGCACTATGCTGAGACTCACAACTCAAAGATGTTCTTCAGTGCTATTAAGACTGTCTATGGACCTTCTAAACCAAGGACCATCCCATTGCTCTCATCAGACAACACAACTTGAATTAAAGATAAAGAAGGCATCAATGAAAGATGGCGAGAACACTTTAGCAACCTTCTCAATAGACCATTAACCGTGAATAATAATGTCCTCTGACAGATCTTGACTTTCCGCCCACTATAGATGAGATTAAGAAAGCTGTTAGCCAGATGAGTTCAGGAAAAGCTCCTGGAAAAGATGGGATATCAGCAGAGATATACAAAGCAGCAAGTCCAGCAGCACTAGCAGCGTTCCACAGCGTGATCATCAGCATCTGGGAGGATGAAAACATACTACAGGAGCTCCACGACGCTACTATTGTCTCTCTTTTCAAGAACAAAGGCAGCAAAGCAGAATGTGGAAACTATAGAGGCATATCCCTCCTCTCCGTTGGTGGGAAGATCATCGCCCATATCATCTTGAATGGCCTAATAGTCAGTATTTCTGAGGCAAATCTATCTGAAAGTCAATGTGGTTTCCAACCTGGCCGGAGCACAGTCGACATGGTGTTTGCTGTCAGACAAATACAAGAGAAGTGCATTGAACAGAACATGCACCTGTATGCTATCTTCATAGATCTGACAAAGGCATTTGATACCGTCAACAGGGAAGCCCTTTGGACTATTCTAACACAACTTGGCTGCCCAAGAACATTTGTCCAAATTATACGCCTTTTTCATGACAGCATGACAGGCGAAGTATTGTCTGATGGAGACACATCAGCCCCCTTCAACATCACCAATGGCATGAAACAAGGATGTGTTCTCGCTCCTGTCCTATTTAACCTGTTCTTTGCACAAGTCCTTCACCATGCAATGAAAGATCTGGACCGAGGTATATACGTGAATACCAGCACAATGGTTCACTTTTTGACCTCCGTTGCCCGAATGCAAAGACTAAGACAGTGCAGAAACTCCTTCTTGAGGCACTCTTTGCCAATGACTGCGCCCTCATGGCTCACACTGAAAATGATCTTCAGCACATTGTCAACAAATATGCTGAGGCCTCGCAACTCTTCGGACTAACTATCAACCTCGAAAAGACAGAAGTTCTTCATCAACCTGCACCTGGATCAAATGCTTCTGTCCCGAGTATCTCCACTGATGGCACTCATCTTAAAGTAGTGGAGAACTTTAAATACCTGGGTACTGTCATATCCAGTGATGGATCACTGGATAATGAGATCAACGCACGAATATCCAAAGCAAGCCAGGCACTTGGCTGTCTGCATGTCAAAGTTTTAAAACACCACAACATCCAGATGTCAACAAAACTGCTTGTGTACAGAGCTGTTGTTCTTTCATCTCTTTTGTACGGGTGCGAAACAAGGACACTATATAGGTGTCACATCAAGCAGCTTGAAGCATTCCACCTGTGCTGCCTCCGCAATATCATGAAGATCCGCTGGCAAGACAAAGTGCCCAATCTCGAGATCCTCAAGAGAGCCCAGATGACAATTATCGAAATGATGATCATGAAGTCACAGCTATGTTGGACCGGTCATGTCAGCCGCATGGATGCCAACAGAATCTCCTGCCAGCTTCTGTATGGTGAGCTCTCCCAGGTCATCCAGCATATAGGTCGTCCACAGAAACGTTACAAGGACACCATCAAAGTCAATCTGCAGTACAGCAGTATCAAACCTAGGGACCTTGAGGACGCCGCCAGCGACAGAACACAGTGGCGTGCAACAGTCAGGAATACCTGCATCGCCTTTGAGGAAGACCGCTGCCAGCGTCTACAAGAGGCATGCGAACGATGTCACAGAGCATCAGCAGCGCACAATCCACTGACCGCAAACTTCCAAGCACCATCTGCAGCAAAATGTGCACCTCTAGAATTGGCTTGTGCAGTCATCAGAGAGCACACCATGAGACCAACAATAGATGATCTGCACAGATTTGTCATCATCGGATCGATGGACTACCAAGGAGATGGATGACTAAATCTCATAGACAGAGGCTCATATCAAAGATGTGTGGGACTCTCTGTCTACACATAAGAAATAATCCAGAATAAGGCTGAATGTGAATTTAAAGCTCATTAACTATTCCCAATTAACTATACCTGATTAATTGCATGTGTGGATGTTCTTATTCTAACATAAGAGTGCCTTATTCTGAATTAGCTTAATCCACTTTGAAGTGAATTAAGCTAATTTGGAATGAAACATGCTTATTGCAGAATAAGAGTGTCAACATGTGGAATTAATCAGGAATAGCTATTACAGAATAACTCCATGTGTAGACAAGCCCTCACTGACATTCAACAATTACAACATCTAGGTAGGTTTTACAATCACTAAAAACAAAGTTGAATTATGGTATATTCATATTCGGTGTTATCTTTTTAAAACAGAGCTTCCAAAAACAATTTCACATACTAGTAACTGGTCTTTATCCTTCATAAGGAACATGTGGAAAACTTTATTAGGCTCATGATACAAGAATAAAACAAAACAAATGGTCTGCATTTAAACTCGGGAATTACTGGTAGATGTTCATAGAGGACGAATTTCACGGTCTTGGGATTCTGCTCAATAAAGAGGAAAATAGTCCCTCTAGTGTACTCTTCATGTAGAGGAAGGATTGAGTTTCACAGAGTATTGCCATAAGAGGTTACAAAACAATATTATAGCAAGAGATACCAAAGTACTTACAGAAGTTACAGTGAAACTGCACATTCCTCCAGCCTACATACAAAGGTGCCTGAAGATACCATTTAAGGGTAGATGAAAAATATTGAGCAAAGAAAGTTACTGAATCCTGAACAATTTAACAAAGTTAATAAAAATCAGTTCTGATACACTGATTTTGTGAATTCACATTTTGAATGCAGCATTTTTATATGGCATTAGATACTTTCATTTAGAAAACTGTAACATGTGCAAGTCTGGTGAACAGGAACCTCTGTGGTAGTAACGACAAGATTCACCCTACATATTGCACACTGACAAGACACTATCAGGACATGTGCTTCTGTACAACAGAGCATGCACAGTCTCTTTCTTTCAAAGCATGTTTTTCATAGACGTCAAAAACTAAAACATTCACTTTTATCACTATTCAAAGCAGTGAGCAGTTATTGAATCATATATCTAAATAATTGTGGGGTGGTTAGGTTAGGGTTGAAAAGACCTGCATGTGAGTATCTAGAGTGTATGCAGCATGCTGCACCTAGGAAGATTTATTATATATTACTGCACTAGTTAGCTGCCAACCAATGTTAGATAAGCTAACATTCTAATGGGTTGTTGGAGGGGAGGGGAAACAAATCAGCCTGTTGGTGTGTGAATTGGACAATTTTTATCTGAATTAGAGGAAACATAATGTTGTCTTCCTAATCACAGGGAAAAAAAACAAAAGCAGTTGAATGACAGTTGTAATTTTAATGTATAGCTTTTAAAGTAATTGTTTTGGGGAGAATAATCTAAGCTATTCTTATGAAGTATGTTCTGCTAATTACACTGGAAACAAAATTAATATTTCATATATAACACGTATGATAATAAAACTAAGTTATCTTTTTCACCTTTACTTAAAATGACAGTTTCCCCTTTTGATGCAAGAGGGGAATAACAATGTTAAATGTGTTGTCTATGAAGCTGAAATTATCTATATAAAAAAATAATTGTAGACTGAGGTAAAAGGCTTTCTCGTACACACATCTCTATCATTTTTGAAATCTCAGTTCCCCAAGGTCCAAAGTGAACAGGTTAGTCATATGTCCTTTAACCAGTTATATCTCATACTTACGAGGGAAACAGAATGATAAAACAGTGTATATTCATTTACTGTGTTTTAGATACCAATGGTATGTCTACACAGCAGCTGGGAGGTATAATTCCCAACACAAGTAGAAGTACACTCCCCTTAGCTCTACTTGAGCTAGCGCCTAAAAAGAGCAGAGTGGACGCAGCAGAATGGGCAGCAGTTCAGTCTAGCCATCTGAATACATTCCCAGGTCACTGGGCAGGACTGCACTCGGGCGGCTAGCACAAGACACCACCTCTGCGGCCGCACCCACACTTCTTTATTTAGATGCTAACTCAAGCAGAGCTAGCGTGCAGAAGCTGGGAATCACTCTCCAAGCTACTGTGGAACCAAACCCTTTGAGATGTAGATGGAGTCCAATAGGAATGTTTCCATATAAAGTAACTGAAATAGAAAGATCCCTGTTTTAAATATATATGCACACCTTAAAAAGAACACTAATCCTGCTAGAAATTAAAATCTCTGTTCTGGGATGCCTGGCAGATTATTAGCTCCTGACCTCTCCTTCCCCTGCTTTATCAGGTTCCTATCAGCCACACACAAACATATACACAGATTGCTAACAAAATCAAACGTGTTATCATCAGTTTCAAAGACAACTTGCACTCAACCATAAACAAGATTTTGAGTTTCTAATGTGCCCTCATCTTCTGATGAAGGTCATTTTAGAGACCAGTGAGAAACTTCTGAACTAAATTATATCAGTGAAATCTCAAAGGATCCAAGTTTTCTAACATTTTAATTAGCTCCAAGTGCCAGTTAATTCAGCACAGAAATGGAATCAATATCAAATTAAAAGTATAAATTGTCAGAAAAATTGCAAGTATATTAAGCATACTAATCAATGTAAGCACTTTGCACGATGGCCCAGTTCCTACTTCCACTTAAGTCAGTGAGAGTTTTGCCACCAAATTCAATGGAAGTAGTATCAGACCCTATACATTATATGTTGTTTTATAATTTTTAGTTCCATTTGATTTGAGATCATTGACTGAAAACTCAAAGTATTCAATAAAAGACTGGATTTGTCATAGCAGACAAGATAGAACAGCTGAGGTCTGAAACCAATGCTTTTGCAAATGACATAAAGGTATATATTTGAAAACAAGGATTGTCATATTAGATTTAAGCCTTATCACACTCTCTATCATGCTTGTGGAACCTCATCCAATTCAATATATAAAATAGGCATCTAATTTTAAAATGCATCTGTTTTTAAGATATCAGTCTTGAATTAAACTGGCCTTTTTTCTTAAAATATTTCCTTAGCCTGAGTCAACTGCAGTGCAAACATTTTTCCTGTAATGCTCCATTTGGGGAGGGTGAAAATCCTACATCTGTATTCAAATTAATTTCCTAGTAGTATGTCTTACTCAGAAATCAAAACATAACAACGGGTTACTAGCATAAGAATACATGAGAATCTTCCAGCTTATAAAACATTTCCAACTCATTTGTTTTATATCATGTAAGCTCTCTATTATTCAAATCAAACACAGAGATTCAATCAGAAAGTTAACATCTATATAATATGCTAAAACTTCCTCAAGAATCCTCCTCCTAGCATCCATTAAGACACTCAGTCATAAACGGCACATAGTGGCAACATGATGAAATTTAACTGAATCAGTCTTCCCTCCTTTGTAAATATGACCTACATCATGCAAGTGACCATTCTTACTATGCAGCTGCAACATTTAAAGAAATGGCATTTTAGCAAGTGGCATTCTAATAGATGAGCATGCAATACCAAAACAAACACATTTTGTAAAGTACTTTTATAATGTTGTCTACCCAATATTAGCTACCAGTAAGACCTTTATTTTAAAAGTGATCTTCAAAAGCAAAAGCATCACTATACACAATGTGTTTTCACATGCACAAAGTAAAAAATCTGGAAAATGATTTTTTCTCTAATATCTTTACATTATAATAATCATAGGTGTGATCTGTAAAAACTGTATATAGAAAATTTTCAGATATGTGTGATTTCTCAATTGATAGTGTCCCTATATGCACTAATGTACCAGGGGAAAAATGCCAAACATTCAGAGAAGTCACCCTTTAAAGAATTCCACCATTAATTTAACTTTATAAGGAAAAGCATACACCTTTCTTGGCTTTTTTTGGGTGGACAGAGGAATTTGAATTTTTCTTGAAAAACTAGTAGTAATTCTATATTTGAACTCCGAGATTTGCATCTGTATATTTTTGGCCTACTACTGTCACATGCAACTGCTAAGATTCCTATAACTGAAAAAAATTAAAGAAAATATATTTGTCTATATTTTTCAGTTTGTTGTTTTGTGCATTTGACAGCATTCCGTGTATAGTTTTCCCACTGTTTCCTCTGTATTTAGTTAATTTGTACTGTTTCTGTGAGAGACAAGGTGGGTTAGGCCATATCTTTTATTGAACTAACTTCCCTGGGTGAGACAGACAAGCTTTCCAGCTTGCACAGAGCTCTTCTTCAGGTCTGGCTGAGTCCTCTGCAGAGCAAGGGAAGATGGGGGGGACTATTTTTTTTTTCAAATTCAGAAAATGTGATTGTGAAACCACAAAAATTGACAGGGACTCCAATGCAGATGCGGTCCCTGCAATTACTTTTAACTCCTTTTAACTGACATGATTTCAGGTTGACGGTGTCCATTTAAGCACATCAGGCTAAACACACTGCAGCAGGGTCACTGTGATCTTAGAGGCCACGCCACACACCCCCTTTAAACCACGAGCCTCGAGCATTAAAGAAACTGACATGGGCCAGCAAAGAGGAGTCACCCAAGTTCATCTAAACAGAGAACCCCTCTCCCAGCCGAGAAGCCGCCTGCTTCGCTATCACACAGTGGAGGCAGCCTGGGTCACTCTCAAATTAGCAAATATCAGCTACTGGTTCAGTCAGCAGCAGGTGCTGGGGCCCGGCCAACCAAGCAATACGAAGAGGAGTCTCATCAAAGCTTTTCAGGAAGTTCATTGGACTCCGGTGCCTCCCACGTTTAATATTTAACTGGAGAGCCGTGCAAGGCAGAGTTTGCCTGGCAGATGTCACTCCAAGAAAGAGGAAGGTGCAAGGCGAGGAGTTCAAATGACTGAGAGGCTCAAGAGTCCAAGATCTCTTCCGAGTATCTGTTTCTTGCATTTCAAAGGCAGGAAAGCACCGATCCCCCCCCCGGCTAGGACACCGAAGAGCCCGCTGCCTGCGAAGTGCGGGGCTGGGATCCCAGTATTGTGCTCCACGGACACTGCACTAAAACGCTGCTTCTCCGCAGTTAATGCCTTTAATTCCGGGCTAGTGCGCCTCGGTCACCCACCGCCCCTCCGACCAGGGCGCCCGCCCGCCCCATCCCACGCCAGCTCCTCCGCATCGAGCTCCAGGCAGCCACCAGCGCACCAGGGGTGCCGCACAATGGCCTGCTACTGGCTCAGCGCGGTCCAGCTTCCCCCGCCCCAGCTTCCCCCCGGGGACCCTCCCACCTCCTCTGCTCCCCCCCGGCACCCTCTGTGTACCTTGAGCCCGGTACCGCCTCCTGAGAGCCTCCCTAATCCCCGTCCTGAGTGCCACTCCTGCCCCCCGGGCACATCCCGGTCCCCTCTCCCTCCCAGCCCCTCCTCCCCCAGCCCTTCGGCTGCCCCCTCCCCGCCCCGCCCTGCTCTCGGGACACCCCGGCCCCCCTCACCTTGCAGCCCCCGCTGCCCCCCGCCCCGCCCGCTCACCTCCCCCCTGTGCTCCCGGGACACCCCGGCCCCCTCACCTTCCAGCCGGCCGAGCTGTTGCTGTCGCCCTTATCCTTGAAGTAGGGCACGCAGCGCACCATCCAGTCGTAGATCTGGGACAGCGTGAGCCGCTTGTCCGGGGCGCTCTGGATGGCGCGGGTGATCAGGTCGGCGTAGGACAGGTTGCCCCACGCGTTCCGCCGGGACGAGCATTTCCGCGGCGCCGCCGCCAGCTGCCCCCCGCTCAGCCCGCTGCCCCCAGCGGCCGCTGCCCCGGGGGCCTGGCCCGAGCCCTCCGTCCCGATCCCGGCCAGCGGGGCCAGCAGCCGGGCCGCCTCCTCCGGGGCCAGCGCTTCCCCTCCGCCGCCGCCGGGGACTGCACTGCCGATGGCCATGGGCGAGCTGCCCCCTTCCTCCTCGTCGTCGTCCTCCTCGGGGATCATGGAGGCGGCGTCCGCAGCCGCTTCCCCCGAGGGCTTGGCCGGGCTCGCCTGCAACTCAGGCCTCTGTAGGGGCCAAGTGCAGGAGCGGGGCCGGCTCTGGGGCTCGAACTCGGGGTCCAGCTCCACGTCCAGGGGGGAGAGGGGGGCAGGGGGAGATGCCTCTGCCATCTTGGCTTCGCCTCCTCCCGCTGCTGCTCCTCCTGGTGCTGCGATGGGATAGATAGGTCCGGACCCCAATCCTCCTCCTGCCGCTGCGGATCAGTGCCTACCAGGCAGGGGAGAGCGAGTGAACATGCCACTCTCCATTAAAGTCCTGCAGCCGCCTGCCTTCCCCCGCCCCCTCTCCCAGCAGACTGTGCACGCACACACAATACTACTAATAATCACACGGCGATCAATAAGGGATCAGGCGAGGCCAGAGGTTCCAGATGCGCCTCTGGATCCCGATGGGTGGGGGGATGGCGCCAACAACAGCCCAAACGCAGTGGAGTTGGTGCAGCTCAGTGGTGTGTGTTTGTTTATGTTTCACTCCATGCAGCTGCAGAAGTGCTCCACTGGCAATCACGCTGTATCCATCGAGAGACCCGTCCAACACCACCAAGCCTGCTCCCGGCTGCTCTGCTAGCCGTTTTCCTTTTCCTCTCTCTCTCTGTCCGGGGAAAAGAGAGAGGGGTCCTTCAAATTACATTGATGACTTTCCTCCTTCAAAACGCCCCAAAGGGAGCTGAAGTCTTAATGTACCTCCAATTGCACACTAGCATTTGCCGTAGTTATGCATTCCACTTTGCAAAAAATATATAGATCCCTAGATACAAAACTAAATTTCACAACCAACCGAACAGGGGAAGAAAACGCCACTCTGGATTTTTTACCCTTCTGGCGAAGAAAGCAAAACAAAAACAAATCAAATCACCAGTCTTCCAACAGGTCCAGAAGCTTTAAGCCCTCCGTAGGGCTGCCAAGAGGATGGGTTTTGTTCCAGCATCAACACCACATTCATAACCTCCTTGCTCCTGCTGCTGCCATCTTGACAGTTTTTCCCCCCTTCGCTCAAGTCATTTAAAAGACACTGGCAAAAGAGACAGAGAAAGACACATCGGCAGGGGAAGGACGGAAGGGGGAAGAACCAGCAGCAACCTCTACCGTCTCCAGCAAAAATAAAGATCCAGATTCACAGGAGGAAAAAGCAGCGCTGGTGCATGGTTTCCTGGTTCTCCTGCTGCTGCGTCTTCAGCTTCTGGTCGCCTTCCCTTTAAAGGCAAAGGAGGAGAAAGCAAAAAATCGCACGATACCTCTGTAAACAGAAGGGGAAAAGCAAATGATCTGCCAGAGAGAAATAATGCTGCTGCTGCTGCAGCTCGCCCGACCAGCCTGTCACCCTGCACTCTACTGACTTCCACATTCCTTCTCCTATCCACCAGCAGCAGCAAGCAACACAAAGTTATAGACGCACGCAGCGAGACTCAACCGAACCATACAGCAGCCTTGTCCCCGCCCACAGGGAGGGCTGATGATCTAAGCCGCAAGCAGGGGGGCAAGTTTCCAGACTACTACAGAAACCTGTGTTATCATATAGATCTGTCTCTGTCAACAGCAAATGCACTGTTAATAGTCTGTCTTTAACTCCTCGAAAGTCAGGACATTCAGAGTGTGTCATATGGTATCAGGCCAAGTATCACATTGCGAATCTATACAGACTTAAAGAGACACCACCTTATTAACTATATAATATTTAAAAGCCTATTGCCTGGCTACACACATCTCAATTTATTTAAACTAGAGGATGGGAGAACATTTTATTTACTTTTTTTATTAATCCACTCTGCCACTGTCTCTGTGTGATCTTGAAGATGTCACTTTCTTTGCTGTACCTCAGTTTCCCCATCTGTAAAATAGAGATTATATGTATTTACTTCATAAAGGAGTTATGGGATATAATTGATTACTGTTTGTAAAGTCCTTTGAGATTCTCATATAGAAGTTGCTGTAAAAGTGCAACATTGTATTTTTATATTATTATTATATTGTTTACTTTCTGCATTATCTCATATTAGACAATGCAAATAGACTAATTAGTATCACTTCTGTTTATAGTTAATTTTAGTCAGATTCACTTAGGTGCTCATCCACTAACATTATTTCAATATTTATTGTTTGTAATCATTTTACCATGTAACATTTGGGTTGTAAACACAACAGAGGTTTTTTTTGGTTTTGTTTTGCTTTGCTTTGGTTCTGTTTTAAAAACTGTTTTCATTGTAATTTTTGTTCTACATTCATGGAATTATTTCTCTTGATCTTAAACTATGTATAAGTTATTTTTAGAAAACCTATATTTTACGCCAAATAAACGTGACAGAGTCTCTTCAAAATTTCATTCCGCACTTTGAGTGACTCGGGGAACATGTTCAGACATGTATGTATCTGCATATAATTCCACTTGACTTCCTCTTTGGAGTACATACTGTAATAGAAACCACTCCTAAATAGCTCAAAGGAAGGCTCTGTTAATTACTTCCACAGTTTGGCAAAGCCAACAGGTATACCAGATATAGAACTAGTAACATAAATGTAGGTATAACTAAATATCATAATAACATAAATGTATTAGTACTGCACAGATTTGTATTTACTTTTTAAAATTCGATTTAATACAAAAATAGCATCTTCCCAAGTACCAGTTATAGACAACTGCCTATTGAAAAATAGATTTGCTTCTAATGTGTTTCATGTCAGAAGAAAAAATAGAATTAGCTCAGAAGACAAATAAAATTATCCTTGGTTTATTTATAATTATGGATTAGAAATAGTGTTTAAAATAATTTTATTTTAAATGGTTATAAAAAGGTGAGGCTCTAATGCTGCATGCCTTCCTCCGTAAGCCAAAACTGGGTATGGCTTTCAGAATTTGGCCCTAATTATGTATTTTGTCTCCATTGCAAATTTGAGTCGCTCCCATTAGGATTCTTTCACCATTATTTTATTATAGGGGACAAAACTTCAACAGATATAGGATATAATTTAGATGTCAACTACAAGATTTAGTACGTTCTAATATGGATACAAGTAATCCTCAATTTTCCTGATGGAATGGGGACATTGAATTAATTGGGATAAACATAGGTTCTAACAACAAAGGGAAATTTCAATGCAGTTAACACACATCTCAAAATATGACCCCATTTAGAATCATCAAGGTTTGAGTCTGTGGCCATGTCTGCAGAGGCCACCTATAGGAATTAAAGGGTAGTTCAGTCTCTGGTAAGGATATCACCAAGGGTACAGTTGTGACACCAATATTTGTCCTCTAAGAACTAAGCTAATTATTAGTTTATAATGTGATAGCACCTAGGATCCCCAGTCATGGTTCAGGATTCCCTGGTGCTAGACACTCTACAAAGAGCTTAGGCCACCAGTTCATCTCTGATCAGTCACTAAATGGTAAGGACCTCCAGTAGTTCACAGGCTAGAACCAGTGACCTATAGGTGATAGGGTCTCTCTTCTAATATTTTCCTGGACTATCCAGTGACTGGGGTGTGCACTGAGATTTTTAAACATAATTCGTCCTATTTAAGAACAGTTTATATAGTTCAGTATTCAATGAGACCAGCATTGTATAGTTGGAATTAATTTGCCAGAATTACCAGTAGGGTTAGGCCCACTTTCATTTTTTCCAGATTCACATCACAAGAAGAGACCAGACTTCCTTCTTGACTACCAGGGCACAGTCCTGGCATGGACTGAAACACTTAGTTACTTAGAATCTCTTTTTAAAATGGTCCCTTCTGTACTTAAACTCTATGAAATCTATGAACTAGACTATTTGTTAAAATCTAGATTGGGTGGCACACCTTCCATGTCAATAAATAACTTCCAAAAGAGATCAAACAGAAATATTTTGTAAAGAAAATTCATATTTAATGGAGAATGGTGAGAACACTAAGGAATGTATCTCCACTTTCTGCATATGGGTTGAGGGGAGAGGTAGCAGGCTCTGGAGAGCTTCTATGTCCCTTCCTCATGCAGGGGAGTAGGAGAGGGTAGAGAGCAGACATAACTTTGACTCTGCCCCACCAATGTATTTGGAAGCATAGTTATGCAGGCATGCTGGGCACCCCAAAAGAGATTGGCCTCTTGCTAGATGCTGTATATACTATGTATGTGTGCTATATGTATAGATGGTAAGAGCCAGATTATGTCCCAAATAGTTTACCATCCAAGCAGGCAAGATAGACAAAGTATAGGAGACAAGAAGTAGCATTATCACTATTATATAGATGGAGAATTGGTGGACAGAGAGATTAAGTGATTTTTCTGAAGACACACAGGAAGTCTATGGCAGAGCTGGGAATTAAAGCTAATTTTCCTGAGTCCCAATCCAGGGCCTTAACAACAAGATCATCCTTCATTTTAAAAGTCCACTGACATGTCAGCCATATAGTCTTTATCAAAGGGAGTTACAACAACTCACCAGTTCTTCATAGCTCCACATAGAATTTAGTGTCTTCATTGTTGCTGTGTAGAGCAGTAGTTCTCAAACTTTTGTACTGATGACCCTTTTCACTTAGGAAGCATCTGAGTGTGACCCATTTTATAAATTAAAAACACTTCTTTATATATTTAACATCATTACAAATTCTGGAGGCAAAGCGGAGTTTGGGGTGGAGACTGACAGCTCACAACCCCCTATATAATAACCTCACAACCCCCTGAGGGGTCCCAACCCCCAGTTTGAGAACTCCTGGTATAGACGAAGAATGAAAAATTCAATTAATAACACCTACAGTTTTTACCTGCACAAAACTCCATATGAAAAAGGGGTAAATGGGCTAAATGCTGCTTATTACAATGCCAGGAGTAGCCTCACTGAATTAAGCATGTAAACTGAGCAGAATTTAGCCCAAAGTCTTCATGATCTCCTCACTCTCTTCCTTCAAGTCCCTCCCTAAAACTCACTTCTTCACCACTTCTTCCATATCTCATCTCAAAATCCTTAATTGATCTCTCATTACAAACATAAACACCCACACACACAACCACACATCCTTTGGAATTAACATGCCACATGCCAAACAAAACTACTCACTCACTTTGCTCACATGTTGCATCCATTCCCTCAGCTCCATTGGTAGGATTTTCAAAACGGCTCAGTTTACAGGAGTTTTATCATTGCCTTCAGTGGACGAGCAGAATTAGGCCAGCACTGACACCTTTTGAGAATTCACCCATGTATTTTGTCTAGTCAGATTGAAAACTCTCCAAGGCAGAGTGCTATGTTTTCCACACACTCTAGTTAACTACTTATTGTGGTGGGTCATGCTTCTACACAGAGGTATGTGATGCCGCTCTTCCCACGTGGAAGGTGGGATTCAGCAGCTTCTGTGGAAACATCACCTCTCCTGAATTGTGGGGAAGGCTAACTACAAATCCAGAGGTTGGCATGGGTGAGGGAGTACAGTGAGTGAGCAAGGGAGGAGTGGACTGGCTGGGGGAAGAGCTGGGAGGGCTGCAATGTGTCTCCATCCAGCAGAACTTACTAAAGAAATTTAGCCTGATGTTATATTACCTTCTTTGTTATATTACCTATTTTTGTGCTCTGGTATTGGCTGTCAGAGATAGGATACTGGTCTAGCTACATGTCATGTTTGACCTAGGATGGCTGCTCCTATGCAGCATGGGGAACTCTTTAAATGTACATATATATTTAAATCAATGGTGCACTCTCACCTGCATACTGTGATACTGTGTTCAGTTCTGAGCACCTCAACTCAAAAAAATACGCAGAAATAGAGGGGATTCAAAGATGGCTGACAAGTCACAAGAATGACAAAAGACAAAGAAAAACTTCCTTATGAGACAAAATTGGAAAGAGTAGCAGTTTTTACCTTCAAGAGGAAACCAATACAAGGGATTAGGATGAAGGTATATAAAATAACGAATGGTAAGGTAGATCAGAAACTTCAGTTCACCATCCTGTCTTATATACAAGAACAATGGAACAGTAAGTGAAACTAAAGGCAGCAATTTTAAAAGGATATAAAAAGATAAAAATAAATGTTTTTTCACACAATGCAGAATTAGAATGTGGAACTCATTACCACAAGCTTTAACTGAGGCCAAGAACTCATCATGATTCAAAAAAGGATTGGACACCTTCATATATAACTAGAATATCTGTCCAGAGTTATAATAGTAAGGTTTGGAAAAAAGAAACACTCAGATATTTTTGGAAGGATTATAAATGCTCATGTTTCAGGGCATAAGACAACCTCTAATTGAGGGGATTAGGAAGAAAATGTCCCTGCGGGCAGATTGTTCCATAGCTGTCTACTGCAGAGTTTCTTGCACTTTCCTTTGAAACATCTGGTATTGGCTGTCAGAGATAGGATACTGGTCTAGCTGGATGTCAGGTCTGACCTAGGATGGCTGCTCCTATGCTCCTATGTAGTACAATACAGTTATACAATGAGGCAGCTCTTAAATTTTTATTTTGTCCTCATTTTTAATATGTGTCAACCTGCCTCGTTCATTGCACACCATACATCAAATATGCACTCTGAATAAAGCCGAGGTCCAATTTTGCAGTGAATGAATCCAGGGTTTGCCAGAGAAGGTTACAAGAGCTGTGCCCCACAAACTTTCTCTCTGAACAATGAAGACTGTGATTTGGAAGACTAAGGGTGGGTTTTGACTGTGGATTATTAACTCACTAAATATCCTTATGGGGGGAGGGGGAAGGGAGATACAGTGCAGCGACAGATGAAATGGTTGCATTACTGTGGAAAAGCAAGGAGAATTCCTTCCCCTTATCACTACGGAAACCTCTTTTACCAAGAGGGCTTGGCTCAGGGTTGAGAAATGGGCCCTAAAACTGGGAAGTTTTAAACTCAAATATGCCTGCATCCAGTAAAAAGTATGTGCCGCCTTCCACACTCTGCAGGCCCCAGAGACTGCAGATGCTGGCTCCAGTAGACAGCCAGACCAATCTAAGGGAAAGCAATCTACTGCAGAAGGCCCAAAAAATATAAATCTCAGCAGGGAATTATAAAGCAGACTGGAGAAATGAGAAGATCTCTTCTACTCTACAATTCCCAGTTACAGTCCAGTCTGCTTCCCATCTGCTGGGGATGAACTGCCAGACTTTACCACAGCTCTCAGTCTTGTAGTCTTTACTCAAGAAAAACTCTCACTGAATTCAATTAGTGTCTGGACTGAGCAAGGACCGCAAGAAAAGGACCATCCACTAGGTGGGAGAAGTAGATTTTTAACCATTTATTTTATTTAAAACAAGAACCCCAACGTGTATATAATTTAAGCAACAGCTGTGTTGCCAGCTTTCACAATTTAATTGTGAGTCTTGCAATAGTTGGTGTTTTTCCTTGAAGACCCAGACCCCAAAGCCCTATGATGAAATCTCACCTTTAATTTAAAACAACCATACACTCCTAGAACTCATGGTTCCAGAGAAAAGTTTGAAAATGTGATGTGTGTATTCTAAGGGTTCAAAAACTCAAAGTCAAATAGAAAGAAAACGACAAGTAGTTTTTTTTTAATAGCTCATGATTGAGGGGGCTGTTTTATGGATTTGTAATACTTGGGGGTTTGCAATATTGCAATAGTTCAGTTTGTATAGTGGAATTAATCTAAGCTGCTAAGACTTTAAAAAGGAGAGTCCTTCTTTCTTGCACTATTTTTTAGGCACTATCTGAAGTATTTCACCTCTGTGATGGAAGATTTTGCTCTGTGTATGTCATTCAATGAGGCATTTAAAAATCTCAATTTTTTCATTCAATATTTCGCAGGTCAACAGCTCTGATCACTTGCTTGGATGTTTTATTCATTTCACCAGGACTCCTCAAATGAGACTGGAAATGTTGTTCTGCTCTTTGCACTGACACTGATTGGTGTTATCTTCAGAAAGTAACTTAACTTGTTTATGCCTCAGTTACCCCATATAGGGTTAATACTGGTTTATTACTTAATTACCATATTAGTATAATTTAACATGGCCCTTTACCTAGATATTTGAAGACATAATCTCTGCCCTAGGCACATACAGTCATTCTGCCTCAGAGGCCTGTTGTAAGGTATTATTTATAAATGTTTGTAAAGTGTTTTGAGAGGCTTCCAAGAAAGGTACCAAGAAAGATAGAACAAATATCACAACACACCTATTATTATTAGCATAAATAAAGCTCCTTTCACCTGAGAGGCTCAAAAGTACATTCAGGAACCCTTTACCCCCTCCTTTCCTTTCCCCTATGCAGCAGAATTATTTGCAAAGGACTGAGCAGGATGTCAGAGTACAAGGCAATGAGTTAAAAGCCACTGGCAAGCACAGAGAGCCTCTCCTGACCCCCGAGTAGCAAGGTCCATGGACACTTGCCTGGGGGATGTATACAACATGCTGTACCAGCATAGATGCATTAGCAGTGCATGGAGTGGGAGCTGTATGCAATGCAGGGCAACTCTTTCCGCAGTCTGTTCTGGGCTTTGCAGTAGCCACCAGGTACCCGAACTTCAACAAGCTACACCATCCCCTCCCACTACCGGCCCTGCCCCGCCCACCAGCTCCGCCCCTTCCCTCCTCTCCCCACCAAGCTAGGCTGCGGCGTGCAAACAGATGATGTCATGCTATAAATAAGCGCGTGACCACACGGACCCTCCCTCTCCCAGCACTGGCCGGACGCTGCCGTCCTTCCAGGCAACGGCGTTCCTGATTGGTCTAGCGGGGCGCACTCTCCCCCGCCCATTACAAAATAATAAACAAGCTAGTAACATTAGGCGAGAGGAGCGGGCTGGTTGCTTCAGCGTGTAGTGCTGCCGCCCGGGACACTGCTGTGACCGGGGCCCGAACCCGACCTGGGATCGGGCGGCCACCCGCGGGCGGGACTCCGGGCAGAGCGGGCCGAGGGCCCTGCGGCAGTTAGGCCGGGCTGGGGCACGTGGCAGGCAGGGCCCCGGGGGAGGGTCCTTGGGCGGGCGCGGGGGCCCTGCGCTGTGTCTGAGCGCTGCGGGGGGGTGAGTGGCCCAGGTTTTGAGGGGGCTGTACAGCGCCCCCCCCCGCCTGAGGCGGGGTCGGGGCGGAGCTCGGTGCCTGTGAGAACTTGGGGGTGGGGGCACGCTTGCTCCAGGCGGGGTGGAAAGAAGGGGCAGGTAGAAACCGTAGGACTGAGCTGCCTTGGCAGCCTGTGTTTAAGAGGAGGAGATGTCTGGCATGTGTGACAGGCTTGTGACTGGGGAGTAGGGTTACCAGGTCAAAAAGGGACCCTGGTGCTGACCAGGCTGTTAAAAGTCCAATTGGTGCAGGGCTGGGAGGCTCCGTGTAGCAATCAGGAAGCGGCTGCCATGTCTCTGGCTCCTAGGCTGAGGTGCAGGCAGGCGAGAGCTGACTCTGCAGCTCCCACTGGAGCTTGCCTTATCTGTGAAGACCAAGGCAAAAAAGCATTGAGCAGTCACCTTTTTCGACATCATCTGTCACTTGATTGCCTATCCCATTCAGTAAGGGTCATACACTTTCCCTGACCTTGTTGCTAACATACCTGTGGAAACCCTTCTTGTTACCTTCATATCCCTTGCTAGCTGCAATTCTAATTGTGCTTTGGCCTTCCTGATTACCCTTGCATGGTCGAGCAGTATTTTTATACTCCTCCCTAATCATGTGTCCAAATTTCCACTTCTTAAACACAAAAAGAAAGCTTACAAGATCACCGAAGATTTCTCTATTAACCCAAGCTGGTCACCTGCCATATTTGCTATTCTTTCTACACATCAGGTTGGTTTGTTCCTGCACCTTCAGAAAAGCTTCTTTCAAATACAGCCAGCTCTCCTGGACTCCTTTCCCCCTCATATTAGCCTCCCAGGGGATCAAAGTCTGTTTTTCTGAAATCCAGGGTCTATATTCTGCTGCTCTTCTTCCTCATTTCTGGCCCAACTCTAGAGCTTGCACCCCCCAGCCCAGAACCTGTACCCCCTCCCACACCCCAATCCCCTGCCTTAGCCCAGAGCTCCCGCCTATACTCCAAACCCTTCAGTCCCTGCTTAGAGCCCCCTCCTGCACTCTGAACCCCTCATTTCTGGCCCACTCTGGAGCCTGCACCCCTATCCGGAGCCCTCATACCCTCCTGCACCCCAACCCTTTGCCCCAGTCCAGTGAAAATGAGTGAGTGAGGGTGGGGAAGAGCGAGCGACAGAGGGAGGGGGATGGAGTGAGTGGGGGCAGGGCAAGGATGTTCAGTTTGTGCGATTAGAAAGTTAGTAACCCTATGGCGGGGGTGGGGGTGGGGGTATCCTAGAAGGGGCCTAACTAGGGTAAGAGGTATAATGCATTCTCAGTTAACCTGGTGGGATGCACACACCTGTCAGATGTGCCTCTGGTCGTCTGCTGTTGCAAGTCAACTTGTGCATCCTTACACGCATGCCTAATTCTTATAAAGAACATACGAATGGCAATATTGGGTCAAACCAATGGGCTGTTTAGCCCAGTACAGTAGAATCTCAGAGTTACCAACGCCTGAGTTAGGAACTGACCCATCAACCACACACCTCATTTGGAACCAGAAGTACAGGCAGCAAGAGAGACTAAATTTAAAAAAAAAAAAAAAAAAGCAAATACAGTACAGTACCATGTTAAATGTAAATTATTTTTTTAAAAAAAGCATTTTTATTCTGCATAGTAAAGTTTCAAAGCTGTATTAAGTCAAATGTTCAGTTGTAAACTTTGAAAGAACCATAACATTTTGTTCTTGAGAATTGTGAACTTTTCAAAGTTACGAACAACCTTCATTCCTGAGGTGGTTGTAATGCTAGATTCTATTGTATTCTGTGTTCTGAAGTGGCTTGTGCCAGAGATTTTAGAGGGAATAAACAACAGGGAAAGTTAGAGTGAGCCATCTCCTGTTGTCCATTCCTAATGCCTGATAGTTAAAGGTTTAGGAACATCCAGAACATGAGGTTGCATACCTGACCATCTTGGCTGATAATCACTGATAGACCTATCATCCATGAACGTAGCTAATTCATTTTTAAATCCACTTATACTTTTGGCCTTCACAATACCCCTATGTCAATAAATTCCACAGATTGGCTGTGCGTTGTGTGAAGAGGTGTTCCTTATGTTTGTTTTAAGCCTGCTGCCTATTAATTTCATTGGATGACCCTTAGTTCTTGTGTTATGTGAAAGGATAACCAACACTTCCTTATTCACTTTCTCCATACCATTCATGATTTTATAGACTTTTGTCATATTCCTACTTAGTCTTCTCTTTTCTAAGATAAGCAGCCTCAGTCTTTTTAATTTCTCCTCATATGGAAGTTGTTCCACATCCATAATCATTTGTATTCCCCTTCTCTGTACTTTTTCCATTTCTAATATATTTTTTGAGGTAGGGTGACCAGAACTGCACACAGTATTCAAGGGATAGGCATACCATGGATTTATATAGTGGCATGATATTTCTGTCTTATCTCTCCCTTTCTTAATGGTTCCTAATATTCTTTAGACCAGTGGTTCTCAAACTAGGGTTGCCGCTTGTTTAGTGAAAGCCCCTGGCGGGCTGGTTCGCAGCTCCGGGCCAATAGGACTGCAGGAAGTAGCGCGGGCTGAGGGACATGCTGGCCGCCATTCCTGCAGCCCCCATTGGCCTGGAGCGGCGAACTGCGGCCGGTGGGGGCCATGATAGGCCAAACCTGCAGACGTGGCAGGTAAACAAATTGGCCCGGCTCGCCAGGGGCTTTCCCAGAACAAGCGGCGGCCCTAGTTTGAGAAGCACTGTTTTGGACTGCTGCTGCATATCGAGCAGATCTTTTCAGAGAGCTATCTATAATGATGCCAAGATCTCTTTCTTGGGTGATTACAGCTAATTTATACCCCATTATTTTCTATGTATAATTAGGATTATGTTTTCCAGTGTGCATTACTTTATCAACATTGAATTTCATCTGCCATTTGTTGCCCAGTCACCTAGTTTTGTGAGATCCCTTTATAACACTTCTCAGTGTGCTTTGGACTTAACTATCTTAAATAATTTTGTATGATCTGCAGACTTTGCCACCTCACTATTAACTCCCTTTTCCAGATCATTTATGAATATGTTGAATAGCACTGGTCCCAGTACAGATCCCTGGGAGACTACCCTTTGCTTGCTTGTCCCTTGTGTAGTTGCTTAAAACACGCTTCACTGTATATTGTATCTTTCATTTAGTTATGGTTGAGATTTGTTTTGAAATTACAGTATTAGATGCTGTGTTATTAAAACAATTGTAATTTTTCTGATATACGTTGAAAGGATAATTATATTTAATGAGGGGAAAAGTTAAAACTTTAATGTCTCATCACTGAAATATGGAGAGAGGATTTAGGGCTCTGAACATACAGAGAATCTGTCATTCTTATAGGTCCTGGCTGAGCTCCCATTGAAGTCAATGGGAGTCTTTTCTGAAATAATGGAAGCATGATCAATCTCATAGATATTAATATATCTTGATCTTTTCAACTGAAATACAGATCTGTTGTTTTTTTGGAAGAAGCAGTGGCTTTCCACTTAAAATGCATTCTTCCTGTGAAAAATGACTGTAAAAATGAGTGTGAGATTCCCAACATGGGAAATTCTTTATTGGATCCTGTCATAATAGATAAACAGGAACTGATCACAGAATTAAAAAGTAATGGTTAGGTAGAAATGATCATGACTTGATCACATTTGTAATGTGATGTGATTTGATCACATTTGTAATGTGATAACAGAATAAAGTCCAGACCAGTTGTATACTTGGTGCTTTAATAACGCCTATCAACTTCAACTGGATCCTGTGAAAGATAATGGAGCAACTGGTACAGGACTTGATTAATACAAAATTAAAGCAGAGTAATGTAATTAATGCAAATAAAATGCATTTGTAGAAAATAAATGCTGTTGAACTAATTTTATATTTTTGGATGAGATTACAAGTTTGGCTGATAAAGGTAATGTTGCTATAATATACTTAGACTTCTGTAAGATGTTTGAGTTGGTCCCTCATGACATTTTGATTAAAAGAATGTAATACTAGAGTGGCACACATTAAATGGGTTAAAAACTGGCTGATAGGTCTCAAAATGTAATTGTAAACAGGGAATAGTCATTGAGTAAGGTGTGTTTCCAGTGGGATTCCTAACCGGGAAGAAAAAACAAAATCATCACTAATGAAGTTTGCAGATGACACAAAAATTTGAGGAATGGTAAATAATGAAGAGGAAAAGTCACTGATTCAGAGCGATCTGGATCACTTGGTAAACTGGGTGCAAGCAAGCAGTATGCATTTTAATACATCTAAATGTAAATGTATTCATCTAGGAACAAAGAATGTAGGCCATACTTATAGGATGGAGGACTCTATCCTTGTTAGAATGACTGAAAAAGACTTGGGGGTTGTGTGGGATAATCAGCTGAACCTGAGCTTCCAGGGTGACGTTGTGGCCAAAATAATAAATATGATCCTGGGATGCATGAACAGGAGTCTTGAGTAGAAGTAGAGAACTTATATTTTGTCTACATTTGACAGTGGTGCAACAAGTGCTGGAATACCATGTCCAGTTCTGGTGCTCACAATTCAAGAAGGATGTTGATAAATTGGAGATAGTTCAGAAAAGAACCGCAAGAATGATTAAATGATTAGAAAACATGACTCAAAGAACTTAATCTATTTAGCTTAATAAAGATAAGGTTAAGTAGTGATTTGATTACAGTCTAGAAGTATCTACATGGGGAACAAATATTTAATAGTGGATCCTTCAATCTATCGAAAACGGTATAATATGATTCAATGCCTGGAAGCTGAAGCTAGACCAGTGGTTTTCAAAATGTGGTACACAGATCCGTGGGGGTCTGCAAACTATGTCTAAGATTTCCAAAGTGGTCTATGCCTCCCTTCAAAGTTTTGTAGGGGTCCGTAAATGAAAAAAAGATTGAAAACCACTGTGCTAGGAAAATTCAGACTGGAAATAAGGTGATTTTTTTTTAATGGTGAGAGTAATTAATCATTAGAACAATTTACCAAAGATGATAGTGAATTCTCCATTACTGACATTTTTAAAATCACAATTGGATGTTGTTCTAAGAGATCTGCTGTAGGAATTATTTTGGGGACAGGCTGTGGCCTGTGTTACACAGGAGGTGAGACAAGATGATCAGAGTGGCCCTTGTAGCCTTGGAATCTATGAATCTATTCTATGTGCCTCACGACTTCCACTTTAAATGTGCTTAATTTAGAAGTGGATACGTTTGTACGTGTGTCTAACTGCCAGCCCTACATACTCTTCCTTGGATCTGGCAAATTAACTTGAATTTTCCCCTTCTTGTGGATTAATAATAAAGGTTCTGCTGAACACATTATGCCCTCATTGATACCTCTGCAATCTTATTGCCTTCAATTTAGCAAACAATAGTCCAGGGGTCGGCAACCTTTGGCACCCAGCTCACCAGGGTAAGCACCGTGGCAGGCTGGGCCAGTTTGTTTACTTACCGCAGCTGCAGATTTGGCTGATCGCAGCTCCCACTGGTTGCAGTTCGCTGTCCCAGGCCAATGGGGCCTGTAGGAAGCGGTGGCCAGCACATCCCTCGGCCCGTGCTGCTTCCCACAGTCCCCATTGGCTTGGGACTGTGAACCGTGGCCAGCAGGAGCCGCGATTGGCCGAACCTGCAGACATGGCAGGTAAACAAACTGGCCCGCCCTGTCAGGGGTCTTACCCTGGCAAGCAGCATGCCAAAGGTTGCCGACCCCTGCAATAGTCCATGCACAAAAAAGAACTATAATCCAGCTCACTCTCAGCTGTTTTAGCTGAAGGGCTAACAGCAATAAAAAACAGTAAAATCTGGCAACTACTTGTTCCTGTTTTTTGTTTTTGGTCATTGAGGTAAGCACATAACTAACTACACAGGGAACAGGTCTCTTCAAGAAAGAAAGTGCCATTTCTAAAGAGTCACATTTCATAATATAAATACACATTAAACCTAAAATATATGAGTGATGAATTATTGCAAAGACTTGCTTTTTCAAAATGGATTTTTTTCCTGGCAAAGTAGAGTGGAAAACTGGGGTGGGAGTGTAGTTCAGGCTGACATATGTTCAAGTACAAGAGGCTTAAGGAGGAATGTATGCTCTTCAATTTGCTTGCAGAAGCTTTATGTCCTGTGTCTTCGCAGTAATGATGACACAAGCAGTTTTTGAGCAAAAGGAGGAAGAAATTAATTGTCTAGGCTAATGGCATCCTTGCTAGCTAGCTGACCAAGGACAGCATTTGACTATGAAAGCTGTTAATTCACCCAATCTCTCAGCTGGGGAGAACTCCTGAAGTGTGTGTGTGTCCATGTCCAAGTGTCAGAAAATCTATTTAAAGCCTTTTAATTGGAAAATTAAACACAAATTGCTTTAAAACGGTAGCACATCACTTTTAAACATTAAGATGATATGGAGTCATGTATTACTTTTCAGTGTGTATTCAATCTCTCTGGTGCAATTTTATGTACCCACTAATGCATAACGTCTTCTGAAGCAGGAATAAAGCGCCACAAAGCATGATTTAATGGTACAGGGTCACCAGATCTGTTTACGATTACTGCCTGTATCCACCAGTTCAAAAGAAGGGGACATCCCTGAACCAATGAAACTGTGACAACGCACAAAAGCCCATAAAGTGGGAAAACTTTGGAAACATGGTATATATATCAACAAAAACATTCCATGCAACATATACTAGTATGAAACAAACTATATTTAAATAATGTGAAGGTTGTGACACAAACAGATTCAGTGATAATGATACAGTACTTGGCCTGATGGGTTTGAATTTAAGATGCCTTAACTTTCAAGGGTTATGTTTTCAAATGGTAGAGGCCCACTTGTACAGTCACTGTAGCCAAGCATGAAAATAAGGTATTTGTATGAGCAAATAGGTGTCTTTTGCTTACGATTTTGTGGTAATTTCAAGTGCTCATTTTATGCTATTTTTTAATTACCTCTGCTTCCCTTTTTATGAAGTGCTGTCCAGAGAGGTCAGCTTTGATTTTGACCTCAATGAAGGAATATTTTTCTTCAGTCCTTAACACACAATTTCTACTGCTCTTCCCTCCCGGTTCTGTGTTACAGAAACCTTCTTTGTCCAAATAAGCCCGGATAGGTCTCCCTTCAGACATGTCAACACTCTGATGTCTCAGCCACTTGGATCACTGTGGAGTGAAAGGACACAGGGCAATCTTTGCCTTCAGGATCAGAGCATTTTCCCTGCACAACTTTCACGGTTTCTGCCAGGGTGAAAAGCAATAGCTTGGACCGAAAAATGGCCCCAAGTCTCTAATGTGTCAGCAGAGAACTTTACCAGTTGGGTGGCCTTATCCAGTCCTTATTATCAGATAGCATGGACATGAGTGCAGTGTAGATGCCTGACTAGTTAGATTTTAACATAAAGCATGTTTTATTTTTGGTTTGTTGATGGTAGAGTTAGTTTGACTTCTTTTGCAATGTCACCCTCTACGGTCTCTCAGTGAGCGTGAGCCTTCAGTTTTGTTTTGTATATCTTACAGAAATTATACTTCTAAGAAAATTCTCTTTAAAAGATTTCAGTGAAGAAAATGATAGGTAATTCATATGCAACCCACCTAGTTACTGAATTAGCACCAAATTCGTACTTAAAGGCAAATATAAATGAAAAAGTGGTGTTTAAAAAGCATTTTTACATTTGAAGCAATAGACCAGAACAATTTTTTTTGAGGGGGGGGAGTGGGGAAGGGATATGAATTTGTTTTCACATCAACCAATAAACCAGTTGATTGGCTCTTCTACCAGGATAGCATCCTCTGTTCCTACTGCAATTTTTAGAAAAAAAGTTAAATTTACTATATCATGTTAGAAAACTCTTTTGTTTTCAGGTTCACTGTAAGACAGAGGAATGTTTGTCAGTGTTTTGTGTCTTTCAATCATCTTAAAACATCACAACAAAAATGGACCTGAGTAACTTCAAAAAGTACGTTCAAAAATTTGTTCTGGTCTATTGCTTCAAATATAAAAATGCTTTTTAAACACCACTTTTTCATTTATATTTGCCTTTAAGTACGAATTTGGTGCTAATTCAGTAACACAAGAAAACACCGTATCGTGTGCATACTTTATTATTTTTGTTTGGTCTTTCTAGACTTTATAATGAGACTTCTCTAGATTGTTGACATGCGAGCATCATCATATAGTTGTTCAGCCAAAAGTAGGCCATCCAAGTGAATACTTAATTAATGTTATAACAAATGTTTTGAGAAGTAATTACTGCAATTAATTTATTTCCCCTCAAATTATATAGCTTAGACGTTATAAGGTATTTTAAAAAATTATTAAAAATCCCTTAAAACTTTCCTGACCAGTCAGAATGTGACCAGTTCAATATGTGTTTCTACTTTGTATTATAAAATATGAATGTTAATGCTACTACTTACCTATAGGTGGCAGTAACATTTCATTGTTGCAGTAGTTCCCAGCCTATGGAATCCTGGTATGATGGTGAATATTGATTTTGAGAATGGGTTGAAAAATATTACTATGACTTAATTTTTGCTGCAGGACTGGTTTTGGAAACAGTTCCACTTGCATTGCTGTTGGGCTCTCTCATATGAGAAAAGATATTTAAACTACCATGTAGCATCTTTCTCATTACTTGTCAATGAGCGGTTCTATTAAATGACCTTTCAACAAAGGCCCATAATGGGGAACATGACACCAAAGAGCAGACAGGGAAGCCTGAAGTGAGGTAAGATACATGTCTTCAGTGTATGAACTGCTTTTTTTTTTGAGCTTCGGGTTTGTGATTCAGCATTTTTATGTCACTAATTTTCAGAGAAATTAATAATACGTCAAGAAAATAAAACAGACCTGTGGGAATGGAGAGAGGCTTGGACCACATGTAAATATCTTTTTATAAGATAGTAAAAATCAAAGACTGATTTAAAAAAAAACCCCAATCCAGTAATTAATGGTGAAATGAGTGGGGGATATCTTGTCTCAAAACACTCTCCTCTTATCCCCTCTTCTGAATATTCCTGAAATTAGAAGCAATTGAGGCTCTGGCATTTGAACTCAATTTTGGATTTCTCAGATGTCTCCACTGTCTACAATGGATTTGAAAACTCTGCAAATTTTTTGGGATTAGAAACTTGAATTGTATTGTGTTGTGCAGGCCCAACCTTACCCATGAGACACAGATATATTTGGGTCTAAAACAAATAACCTACCCAATAACTGGATGTAACTGGATAAGCAAAGTAAGCTGCATGCACCCAATTCTAGCTTTTGCTGACTTACTGTAGTGGTTAAAACTAGATTAGAGGTAGGTAGTAAACTCAGACAGGAAGTGCCATATTGGTCCATATTGTGAGGTATACGAAGGAATAGAAAACTGATCTACTTTATTAAAGGATTTATACAGAGGAGTCAACTTCTTGCACTTCAAGCAGAGAAACCCTGAATTAGTGGCTCTTAAAAGGAAAGGATACAAGGTTTGCTGTTAGTGTTTGCCAAAGTTCTGTTAACAGGTATTTCTAGCTCATGATGGTCACACCTTATTGTCACTGTATTGCCATCTATGGCTAACAGCAAACTGCTACATTTTCAGTGTTATGTTGTGCTCCATTCAAGAAGGAAAGCATCTCCTACATAACTTACACAAATGGGAGACTCTTTGTATTTCCCACACATTAAAAGGAGGGCAGATGAGAGTTATTATATCCCTTTAGCTGGATACCTCACCTCAGGACAAATGCACAACTTCTGTTTTACACTTCATCACAGCGTCATGTCTGTGGATGAACTACTCACTGCCATTTGTGTATTTTCATAGACAGCTAGCTTGTTGGCTGTACTCTTGTGTGTCTTTGACAGGGTAGACTAGGCTCTGAGGCCCCTCTGTGGGAGGCCCTGTGACTCTACCACACTCCATCCCAGAAAAGGGCAGTGGAGAAGGTCCTCCAAGCTGCCTATACTGGCTGTGTGGGATGTAGCCAATCAGAAGGGGCTGCAGGCAGCAGCCAGTCTGGGCCCAGCAGGCCCGTATAAAAGAAGCTGCAGTGCAGAGCAGAGATCATCAGTTCCTTGCTAGAGCTGGAGGAGAGTGGATAGTGCACCTGGCTGGCTGAGGGAGCTACAGAACCTTGGACAGAGCAGTGCTGGTAGAGGCCAGGAGGCACATGAAGGAGCTCTGGGCTGACTGCTGGAACTCAAAACAGGACAAGGCTCTGAAGTAAAGGTGAAGAATGTGCTGGGGCCACAGGGAAGTGGTCCAGGGAATTGTAGCAGCAATGCAGTTTATTTAAAGGGATGTAGTGGACAGCTATCTATAGGGTCCCTGGGCTGGGACCTGGAGTAGAGAGTGGGCCCAGGTCCTGTCCTGGGTCCTCCCCGCCTACCCCAGCCACTGGGAAAGTGGCCTGAACTTTGATACACCCCAGAAGGGGACTGAACTTTTTTAGTGACCCAGCTGAAGAGTTGGGGCCAGAAAGTGTCAAAAGTGTCTGTGAAAGACTCTAATGGAGGAACAATTCCATTGTTCGGAGAATACACACTGACACTTAACTACAAATGGAAAGTGATAAAATAAGAGTTTGTGGTGGTACACAGAGACAAGCAACCAGTCCTGGGCATATGCATGTGAGGTGCTTAGTCTCTTAAAGAGGAGATATGCCATAGAGAGACAGAAAGACAACTAGCTATGAAAGTAATATCATAGGAAGATGTATTCACAGGAAAATGTGTTCCTTTCAGTAGCATACAAGACACTCTTAAGAGAAGTTACAGAACCTGAATTCTGTCAGGGCTATATACAAGTATCGTCACAGGAAGAAAATAGCAGGTACTAAAGGGCTCTCTAATGTAGCAGAGAAATGCCTAACAAGAACCAATGGCCAGAAGCTGAAGCCAGACAAATTCAACTTAGAAACACATTTTTAGCAAGGGAGTGATTAAAAATCAAAGGAATGAACTACCAAATTAAGAATAGAAGATATACTTTAGCCAAACACAAGTAATGATTTACTCAATACAAGTTATTGCACCCAGGATAGGGGCAACTGGATGCATGTAAGAGCCTATAATATACAAGTACATGATCCAATGGTCCCTTCTGGTCTTAAACTCTATCGAAGAGCTGCACTTAGAAGAAAGTGAAAGAGATCAGTCAATATGAAGGCCAAACACTGACACACAAATTGTGTCCAAAGTTTCTAAGTATCCTTTACACCTACTTGTTCAGTGCCTTATAATATATGCAGAGCACAGAGTTCTTCCCCAGTCCACAAACCCTGTGCCACTTGGCTTCAGCTTCTTTCATTTTAGTAGATTGAGAGTAAAAGGCACCATGCTTAGCAGCCCATCTGGTAGCCCCATGCTACTTCCTTGTCACTAGCCTTATCTGTTTTCTAATATAACCTTTGTCTCAGATACATGAGTTCCCCTTTTTGGATTGTTCTTATTTCATCTCCCAGAGACTTGGAACAGCCTGTACTCTAGACTTCCTAATTTCCCTAGGAACTGGTGTATTCCTCCTTTACTTCTGCTGTCAAGCTGAATATACTGTATTATTCATGGGCATAAACAATTTGGAGCTTTAGCTCCCCTTGCCCCTCCAAAATAATTAGGAATTGTAATGAATAAAGGAAACAATGAGTTTGGTTCTGAAGCTCATTCATCTCACTTATTAAAAGGGAACCGATTTAGTTATGGTACAAAATTAGTCCAGTGATATTCAGCAGCTATTATGTTTAACTCTAGCCCTCCCCCAGATAAAAAAGGCTCTCTATGTCCCGTCTATCGAGAATCTCTGGCACAGGAAGCCTTAGATGTTTCCCAGAGCAAATTCTGGGAGCAGGCTCAGTTTCTTTCTCATAATTTGTTTGACAAAATGCATCAGTTCTCCCTCCTACAAATGTATTGTGGCCTGGGTCTGTTAAAGACATGGTATTTTAGTAGTATATAAGATCCTAGCACTGGAGAGTGGCAAGACAATGTTTGAGGGAGCATAAGCCTCCAAACTGGGGAAACAGATCACCCTGGGAGTAGGACTTGTGAATAGGTGGAAAGAAATGGATTTATTACACTCCTGACAAAGTCCTGCATAGGGTTACTGCCATTCTTATATGTTGGCTTGCATGAGTCTTCAGCAGAGTGATCCAAACCAGACTTGAATTTTCTAGTCTTTAGGGGACATTCAGATCTGTAGCTTTGTGACTAGGTCCCTATTTCTAGATTTTGAATCAAACCAAAACCATGAATCTGAAATCTGCCCAAGTAGTGAGAAATCTTTAATTTGGAACTCAGCCTTGTAGGTTGAGCCCATCTCTAGTTTCCAGGTGGGTAATGATTCCTCTGGGTGTTAAAATATTCCTTTCCCCCTGCTGTCTAAGCTGGAATTTAGCATACTGTTTCATTCCTTCTGTTTCCTCTTGGCTGATCTCTTTCTCTCTCTCTTTTGTACTTCAGTGTTAAAGCTGAGGTAAAATAAGTGGTTGGTTTCTCAATAGTTTTTTTTTTTCCTGCATGGTGGTCACAGGTTTCAGTCACTCTTATAATAATATATCATGAGGAATTGATTTATCATTGAAAATGATAGCTCGGCCCATCTGGCTTAGATCCAGTTCTTGGGCCAGCACTGTGAGGTCCCTTTCTATTTTGAGTGATGTGGAAAGCCCTCCAGGTCTTGGAACAGTAGCACTAGTAATCAGTTCTTGCAGAAATACTTCCATGATTCCAAAGTCCAGCAAACAGACATTGTTAAAGTGAAACCTGTTTTCTGGGACAGCCAGTTTGTCTTCTGTTTTTTTGGTGTCCATACAAGTTTGTAGCAGTTCTCTGCATCCTCCGGTGAGCTGATTTGTGTTCCTTGGCATTTCCAATCTGGTTACCTGAGCAATGCAGCTAATTATCTGTGGAAATCAGTTCTCTCAAAATTCATTGACTTGTTATGTTAATGTGCCTCTTTTCTATTTTAATAGAATTTAGGATTGTCTGATGTTCATTCTCAGGCTCTTTCGCAGGATTGGAATCCTTGTTTTCCTACAAAGAGCGTTATGGCTTCACATTTTTGATTATGTTTTTTCTTTATTTCCCCTTTGATTTAGCTTGACTGATGATCTTTCTTGCCTGCCAAAATATTGCAGCTTCTACCCTCTTTTTTTTTTTAAGTTTTCCTTGGTTTTAGAGTACATTCTTCCTAGCAGTGAGGATTTTGAGCAACATTCCTTTCACTACATGGCCCTTAAATATGTTTTGTGTGTGTTTATTTCTGAATTGTGGAGAATCTTTACAGAATTGTTATGGTTTGAAAAACTCTCAGAGGTACTTTTCTTTGTGGGCAAGCTACCAGAGGGGCAAAAGGGACCAGTTTGAGAATATAGTATTTTCACTTGGTTTTGTTTTCCTGTAAGTTAGGTCTAAAAGCTTTTTTTTTTCTTTCTTTCTATGTGTGTACTAACTATTTGTTTTTGTTTCCCCCTTTGGCCTGAGCAATTTGCCAATACTCAGGTCCTTGCAGGGTCATTTCCATTAGAAACAGATATTGAGTATATAAGTCAAGTATATTATTGGTGTAATTTTGTTTACACAAAGTATACCCAAAGTCATGTTTCCCTGTTCACTTATGTACTTATTTCAGCTATTTTCATTTCTCTGTAAGGACTTCTATGTAGACTTCCCTCACATGCCTGCTTTCACTCTCCCTTTCCTACATGTATCTCCTAGTATTAACTTTTCCCTGGAGTTTGCATTATCCTTTCAGCAGGTTGAGTGGTTCCTTTGTGGTCACCTGAAACACTTCCTACCTGGATCAGCCTGATTTAGATTGTACCCAGAATAGGATAAGGACCTTTGTTGAGGTTTTCAAAGCTGACTAAGGGATTTAGCTACTTCGCTCCCATTAATGACATTGGGGCTGTGTAGTTAAATACCCAAGTTGGCTTTGGAAAGCTTAATCCTTGTTTTAACATCTGACTGTAAAATGCCTAGCACACCATTGGCTCTATTCAAATAATTCATACATATAGGCCCAAACTGTTCCTAACTGTTCATCTCTTCCCTCCTCGCCCAGAGCTGTAGATCCCTGGAATTCTGGGACTGAGTATAATGCAGTCAGGGCAAATCTCAGTTTTAAAAATAAATTTGTAGTCCTTTTCCTGGCAAAGATAACATTGAAAATATAAACTAATCACTATGGTTGAAAGTTTGTCACTGACCTTATTCCTAAAGACCACCGGCTTGGATTGGATTTTGGAGTCTGTTAAACCCATGGCCAAAGATACCTCAATTTTCAAGAGAAGCTCACACCAACTTGCAGCAGTGTCAGCTTGTTGCAGCTGATGACACTGTGCTGCACGTTCTGTAGCTGGGTCATCTCCTGTGCTGACATCCAAGTCAGAAGGAGAGAGAGGTCACGGTTATGAGAGTCAGCATGGTCTAGTGGATTTAAGCACAGGTCTGGGAGCAAGGACTGCTGTATTCCAATCCTGGCTCTGACAGTGATGCCCTCCTTTGGTCAAGCTATCTAACCACTCTACTATCCCATTTTACAAATGAGAAACCTAATACTATTTATCTACCTTGGAAGAAGGATGCGTATGATAATTACTTTGCAAAGTGTTATAGATGCTAAAATTCAGGATTTAAAATATAGTTCGTCATTTGGCTTCACCTCTTGTTTCATATATCCGTACACAGCAACAAGAAACAATGCTGATGTCCATGTTGCAGTGTCTATTTTTGGAACAATGGGAATATACCCCTTTACTTCACCTGTAAACTCTGCCAATATCACACATCCCTCGATACTGTCTGTTTACAAACACATTCCAGTGTTGCAATAATACTGATACAGTCACCACATCAGTAGTGCTCACTAGACAGAATTCGTATATACAGGAAAGAATGGAATATGATTATGCAATACATTTGTTTTCCTTTATTTGCAGTCTGAAGTAGAGGGAAGGTCCCACCGTGCTTTTTCTCACTCGTTAGGAATAAGAAAAAATATCTTACATTAAGTTTGCAGGCTAGTGAAGGAAGTCACTTCCTTCCCAGCTGTTCAAAATCAGAAATATTAATACCCTATATTCAGTGATCTGATTATGCCATCTTGTGGTCTTAATCATACTTGCAGGCAAATTCCAATTAAAAATTGACAGCATGGAATGTAATATAATCCTCCTTTTCCATAAGTTTCTTACTGGTTCTTTTAAATTACTTTTGGAAAAGAACTTATTTGAAAATAAGAGAAGGAAGAGGCCACCGGCACCATCACAATATACACAGCCCTTCCATAAGTGATAAATGTGTAATTAAAGGATAAACAAAATTTTTCAGCGCACCTGTAACTCTCACTGACTGTACTTAGAATTATGGGTATGTAGTACTTCTGAAAATCAGGCCTCATCTGGTAAAAGTCAGGAAAGACACTAACTGGAGTACCCAAAATAGGTGGCTGCTTTTGAAAATGTTGTCCTATATGGTTAGGGTGACCAGATGTTCCGTTTTTATGGGGACAGTCCCATTTTGGGGGACTTTTTCTTATATAGTCGCCTATTCCCCACCTCCTGTCCTGTGTTTTCACAGTTGCTATCTGATTACCCTATATATGGTGGAAGGTAACTCCCACAGGAACTAAGCACCAGCACAAACCTCACCACCCTGCACTCCAAGTGAAGGGTACTTCTTTTACCTGCCTTCTCTAACAAACACAGAGCAATGTGTACTTTTAAAAACCAATAAAACACTGCCAAAACAATACTCTCCACTGCATACAGTTCTTCCCATGCAGAAACTATGAGAGTGAGAGCTCAAACTACATACATGAGATATGGTTGTCACGTTGCTTAATGCACTGCTGGAAAGTTACCGTGAGGAGGGCTGTATAAGAACCTCTATAGGCTAGAGTTTTTTAATCAGTTATCAAATACCTATAAATAACAAGGGCTCTAGGGATTGAAATAAAAAGGTGATTTTATTTTTGTACTCCTAAAATTCATTAAAATACAATTGTGTTTTGGATTTAACCATGGTTCCTTTTGCAATCGGTCAACATAATCAACAAAATTTCTTCTCCGTTCTTTAAGATAAACGTTTTATTGTTATTGGCAAAATGTAGTCAGTCTCTTCCTCTTCATTTATAAATTACACATTTAAATAATATCAAAATGTTGGAAATGGGGGAAATACATTTAAAAAAAGGTTTTCTGGGAAAAAAAGCAAATACCTGGGACAAAATTTTCACAAGTGGTGGCTCTTCAACTTTTGGGTGCCTAGTCTCAGTTGCCTTGGGCCTGATAGTCAGCACCTGCAGTTCCCATAGTCATCAATTGTGGGTAGCATGGCCTCCCTCGTAGGTACCCCAAGCTTTCCAAAATGTCACATGCATATAGAGATGAGTCAGTACCAAACTCCTGCTCCATACAATTGAACTTTGGGACAGTTCTGATTATATACAAAGTGCCACCAAGTGCACAAAAAATCAGGGGTTGGGGAAATGGGAAGAGAGAAATGTTTTGTTCTCTTTTCTCTACTAGCCATAGGAAATGTTAGGTGTTACTTGTAACAATAGCCAGTAGAAGATTTTCAGAAAGAAGTGATTTTTAAAGGTGTTTCTTAAGTTTAAAATTACATGCTCCCTTGGATGGTGGACAAAGTGCATTGAAAATAACTGAAGGGAAGTTCAGGTAGTCTCTGCGGGGTGCTGTGAATTGCATTGAAGTTTCTATGGGCACAAAGGGAATACCCCAAGCATCTCTGTGGGTGGATGTGGGAGTGAATCAGGCCCCAAAGTTTGAAGGGGAAGAAGCAACAAAGCCCAGTGATGTAAACTTTGTATATGACAAGTTCTTACAGAAGTCTGGTATCCTTACTTCTAAAAACATGGCTCCCTCAAAGTCCAAACACAACCAGAAACCAGCATCCTAGCTCACTATTTTCCTGCCATTAGTGCAGCAGGAATGGGCCTGTTTTTTCAGGTGCATATTCCTACAGAATGTCAGTGGAAGACGAGAGGATAAGATCCAATTGCAGAGAGTACATTTCTCTCTGAAGTGTTAAGGAAGCACACTGGATGATGCATTTGATTTATGTATATTGAGTATACTAAAATATTTAGAGGTTTAAAAAGTATACTATTATGGGCCAGTTGGTATGTAATGAGGTTAGAAAAAAAAGTATCTTCTCCTCCCCCACTGCAGAAAGATTGATCTCAACACTTGGTGGAGCTAGATGATGACATGAAAAACATAACATATATACCCAAAGTAAAAATATTTCTTACAACCACGAGGGACTAATTACCTAGTCATGGCTTTCAGTCTTATATGATAGCATACCACATGCACTATTTTATCTTGAAATGTTTAATCCTACATTTTAACTGGATTATTGAATGATACTATTTAAATTTTTAAATACAATCTAGAATACCTTTCCTGATCTGACATGTCAGTGAAAAGGTCAAAAAAGTAAAGAAAACACCCCAACTGACATACATTTATTTTTTTCAGAAGTCAATTTTCCTTAAGTGAAAGTTGTGAAAAATAAAACTAATAGCAAAGTTTATGTACAGAAGCCCCTACTGCTATCCAGCTTCTATTACTTTGAATTTCTGTAGCATCTTTCATCTGAAACTATCAGGTTTACTATGGATTTTAATTAATTAACCTTTTACATCTCTCTGTGAAAGCACAATCTTGGCATGATGCTGAAGTAATTTGTTGAGGGTCACACACTGATTCAATGTGAAGGAGCCACAAATAAGACCCTCACCTTCTGATTCCCCATACCATGGTTCAAACCTCTTTCTTTAATAAGTTGTGAATGTTATAGCCCAAGCTAAATATGCATGTTTGTTAAATCAGGTACAATAGCACATGTAAATATTTCCACCGTACTTTATATGGTTCAATATTTGCACCGTGTGGTTCAAACAGCTTGAACCAGGAGAGGTGATCTCACTGCATCAGGGGGAGGGGAGCAGTGAATAACCAATGTGTGGAAGTACAGAAAGAACTGACATGGATTTGTAGGGGATCTTAATGCATGACAGTCTCTGTTAGCCAGAGTTAGGCCAGCTGTAACCCTAATAATGCGAGATTTGTAAAAGCAAGGATTGTGTGAGGCGAGTGGAAAAGAACTGTGTGAGAAGTTGTTTTTCGACCTTGTGTAGATAATACAATATGTAGACTGGCATCTCTTAAGTGAGAAAAACAAGATATCAGGATGACCTATGTATAAACAAAATGCAGCTGTTGCTTATTATTGTCTATAACAAAAGTATAAATGCTTGCTGTAATTGTTTACCTGTTGAGAGACCTGTCTAGGAAGGGGAGACCCTATGTCCTAGTGCACTCTCTCCCTGTTGTAGCTGCTAAACAGAATAAAGTATCTGACTCTGCTGCACCCAAACAAAAAGCGAGAACTGAGTTTTTCTCCGACAAATGCCAGGAAGAACGGGGAGGGGAGAGCTCTCTTCTGATTTTAGCAGAGAAGGGGGAAGTGAGGCTCCACTCCTCTCTTCCTTACTTTAACCCCATATCACACATTCACACAGACCTAGACATGTTACATTAAATGAGCTTCCTCTTGAAAATTTTACCCATTACCTTTTAAAAAGCAACTAAGAGACTTAAGAGCCAGAGTCCTATTTTCATAAGTCACTTAGGCCCTAAGGAATGTAAATCTCATTGAAAGTCAATACGACTTAGCAGCCCAAGTCACTTTTGAAAATGACTCAAGCCATTTAGCTGCTTTTGAAAATTTTACCTAATAGCTGTATACTAAGTAAATGTTGAGGTCGAAGCACCATGAGGCTATTGCTAGATATAAAACTGTACCCCTTTTTTATTAAATAAGAGAGAGTCAGGTTTAAAGTGTTTACTTTTAACGGTAGGAAAAGCTGACATTTTTCTTGTCAGCTGGGCAAGATAAAAGTTGAGGCGGTCAGCATAGTTGTGGCTGTAAGGAGAGCGATTCTAAAGGCAGGAGAAAATGGGTGAGCAGGAATTTGCACACTGTGTGGTTAAAGAATTCCTGTATGATTGTGAGTCAGTAATATTAGTGCTTAAAGTGGTCTGAACAAAGGGGAGGGCTTGTCACCCCCACAATCTGCCCATTCCCTTGCCTGGTAATTAATTCTACCCCTAATCTTCAAATCAATTCCTCCCTCCCAAAAGAACATAATAATGGCCGTACCGGGTCAGACCAAAGGTCATCTAGCCTAGTATCTGTCTACCGACAGTGGCCAATGCCAGGTGCCCCAGAGGGAGTGAACCTAACAGACAATGATCAAGTGATCTCTCTCCTGCCATCCATCTCCATCCTCTGACAAACAGAGGCTAGGGACACTATTCCTTACCCCATCCTGGCGAATAGCCATTTATGGACTTAACCACCATGAATTTATCCAGTTCTCTTTTAAACACTGTTATAGTCCTAGTCTTCACAATCGCCTCAGGCAAGGAATTCCACAAGTTGACTGTGCGCTGTGTGAAGAAGAACTTCCTTTTATTTGTTTTAAACCTGCTGCCTATTAATTTCATTTGGTGACCCCTAGTTCTTGTATTATAGGAATATGTAAATAACTTTTCCTTATCCACTTTCTCCACAACACTCATGATTTTATATACCTCTATCATATCCCCCCTTAGTCTCCTCTTTTCCAAGCTGAAGAGTCCTAGCCTCTTTAATCTTTCCTCATATGGGACCCTCTCCAAACCCCTAATCATTTTAGTTGCCCTTTTCTGAACCTTTTCTAGTGCCAGTATATCTTTTTTGAGGTGAGGAGACCACATCTGTACACAGTATTCGAGATGTGGGCATACCATGGATTTATATAAGGGCAATAATATATTCTCAGTCTTATTCTCTATCCCCTTTTTAATGATTCCTAACATCCTGTTTGCTTTTTTGACTGCCTCTGGACACTGCATGGACATCTTCAGAGAACTGTCCACGATGACTCCAAGATCCTTTTCCTGACTTCTTGTAGCTAAATTAGCCCCCAACAGATTGTATGTATAATTGGGGTTATTTTTTCCAATGTGCATTACTTTACATTTATCCACATTAAATTTCATTTGCCATTTTGTTGCCCAATCACTTAGTTTTGTGAGATCTTTTTGAAGTTCTTCACAGTCTGCTTTGGTCTTAACTATCTTGAGCAGTTTAGTATCATCTGCAAACTTTGCCACCTCACTGTTCACCCCTTTCTCCAGATCATTTATGAATAAATTGAATAGGATTGGTCCTAGGACTGACCCTTGGGGAACACCACTAGTTACCCCTCTCCATTCTGAGAATTTACCGTTAATTCCTACCCTTTGTTCCCTGTCTTTTAACCAGTTCTCAATCCATGAATGGACCTTCCCTTTTATCCCATGACAGCTTAATTTATGTAACAGCCTTTGGTGAGGGACCTTAGCAAAGGCTTTCTGGAAATCTAAGTATACCATGTCCACTGGATCCCCCTTGTCCACGTTTGTTGACCCCTTCAAAGAACTCTAATAGATTAGTAAGACATGATCCCTTTACAGAAACCATGTTGACTATTGCTCAACAGTTTGTTTTTCTTTGTGTCTGACAATTTTATTCTTAACTATTGTTTCGACTAATTTGCCTGGTACTGACGTTACACTTACCGGTCTGTAATTGCCAGGATCACCTCTAGAGCCCTTTTTAAATATTGACATTACATTAGCTATCTTCCAGTCATTGGGTACTGAAGCCAATTTAAAGGATAGGTTACAAATCTTAGTTAATAGTTTTGCAACTTCACATTTGAGTTCTTTCAGAACTCTTGGGTGAATGCCATCTGGTCCCAGTGACTTGTTAATGTTGAGTTTATCAATTAATTCCAAAACCTCCTCTAGTGACACTTTAGTCTGTGACAGTTCCTCAGATTCGTCACCTACAAAAGCCAGCTCAGGTTTGGGAATCTCCCTACCCTCCTCAGCCGTGAAGACTGAAGCAAAGAATCCATTTAGTTTCTCCGCAATGACTGTATCATCTTTAAACGCTCCTTTTGTATCTCAATCATCAAGGGGCCCCACTGGTTGTTTAGTAGGCTTCCTGCTTCGGATGTATTTAAAAAACATTTTGTTATTACCTTTGCAGTTTTTAGTTAGCCATTCTTCAAACTCCTCTTTGGCTTTTCTTATTATACTCTTGCATCAATTTGGTCCCTTCAAGTCTTCTTATCAATTCAGCACCTCTCAACCTCACTTCTCCTCCTGCCGCTTCTGAAATTCTTCATCTCCCTCCCCAGGCCTGCAGCAGAGTTCCTGCTTTGCCATGTAGGGGAGGAGCAGCAGAGCCATCCTATTGCTCTTTGAGCTGCCACCGATGTGCCACTAAAGAGGAAGAGAGGGAGCGAAGGACCCGCCACCAAAGTGCTGCCGAAGAATGGAGCAGTGCGATTGAGCTGCCGCCAAAGTGCTGCCGATCAGCTTTTTTTTTTTCTCTTTGCCAGTTTGGGCGGCAGAACCCTGGATCCAGCCCTGGAAATAGGAACTGAAAAGAACCAGAGTAGAACTCCAAAGAATTATACAGACTGAAGAAAATATTTTAAAACGGGACCAATCAATTACACTGTGGCTTAAAGGAAATGATTATAACACACACTAGTATAATGAGGATGTCCTAGGCACAGAAGGTATTTAACCTTGTGCCTTATAAAGCACCTACAGTGCACCATGCAAGGCTATTAATTATTAGGGTCAGGCTTACCTGACTAAGATGTCCCCAAGTGTGGGCTGGCATGTTGCACTCAAATCACTTTGCTGTGTCAATAACCAATGTCCTAAGAAGTCAAGAATCGACAGAGTCCCTTAATGAAACTGTAACTCAAGCCTATGGAAGCAATTACTGTCCATGAGGACACCAAAACCCATTAAAAGGTCTCAGAGTATACACACATAGTATGCTATAACAGCTCTGTATTAGCCGTTAGTAAATCAAGTCATCAATGCATGTGAAAGAGCCTGCATATACAGTGACAGTGTCATAAGCACAGTCAGTTCACTTGTAACTTCACTGATGTCAGAGGATGAATGTAGTGCAATTTAGTGTCTTGCATACCTCCACCGAGAATTTTTCTGTATTTCCTTTAATTTACATGCATTAAATATATGACTAAAGTCAAACACCTGTGGGCAGGGCAGGGCATATTAAGAAAAGAATTTCAGCTCCAAGCCTAGATTTCTTTGGTTACGGGGTTACAGCCATAATTTCAGTGTTACTTCTATGAGGCTCAGGTTGCTATCTGGCCTTGGTACAGTAGGATGTGAGTCCCCTACAGTCGATAACATACTTATCCTCAAACACCCAAGGGAGGTAGGGGAGTGCTGTTCTCCCCATTTTGTGCATGGGGAACTAAGGCACCGGGTGAGTTGCCCAAGGTCACATGGGAAGGCTGAGGCACAGCAGAGATTGAACCCAGGTCTCTCAAGTCCCAGGTTTTGCCCCCTTACCACTAGCTCACCCTTTCTCTTCACTTAGTTTGCAGTGTAATCTTGAGGGAATATTACAGTGCCGTTACATCCAACTGTTGGAACCACAGAAGTGTTTGACCATGCCTAGTACAAAGGAGTCACAATCCTGACTGGGGTTTCTAGCTGTTACTGTAACACAAAATTACTAACTTACAGTACAATTCTTAGTAATCACTGCAAGACCAGAAGACTATCAGCAGAGGATGTGCTTTAGTGCAGATTTCAAAAGTGGCTGTATAAAGGGGAGCTGTACAGACAGAGTGTTGACTGAGCCCTTTACGCAGCATAAGGCAAAAAGCAGCTGGTTTGGTTTCATAGCAGAATGGAGGAAAACCCTTGCAACACATTCTAGTCATGTTTATCCTTCAGTCAAGTTCTACAGCTCCAGCTGGCAACAGAATAAGGCAGCATTAGAGTGCTGAGCGGTAGACTTTGGTGGTGCCCACTGGTGGTGAGAATTAATAAATATAAAACATCCCAAAGTGTAAGAACAGCAGTGACCATGGAAGGCATTGGGATAAGCAGTGTTTTGAACTCACAGAAATGGAACTCCCCTTCCTCTCCCCCAAGAGAAGACATCCTGAAATAAGAAAAAATGTTGCTGTAAAAATAGCTACTGAAAGATCTAAAGAAGTCCAACATAGAAGATGTGCAGTATTCCTATGAAATGAAAGCTGGCTTCCACTCTAGATGCGCTTGAATAGCAGATGTCATACCAGAGTTTCTATTTGATTTATTTTCCTTTAATCTAACAGGAAAAATCACTAAGAGCGACAAGGTAGGTTTTGACCCTAGATGGTAGGGAGAGGTTGAGAATGAAAGGCAATGGGGAGCAGATGGCACCAAGGAACACTAGTACCCTTATACAGAGCAGAAGGGAATTGGAGACATTTCACTTTGATACCTAATTATATTATGCGATAAACATAAAGAACAGTCACGTTTTCTAACATGACACTTGAGCTTGCTTAGAAAATATCAGTTTCTGTATTGTTGGTTCAGTGCTCGTACACTGCATCCTGTTTTATTATTGTTTTATCAATAATTCACTAGTTATGATGGATAGTTCTCAGAAAACATCTGCTCAATGTTCAGTGGCAGTCAAAAAAGCTAACAATATTAGGAAACATTGGGAAAGGGATAGATAATAAAATAGAAAATATTATAATGCCACTATATAAATCCATGGTATGCCCACATTTTGAATACTGCATGCAGATCTAGTCACCCCATCTCAAAAAAAATTATCAGAATTGGAAAAGGTGCAAAGAAGGGCAACAAAAATGGTGAGGGGTACAGAACAGCTTCCATATGAGGAAAGATTAAAAAGATTGGGGTTGTTCATCTTAGAAAAGAGACACCCAAGGGGGAATATGATAGAGATCTATAAAATCCACAATGGTGTGGAGAAAGTGAATAGGGAAGTGTTGTTTACCCATTCACGTGACGCAAAAAGCAGAGGTAGCAGGTTTAAAATAAACAAAAGTACTTCTTCACACAAGCTACAGTGAACCTGTGGAACTCATTGTCAAGGGAGGTGGTGAAGGTCAAAAATACAACTGGGTTCAAAAAAGAACTAGATAATTTAATGTAGGATAGATTCATCAATGGCTATTGGCCCAGATGGTCAGAGATGCAACCCCATGCACCAGGTATCCCTAAGCCTCTAACTGCCAGAAGCTGGGACTCGATGAAACGGGATGGATCACTCAAAGTTGCCCATTTCTGTTCCTTCCCTCTGAAGCATCTGGCACTGGCCACTGTCAGACAGGATATTGGGCTAGATGGACCATTGGTCTGACCTAGTATTGCCGTTCTTATGCTCTTATATTAAACATCACTATTTATTTAGGAAATGTAGGTAAACCATGAATTTTTTGTATGATTTCACTTACATTTAATATTAACCACCACTAAAAGGAATGTGTCACTCTTTTGTGGAGAAATATTATATACTGTCTTAAAGCTTTTCTGTTAAAGTATGAACCTCATCGGGACATGCAGGACATGTTTGTGTGGATTTTTTTCTTACGCTGAAAGACAGTTATCTTTACTCAGATTAACAATGTGCAACAAGTTGATTACACTTATTCGTATTCAAAACATTTGCCAAATGCAATTTTCTTTTTGCAGACCAGAGTACTTGGAGCATTGAATAAATGGTAACTAGATGTCTAAGGATCTATTGATGCTGTTAATTTGCACAATGTTTTTATGCTTTCTCTTGATCTTAAACATTGCAAATGGCAGCTTTCCTAAGAGATATATATATATATTAATGTGAAGAGGAGGAACACTTTTAATGCTTCATTGCCTGAGTCCATGTACTCTTCGGATGCATGAAACCAAAACTGGCCAGGAGTCTGTAACTGAAATTTCATTTGTGTTGTGCATTCAATGGACAGTTCAATCAGCATTTTCCAACAATTTACTTGGCAAACAGGCACAACTGGCAGCTGTCTCATTAAATGGGCTTCACACTCAGTCCAACTTTACAATGCTGGAAAATCTCTCTCTTTGCTAGGATATTCTATAGTGATCGCCCCCAGAGTATCGAAGCATTTAACCTCAAGTTTCTCCCAAATACAACAACTTTGTCAGTCATTTGCAGAATATTTAAAATCTTATTTCTACAGGGAAACACTGAACGTACTCAACACATCAGCCAGATCAAAAAGATTTGAGAGCCAGTAATGGTCAGAACATAGTTGGTGGAGAAAATGAAAGAAAACAACCAAAACCCAATCTTCATTCTAAGTGGAGCTAGCAAATGAAAGACATTTCAATCTATTCATAGCATACACTATCTCAACATCATTAGAAATTATAAACAGAATTAACTCTGTGCTGACTGTGTGAAGATTTTTTTTTTTTTTTTGGCTTTAGCAATTCTTAGATACAACAGAGACTTAAAGACTTTTTTCCTGAGGCAGAGGTAATCCTTTGCTTTTCCCAGCTTGGTTAGCTTCTGCTTAAAACAATAGATACATAGTTATTTGCTTTATTTTTAGTGGCCCCTAAGGGCCCTAATTAAGACAAAGGCCCTGTTGTGCTAGGCACCCTATGTACATAGACATTTAGTTTCTGAAAGGCTAAAGTATCCCATGGAGGCTTTGGGAATTCAGTGTTACAAGTATAAGTTAAGCCTGAAGTAAGGAAGCTATAATTATTCTTGTGTTTTATAACCTTCTGCCACTTTGTTTCTGCTTCCTTCTCTTGGTTTTAGATACTAGAACATGGTGTCTTTTGAAACCGACCAATAAAAAGGGTGAGGGAAGGTGGGATAAGGCTTGTACCCAGCAGAGTTGCTGTCACCAAGGAGATGGAGTACTCTACAAGCTACATGCACTGCAACTCTATCCGGATAGAAAGGTGACCCAACTTCATGGCGAGGAACATCGTTCCTTACATTTCCTAGCCATTACTGTTACAGTGCTGCTTCCTCTACAGCTCCCGCCATCTGCAAAAGCCTTCCTGTATCTGACCATCTTATTTCAAATTACAGTCAAACCATATCTCTTCACCCTTTTAGTGTCTTAATAGCAAACAGTTGGAGAAATGATGAGACTCTATAGTTCTGTTATGCACAGTAACCCTAATGAGTTTTTTGCACTACAGTTCACATAGAACAAACGTGTATTGTACAAATCATGGAGCTCAACTGTGTGGAATAATCTTTTTGAAGTTGAACAACATGACAAAGCAATGTTATCATTGTTGAGGGAACTGATAAACAGATAACTGTTATCACTTGATCTCCTAATTATTCTTTCCTATGCTTTTATGGATGAGCTTGCTGATTGGAAGCTGAACAGGGGGCATTCAGGACAGCTGTTTGTGAACTTGCTTTGGACAGGTCGAGACCCTGATTGCATTCAAAGAAGAATTTGGAATCTCTCTATTAGAAGTGGGAATGGAATTTTGGAATACAGGACACTCCTTGGAAAGGACTTGATTTTATGATGATTTAGATGAACAATTTCAGCTAGCAAGTGAAGTATCAGAGTCAACCAAACCCTTCACCCTGACAAAAAACTGGATGGTAAAATATTAGAAACTCAGCCAAAATTTTACTAGCATGAATGCAGAGTGATAGGTCAGAAAGAAACATTTCTGTATTGTGATGGCACTCAAAGAGAATTAGATTCATTTTTAAAACAAAAGTAGTCTTGCAAATATGTGGAGAATGCGGAAAGCTGGAAAGGAAAGGAAATAAATCGCTTGCATGCTGTTATCTGGTGTTCCTTTCCTGTTCTCTTACACAGTGGATTGCTGCTATGAATGCTTTTTCTCAGCAGGAGGAAATGGGAATGCGTCCATTTTCCTAACCAAAAGGTAGGAAAAATATTCCATCTCAAAGGCAGCATGGATGTTCCAGCTTTATCATGCTATTTCATTCCAGCTGTTAAGGGAAGTGGTGCATTTCCAGAAGAATAAGGGTACATTCCAGAGAAAGAAAGTTCTTTAGACAGTTATATTCCTGAGAGAGATTTATGCTGTAGAGCTCTGCAAACCTTTCGTTATGAAAATGAATCCCTACTGGTTCCTTATTAATGTGGAATACTCTGGGGTGTCTCTCTAAGCCAGGGCAAAAGTGGCATTTGAAGGCACACCTTTCCTGGTCCTCTGCCAGCTCATAGTGAGGTGGACAAAGCACCCTGTCTTTGAAGATGCTTCTCTGATAGATTTGTGTTACTGAGGCCTGGCTACATTGCTGGCTGCCTTATAGAGCCTGGGAAAGGTCTTGCCAGCCATTCATTAAAGACATAGGGTTAACACGGGGCTAATAGGATGGTCAGCTACCCTCATCCCAGAAAATGACAGACGGTAAGGGGAGCCTAGTATCTGTTGGCAGAGAATACTTTAACTCAAGTAGCCTTCCTCACCCCTCGGTGGGAAGAAGTCAGCAACAGGGATTTTCTCTTCTATCGTGGCTGAATATAAGGCAACATGATTGCAAATTAAGTTCAGTGTCGATAAATACTACAAAATGCACATTTAGAGGGAAAAATTTAAAACTACTCTTTCAGCTCACAGGGTTCCACATGAATAGTATCAGCTCAAAAACAGAACCTGGTCATCATCGTGGGCAGCTACAATAAAAAAGCAAAACAAACAATAAACACAAACAAGATGTAAAAGGAATAAAATTAGGAACAATACAGAAAATATTACATTGGTTATACAACGATATGGCCTCATCTCGGATAGAGTGTGGGGTACTGCTCATGTTCACCCTGTCTCAAACAAGGATATTGCATAATTAGAGAGGGTTCAAAGAAGGGCAGTAAAAATGATCAAGGGCAAGGGAAAGGTCTCATAGGAAGAGAGATTGAAAAGACTGGGATTATTTATTTTAGAAAGGAGACAGCTAAGAGAAAACAAGTATATAAAATACTGAATGGCACAGAGAAGGTAAATTGGAAACTTCTGTTCACCCTGTCTCATAAACACAGGAACCAGGGGACGTTGAATGAAATGGAAAGGTGGCTAATTCAAAATGATGCAAGGAAATACTTTTTCACACAATCACATAATGGAAATCATTGGTACAGGATGCCACTGAAGCAAAAAAATTAGCAAGGTTTGCAAAAGAACCAGACATTTATGTGAATAATTTCTAGAGTTAGAATAGTTAAGGCTAATGTTCATTTTGGAGGAGATATTAAACTTCATGCTTCAGAGTTTAAGCCCATTTTAAATACCTTATTTAAACAAACCTCAGCCATACCTGACAGAGTCATAAAGGATCTTATGATGAACACATCCAGTGTGTATAAGCAAGCTCTGTGACCAGTCCATATCTGGTACAGAGGAACATGACATGGTGGTACGAATGGGATTAAGAACAGAAACAGAAGGACCAAAGCAACAAAGGTTGCAGGATCTTATCAATGTGCCACTCTTCAATGCCCCAGAGAACTTCAGCTTTGACAAATCTTCAGCATGGACTAGAAGCAAGTTTTTTGCATTGCTACCAAGCTCTGCAAGGAAACTGATATAGCATAAATTAAAGAATATACAGGTATGGGGAAGCAAGCAGAGTATATCTTTAATCCTTTGACTTTACAGAAGATAGTCACAAAGATGACTATGAAAGGGTTCTGGCTATGTTTGATGCATACTTTATACCCCAGAGAAATGTGGTTTATGAAAGACCATGTTTTCACCAGCAAATTCAGGAACCAAGGGAAAATATGGAATGTTTTATAAGATCTCTGCATACGTTGGCTGAAAACTCTGGTTTCTGAGAATGCAAAATATGAAAATGTGACAGGCTGTTTATTGGGTTAACCTTTCAGAACAGGGACAATTGAAGAGATTTAATCCGAGCCACAGCTATAAAAAGAGCAAAGCAGTCTGAATAAAGCAAACAGAACAAATGTCAGGAACAACTTGAAAAACCTGAAAATAGCTTAGAAACTGTAAACAGACACTTGAGTGTTTAAAAGTCATTATCATAAGACCCATAGACAAGGAGAGAGAACACCCAGGCTATGAGGGACACATTCCAGAATTCCAAATTCTACATACATAAGGTGTGGGAAAAAGTCATATCCCAAGAGGATGCATGTCCAGCCAGAAGCATATGGTTTAATAAATGCATGAAATATGGACCTTTTGCAGCTGTTTGCTGCATCGAAATGGTCAGGGAATTGACTGATATGACAGACAATCAAAAGCCATTGTTTCTGGGATCTATCACTTGTGATGACACAGAACCTGCCTGGAGAGTGAAATTGAATATTCATAGCAGACTGGACTCAGGAACTGATGTCACAGTCTTCTCAGAAGGCACTTACAATCACCTTTAACTTCTCCCAGAGCTGAAGTCACCTACACAGCTCTGCCTAGCCTTGGACTCAGGAACTGATGTCACAGTCTTCTCAGAAGGCACTTACAATCACCTTTAACTTCTCCCAGAGCTAAAGTCACCTACACAGCTCTGCCTAGCCCTGAAGGAATTTTGAACTGCATGGGCCAGTTCACCACAGAAACAACTTGAAAAGACAAAAGCTTTGCATTCAGAGTCCCCATGTCAAAGACCATGTCAATATCAATTGACCAACAAATTTCTCAGCTGCAGCATGGCAGCCATGATGGACCTAGTAAGAAAGGTGGAAGAACTTTGGCGGAGAATTTGGTGATACTGGACTTTTGATAGGAGATCCAGTACAAATCATAATGCTGAATAATACAGTATACAAACACTTCTACCAGACAGACCTTGGAAGAGATTAGCTGCAGATGTATGCGAATTCAGAGGACATCATTGCATTTGCATGGTCATAGTGGACTGGGTTTTTTTTTCCAGATATATAGAAATAATTTACTTGAAAGACATAACATGTCACAGTGTTATCGAGAAACTGAAGTGCACTTTTTCTCACTTTGGTATTCTAGAACAACCAGCGATGGACAATGGACTACAGATCACTGTAGCAAAATTTGTCATTTTGAACAAAATATGATTTTGACCATATTACTAGCAACCCACATTGCCCATGAGAGAGATTGGAGAGGCTGACAGAGCTGTACAGACAACCCATAAAATCTTGCAGCAGGAAGATCCATTCCTTTTCTGAATTACAGATCAACACCAACAGCAGCTACTGGATATAGTTCAGGACAACTCCTAAATGGGAAGACAACTCAGAACTACTGTTCCAACTTTAGAAAAGATCCCATTTCCAAAGAGGCCAGACATGAAGAGAGTGGCAGGCTAAAAGAGTTTATGAATCCTTTTACAACAGACGTCACTCACTTAGAGAATTGCTCGGTCTAGAACCTGGTGACTGTGTTCACGTTAAACTGGATGGAGAAAAAGGATGGACAACTCCTGCTGTTAGGAAAAAAAATAATTCAGTTCCCAGATCAGATATGATCAAGACCAACGGTGGAGAGTTTGACAGAAAACATAAATATCTACAGTTTGTTCCTCAGAAAAAACAATCAACAGAGGAAAATCTCTACAAATAGCAGATGCAGAACAAGAAGATGACACAGGGATTCCAAACCAACCACAGCTAGTCATTGCAAGTAATGGACAGCCAGATGACCAAGTTATTATGCATTTGGGTTGCATAATTAGAAAACTTGTAAGATTCAAAGACACTTAACATACTAACCTTCAAAGATAGCAGGAGAGTTTAGATATTGTAAATGGAAATGGTAGTTATGGAGAACTTAAAGGGGGAGATGTAATGGAACGTTAAACCAGTGATTCTCAAACTTTTTTACTGGTGATCCCTTTCACATAGCAAGCCTCTGAGTGTGACCACCTCATCAATTAAAAATGTTTTAAAATATATTTAACATGATTATAAATGCTGGAGGCAAAGCAGGGTGTGGGGTGGAGGTTGACAGCTCACAACCCCCCATGTAAGAGCCTTACGACCCCTTGAGGGGTCCCGATCCCTAGTTTGAGAACCCCTGTGCTAAACTGTATTATACATGGTGGAGCATTAAAGGATCTTATGATGAACACATTTGGTGTCTATAAGTAAGCTCTGTGAACAGTCCATATCTGGTACAGAGGACCATCACAGTCATATACATAGCACATCAATTAAAACACTTCTACAAATCTGGACTGTGCTATTGGTTTCAGACTTTGTTACTACAGCATACATTGTTTTCATATAATTGAAGGACTTAAAATTGTTTAACCCTTTATACATTAGACTGAAATTAGAATTTATAAAACTCTCAACATACAGTAAAATGACAATCCAAACAAAGTTAGTGCAGATACTGCAGCTGACAACAGATCAGGGATACAGTAAGGTGGGAGGGATAGCTCAGTGGTTTGAGCATTGGCCTGCTAAACCCAGGCTTGTGAGCTCAATCCTTGAGAGGGCCACTTAGGGATCTGGTGCAAATATCAGTACTTGGTCCTGCCTAGTGAAGGCAGGTGGCTGGACTCAACAACCTTTCAAGGTCCCTTCCAGTTCTAGGAGATTGGTATATCTCCAATTATTAATTTAAATTTTTTATTAATTAATAGGTCACATCCAGCAAAGGTAAAGAATTGAGTTAAAGTAACTCAGTCATTGCAGGAAGATGAAAAACTGTAAAAGAATTGGTTGGAATTGATCACAAACCTAAGAAGTTTCTTTTTACATATATATAAATTGTTCAGAGGAAAAGCACTGCTACAATGAGGGATGTGGCTGGCACAGCTCAGCAGCGACCTAGAATTTAATTGATGGCATTTATTCTTTAACCTTCTTCCTTATTTAAATTAAAAAAGACCTAAGATTTACTTTAAGAGGCTGTCTTAATTTTGCACTATTTATAGTAATTTCTAATGCACTTTTTATTACAACATCTGTCCTCAAAACATTAATAAATAAAGTCTGATAACAGCTTTTTGAGTGTTAGTAAACTGGAAGTAATATTATCCCCATTTCACAGATGGAGAAAACTGAGGTATAGACAGGTCATTCTGTGGCAAATTCAGGAATAAAACTCTCACATCTCCAGCCTCTCAGATCCATGTCTTGCTCACAAGATCATCCTGCCTTCTCAGTAGATGCTTGGCCACTATTCTTATCTCTTTTGAAAAGGTGGCTGTTTTATATAGTTAGTTGCTGAAAATGACATTTGCTGGTGATGAGCACACCCAGTCAATTGTTGCTTTTCATTATGGTCAAATGCATTCAAAAAGCCACTTCTGGCTTTAACAAGTGATCCTCCTTTTTATTCAAAGGAATTTTTTAAAATGCCTTCTTCATTCTCTCCACAGACCTTTAGAAGACCATCTCTTTATACCAAAAATACCTAACTGATTCCTTTATTTGCATGAAACTAGAAATGAAAACTACTATTAGTACAGAAAGAGGAGGAAAAAAAGGCTTAAAAGTTCTGGTGCACATAAAGGATAAGACCATAAGAACAGCTGTACTGGGTCAGACCAAAGGTCCATCTAGCCCACTATCCTTTCTTCCAACAATGGCCAGTGCCAGGTGCCCCAGTGGGAATGACCAGAACAGGTAATCATCACATGATCCATCCCCTGTCATCCATTCCAAGCTTCTGGCAAACAGAGGAGAGGGACACTAGCTCTGCCCATCTTGGCTAATAGCCACTGATGGATCTACATAGCCATTGATGGACCTAAATGAAGTGATTACACACTTATAAGTAAAGTTTCTATGCTTATGTAGCGAGGAGGCCTCACTCCCTGCAGCGCCTAAGAGGGACAAGCCAAAACAGGCACAGCAGTGGGAGGAGCCACCACCGCCTGTCCCCGCCCTCCAGAAGTCAAGGGGCGGGACAGGAAGTATAAAAGCCCAGTCCCGGCGCTCAGTTGGCGGGAGGCTATCGGAGAGGACAGATGCTGGTGCCTGAGCTACCACCGGGCCCAGCCTGCCCTGTGCCTGGAGGAGCGCTGGCCTGACCTGCCCCGCCCCGTGCTCGGTACCCGGAGGAGCTGCCTGAGCTTCCCGACATCTGGCATCTAGAGGAGCTGCCTGAGCTTCCCCACCCCTGGTACACAGAGGAGTGGCCTGGACTTCCTGACGCCCGGTACCCTGAGGAACCCATGGTCTGGGACCCCCTGGACGGCACTGGCAGATGGCAGGTACCCAGTAAGCGGGAGATTGGAAGTGGCCCGGGGGTAGCCGACCCCAGTCAGGCTGTAGATATACCTGAGCCTATGTCAGTGTGTTGCGGCCAGGACCCCCACTGACTGCAGCGGATCCTTGCCGCTGCTAGGGCCCCGGGCTGGGATGCAGTGGAGTGGGAGGGCCTGCGTTCCCCCTGCCACCCTTCCAAGGGTGGCAGACTCCCCCTCCCCCCTAGGCTGAGGAGACTTTTTGTACCAGTTACTTTGCTGTTCAGCCCCTGCTCGGGGGCCTGACTTGTAGCTGTGTTTGTTGCCCCGCCCTGAGCCCGGGCTTGGGCTGTAGAAGCCGCCACTAAGAGGCCTGAGCTTGAACTGCTTGGGGTCCTGCCCCGCTCCAGGGCCCGGCTTATAAAGTCACTGATTGCTGCTCAGCCCTGCCTGAGGGAGTGAGCTTATTAACTCTGGGAAGCCAGACTATTGCTATTCAGCCCTGCCTGAGGGCCTGAGCCTATTAACCCGAGGAAGCCCGACTATTGCTGTTCAGCCTTGCAGAGGAAGGCCCGAACTCCCCAGTGACTCGGCGTTGTTGCCTCAACCCTGAAGCCAAGGGACCGGGCCGACAGTGTGTGGCGAGCTGGTGTGGCTCGCCTCCGCCCCTCAGGGAGGGTTAAGCCCCGGTCCCACCCTTCTACAGCTTATTTGGAACCTAATTGAAGAAAGTTCTACTTTAATGTTTGGGGCAATAGAAATACTTGTTTCAATTAAGTGCTTGAAACAATTAAATTATCTGACAGCTATTTCACTAGGATTATTATAGATTTATAATGGAATATAGGAAAAAACTGTATATATCAAACTCCACTGTAAAGATTTTACTTAAGCCTATTATGTTAATAAAAATACAAGAGCTATCAGATTATTCCTAGCGGACATCTTAGAATAACTTCATAGCAATGTTTTTACTTACTAGTCATTGTTTGCTTAATGTGCACATCTATCTCATGTCCAGACTGCATGGGAAAAAACCATCACTTGCATTTCATTTAGTGACTGTCAGAAATATACAGAATATGCACGCAGTTTTAAGGCCACTGAAGAGTGTGCACAATTTAACTATAGGTATTTTGCTGCTTGTCATTACATGGCTGGCATTTTCCTATCTTTTGCAAGTAAAATATTTAAATGTAGAAATAAAAAAAGGAAATCAGCATTGATTGGCTGGACCTATAATCTAGTTGCAGTGCACCACAGGGACTGGAGTTCAAGTAACTTAGGAATGTCATGGGCTGGATGCACTGTGGAGCTAATATGTTCTGTTATTTGAGGGTGGGGGACATATGGAATAATTTAATCATTCTCAAGTAACACTCTCTGGCCAGTGCCAGTGTTTGGCCTTAGAGGCACCCCAGCCAGTCCTCAGCTGGAAGGAAGGTTAGTGCAGTGTGAACCCTTTGAGGGGAAGAGAAGTATTGTAAATAAATGTGTTAGGCCTCAGTTGTAAAGAAATCAGGTAATTTGTGTGTGTAGTCACTGCAATTACCACAGCCAGGCATCCCACATGTTGAAACTACTTGGCCCCATCAGACTGTGGCTGTTGTCCAGACCCAGAAGTGGCAGTCCACCATGTGTTATTTGTCCACAAGTACAACACAAAGCTGTAAGCTGCTCCTCTTTGTCTCAGGCTCTCCACAAGTGACCCTGATGGGCTGTTTTTTTCTTGCGGTTTGCCTGTTACTGCAGAGCATGGGTGTGGGTCACTTTCTGGGATTATCTGGGTATATTTCTGTTAATCAATTCCCTGCTGTTGTGTGGCCTCAAGCTATGGTGTACCTCCATCCCTCCTGTTCTCTGCCAGTGGCACATAATAATTTCTTGTGGGCTATAATACATTGGTCTAATTTTGGTTGTTGGGTTTAGTATGTGGGTGTTGGATGGTAATGATGGTCTATGATATACAGGAGGTCAGACTAGATCACCTGGCAGTTCCATCTGACCTTAGACACTAGTAGGACTCTAAGTACTTCTGGAATGCCCTCCACTGCCTTTCCCTGACAATTGCAGATGCCTTCCAAAAGCTCCAGCAGAACATTTTCTTGCTGAGCATGGAATGCAAGCTGAATACTGATCCTAACCACTATTTTGTGACAATGTCTTGGAAGTGACACTGGCTCCAGAGGATTTATGGGAATTGGATCTCTTCTCCCATAATTCTCCAGGGCTCACCAATATATCCCAGAAGGCCTTTTTGAAATTTCCCAGAGCCAACTTCTTCTAGGGGCAATGCCAGAGATTTTAGGATAGATACCCAGAATGCAATGCATTGGGGAAAAGTGTAGAACAGCACTAGTGAGGTGCAGAGCAAAACTGTGGCAGCTAACATGAATAAAAATGGCTCTGGGGGCAAATTGAACTGAGTGTGATTAAACCAGTTCAATCTCCAACCACACCAGATCACTGAGACACAGTTCCATTTTTTAGCTTGGATACAAGCTATTTAGTAGCAGGGGAAACCAGCAAAGCAGCATTCTCTCTCCAAGATTTTGGCCGTTCTACTCCCTGCCACACAAAGCGGGAGAGCACATGGGCTGCACCTGTGACAAGTCTTAAAAATAATGGAGATGCTTCACCCAAGTTCAAAAATGCACCTGCTGAACAACATGCAATGAAAAATGCTTTTGCAGTCCTGTTTATAGCATCTCTACTGTTGTTCAGATTATACTACTGCTTTTCTTTGGGAGTTCCCATTCAAACATTACATCACTACGAATGTTTTTTTTCATACTTTACAATTCTCTCATCACCCATTTGGACGAATGAAAAATCTTGTATTTATAAATGTATATACATATAGACTTCTAAAGTTATTTGAAGTACAGGTGTAGCAAACATGGGTGCTTTTCAGTGCCCAGAGATGATTAGAGTGGGAAACCTTGTAAGATTAATACACCCAGCATATGGCTCCAAAGAAAACCAGGTCATGATGGTATAATACATCTAAGTATATGGCTCCACCACCTAAAGTATAAGGCCACGAAGCCCAAAGGACTAGTTCCCTTTAGACTGTTTCATGGTGGTGGCTGTTATAGCAGCAGTTTAATCAGGTTGCTAATTAATGGAAAAAGAAAAACAATAATTATGAGACGCAGAAGAATCCATGTACCTCATCAGAAGAACCAACGGTGAGATGAAAATTCAAACAAAATGTGCAGATTTGGGGATGATCCTTTTATGCTCTGTCTGCAACCTTCTTCCCTATCCAAGGAAACTATTTCGAAACATGCTTTTAAAGATGGTTTCTCATAGAAATAATGTACTCGTCAAAAAGGACGGTACATAGCTTTATTAAAACCAGGCTTAAAAAATATCCAACGCAATTTTAACAAAAGGCAAGTTCATGGTACAACTAGAGGGGACATGGTTACACACCACAGTTAAGGTTTCATCTCCACTGTAAAATGTAACCATGTTGTAATTAGGGCCCTGCGCAGATACATAAATGTCTATCTGCATTCGATCCGCTATCTGGAAAAATTATCTGTGGATTTGCAGGGCTCTACACTGGGGGCTGGGCTGAGGCTCAGAGGCATCCCACCAACCGTAGTCTAGTCGGGGAGAGCTGCGGACAGCTGTGGGGAACCCGTGCGGAGTTGCAGACCCTTCCCCACCTGCCCTCAGCCGGGCAGGGAGTCTGGGGGGTGGGGCCACGGCCGGGGGCTGTTTTCAGCCTCTGCCCCTTACTGTGGGCAGATGGAGGGTCCGCTGTGGCTCCCCGACTGGGCTCCACACTGGCCTGGCCGGTGGGGGGGGGAGAGGGGAGACCTGTGGAGCTGCCCAGGGGCTGTTTGGGCCCCTTGCCCAGGGCAAGTAGAGGGTCTGCCCCGGCTGTCCCAGCCCGGTTCTATCATGGCTGGGCTGCGGCTTCAAGCAGCTCTCCTCCCCAGCTAGAGCTGCGTTGGGGAGAGCTGTGGGGAGCTGCGGCAGATCCTCAACCTGCCCTGAGCAGGGGGCCTGAGCAGCTCCCTGCCCAGTGTCCCTGCCTGCCTCCCCCCCGGCTCCCTGCCCAGGGCATGTGGAGGATCCGTGCTGCGTCTCTTCACAGCTGCCTGCTCGGCTCTTACGTCAGAGCCTTGGATGGATACAAAATTTGTATCCGCATCTGCACTGCTCTCCGCAGAAATGGTCCATGGATATAAAGCAGATACCCATGGATTTGCAGAGTTCTAGTTGTAATCTTGTCTCATGACTCAATTGTACTATAGAGTGTGACCAAGTCATGCCCAAGTCGACGCTGGCCAGTACATGGGTGTTAATAGAAACAGAAGAGAAACTGTAGTGGGGCCCAGGCCTTAGAACTTTCAGGCTGGAAAGCACCAAGGGTCCAAGGAGTCCCATCCCCACTTCCCCCCTTCTGGCAGGAACACCCAGCTGGCAGTAGAGATGGACTCTTCTTTCTTGTGCTTTGATGGAAAGTCTTCAAAAAATATTAGTTTTCCCTTTTCTATTACATTTTACTCTCTCCCTTGCATAGTTTCTTTTTTTTAATCACCCTTCTTTACTTGGACCTCGCCCCTTTAAGGTGACAAGCACCCTCACCTCCTGCTAAGGCTCATCCCGTCCCCAGGATCAGGCCCTTGGCTTTCAGGCTGTAAGATGAAGCAGCAGCAGCCTCATTAGAATGACAGCAGGCAATACCGTATATACTTGCTCATAAGCCAAATTTTTTTTTTTTTAGTAAAAAAGGGAAGCACCAGAGAAGGGGGTCGGCTTATGAACGGGTATAGAGGGGGAGAGGTGGGACACAGCCCCTCCCCGCAACAGAGAGAGCAAGGAGAGGCAGCACAGCCAGCAGAGCCAGAAAGGAAGAGGCAGGGCCAGAGTCTCTCCGCTTCTGGCCACGCTGCTCTCCCCCCAACCTCCAAAGCAGCTGCAGCTCCGGGGCTGGCAGGCTGTAGCTGTGCCGCTTGGCCCTGGCCCCCAGAGCAGGCTGTGGCTGCACTGCTGGAGCATGCCGCAGCTGTGCCACCCGGCCCAGCTTGCTGGAACATGCAGGCTGCACTGCCCACAGACATCCTCTCCAGATAAGGTGGAAAGAGACGGGAGAGTGTGGGGGTCCTGGGCAAGGGGTGGGGTCATGTGGGGGGGTGGTCACAGGGGTTACTCCCCTGACTCCCAGCTTCTCTCCCTCAAAAAATTTCCCCACCAGTTGCTGTCCCGGCCCATCAGGGTAAGCAGCTGGCAAGCCGGGACACTCTGTCGCTTTGTTTACTTAGGTTTACCTCCATGCCTGTGGCTGCTTGAGGTAACAGACCATCTCGGACCTCAGGGGCTTATCTTGATGGCCGGGGAGCCAAAGTTTGCTGACCTCATGAATTATAGGGTCGGTTTATGAACGGGTTATAAACATTTTTCATTTTTACTTATCCATCTTGGGGGAGGTCGGTTTATAAACGAACCAGCTTATGATCAAGTATATGTACCTCAGGAAACTATCAGAGAATGATGCGTATCTTTTCAGTAGAAGAGAAGAAATTTGAAGTTCAGCAGATGGCTCCTAGTAAGAGTTAGGAAAAAAAAAAGATAGGACACAGGAGTTCTAGAATCTTACAGACTGACTCTAGAGGGAGCAGAGTATAAAATACAAGTAAATTTGATTTGTGTGGCTTTGATCTTTCTTTTGTGCAAGCTGTCATAAATATGACAAAAATACTGCATAAAAAACTAAGATGTGCAGCCCCGATTTACTATGACCCCTGCCTATATAGTTGACTTGTGCTGCAGCCTAAGAAGGATCTTGACCCAGTCAGGGGACACTCTAGCTTTTTTGCCGCCCCAAGCATGGCAGGCGGGCTGCCTTCGGCGACTTACCTGCGGGAGATTCCCTGTCCTGCGGATTCGGCGGCTTGCCTGTGGGAGGTCCACCAGTTCCATGGCTTCAGTGTACCCACCGCCAAATTGCCGCTGAATCCGCGGGACTGGCGGACCTCCTGCAGGCAAGCCACCGAAGGCTGCCTGACTGCCGCCCTCACAGGGACCGGAAGGGCACCCCTTGCGACTTGCTGCCCCAGGCACATGCTTGGAGTGCTGGTGCCTGGAGCCGCTGCTGGACACAGTTAACCATGTTGAATACTGAAGTCATGCTGTACTAGAGAAAAAAAAACAAATATAAAAGGCATAATAACAGATCCACAAGCTGGAGGTGTCAAAGAAACCTAACAAAACCAAAACCACAACTTACTAAGCTCTTACATTTTAAATGTAAACATTGCAGAAGGAAAGTTATGGTCCAGAGGACAAGTGCAATAATAATCAATTCATTTATATTAAAAATGCTTCCAATTCTATTAGAATCTTTTTTCTTTATATACTTTTTCTGTGTCCTGAGAGGTTTTGTTCATCTTTGAGCTACAATTATTTTTTGCTTCTGTCCCCATCTTTCCAATACTGTTCAGTCTGCATTTCTGTAAGTCGTGAGATAGTTCGTTGAAATGCAAAGATTTCCTCCTCTCCTGTAAACATGGAAAGTCTTCCAGCTGAATCCTAGATTGATATATAAAAAACAACACAGAACTGTGAGGCATAGATCTATTTTGATCACCATCCCATCCAAACTATACCTCTGAATGCTTTAGAGAGCTAAATAACACAAGACAGTGGACAGTATAGGGTACCAAAAGGGAAATAAAATGTAAAAACCCTCAAAGTAATGTTAAAGGAAATCCCTGTTTTAGCTACTCAATTCTCTGTTGAAATATGACTAAGCAATATATGTGGGCTAAAAGGAAAATGATGATGTTGGCGCCTACTTCCACTTTTTTGTTGACTGACTCAATACAGAGCTACATTTTCTTGATTGTTTTAACATACAGTTGTTACAGTTTAATGGCTGATTACCCATCACTGGTAAAATACGGTTTTATTCTTTCCTTAAAATTAAATAATAAATTATAACAAATGTTAAGTAATCCAAAACGGATGAATTTAAACAAATCAGAAGACAAGCAATACTTTTGGGGGCCAGTATTGCTTGCATTGTGTACACAGTAATGCACGTGGCCAAAAGCTTCATTCGAGTCATCCAAAAAATGCAAAAATTGCAGAAAAATGCCCTATATGGAGCGATCTAGTAAAAATTATTTTAAAAGTTATTAGCAATTGTAATAAAACAACTAGGTAGATTCCCTTGTACCAAACAAACTTATTAGGAGCCACTCAGACCAGGATCCAGTGGACAGATTTGTAAGGTAGCCCTGCATCTCTACAAAGAGATACAACTGACAATTTATTTGTCATTTCCACTTGTTAAACGTGAGCTAAACTGATGCCTGGTGCAACTCCACTGAACTCACTGAAATTACATCAGAGTGAAGCTTGGGTCAGTATTTTCATAAATTGTTGAGTAAATACATAGAATATTAAGATATAAAATGATTCATAGATTTATGCAAAATGGATCCATATCTATTGATCTATTCCTTGACCATACAGGTACAGTAAAATATGTAATGATAAAAGTAACAGCTGTGCTGCACGGATTCTACTACACAGCAGCAAGCCATCTGTTAAATGTTTACTTCATTCTTTCTCCTGCAATGGTGCCATGATTTCAGACCAAAGCCAATTATGCTCTTTTGTAACAAAAGGAGATGATGTTGGTATCACTCACCTGGCTCAACCCCAAATCATCCATCAGTATTCTGCTTTCCTCCAGGCCACTGTCATGATGTTCTAGCAGAAACAAGCTTTGGAGAGGTGTCAATGCAGAACAAATAATACGTACCTGAAATAGGGGGAAATGTGTATTGGCACCATTGCTTGTGTTTTACACACATCTTTTATGGAAAAAGCTTAAAAGTACTTCAGTTTGTTTTTCCAAATATCTTTCAGAAGTTTCACCCACCCACTAGTACTGCAGCTATGTGGATTTATTATGTAGTCTCTTGTGAGAGACCAGTAAATAAATAATGATATTAACTTTAATTAACCAGGTCTTTTTCTGAATAACAGTGTGCAGACTTTTTATTCATATGCCATACATGCATACATATTTTCTAAGACACTGCATTCAGTCCCAGTTCAGCATGGTATTTAAGCAGGTTCCTAACTTTAATCACAAGAGTAGTCCAACTGACTTCAGTAAGACTACTCACGTGCTTAAAGTTAGGCAGGTACTTAAGTTTCTTGGTGAATCAGGGCCTTTATGATCATCTTGAAAAAGACTGATATCTCAACTGATATTTCCTGATTGCATACATATTTAAGTCTGTGCATATATAATCACACACAGGATGGAACTTAATATTTTCATTACTCTTTTAAAATGATCAGCTTAAATATGAAATGCCTTTTTTGTTGTTTTAATAGTGCTGATTTTGCTTCCCCCATGATTGAAACCTTTGTAAATCCAAGTTAAGTGGTGCATTTATCATTACTATTCCATTAGCAGTTCTGCAACCTGATTTAAAATCTACAATCAATGTTTCTTCTAAAATTAATATCACATTTTAACAAATATATTAACACTTTAATATTCTCTTCATTATTAGTCCTGACTGGCTGTGCTAACATGCCAATGGTGCCTTCCAGATTAAAATCTAGCATGAGTTTAGCTCCAGAATACTCAGTGGCACATTCTTTAGTTACTAGAATGACACCACCCATTTAATTGTTTATATCCTGATTCAGTAAAACATCCCTATTCAGGAAGGAGAAATAAGGAGATACCTAAATTTAAGCACATGCTTAAGTCCCATTGAAATCTGTGGGACTTAAAACAAGTGCTTATTTGCTTTCCTGAATTGAGGACTTTATAGGAAAGGATTCTGAAATGATGTTTGTTTTAAAACATGGTTGTATTATGCTAAGCTCACAGTTTACAAATCGTTAATAATAATTTTTAACTTTTAAAAAAAAATTTGATAGATTACAAATGTCTAGAAATGGCCAGATTTTACTCTAAAGAGAAGGTACCTTTAATAAGGAAAAATATGTACATTTCAGATATGGAAAAAAGCCAAAGTAAGTTATGTTTTTGAAAAATGAAAATAAAGGAAAACTAATTGCCTGAAATTCTGCTTTTCTGAAGACATCGCATAGGATTCTCAATCCTGGAATTAGCTGGCAGTTTTGTGGCATTGTGCCAAGAAGCACAAACCCAAGAGTGAGAGTCTTATAGGAGTAGGTCTTCAAAGAATAATATTTAACATTATTAAATAGTCATAGACAATTTTCTGGACATGGTCATTACTTCCTATTTCAATATGAAAAATTTAAGTGACCTCTTTCCTCTCTCAATACCCAAGCCACTCTTACTAAGGGTAAAGGAAGAAATTAAAATATAGCAGGACCCTGCTAGTTCACGCTAATGCCTGGGAGACCCCTGGCCAATTACTGAACCTAGTGGAAAAATAAAGCTCCGATCCTGCACTGAGCTGCCTGTGAGCAGACCCCTCCACCAGCATGGACCTCCAATAGCTTCACTGGGGTTCTGTGTGGGCTCTGGGGTCAGCCCCCACGGAGCTCTGTCCTGGATGGGTGAGCAAACAATTGTGCACTACAAGTGATAACAGGTGATAGCAGTCTATTTGACTTGATTTTTTAAAATGAATGTTGCAACATTTATTGTGTATTTGAATTATTGTAAAGACACCCAGTGAGTCTTGACTGGACATGGTCATAGCAAATTTTGTAGAATTATTCATCTCAGTAATATATTACCTCTGTTGTTAAGTCTTTGCCAAAAAATGCAGAGCAACTGCCATTTTTGTGTGTGCCAACTATGCATGTGACTGAACTAAAAGTGAGATTCTACTATAGCTGACAATGTTATCTAAAATAAGATGGTCTTACTTGTTACCCGATGGAAGACAGGATTAATTTATAAAATGGCCAAATAACATTATAACACATGCATAACTGAAACACTTAGTTCTCACCTTATGATCATAAAATGTATCAATAAGAGTAATGAAGCGGCGAGCTTGGGTCCTTTTTGCTATGGTAAGTAGTGGTATGTTACGAACAAAGACTGTGTCAAAATTCTTAGATATTTCCAAATAGTCACTAGCTCCAATTGGCTGAAATTAAAAAAAAAAAAAAAAAAAAAAAGGTGATCATTGGAACACCCACTACAGAGAGAATGAGGCATTAACCCTACATTTCAAAATCCAGTTACAGCATGGTGGATGAAAACTACTCCAAAATATTTCTTATTTTTCTCCTTATATCGTTTGTCTCAGAGAAGCTTCGGTTTCAGTGTCTTCCATTTCTGATTGCCCATTCCTGTTGCGGATGTCTCAACCTAATAGTGCTTGATTGTTTAGAATTTGGCTCATTTGAAAACTTCTCATCTGCTTCTTGACAACACATTATGAGCCCATGACAATCTTAAACATAATAATAGCAGTAAGCCAAAATCTGCAGAGGAATAGACTGAACATATTGTTTAGCTACAAAGTCAATGCAAATTATGAATAATTTGAACTGCTACTAGGAATATCCATTATTGATGCTTTTCAGTAGCAAAATCAGTAGTCAAAACACAAATCCATAGTTTAGATACTAAATTTTAATTAGAATTGTATTTGACAGAACTAAGAGCAATTGTCTAACTTTCCAGATTCTGAAAGTCGGGGGAAGCAGACAAAAACCTTTAGTTATAGCAAAATTTCTGGCAAAACTATATTTAAAAGAGATGTCAAGATATTACATACAGTTCAAAACTTGATCTACCATTAATACTGAATTAAAAGCTTTAATGAAAAATTTATATGTTCATTTAAAGATCTGTAATTATTAACTGTAGATGCATGTGATATTTATCTCAGTGTGTAAGAACACACAAGCAAATTTGTTTAAAATGATTTTCTGCATTATTTATACATCAAGACCTAAGCTGTTTGCAATGTTTTTGTAGCCACGTTGGTCCCAGGATATGAGACACACAAGGTGAGTGAGGTAATATCTTTCATTGGACCACCTTCTGTGGGTGAAGGGGACAAGCTTTCAAGCTTCACAGAGCTCTTCCTCAGGTCTATGGAGGAGCTCTGTGAAGGTTGAAAGACTGACCCTTCCACCCACACAAGGTGATCCAATAACCGATAATTACCTCATCCATCTTGTGTCTCTCAAGACCTAAGTTCACAGTTGTAAATTTTTCCTGCAGTAGCCAATGATGTCCCCAATACAGTTAACCCCTATTTTACTGCAGGGAATATTTTATATTGAGCTATTTGTATGTAACTGTGCTTAGAAGAAAAAGTCTTGCACACTGATTTACAACTTATGGGCCAAATCCTATTTGCTTTACTCACAGAGGTAGTTCAGTGCCTTGAATGGAACATGCAGGATTTTTCTCTATAAACACAGAAATCCCTTCATCCGTTAATAAAATGCATCTACCTCTACAATTAAATTGGTGACAGTGCATAGCAGCAACTCTAAACATCATCTTAGAACAGGAAGTAAAAAAATGTTATCCAACTGAGACTACCGCGGAAGTTTTTTGTAGGCCAAATGCAATTACCCAACTGGAATTTCACCTGGACCTCAGGGCACACACCTCTCCTCTTGCAAGAAATTGTAGGAGATCTTTAATTACTAGAAGTGACCAGAACCTTGGTTTCAAGTCTCTCTCCCTACATCCAAAGCATCAGTCAAATGGAAGAGAGCCACAAGAATTACGATCTTGTAGAGAAGAGGTTTTCTATATAAGCTATACAAACAAGGGAGGGTGAAGTTCTGAAAGACATTCCAGAAAGATCTTCTCAAGAAATACTGAAGCTGAGGCAACCAGTTTCGAGCTCCTTCAGAGCAGAGGAGGGCATGGATGTTCCTAAAACTTCTCTAATATCTCAAGGGTTGCAATGAATTCCTTCCCCTCCCATTCATAATCATGCAACGTTCCTATGGCAACTACAGCAATTACCTACATAATGGAAAAGTAATAATGTATATATGTACTTTAGCTGTTTTTAGTGTGTTATATATTAGATATTCACTCAAAAATTAAGCACAGTTTATTTTTCACTTCATTTCACCTCCCCCTTCCATGAGTGATGTATTTCTCAGCTGGAATGTGGACAAAGAACAGCTGCATCATCTGTATCAGATAGAGCAGGAAAAGTTTAAGGAAGTTGTGGAAGAATTTGTGGATGGAAATTCTGCAGAAGTTATCAAGCTGAAACATTCCAGTTTAACACCAGATCAATCTGACTGAAATACCAGCAAACTGGACATCAATCATATTGTATGCCAGAGCAGATGATGGACAATGTATACCATGATGCATCCAAGGATTAGTGAGTTGGCCATAACCAAATGATTCAGCTAGTGATAACTCCTATTCCACGTCTAGGACTGAAGAGCTCCTGGAATATGCAGAGAAGACTAAATACTTCTGCATTCCAGAATGCATGTAAGGGACACTAGGAAGTGTCCTGGTGGTATTTGAGAATAATAATAAGCACATATCTATAATTCTGAAGAAACATATAGGTGAGTAACCACTCAGGTCCATTCTAGCACATGACCAGACTAAGCATTCTTCTACTGCAGCTCCAAGTTCTAAGGCATTAGTAACCCATATAGGGTGGTTTTGCACTCTACTTCTCAAGTAGTAATTTGGGCTGCCCTGTCATTCCATGGACAATCCTTTCAAAGATGGAGGCAAATCTCCCAAACTAAAAGCCAATTAATAAAAGGAAAGAAAAAAGTACAAAATATGACATAACTCCAAACCAAACACCCATCCACCAAGGTGAATTGATTTAAATCAAAGTGATTTAAATGAGCAAGCAGAAACTCTTGATTTAAATAATCTATTTTAATTGTGTTTTGTATTTGTATTTCTTATTTTCCTAAAGAAAGGTTGGTTCTCACTGTTTAGTAAAAATTGATACATCTTTTTGTTAATGAGGATGACACACTATATCCATACATTTTTATTTAAGAAATTATAAAGCTTAACATACAATTATTCAGATTCTGTTCTTTTTTAATTGTTAGAAAATAGTGAATGACTTTTTAAATAGATGATAATTTTTTACTTGTGATTTGTGTCATCTTGCATTTGGATGGAAATTGGAATTCAATTAAAAATGCATGAAGCAGCATTTAAAAATTGTATTTTTACTTGTTAAATAAAACTACTTTAAACATGATAGATACTTTTTTTCTTATGTAAGTTTATCAAAACATGTTTTGCATTTAAAATTAACTGATTTTAGGTTGGACATTAGGAAAAACTTCTTAACTGTCAGAGTGGTTAAGCACTGGAATAAATTGCCTAGGGAGGCTGGGGATTTTTAAGAGCAGGTTGGACAAACACCTGTCAGGGATGGTCTAGATCAGAGGTGGGCAAACTTTTTGGCTGGAGGGCCACACGGGGTTGCAAAACTGTATGGAGGGCCAGGTAGGAAAGGCTGTGCCTCCCCAAACAGCCTGGCCCCCACCCCTTATCCACCCCCTCCCACTTCTTGCCCCGTGACTGCCCCCTCAGAACTCCCAGCCGATCCAACCCCCTGCTGCTCTTTGTCCCCTAACTGCCTCCTCCTGGGAACCCCTGCCCCTAACCGCCCTGGGACCCCACCCCATATCCAACCCCCCTCCTCCCAGTCCCCTGACTACCCTGATCCCTATCCACACCCTCACCCCCTGACAGGCCCCCTGGGATCCCATGCCTATCCAACCCCCCACATTCCCCATCCCCTGACCGCCCCCCCAGAACCTCTGCTCCATCCAACCGCCACCTGCTCCCTGCCTCTTATCCACCCCCTGCTGCTCCCTGTCCCCTGACTGTCCCCTGGGACTTCCCTCCCCTTATCCAACCCCCCAGCCTCCTTACCATGCCACTCAGAGCATCATGTCTGGCTGCTGCGCCGCTTGGCTGGAGCCAGACACGCTGCTGCTCTGCTCGGCAGGAGCACGCCACTCCGACACCCAGAGCACTGCCTGCGTGGCAGCGTAGCTGCAGGGGAGGGGGAACAGCACGGGAGGGGCTGGGGGCTAGCCTCCCTGGCCGAGAGCTCAAGGGCTGGGCAGGATGGTCCCGCAGGCCAGATGTTTGCCCACCTCAGGTCTAGATAATTCTTAGTCCTGCCTTGAGTGCAGGGTACTGGACTAGATGTCGCCTGAAGGTCCTTTCCAGTTCTATGATTCTGTGATTTATTAAATAAAGGAAATGGTTAGTGAATTGAACTAATTGTTTCTGGTCACCATGTCCTTCAAGACTGTAGAACTGGTAGCTCTCATCCTCACACACCCTATTTTTATTCATATATTAGAAGACGAAAACAAGCTTTCCTGCTTTTCAACACCCAGTTAGTTTCTAAACTTTGAATGAACTAGTAATTGAATTGAACTAGTTGAATACATTGAAATTAAGAAAATATTCTCTCTGAACCTGCTACTGCTGTATAGCACATCAACAAATTTTGCTTCCAGGTGCTTAGCGAACAACTTCCATCGTGTTGGACTTTCTTTAGCAATTTGGCAGAAAATGTTCTTCTTGTATATTTTTAATGTAAATTATTTTAATCCATTATACTAAGTTTGTGATTTAAGATAGGTTGTCATAATCTCACAATTAATTTTAAATAGGTGTATTTTTTAAAAGAAAAATGTATTTAACATCAGATTTTTTTATTTTTTTAAAAAAATCATAAATTTTCATCCATCCTGTCACCATTCACTGAGATGTATATCTTTGACAATAAAAATTACAATTAATTATCTCAGTGGACTCCCATCCTTGGAGACTAAAAAGCATGATAATGCAAATTAAACTTTAACAGAAGACTGAAATAGTTGAAGAACAGACAAAAATAAGGCTAATGTGTTTCAAATCTGTAAAGAGCAACAAGGTTTTTTATAAACTAGGGTTAGTTTTTATGTATATCAAGATCTAATATATATACACACACACAGTTTATAGAGAGCGAAAATATACCTCCTAACAATTGCAAAAAGACCTTGAGGTACTTCAGCAATGCAAAAGGTGGGCAATTTAAACAAAGAAATATCCCAAACCAAATAAAGCTAAGGCTAGATGAGCTTGGGCACTCCAAGTTTGGAAATAGGTTCTATATGATTGATAAGCTAAACTCATATTCTTGTTTAGAAGCCAAATCTAAGCAATAGTGCTTGGTAAATATGTACAGAGAGCACCATGGGAACTGCTATGCAAATCTCCTGAACAGAGAGACCTGGCATCCATACCTGTTCTATCTTGACTGGAATGAGCTTTGACATCACTCCCAAGCTGCATGCCTGCCTAGCTATAACTGAGATGTAGACAGTAATATCACTTGGCAACAGGAAAAACTAATCACATTAGTGTCATATGAAAGACAGACCTGGACAGGCTTTCTAAGAGCGATAGTTTTCTCCACATAAGAACTCTATGACCTTTTCTTTTCCAAATTTGTGTAGAAGGGCATGGACCTAGCAAACAAGCAAAATGGATTTTAATCCTAATTCCAACAGTGGCTTGTTTTGTTATCTTGGATGAATCACTTAATGACTTTGGGCCTTACTTTCCCCATCTGTAAACCAGGCATAAGAATAATTACCCAATTTATAAATGCTTTTATGGTACTTTAAAGCTTATCTTTGCACTCCCCAATGTACTGCTGTTCTGGGTAGGCAGCTCCCTCTCTGCTGTGTTTAAACAGTTTGAATTTAAATTAGGTAATATCAGAAGAGGCCAAAAATGCAGCTGTGGGTTAATGTGACAGAGGGCATCCTGATGATACCCCCTTCCCCATTCTCATGTCCCTGCTACATGGGCAGCATAGAGGGTGCATGGCGTAAGCACCCCTACATTGGTGCCATCCCACTGAAGGATCTCTGGGCCAGTTAAACAAGCTTTATGGCCAGATTACACCTGCACTGGAGGTTCTGGCTTTTCTACTGTAGTAATATTCTGAGGCTCCAGTCAGGACTGGGGACCCATTTTGTTAGTCATTGTACAAACACAAGAAAACATGGCTCCAACCCTTCAGAACACCTCAAAAGCTTCTTCCCCTCCCATATTGCCAGCTGGTCCTCATCCAGCTGCTGCTCTCTGGCAGGCACTGTGATAGTGTTGGACATACCTGTTGAAGAAATATAAATCTGGATGTGGCCAGCATATCACTGGCAATGGAGCCCATGCACTATCACAGACAATTACACTTCCTTCTGTCATGATTCATGATGGAAGACTAAGTCTGGCAAAAACAACTTCTTTTCTTCTTTCAAAATATGAATGAGCCCATACAAGTATAAACTAGTAAATATTACAGAAACCCAAGTACTACTTGCTACTAAGGAGGCAGTGTCGCCTAATAGAAGGAGACCTCGGTTCTATTCCTGGCTCTGCCACTGGCCTGCTACGTGACTTGGGGAAAATCACTTCACTTCTCTGTGCCTCATGTTCCCACCTGTTAACTCTGTAATGCACTTTGGGCCAGATTTTGAAAGGTATTTAGGTGCCTAAAGATGCAGGTAGGTGGTTAGTGGGATTTCCAAAAGTGCATATTCAAATCCCACTAGTGTCTACCTGTATCTTTAGGCACCTAAATGCCTTTCAAAATTTGAGATCTATGGATGAAAAGTTTTGTAAAAGAACTGGGTATTATTTTTATAAAGCAAAAATACATTCAACTTAACAAGAACAGGAGTACTTGCAGCATCTCAGAGACTAACAAATTTATTTGAGCATAAGCTTTTGAGGGCTACAGCCCACTTCATCGGATGCATAGAATGGAACGCATAGTGAGGATATATATATATATATATACACATACAGAGAACATGAACTGTAGCCCACAAAAGCTTATGCTCAAATAAATTTGTTAGTCTCTAAGGTGCCACAAGTACTCCTGTTCTTTTTGCGGATACAGATTAACACGGCTGCTACTCTGAAACCTGTCATTCAACTTCAAAAGTCTAGTTAAACCTGAGACCCTGCTGGCATTATACTGAGCCCTTCTGCAATACATCACTTTTGAAGTTTTGCACATTCTGAAAGGCTCCTAATCACTCAACACTGATTAGGTTCTGACTACCATTAATCTACACCTGCAAGACTCAAAGATTGGTGGCAACTGATAGAGAAATGATGGCTTTCTAAACTTTATAAGTCTGACAGGTTGTATTTTATTTTGTTTCATTTCATAAGCCTTAATATAATGGACTTTTCAAGCCATAATTAGTATTCTGAACTGATATAGCCTGTTCCATAAATAACAGAAGTTGACTGATTTATTGATTACTGAATGGCACTTTAGTTAGTAAATCTTTGAGTATATTACTCCATCTTTTAAGTTTCAGACAGGATTACTTCATACCAATCCTTCACAAGGTAATGATGATATTCCTCATCCCCCTATCTAAGCAATTAAAAAGTTCAACTCTCTTGGATGTATCTGAATAATTTTCCAAATAGGAACAACTAAAATCTACTTTTTGATTGGTTGTGCATTCTTTGGTATTGTCTGAATACCTTTTGTTTTTGTAAAATGCTGATCAAGACTCAAAGAAGTTTAAATTGATCAGGAGTCTTCAGGAAACATTTGTCATTTTCAGTCAGCCATCTCATATGCTAAGCAGACCTTCTGTAATAAACTTTCACAGATAAGGGTCTTATTTGCCGTGGATCTCATTGCTCCTGTGTAAAACATGCAGGTGAGATAGAATCATGTAGATTTCTGTAATTAACTCTGATGTCAGGCCTCAAGATTTTATCAACAACACACTAATGCAAAATGCATTAGCACTAACACGGGCTACCTCCTGATCAAGAAGCTAGTCCACTTCAGTTTGCCTGACTGAGCTGTTAACTTTATACTTTTTTGTTTCTCTGTCTAGTTAATGTGTGTTCTTCTATCATCATGTATGTTCAAGTAGGACGTTTATTATGTAGTGTTCTCTGTAGATTGTTCTGTTTTCAGGGTTACTCTTCTATTTTCATTATATATTCCTGGTAGTGATACATGGATAGCTAGCTCTTCATTTAGCAAGAGTATAAAACATTCCGCTCAGCAATGACAACACAGTATGTCCTATAGAAAACTTGTTTTTTGTAGATAAAAGATGCCTTACATAAGTTAGGATGAAATGTCCTTTTCTAAACAAAGGGAAAATATTATATTGATTGATGCTGAAATAGATTACAGGTCCAGCCTTAATGAAATACATAAGACTAGTGGTTGATAATTAAGAATACTGAGTGCTAAAAATCATGTACACAACAATACAAATTTAGAATAGATACATTTACTAAAGGTCAAAAACGGTTCAAAATCTAGATGCTTGTGAATTTACATATTGAACAACATAAATCTATAAAGCCATTTCTACAGATTCCAGGGAAATCATTCTTCTGTAAGCAGTTAGGCTGATGATGCACAGAATCAAGACAATACCCTTACAATTATGATTCAAAAGAGAAATAATTGCACTTGGGGCATGAGCTGTGATTCAGTTACATGTCTGAGGTTGAAGATGAAGTACATAGATAGCTAAACACTCTGATACCATGGTGAGGAGTATGGTATACAAAGTTTAAAACTCAAGGCATGGTTGACAGCTTAAGTGTACCGGACAGCTTTGTGAATTTAAAGGTAAAAGACAGCGATTACATTTTACCTATAGTTACAGTCTGAAGATTTACTCTAAGAAATTTTCATGCTGACCTACTGACATGGGCTATATGGGCTGACTGCTCTTTAAAAGATCCACAGTGGGGTTTCTTGCACCTTCCACTGAAACCTCTGATATTGGCTGCTTCCAGAGACATGATCCTGCACTAGACAGACTAATGATCTGATCTGGTATGGTGGTTTAAAGATATGGCCCAGGTTATACACATGGTTTGTAGGCAATTGGTTTGCATTGAAAGAGGAGTTGTGCTTCCAGGAGCAGAAACCATTATAACAGCTACATGCTGCGGTAGTTTTCCAACAAAGGCAAGGATGGGGAGTAGCTGAACCCTGTTTTGAGACTTGGGGAGCAGGAAGGGGGGAAGAGTCTCTACCCGGAATCTGAGCTGCTAAAGCTCTTGTGGACCTGAAACAAGAACTGATCCGTTTGTTTACTTAATGTTTGACACGTGAAACAGCAAACTGAAAAAGCGAACCATGGTTGCAAAGTGTGAACCAGTAGATCTGGTAAAAGTTGGTACAAAGTAAAAGTACAAGGGAGAAAAGGGTGAAGGTGAGCTCTCGAGAGTTTCTATTGGACCTGTTCCAGTGCAGTGTTATACAGTTAAATGAGGAACAACAGGGAGTCTAAAAGACTTTCTGGTTAGGATTCAGCTGTTCTCTGAATCCAGCAAAGAAATAGGTTGTACTGTACTGATCCAGCACATGGTTGGTACTGAGAGGAAACCAACCCATTAAAGCACCCCCTCCCGGTTTAACAGTAGCAAAGGGACAAGGCATTATAGGCCATTGCGGAAATGTATAGGGAAGGCATAAATAATCAACTTGCAACCAGTCCTTGGGCCCTTGTATTGGTTAGGAAAAAGGATAGCAGCTCCAGATTTTGTGTTGACTACAGAAAATGAAATGAAGTCACTTTAAAGGATTCTTATCCATAAGCACAAATAGATGATATCCTAGCAGGTTCAATTTGGTTTTCCATAATGGATCTTCAAAGTGGGTATTGGCAAGTGGAATTGAATCGAAAAGCTAAGGAAAAAACTGCTTTCCATAGCAGGTCAAGGCTTATGGGAGTTTGAAGTGATAGCTTTTGGCTTGTGCAGTGAATCAATTATATTTGAGAGGCTAATGGAGAGAGTATTACATGGCATCCCCTCTCAGCCTGTGTGCTATACTTACATGATATCCAGATGTGCTTTAAAAACATTCACAAATGGTCTGGGATAAGCTGAAGGTTGCCAATTTGAAATGAAACCCAAAGAAATTGAGAGTTGTTTCTGGATACAGAATGAGTGAGTAGGGTCTCTCTATTTTAACATTTGCTTGTTGCATCTGCTTTCATATTAAAGTATAATCTATTCAAACTAGAGACTGGGTCTTCTTATAAATACGTACAGCCCCTAGCACAGTGGGGCAATCCTGACTGAAGCCTTTGAGCACTGCTGCGCTACAAACAATAAATATAATGTAAATTACAGTTTGCAGGTTACAAGGAGGCAAAACAATTTTCAAACTAAAAACACGGTGGAAACACTTTAAAAGATATTGATCACTTTTTTTTTTATTTTACTTTGCTATAGAATAGTATGTGATCTAGTGGTGAGAGGCCAGGACTGGTAGGAATCCTTGGTTCTCCACCAGTATAAGTTATGTTGGTCAATTCACTTAATCTTTGTTCTTCAGTTTGTCCATCAACAAAATGGGTATTATAAAAATACTTTACTCTGATGTTGATAGGACAAGCTAATTAACATTTGAGATTCTTGGATGGAAGGAGCTGTTTAACTACTTAGGATAATAATGAAAATGCAGTATATATATAGCACATCAGAGCATAAAGTTAGATTATCAATGTAAAAATAGGGTAAGGGCATGTCTACACTGAAAACTTAAGTCGAACTATATTAGGTTGACTTACAGCCATGGCAGTAATTACTGTGGACATGAACCACCACACTCCCCTTCTTTGGTCGGTGTTGTGTGTCCTGACCAGGAGCACTAACATCAAGCTAAGAGGAGCAATGTAGGGAGCTGAGAGTCCGGGGTCTCTTAGTTCTACTTACAGATCCCTGCCAGGAGCCCAGCTGCCCCATGGGCTCCTGGCTCCCTGCTCCCCACAAGCTGCTTCACTCACCCCCCGCTCTCCATTCCCTGCTCCCCACTGGGAGCCCGGCTACCCCCTCCCCTGCTCTCAGTTCCCTGCTCCCCATCGGGAGCGGGGCAGCCACGCAGAATCTTGCCTCCCCCTTCCCTCCGGGAGTGAGGGAGTCGCCTGGGCTCCCAGTGGGGAGTCGGGAGCTTTGGTGTAGCCAGGCTCCCAGTAGGGAGTATGGAGCCAGGACCCCAGTTTGCACCTGGGCTCCTGGTCTGGAACAGGGAGCTGGGACCCCGGGAGCAGCCTGGCTCTGAGTGAGGAGCTTGGGCAGCAGACTGGCTGGGAGTGGAGAAACGGAAGCATGGGGGCAGACCAGCTCAGAGTGGGGAGCCTGGGCAATGGCAACAGCCCAGCTGAGATCAGGGAGGACTTTCTTGTCTATTTCATGGCTCTAGCATGGAGGCGTGAAATGGACAAAAGAAACAGCCAACAGCAGATGTAAGTAACGCAGTGCCCTAACTACATCGACATCACCTCCACGAGAGGCATAGGGCTTGAGTTATTATGTTGGTGTAGTAGGGCACTTACATCAGCGGGAGCAAGGCTGTAACGTGTACACTGACAGAGTTAGGCCTTGTCTACACTACAGAGTTTTGTTGACAAAAGTTATGTCGAAGCTCAATAACAATAAAATCGGTATGGCATGTTCACACCCCCTCTCTCTGTCAGAAGAGCGCGTCCACACTTGGGGCACTAGCATCAACAGTGTGAGCAGTGCACTGTGAGTACCTATCCCACAGTCCAGCTCGACGCCTTCTGCTGCTAGGTCTTGTGAGAGGACAGAGTGGATCACGACGCATCTTGGGACTGGGCTCAATGTCCCATGATGCATCGCTTTCTGTCCAAGCATTCCATGGGCTTCCAGCTTTTTTTCACACCATATTTCAACGGTCCTTGTTTGTTGTGCATCCCGGCATCTTTGTAAAAAGAGATGGCTCTTGCACAGCTCTCCTGTGCACTGATAACTGTCATGAAGATGTCACAGATGGCAGTGCAGTTAATCACATGAGAGCTGCCCTATTGGTGGAGAAGTGTGTGGCAATTGCTGTGTGGAAGCTGGTGAGTCCAGACTGCTACCGGTTGCTCGCAAATCAATTTGGAGTCAGAAAGTCAAGCGTTGGGGCTGCGTTAATGCAAGTGTGCAGGGCAATTAATTGCATAATGCTATGAAGGACCGTAACTCTGGGAAACGTGCTTGAAATAGTGGACGGCTTTGCAGAAGCGGGTTTCCCTAACTGTGGAGGGGCAATAGATGACACACACATTCCAATTTTGACATCAGCCCACCTTGTGACAGAGTACATCAGTCAGAAGGTATATTCTCCATGGTGTTGCAGGTGCTTGTGGATCACTGTGGGCGTTTCACTGACATCAATGTGGGGTAGTCCGGAAGGTGCATGATGCAAGCATTTTCAGGTACACTGGCCTGTACAGAAAGCTACAAGCGGGAACTTTCTTTCCAGACCAGAAGATTACAGTGGGGGATATTGAAAAACCCATAGAGATTTTGGGAGAGCCAGTGTATCCCTTACAGATGTGGCTCATGAAACCTTATATGGGAAACCTGGACAGCAGTAGGAAGCAGTTCAACAACAGGCTGAGTAGGTGCTGGATGACAGTAGAATGTGCCTTTGGCAGATTAAAGGTGCTTTGGTGATTATCCTCAATGGGGCTAATACTCCCATGGTCTAAGCCGCATGTTGTATGTTGCATAATCTTTGTGAAGCTAAGGGGGAAACGTTTGCTCAGGGGTGGAGTGTTGACACTTTGTAGTGTAGACAAGGTCTTAGGTCGACATAAACTGCCTTACGTCGACATAACTATAGTGTAAACCAAGGCTAAGATGTGCTGGATACATTATATAAGTTAACAGTGCCAGCAGAGGGCAGCATTTGCTATGCATAGGTGAGAGCATCTTTAAAAGGTGCATCAGGCAATATTGAGAGCAGCTAGAATATGTTCTAATCCTTACGAATGAGGAGAACTTTCCTGTATCTAGAATGTATACCTCTATCTATTTAATTTATACTAGACTAAGACTGAAGAGTCACAGTTGTTGCAGTTATCAATTTTAAAGCAAGGTCAAATGTAACTAAAATAGAATGGAAGAAAAAGCAGAGGCAAAGACAGACTTTCCACACAGTCATGAAAAACTTCATGTGTCTTCAGTCTCAGGAGATATTTTATTTGCACTTTCATAATTTTCAGTTGGCAAATTTGAGAATTTTACATCCAATTAGTATCTGTGCTTTTAAAATAAATGAGGGAGAAATGTTTATTTGACCTCTCTATATATTTACATTATCATAGCTCTTTGATTGACCAAATGTGTAAGGAAGGAAAGATGTTGTTTATTAACGTTTTGTTAAGTTCAAGGCATCTGGTCTAATCCAGCTGAAAGTCTTCTAAAATCTGGTAATTAGTGATAATTATAGGGGATATTTAATTGACAGGATCCTGTTCCTTGGACTCCATTTTAATTGCAACCTTTCTCTTTACATACTAGCTGTGTGATTTATAGCACTTTGCAAACATTTTGTGTATAATATAGCACTTTGTGTGATATATAGCAGTGGTTCTCAAATTTGGGCCGCTGCTTGTTCAGGGAAAGCCCCTGGTGGGCTGGGCTGGTTTGTTTACCTGCCACGTCTGCAGGTTTGGCCTATCGTGGCTCCCACTGGCTGCAGTTCGCTGCTCCAGGCCAATGGGGGTGGCAGAAAGCCACGGCCAGCAATTCCCTAGGACTGCGCCGCTTCCTGCAGCCCCCAGAGGCCTGGGGCGGAGAACCACGGCCAGTGGAAGCTGTGATTGGCTAAACCTGTGGATGCGGCAGGTAAACAAACTGGCCTGGCCCGCTAGGGGCTTTCCCAGAACAAGCGGCGGCCCAAGTTTGAGAACCACTGGTATATAGTACCTGACATAACTAAACTTTGTAACACTCTTGTCATGTAGCTAAGTTTATTCTTCACATAGAGGTGTAGTGACTGAGAGAGACAGAGAGAGAGAGAGAGAGAGAGAAAGGGAGGGAGATTAAGTGACCTATCCAAGGGCACAGAGCATGTAAGGGAGTCAATGTCACCTTTAGAACTCATGCTCACCACTTCTCTCAGGTACCTCAAACTAATTAAGTCTGTTTGTTTATCCAGAGCCTGGAACAGAAGAGGATGTTGAAGAATAGATGTTTTATAAAAACAGACAGCTATATTCTGTAACGTCAGAGGACACTGAGAAATGTCTTGGAACAAAGAAAAATGAAATTATGGTATCAGTTCCAAATGGTAGAAGTTTATGTGCAGGTCATGGCCGGTTCTGAACTACCAGCACGAATCTTTGGTGGGTCTGAAGTACAGAAAGGTTGTTACACATCATGATTTTTTTAAAGCATCCAAATAGGTTAAACCTCTTTCATCCTGCTTTGTTATAAATTATGTTCTTGAATTCTGTCACATGAACCAATAAACCAAATAATTAATTGTATATGTTTGTCTTATCTTTCTGCTTTCATGATCCTATGTTAGTTGATCATAACTGAGAATTCTACCTATTTCAGTACTTGTATCATTACAGATTGAATTGTCCCTGAGTTTACCTAAGACTCAAATTTATGACATACTGCTATGGAGAACAAGTCTGACTTTGTGCTCAGGCGGTAAATAATAACTTGTTTCTACAACTTATGCAAGAGAGTTTGTCCTCTCACACATCCTCTCCAGCATAGACCCATTAAAGAGTTCTGGCACTCTGGAACATGCAAGGGCTCTAGTAGGTTTGAGAAAAATCTGTAATGTGTTAAGTTCATTGCTGTGCTTTTGTGCCAAGGAGATGGTCACGTATCAGACCATATCGGCTGGCATATTCTTGTATGGGAAAACTCCACCCGATATCTTCTGAGCAGCAACATTACAGTGCAATCAATAAGAATTTCCAAGGACAACTGATACTCTCTGCTACTCTCACTTATTTTTCCTGTCCTAAATTATGTTATGTTGTTGGACATGATAAACCAAGGATAAATGAGAAAAAGACTTAATTGATTAACATTCTGTTTAATGCTTTGAGGACCTCAGGGGGAAGGTGCTATAGATGCAAAGATGTCTACCCCACAATATTTTATTTTAGGTAAGACAACATCAGAGATAGATTAGATAGAAAATTATCAGTAGCAATGGTAGCTACTTTCTGTTATAAAACCATGTTTTCAATTGCTTATAAGTATATTAGAGAATGTTTAAATAAAAATGATACAAAGAGTTCAAAGCGTCAGTTGTTGGTCATTGGGGGCAACATACAGAGTATAGGGGGACGCTGGTATGTGGGAATTGGTTAGCACATAACATATACAGTCTGCAAGGTCCCCCAATGCGGGGTGTATGGTGGGTGGGATCAAGAAGCAGTAAGGAAGCAGTGAGGGTACATCGCTCATACAGTGGGTTACATGCAGTCATGGGTATAAGTAAGCAGGCCGGGTAATGGGGACAGGATGACCCTCGCATGGTGGAATCTAGTTCGGTGGCTTTAGGGCTTAGGGATATGGTTCAGTAGGGGGGGTTTATAGGCCTCCTCCCCCCGTTGGTGCACAGAGCCACGCCGGCTCACTCTTGGTATTGGCGGTGGCCGGTGATGTGCTCTATAAATTTTCCATACCGTATGGCTGCCTTAGGCTGAATTTTTTTGGAAAGTTTCAGCCTAAAACTATTCTGCTGTTTGAGAATGAAGCTAAGAAAAAAAAATATTGTTCTGCCCATGTTAAATGTTTATAACTGTTTCATTGAGAAGTTCTAGTGCCGCCATGCTTTGGAACAGTGACGACATGTCCATATGTCTTGCACTGTTCCTGTGAAAATCTGACCAAATTTGATTAAATGATACGTCTCTGAAGATAACAGTTCATACATGCTCAGCAGAGCCATATACACTGAGCATACTTCCATCCTCACACAACTTGCTTGTGTGACTGGACTGAGCACACTGTCAGAGTGACTGAGCATGCTCCACCCTAGGACTGCAGGAACAGAACAAGACTTTTCTTGTATTTGCTTCTCCTGACTGCAGAGCACTACTGTGGTGAGAGGCACCAGAATAGAGAGTAGGGAGACTCTCTGGCCATGTCTACACTAAGGGGACTCTAGCGGTATATCCACAGGGCTACGTTATGCTGGCATAACCCCATAGTGAATATGCAGCCTACAATGATGGAAGGTTTTTTTCCATTGCTGTAGGGACTCTGCCTCCTTGAGTGACAATAGCTCGGTTGACAGAAGCATTCTTCCATGGACCAAGCTGCACTGACACAAGGGTTAGGCTGGCACAACTACAGCTCTGGGATGTGGATTTGTCACTCTCCTGAGCATGGTGGCTATGTTGACCTAAGTTTTAGGCTTGGTCTACACTACAGAGTTAGGTTGATGAAAGGAGCTCACAGCTGGGAGCTTGGCTTTGGCAGGAAGCTGAGAGCCTGGGGTGGGGTGGGGCAGCTGGGCTCCCGGCAGCAGGTAGCCAAGAGCCTGAGGGGACAGCTGGTCTTCTGGCACTGTGGAGCTGAGAGTCCAGGGGCAGCTGGACACCAGAACTGGATGCAGTATTCCCATGTCTGTCTCACTAGTGCCATATGCAGAGATAAAATAACTTCCCTATGCAGCCCAGGATCACATTAGTCCCTTTTGCCACAGCATGACACTGGGCTCTCTTGTTGAGTTCCTTGTCCACTATGACCCCCAGATCCTTTTCAGAGTCACTGCTTTCCAGAATACAGTCGCCCAGTCTACAGATATGTTCTGTATTCCTCGTTCTTAGATGTATAACTTTGTATTTGGATGTATTAAAACAGTTTATTTGAATGTATTTGAATATAGTCAAATGCAAAGTTGTATTTCTAGGAAAGCGGAATGCAGTGACACAGATCACTCTATGGATATGTCTACATTGCAGTAAAAGACCCGCAGCTGGCCCAGGTCAGCTGACTCAGTCTTGCCAGCCTTGGACTGCAGGGCTATAAAACTGCAGTGTAGTCGTTAGAGCTTGGACTGGAGCCCAGGCTCAGGGACCCTGCAAGGGAGGAGGGCCCCCGAGCCCAAGCCCCAGCCTGAGCTCTAACATCGAGACTGCAATTCTACAGCTCCACAGCTCGAGCCTGGCAAGCCTGATTCAGACCTGGGCCAGCCACGACTGTGCTGTGGGTGGTTCATCACAGTTTAGATATACCCTTTCCGACTGTCCTGTCTTCATTATTTTCCACTCTGCCAATCTTTGTGTCACCTGCACATTTTATCATGACTGATTTTATATTTACTTCCAGATCATTGATGAAAACGTTGAATAGCATCAGGCCTGGTACCAATCCCTGTGGAATCTCACTGAAAACACCCACCTCATTGACAACTACTTTTGAGATATGTCATTTAGACAGTTCTTAACCCACTTAGCATGTGCTTTACTGATAGTATACAGTGCTAATTTTTTATTCAGAATGTCATGCAGTACTAAGTCAAACCGCCTTACAAAAATCAATTACATCTACCGTTACCTTTATCAACCACATTTATAATCTCATCGAAAAATGAAATCATGTTTGTTTGACAAGATCTAGTTTCCATGATACCATGCTGACTGGCATTAATTATACTCATTCTTTATTGCACCATTTCATTCTTTAAGCACCAGGTATACATACGATTAGTTGGGACTGTCCCCGGTTTGCCCATATTGAATATATTAAGTCAGAATCTTTGATCCCTAGGCAACCACCAACATTCAGGCCAGTCATTAATTAATCTTTTTCTAAAAGATATGATCCAGGAATTATTTTGGAAAAGTTCCATGGCCTGGTGTTATACAGGAGCTCAGAGCAAAATGATCACAGTGATCCCTTCTGGTCTTGGAATATATGATTCCATCATATTGAGGCTCAAAATAGTTACTGTGTGATGCAAGTTGTCTTCTTTGTTCAGCCCCTTCTCCAGCAAGAATGTGGCCTGATGTTCCACAAAACCCAAACTTTCAGCTTCACTCCAGTCACACAGCCAATGGTTCACCCCCCAATATTTTCTGTTTTCTGCCTTCTCTCAGCAGAAGGAAGGATCTCTGAGAAGCTCATTTGGACTTTCAGCTTGTTCAGCTCTATTCCAAGGTCCCTGAAGGCTTCTATAATCTGTGTAGTTCCACACAGCCAAGCTAAATATGAGTCAACAGTGAAACACTGTTGTAAAAAAAGCAAACAGCATTCTGGGATGTATCAGCAGGAGCGTTGTAAGACACAAGAAATAATTCTTCCACTTTACACCACGCTGATTAGGCCACAACTGGAGTATTACATCCAGTTTTGGGCACCACATTTCAGGAAATACACCTCTACCTCAATATAACACGACCCGATATAAAACAAATTTGGATATAACGCGATAAAGCAGTGCTCCGGGGGGGCAGGGCTGTGCACTCTGGTGGATCAAAGCAAGTTCAATATAACAAGGTTTTACCTATAATGCGGTAAGATTTTTTGGCTCCTGAGGACAGCGTTATATTGAGGTAGAGGTGTATGTGGACAAATTGGAGAAAGTCCAGAGCAGAGTAACAAAAATGAATAAAGGTCTAGAAAGCCTGACCTATGAGGAAAGATTGAAAAAACTTGGGTTTGCTTAGTGTGGAGAAGAGAAGACTGAGGAGTGACATGAGTTTTCAAGTACATAAAAGGTTGTTACAAGGAGGACAGTGAAAAATTGTTCTCCTTAACCTCTGAGGATAGGACAAGAAGCAATGAGCTTAAATTGCAGCAAGGGAGCTTTAGGTTGAACATTAGGAAAAACTTCTTAACTGCCATGGTCGTTAAGCACTGGAACAAATTGCCTAGAGAGGTTGTGAAATCTCCATTATTCGAGGTTTTTAAGAACATGTTAGACAAACACCTGCCAGGGATGGTCTAGTTATTACTTATCCTGCCTTGAGTGCAGGGGACTGGACTAGATGACCTACTGTGTTCCCTTCCAGTCCTTCACTCCTATGATTTTATGATTTCATGTAACTGGTCCCAATGTGCATCACCACCAGTGGACACTTGCCAGACAACTTCATAATCCGGTCTCATCCTTCCATTAATCTTTTATTTTTGCTCTGGGAAGACAGTGTATTGTCCTGCTGTCCTAGCGTCCCTTGCTGAATTTTCTGTACATTCTTGTTAATATGGTGTTGCTGGCAATGATCACTTGCCTTCTTAGGATGGCTAAAGAACCTCTCTCGGTAGTTTGTTTCATACAGTACATATGTCCCCTGTGACTTTCTATTCTGTTCCTCAGTAGTTGACTCCCTGAGATTTCACAAAGATTCAATGCTTCCAGTTGGGATGATTGCCTCTTAGTTCTCTTTCCCCTCTTGGTCATAAATTGCCAGTCCGGTTTGGTTTCTGCTCTCTTCGGCTCCCTTATCACTGAGCCTTCTTCTTGTGGTGTCTATGGTAATGATTTCTAGATCTGGTTGTCTAATAAGTCTTCACTATCTCACTCCAAACACATATCTTCTCCTCCAGTATGGCTATCAATTTGCACTTCATAAACCAGAAATTTCTTCCATCTACCAGCAAAAGGAAAAGAGCACATCCAAGGCAAGTAACAACAGGTATTTCCTCACTGTCCATATTCACCATCTGGTGTAGAGCCATACCTAAACAAAAGGAACCACACTCTGTCCTGTGAACTCTCTCTGAAACTCCTCTGTTCGCCTAGCAACTGACCTTTTGTTTCGCTGCTTAGCTCCATCCCCTCACTGACAGGGAGGGATTAACCACACAGACTTCAAATACTGAGTTGGATTTAAAGACCCATGATCCCAGCCACACAGTCCTCACAGGGCCAAACCAAATAGATCTCTCTGGCCAATTCAGGGGCTCCAAACCCCAGCCTCACAGTCCTTACTAAGACAAACAGACCACACACACAACCCACTACGTCCAATTTCCTCCAAGCACAGGATCTACAGATCCTCCCTCAAAAACTCCTGTTTACCACTCTTATTCACCTGCATGTTCTTAGTGCTCATTGTCCTGGTGCGCAGGCCGGAGGAGAAAGCAGCCTAACTTGAATGTGAAGGGTGAGGAGCAGTGTAATGAGGGAGGTGGGAGAGACGTGATGTGAGAAACAAGGGCAAGAACTGGTGCAGAAGTGGTAATAGGGACAGAGGTGATCAGAGGAGAGGAGCCCAGGATTCCTGAGTCTCAGTATGCTCCTGCAGTCTAGCAAACAGCTGTAAAACTGAATGGCAGAATGTCTCTCTTACCCCTCTAGTGGCACAGGGAGGACAACAGCCATTAGGTCAAGTGGTAGAGGTTTTTGCTGCAGATCTAAAGGTCCCAACCCACTGATGACCGAGGTGGGGGATCAATATGGTTCCACATAATGGAACATCTGTGTTTTCAGTTTGCTTTTTAAAAAAACCTAGGAAATTACATATGAAAATAACTTGGTCAAAAGAAGATTATTAAGGTTGCAATATCAAGCACTCAAAAATTAGGAAATGCCAAAAGTAATGCTCATCCCAGTCTTCCGCCACCTCCACTTCCCTGTTCCTTACCCATAAGCTCCACTTCCCAGATCCCAACACCACCTGCTCCATTGTAATTCATAATGGCAATGAGACGAAGTGGATTCTCTGAGCAGTTTCACTTATTGTTAAGAGGAGAAGTGGGAACAAAAGTTAAAATTAAAGTCGGAATTGGAACTTTCCCTGAGCATTGTCAGTATCCACTGTTCAGGTTTTTTTTTTTTAAAAAACAACCTCATTAACTGATTTTTCACATATTTATTGTAAAAATTAACTCTCAATCCTCTGAATTTTAAATGTGTAACTTTTCTTGTTACTGTTGTTTTAAATTACTATACAGGGACTTATGACTGTAAGATCATTTTTATATGGAAAGTTTCCTAAGTTCACTTTTGCTTTTATTAAACAAATGTCTACCAGTAGGCCTGCCTTTGTCCATTCACTGTAAAAAAAAGTCATAGAAGAAAGGTCCTAGGGAAGAGACCTGGTGGCATTTCCCTTAAATCACTCTATGGGAAGAAGAAGTTTGAACCTTGGAGAAACAAAAAAGAGGTTCCACACCAGAATTTTTAGGCCCTCCTGAGATCCACATGCATCTTAGGGAGATGGACAGGAGGCCAGTACCTTTGGCATGAACTCAGGGTTTCCCTATCCATTACCCTATGGTTTCTAGGCTGCATAACTCATCCTGCTCTTTCCCAACTCAGCCCCCAATAATGGAGGTCCCACAGTACACAGGGAACCACAAAAAACTCAGTGGAGCCTTGGTTAACTCAAAAATCAACCATCAAACTTTCCACAGAAAACTCAAAGGCACTGGCCTTGATTGGGGATCAGTGAATAAAAAAAAAATCTGGAGTTTATAAACCAAATAGTTTTTAAGATATTACATTAAAAATGTTAGACCTTTTCTGAAAATTAAAACCCCTCTCTTTTTAATTCCTATGTCTGAAGCACTTTGTGCAATTAATCACATACTTCCTCAGAATATTATCCTCTCTCAGGAAACTGAACAGAAAGGCATTATTTTTGTGTTTTGTTCTTCAGGAAAACGTATGTAAAAAAACTAACCAAACAAGGTATATGGAGTTTGCTACCGTGGCTCTCTAATAAACAACAGAGTTCAAAGATATTATTTTACTGAAATGTATGTCTTATTAGAAGTATTTTCATGTCATCCCTACTTCATTGCTCTAGGAGTAAGAAAGCTGTTTGGTATGTTGCTCAGATTCTCATCTCAAAAGAGAAAAGGTTTTTTATTTCACACAAAAAGGAAAAGTTTGTGTCTTTCTGGAGGTATGTAAAAAACACGTTGAAAATTGTCAAGATCTGAGGTCTGGAAAACTTGCCTTACCTTAAGAGACTAAAGGAAATCAATCTAACTAGCCTATTGAAGAGAAGGTCAAGAGGTGGCTTGATCAGTCTTTAGGCATCAGCACACTAGAGGACTCTTTAAACTAGCAGATGGATGTAACAAAAGCCAGTGGCTGGAGCTGAAGTCAGCAAAGTTCAAATTAGAAACAAGGCACAAAATTTTAACAGGATAAACCACCACTGGCACAGATTTCCAAAGGATGTAATAACATTCTCCATCACTTGGAGTTTTTAAATCAGAATTGGCTGACTTTCTAAAAAGGAAAAGTAGGTGAGGTAACATCTTTTACTGGACCAAGAGACAAGCTTTTGAGCTACACAGTCGCTCTACTTCAACCACAAATTGTTGGACTAGATTCAGGAGTTCTGAGTGAAGTTTATGGGCTGTGTAATTCAGGAGGCCAGACTAGATAATCATAAGAGATCCTTCTGGGATTGAAACCAGTGGATTTAAGGTAAAGTTGTCTGGCTTCACATTTTGATTCTGGTTTTGTCAGATAGGAGTGAATCACAGTCTCTGAAATCTAATGCTTTTGGTTTGCTGGGATGGATCAAACCAGAGCTGGCAGGTTTTGCAAATCTTATTACTATGTTTCATCCAATAATTTGTGTCATAACACAAACAACCTGAATAATTAAACAGTAGTATGATGACATGTTACTTTTCATATATTTGAGTAAGCTGTGTCATCCTGACACAGAAGAAAGATAGGGAAGTTTGGTTATATAAAAATATCAAGAGGGCAATTTGATTTTTAAAAAATATAATTAGTTCATACTACAAAATTAGAGAAGAAACAGGGTTGGGTCCAGCACAGTATATTGTGACACAAGGACCCTTTGGTACCAGCTGGCAAAGGGTTCAATGTTCTATAACAGCAACTCCTATCAGCTTGACAAACTGACTACACCTAACACACTGCTTCCATAGTATTTAGGTCATGTGAGGTGTGTAATAAATAGGCCATGTGAAGTGTCTATTACAAGTGTAAGTCATGTAGATCCTCAATCATTGCAAGATGATTGTAAGGATATTTAAGGAGTTGTGTATATGTACTGAAAATATGTTTTACAGTCTGTGTCCCAGGCATGGTTGACAAACAGGTTTTGTCAGACAAAGGGATGTACATTCACCTGTTGCCTAGATTCACATGTAGATTAAGCATCGTAAACCACCACGATGGAAGTCTGTTTTGCATGTGGAGTCAACACCAGTATGTGAAAACAACTTGGAGCCAGCACACCAAGAAAGGAACCCCAGGACTCATCCTGACTCTGGAGAAGAAACAATGAGTTCTGGGTAATGTAAGGAGAAGCAAGGACATTTTGTTATCTTGCACTGAGGAAGTAAATGGACAGTGTGTTTACACTCATGAAAACAGGATCTCAATAAAGATTTGGCTGAATGCATTGAAAAAGGCTTAAGGGTGCAATAAACTTATTTAGACAAAAGGTCAGACTGCTAAGCTAAGTTTAGTTTCGAAGAAGCATGTTTTACTTTTGCTTTATATGTAACCATTTCTCTTTCCATTATCCTTGTTCACTATCTTTTAAATATTAGCCTTTGATAATAACCTTGCGATTGTTTTCACTATAACTATATCTCAGTGCTGTGATGTTATAAAGGACTTGATCTGGAGTTGTACCAGCCAAGTTATATGTATATTGTTCTCTTGGGGACAAGAAAACTGGTAATTCCTGTGGGTATCGAGTGACAGGGGCTGGATACTAAAAGGGAGTGCTTTCAGAGGGGGCCAGGGGCTGGGGTGCGCCTGTTGCTAACCTGCAAGACAAAGAAAGGGCTGGCAGGACCCTGTGGAGATTGTTTGGGTGGTTAATGGGCTGGTGGGGTCAGGGAGCTGACATCCAGTCAAGCACATGCAAATCTTCCTCTCACCAGAGGCAGGGAGGTAACAAGGTGACTCTGAGTCCCTGAGAATGTGTCACATCTATCTACAACTTCTGGAATGTAGAAATCCCAGAAGACCATGAATGCTGGCTCTGGGCAGGCCAATCTTTTTAGGCTGAAGGTCAATTTGTTGCACAACTCCCCGTTTTCCTTCAGCCCCCAAAATGTTTCACTCTGGGAAAGACTGCACAGCGTCAGTGAGAAGTTATGTAAGTCTAGGCCAGGCATTATTTTTCCCTTGGTTGGGAGTGCCGAAAGCATCAGGTCAGTGAGTGAAAGTCTTTTGAGTAAAGCACAAGAGTTCCAGAAATTCTTCTGCACCTCCTCTATCCCAAAAGCAGACAATTACATAACACATCACCCATTTTTATTTGTAACGATGGTTCTCTAACAACTCATCACTGCCTTGGGAGATCTCTCCTACCGATACTATTAGAAGAGTTCATGAGTTGCCACCACCCTCCCTGCTCCCCAGCTCCTCCTTTAGCCTTTTTTTTTTAATGTGAGAGGGTTTGGTTTTGGGATACCTGGTCCCTTTGTTCTTGCTGGTTCAGTTCCTGTATGAAGCAGTCACCCAGAAAGAGCCACAACCCCTTTAAATTTCTTTTCCCAGTCAGTCCCATCTAGGACTTAAAAATAGTTTAGAAGCAGGCTCATTAAGACTCAGGTAGTCATATGGTGATTGGGGGGAAGGGAGACAGATTCCATCTCTGAGCAAGGATGCTTGTGGGATATCCAATTCTGTATTCTGCAATTCCTTGCCCAGCCATTCAAATCTCCTCCTTCACGCTCACTGAGTGTCAATTTCTCTCCTCAGTCCCAGTCTCCTTACCCAACCAGTTCCCACCTCCATACCATTCCTCATCTGATCCATCTTGCTCCTTGTCCCAATCTCCTTGTCTAGCCAGTCCCAGTTTTCCCATCACACCCCAGCTCCTTGCCAAATCTGTCTCTCCTCCCCCACTGCCCAATTCCTGGAACTAGTTCCTAGTTCCAGTCTCCTTGCCCAGCCAATCTCAGTCTTCTTGTTGCTCCTCCCCCAGTTCCTTGTCCAATCTTTGTGTTCTGCACCCCAGCCAACTGCTCTCAGTCTCTCCTCCTCTGATTTCCTTCACTGGCTCCTAGTCCCAGCCTCCTTTCTCCTGGGTCTGAGCCTTCTTGTCCAGCCAGCTCCAGCTTTCCCAATTCCAACTTCCAGTCAGTTTCTCTCCTCTTCTCCAATCCCAGACTCCTTGTCTCAATCTACGCCTTTCCCTCCCATACTGGTCTGGCTTTCCCCCCCATGTATTCAAATCAGATGGCTTCCTCCACCTGGCTGCCTGGGTGCCAGCAGGGGAGCGATTGAGAGCACAGGAGATACAGGTTCCCTGCTCTCACTTCCAATGCCTGTTCCCACTCAGGCTTAGAGCAGCTGGGAGCAACTCTTACAGGGAAGGTCCTTCTGAGCCTCTGGGCCTCTCTGGGCAGGAGTGTGCTCAGTTGCTCTGTGGGGATGGCTCACATACAGTCTAGTCAGCGCTATGAGGGGATGGAGCATGCTCAGTAAGGAAGTTCAGAGATTTCAGTTGTTAAGCTCTAGCAAGTCTCTACTGAGCATGTGTGAACTGTGATTTTTCAAAGGTTTATAACTTGGTCAAATTCAGGTGGATTTTCACCGGGTTAGCAAAAAGTACATCCCTGACATAAAGACAACCCCCCTGCCAAATGTCATGTTCCTGCTCCACAGCCTGGGGGCACAACAGCATTTAACAGAAAAGGTCTCCATTTTCAATATGGGCAAAATAACCCATTTTTCCCTGGCCTTGTTCTCAGAAACGACTGAACCATTTTGTCTGAAATGTTCTAGTTCAGCTTGAAGCAAACACCCAACATGGGAAATTTCAACCCAAATGGTTAAAGTTTGCCATAGTTATAAACACCTGAAAACAGGGTCTTATAACAACAAGTGTTTGGTATCACTAATAATAGGCAGTGCTATCACAGTTATGTAACTGGCTAATGTTATAATTTTAGAGGCCAGCTGACAAATTATCACTGCACTAGACTTTTACCTCTGGAGACCTATTGTCAAACCTGTGTTAGGTCATGTCTGAACAAGGGCTTCATGGAACATATTTAACTTAAGACTACATCACATAACTAGCAGAAAACTTGGCACTATTCATCATCACTGGAAATCTTTGCTCAGAAGAGGTGCAGAACTGAATAGCAGGCAATGATAGAAATGTGCACTGATAGTTGTGTGGAGAAGCTTGCACAGCACCTGTCTTATGCTTTGCAGTGTCATCAAACCCTCACTTGAATGAGCATCAAGTTTACTCAAAATTTTAAAAACAACATTATAATTTTGTTTACACGTGGACGTGTTTTGAGTTTTAATATTCAAGCAATAAAACTAATTATCCCAGCCACATAATTCTATTTAGATTTTTAATTATATTCTAGATTGCCTTCAAGAGATTATTATTGCACCATTATCCATAAGGAAACATTTACTGCTCTTCATAGGAGTTCACTCTTTTTTTCTTTTGAATTCACATCTTTTTTTGTAAGTTTTAAAAACCGTCTTTGGGCTACCTGGGGTTGGGAAAATACCAACTTTAAAAAAAAACCACCCAACAACTGTGAAAAGACTCAGTGTTAAACTGATCTAGATTTGACTGGGTACTCACTCTGTCACATAGCTCTTCAAATGTGAAGTCTGCAATGGTTCCACAAGCTTTATTCAGCTTCAGCTCTCTGCCTTGCACTTTTAGAATCCTTGGTCTAGTTACTATGGGAACATGAACAAAGACTCAATCTTGTCTGGATAATTACTATAAAATTCATCTCTTACAGATAGGAAATGCATAGCTTGATGAATAATAGCACATGATTCAACACATAAATTAGACAAAATGCTGATACAATGACTGCCACTTGAGTGTGGCATCAACCCATATACAGCAATGGAACTTATTAATTGGTCAGTGGAGATTGGGCATTGTGTTCTAAATGTATTCTCTTTCAAGAGAAATTAACTTACGTACAATCATTTTGTTTCTGAGCCAGCTCATCAAACAACTTATCCATGACAGCCTCCACATCAGCTTCACTTGTGCTACAGTGAAAAGAATAATAGAATATGAAATTAATAACACTTGAAGCCAACATCAAACAGCTGCCTGAGCCTGCTTAGCTTTTTGCCCATAAAAAACAGAGAACAGGATGTTATGCTCTAAATACAAACATTAGATTTAGAATACACTTAAAAGCAGAGAATATTAACTCTCAGGTAGATGATTCTACCTTATTTGCATACACTGAAAGACTTCTGTGTTTTGAGCTGTTTCCAGTAATGAGGCAATACTGGCAAAGCAAATCCATTAACACTATGTGTACACAATGAGAAAGAAAGGCTTCCGGCTCTATCCTGCATGCAAAATAAGAGCAAATAGACAAGGCAAGGCAAAGCAGTCAAGCATCTGAAGATGTATCCTTTGAAATCTCTGAGACATTCTGAAATTAAATATTGAAATGACTTTTTAAAAAAAATCAAGTCAAACTGACTGTGCTCATCAAACATTTTCGAGTTAAAGTATCACCTTTGAAATACCAATCTGATCAATCAACATATCAATAAATGTATCAGATTTCTTCCATTATTCGGGAAAGATCAGCTATAAACAGCAAAACTTCACACAAAATTTCCTTGTGGAGCACACAAATAAACTTTTTGATTATCTGGTGGCCACCACGAGTATTAAGAAATCTGTACAATCATAGAATATTTTCTGTTCTAATTAGAAGACACTATATGGTTTACAGAGTCCAAATTTATAAGTGTCATAGTTTCTGTGGCCTTTTTTCTCACTTGAGTGAGCATATTATTGACACTTCTCCTTGAAAAACAGAGTATGAAAACTGGTAACAGTAACAAAAAACTATTGTATATCATCAAGCAAAACTTAAGCATACAATACTTCATCCAAATTCATTGATGTGTCAGTGAATTTACTATTGGTGTGGCAGTTCACCTTTAAGAAGGTATAAGACGCAATTAAGTTTCATTGGTAGCATAGTTGTAGGCCTTTCTTAATTGACAAATGATGATCTATCATGTCATACTATTATTCTCTCGTTTACTATGCCATAAACACTTTAACTACGATTAACATTGAAACTAATTAAAATCAACTGAGTTAATTTCCAAGAGGAAATTTAACTACAAATAATCTTGTAGGTTTACAACACAAAGTTGTCCAGCATTTCTGGGGCAGAGGTGGGTGGTTGGGGGGAAACAAAACTGCACCATGAAGTAAAAAGTCAGTCTGAAGTGCTAGGAATGTTATATTATTTTTCAGTGACACCTTCTGCAAGTGCCATTTCAAAGAGTAACGCTTTTAAAAACCAAATCTTCTAAATGGAAAGTTGTGTTGGCGCATCAGTATAACTTTCTTTAATTCATATTAGAATCTCTCATTAATAGTATTATTTCTGTGGCACTTTTTTGCAATGAAATGACATTAGGAAGGAAGCAGTTCTATCAGAAACAAACCAGAAAAGGGTTAAGAATATTAAAAATTATGACAAATATTTGACTTGAGGGCTACAATCAGCAGGAAGTGCATGACTACAGTTTTTTTAGGTGGATATTTCATCCCTAAAATTCCATACAAGTCCTGAGAAGATTTGTTTTGGAAGCTGAGAGTGAGACCAAGCAAGTTTACTTCAATCATCACTCTCATCACTTTGATTATTATATGCAGAGTCTGTTAGAAGAGGAGTGGAAAACAGTTTTAGCCACATTTCTTTACATATTTAAAATAATAGACTACGTAGATTATGAAGGAAGAAGAGGATTGTGTTTTATAAAATAATTCTAAGTGATAACACTATATGCATATTATGTAGGAGTCCTAATGATTGCCTTTACTAGAAAATTGAATTGTGTCAGAGCACACCTAGAGGAGTCATGTTTCATGTTAAACACAGTTTTGCAGCCACTGTAGACAGGGACTAGCTGCGTTTAACATTGCAGTAGTTGGTCATGGGTAAACCCTGCTTGAACCAATAGAAATGTAATTGTAGTAGGGATGTCAAGTGATTAAAAAAAATTAATCACAATTAGTCGCATGATTAAAAAATGCTTGTGATTAATTGTGCGATTAATTGCACTGTTAAACAATAATAGAATACCATTACTTAAATATTTTTGGATGTTTTCTACATTTTCAAATATATTGATTTCAATTACAACACAGAATACAAAGTGTACAGTGCTCACTTTATATTTATTTTTTATTACAAATATTTGCACTGTAAAAAAAAAGAAATAGTATTTTTCAATTCACCTAATACAAGTACTCTATTGCAATCTCTGTATCATGAAAGTTGAACTTAAAATGTAGAATTATGTTAAAAATACCCTGCACTCAAATATTAAACAATGTAAAATTTTAGCGCCTGCAAGTCCACTCAGTCCTACTTCTTGTTCAGCCAATCACACAGACAAACAAATTTGTTTACATTTGAAGGATATAATGCTGCCCGCTTCTGGTTTATAATGTCACCTGAAAGTGAGAACAGGTTTTCTCATGGTACTGTTGTAGCTGGCATCCCAAGATATTTATATGCCAGATGCACTAAAGGTTCATATATCCCTTGATGTTTCAACCACCATTCCAGAGGACATGGGTCCATGCTGATGATGGGTTCTGCTTGATAACAATCCAACGCACTGCGGACCCACATATGTTCATTTTCATTATCTGAGTCAGATGCCACCAGCAGAAGGTTGATTTTCTTTTTTGGTGGTTTGGGTTCTGTAGTTTCCACACTGGAGTTTTGTTTTTTTAAGACTTTCCTGAAAGCATGCTCCACATCTCGTCCCTCTCAAATTTTGGAAGGCACTTCAGATTCTTAAACCTGGGGTAGAGTGCTGTAGCTATCTTTAGAAATCTCACATTGGTACCTTCGTTGCATTTTGTCAATTCTGCAGTTAGCGTTCTTAAAATGAACATGTGCTGGGTCATCACCTGAGACTGCTATAACATGAAATATATGGCAGAAAGCAGGGAAAACAGAGTAGGGGACATACAATTCTCCCCCAACGAGTTCAGTCATAAATTTAATTAATGCATTTTTTTTAATGAGCTTCATCAGCATGGAAGCATGTCCTCTGGAATGGTGGCCGAAGCATGAAGGGGTATATGAATGTTTAGCATATCTGGCATGTAAATATCATCCAATGCCAGCTACAAAAGTGTCATGCAAATGCTTGTTCTCACTTTTTGGTGACATTGTAAAAAAGAAGCGGGCAGTGTTATCTCCTGTAAATGTAAACAAACTTGTTTGTCTTAGCGATTGGCTGATCAAGAAGTAGTGACTGAGTGGACTAGTAGGCTCTGAAGTTTTACATTGTTTTGTTTTTGAGTGCAGTTATGTAACAAAAAGAAATCTACATTTGAACATTGCATTTTCATGATAAAGAGACTGCACTACAGTACTTGTATGAGGTGAGCTGAAAAATACTATTTCTTTAGTTTATAATTTTTACAGTGCAAATATTTGTAATAAAAATAATATACACTGATTTCAATTACAACAAAGAATACTATATGAAAATGTAGAAAAATATCCAAAATACTTAATAAATTTCAATTTGTATTCTATTGTTTAACAGTATCAGAGGGGTAGCTGTGTTAGTCTGGATCTGTAAAAGCAGCAAAGAATTCTGTGGCACCTTATAGACTAACAGACGTTTTGGAGCATGAGCTTTCATGGGTGAATACCCACTTTGTCGGATGCATGTAGTGGAAATTTCCAGGGGCAGGTATATATGTGCAAGCAAGAAGCAAGCTAGAGATAACGAGGTTAGTTCAATCAGGGAGGATGAGGCCCTGTTCTAGCAGTTGAGGTGTGAAAACCAAGGGAGGAGAAACTATTTAACAGTGTGATTAAAACTGCAATTAATCGTGATTAATTTTTTTAATCGCAATTACTTTTTTTGAGTTAATTGTGTGAGTTAACTGTGATTAATCAACAGCCCTAAACTATAGCAAATATTTTAATACTAAATTGTTTCTATGGTTGGTATAAAATTATTAAATCAATATTCATCATCTATGTGATGTATGAAGCTTTCAGTGGTATACTCGTCACTATTTAACTTTTAAAACGTTTTCAGGTAGCACTTAAGTCACATTTTTCTATATGAAACCTTGAAAAGGAATTGCAGCTCTGCATGTTTTGTAAATTACAGAACGATAAACCTGATCTTTCTTTATAGTATCCCTCTTCTTGCAAAAGAAGGTCCCTCAACTCCAAATGTCTGTACCATTAGAAGACACAGCCGCTCCCCATTAATAATTAGAAGACACAGCCACTCCCCTCATTAAAAAAAAAAGGAAGCTTCTAGTATTCAGTAGGATGATACTATTACTGAGGGTGGTGTCTTATTCTGGTATTTCAAATGAGTGGTACTTATTTTGTAGGAAGAGCTTGGAAGATTACTACTACGTTTCCTCCTGCTCCCCCCACAAAAATCTGACCTCCATTCTAAGCACAAGACATTTCCATTTTTCAGGACACACACATACCCTGTTTATTTATCAAAATTAAAGTTATGCTAATCATACTTATTAATAGACAGCAGGGTGCGAGCATGGTGGACAAGAATCAGTCAATGGGGGGGATGGGTGGTGGGCAGAAGGAGGAGCATGGGAGAGTTGGCAGCAAAATATTTCAGAGATCTGACAAAAAATGTCGATGCTGGCTCTACACAGACTGAAGGTCCTCGTGCATGAAATGGAAAGGTGTATCCTATGGAGATGGTGGGAAAGGGAGGCATCCCTCTGTTGGAGTTGCAAGGATTCTACTATTTTTTTTTGCTTCACATTACACTATCTCAGTGGTTTTCAAACTTTTTTTCTGGTGATCCAAGCTGAAGAAAATTGTTGATGCCTGCGACTCAATGGAGCTGGGGATGAGGGGCTTGGGGTGTAGGAGAGGCTCAAGGCTGGGGCAGAGGGTTGGAGTGCAGGGGTGAGGGCTGCAGGGTGGGGCCAGGAATGAGGGGTTCAGGGTGTGAGAGGGGGCTCTGGGCTGAGACAGGGGCCTGGTTTGTGGGAGGGGGTCAGGGCTCTGGGTGCAGGATCTGGACTGGGGCAGAGGGGTTTGAGGTGCAGGAAAGGGCTCTGGGTTTGGAGGGGCTCAGGGCTGGGGCAGAGGATTGGGGCATGGGGTTGGAGCACAGGCTTACCTCGGGCAGCTCCCGGTCAGTGGTGCAGAGGCAGGCTTCCTGCCTATCCTAGCACCATGGACCATGTTTTGCCCCAGAACCGACCAGCAGCAGGTCCAGCTCCTAGGCAGAGGTGTGCTAGCAGTTCCCGTGCAGCTCTTGCCTGCAGGCACTGTCCCCCAGCTCCTATTGGCCATTTCCTGGCCAATGGGAGTGTGAAGCCAGTGCTCAGGGCAGGGGCAGCGCACGGAGTCCAGTGGGCACCCCCGCCCCTCCGCCTAGGAGCCGGACCTGCTGGTGGCTGCTTCCGGGGTGCAGCGCAGTGTCTGAACAGGTAGGGACTAGCCTGCCTTAGCCTGGCAGCACCATCAACAGGACTTTTAATGGCCTGGTCGATGGTGCTGACCAGAGCCAACCAGTGCCTTACATTCTGCGACCCACAATAGTACTGGATCGCAATCCACAATTTTAAAACCACTGCACCATCTTGTGCACTTAGGAGGCAACCAGCATTGTTTTAGTGACAGAGAGCTGGATGGGACTACCTTCAGTCTCCATCACTATCACTTCACTGGTCATAAGTTCTGAAACTAGTATCATGAAGCACAATGTATGGGGCATTAAGCTTTGGGGCAGATGTGTATGTCCCAGTTATGGTCCTTTAAACTGGGAGCTGTAATTGCAGGTCACATGCTTGGTCTTAAACATTTGGCTTACAGCAAACCACATAAACCTTTCTGCCTCTTAGGTGCGGAAGCAAACAAGACAGATTCAGTGTCAGGGCCTCGCGTGCCTCTTGGACAAAAGACTTGAGAAGGAAATAGGTGCAGGAAGCAAGGATCATATGGAGAGGGGGTGGGGAGAGGCTGTGAAGACCTGGGGACAAGAATGAAACTCTGCTGGGTGATTATGACTGTTTACAGTCTGTATTTCTAAGGGAATATAGAAAAGCCCTGAGTAAAAGAACTGGAACTGGACAGTTGTCTGGAGCATGATTTCACTTTCTCCAGGTGGTATTTGGCAACTTGCTTCCAAACTCCTTCCCACAGAGGCTAAGTATGCCAGATCCACAGTCACAGCCTTTGAATAAAAGCTGGATTTTGACTTCTGGGCTCCAATAGGGTACAGCACAGCACCATTACGGATTCATCAAATGTTTGTTCATTAAGTATAAAGCCCAGATCCTGCAAAGATTTACACACGCACGACGTCTGTGAGACTACTCACAGGGATAAAGTTAAGAGGTGCCTAAATCTTTGAAGGATTGAGGCTTAAATAAGTACAATTTTGACTTAATAATTCCAGTAATAAAGAAAAGCAGTCCAACTCCATGTATTTAGAAAAAAAGGAAAAACATACTAGTATTTAAATTCTCTTCCACTACAATGTTTTTTAAATAAAATTAATACTCAAGAGTAATTTCACTGTTGTAATTTACTAACTAGTTCTTTCTATATCTAGAGGAACAACTGTAACTCTTTAATTTTATTATGTGGTACAGGGATATTTAATTTCAAGATGTCTGTCTCCCAGGTTGAAGCCCCTGAAGGTTCTCATAAACCTTTGTTACTGGAAACATACTTTGCTGCTACATTGTAATTACACCACAGGCAAGAAGATATTACAAATAAATTTGTCTGTACCACTCTGGCTGCCATTGACCTAATGATAGACTTGCCTTAAAAGAAAGTTGGCTAAGACAAAAGTCTATGATGCAAAGGTGATCCAACATTTTAACTCACAGAGAAGATGTTTCTGTCAGGCAGACGCATCCACTTGTACTTATGGCTGTATTGTGTATCATTTAAATATTTTTATCATGTTCAAATACAGAGCAAATGCTAAAGTAAATTCATCATGGTAAATACAAACAGATCATCTGTCAAAATAAGACTTTTTTTATACCCACAAATAGGAATACCCAACATTAAATGAATCCTTGTCAGAAGATTTCTATAAATACTTAATTACTTTAATACAATACGGATGTTCTTCTATTATAAGTGAATTGTACACTCTCCTACAAGAGGATATTCATTACTTTCTAACCATCTGTCACTTCAGTTCTCCAAACACCACACCTCCCCAAAAATCTAATTAGTTTTGATTCAGTTGCACATTATAAATGAAGCTAGTGTGGAAACTGAAAATGTAGTCTAATGAAGTTAACATTATGGCATAATGGAAGGCAGTCCGCAATACAAAATGGATCAGAAGGCAAAAAAAGAAAAAAAAAAAGTCACACTCTGCTAATTGTATTATACATTTTCCCTCTCCCACTGAGTGAGAAGTTATTGGCTATAAAGAAAAAAAACGGGGGGAGGGAGCAAAAATCCCACAATAGATCAACTTACAGGTAGTAAAGTTTCCCTGCTGCAGGAAGAACCCGTTTCCTATAATCTATTCCAGAATCAAGTCGGATTGTGTTGCAGTATTTCTACAGAAACAAAAGATAGCATGATTACTTTCCTCAGTTCTGGCATTAGGGAATGCAGGTTATAAAAATAAACCTAAAATACTAAAACCATACAAACACAACACAGTCAATCATACTCTGGAAACAAAGACGTACCCTACAACTACTTCTAATTTGTAGCAATCTTTATATTTTTTTAGTGCAACCAAGATTATAAAAATTCTTTAACTTGACTGTAGAAGAAATAAAGTTTTTAAAATCATCAACTAATTTAAGTTTTGTTGGGAAAAAGACTGAAGCACAGAACACAAAGATTAAAATGCTCTCCCTAGACCAATTATTTTCTTCATGCCCAACTGATGTAACTCATAATAAGGAACATATATTTTTATTTTTAATAAACTATTATAACCTTTCCATTTCCATACTTGAACCATAATGTATTCATGATCGCTCACTGAATCTATTGTCATAATAACTGTTCAGGCAGAAAGCACAGAACCAACAGTACCAGGTTTCACTTTTGGTGAAATCCTGGCTCCATAGAATTCAATAGCAACCCACCACCCCCACCCCATTAACTTCAGCGAGGCCAGCATTTCACCCTTTGGCAGGGACCAGGTTTCTGGGGATGAGGGGATTGAGTTTTTTGAGTTTTTTGCTAAGTGCCTAAAACACATTTGGGCACTGTACAACCTGCAACCACAACAACAGGAGCCTCAAGAGAAGAAAGGTCTTCAAGGGAAACATCTGGACAGATAAACCTGAATCAACAAGATAATTGAAACAATAAAGCAGAATTTTTTTTCAGGAAGCGGAACACTATTAATATCACCCTGAATTCCACAGATCCATACAGTACCAAACTCCATGGAATTGTAGTGGATCTCAGCTTTCCTCTGTATTAACAGATTATCTTTAACACTTTTGTTAAAGATTTCATACTTTGTTTTTGAGAATCTTTTCATCAAAGTTTGTCTATGACTGTTCAACTAGGTCTGACCATTGATCAAAATTATTTTACTTTAAGCAGTTAACTAATACAATTCACAAGTGTCAAATCTAGTCTATAATGACTAGATTGCAGAAAGAATAGGTTAAGGAAACCTTAGAACTACCTTCACTATTAATCTAGGAACATGGTCTCTTTCTGTGCTGCTTTCCTAGGAATTACTGATTTTAAAAAAAAGTTCACAGGAGGGGAATGTGATGATAGGGAGTCTTGATATCACTTAAATTTTTCCTTGGATATTGCTGAAGATTCTGTAGATCTAAACCAGCGGTCGGCAACCTTTCACAAGTGGTGAGCCGAGTCTTCGTTTATTCACTCTAATTTAAGGTTTCGTGTGCCAGTAATACATTTGAATGTTTTTAGAAGGTCTCTTTCTAGAAGTCTACAATATATAACTAAACTATTGTTGTATGTAAAGTAAATAAGGTTTTTTAAATGTTTAAGAAGCTTTATTTAAAATTAAATTAAAATGCAGAGCCCCCCAGACCAGTGGTCAGGACCTGGGCAGTATAAGTGCCACTAAAAATCAGCTCACGTGCCGTCTTCGGCACGTGTGCCATAGGTTGCCTACCCCTGATCTAAATGGATCAGCTGTATATTTTGATTTAGTCTTCTTCCTCCTTTTAGAAGGCATTAGAGTAAAGGAAAAAAGTGAAAAGGCCACCTTAAAAGCACAAAATGCTAGGAAAGAGAATTATTAAAAATGCCTGGGAAGGAAAACAAAAACAACCCCACTCCCCAAAACCAAAACAGCAACAAACCTAACAGATTAAATGGCCACAAAAATAAAAAACAGAGTAACATTGTAATTGCAAAAAATATGCTTCGGAGATAGGCAGCAGCATGAACAAGCAAGTAAGGGATGTTTGAACTTCCCCTTAGCATCATCTGTATCTACTAGTAGGTAAGGCAAAGTAGCAGAGCCCCAGAATTTAACAGCAAGGCTGGTGTATTCTGCTTTTCTTTGTCAGGAAGGCCTACTCAGCATTTCACTCACTAGAGCTTTCTAGTTTAACAGAAATGGATCAAACAGAATGTAATTTTCTTTGTCAGCCAGAGAAACAAATTTTGGCAAGAGTTATCAGTGCTCTGAGGTCACCTAGATCAGTTTTGGGTCTCTGATAATGCTTTTCACTGGTTTCTTTTCTCTGGAAATTATGTGGGTTTCTTGGAATTCTGCAGGAGACTGTGGGAGTTTGATCTCATTTCCCACAATCCCTTTGGGCTTTTAGGCTTTTCAAAATCCTCCACTACTTCAGGGAGTTGTGGGATAGGTACCCAGAGGGTAGCGCAACTGCAATGGTACAGAATAGTTGCAGTATGGCTAAGAGGCAAAGTGCACCTGAAACACCACAGCTAGTTTGGTAACACTGCACTGTAGGTACTTACAATGGTGTATCTCACTAGTTCAACTACCAATGGTTCTATTCGCTAAGGAAGATGCTCTGCATACTTTCACTTTGCTGGTGAGGAATGGGGACCGATTACGGAGACTACTATTATGAGCAGGGTGAAACCTTATGGGCTGCGTTTAAACCTCCTTCAAACTGATGTGTGAATGAATTCCCCATTGAAGGCAGATAAGGGCCCACATCTAAAACAAAGCCTAACAGAGTCTGTCCAGAAACTAGCACTAGGTTTGGCTGGGTATTATGATCAGATATGTGCAGGTGAGTGGCAGAGGTGGGGAGAGAACACCCAGAAAACTAAAAGACAGCCTGAAGGAGGAGCTGAAAACACGATGGCTGACTTAGGAAGTGTTTTTTGTGTCGGGGTGCAGGCTGAAAAGAATGTTCTTGAATAAAAGAAGCTGCTTCCTGCTATGAGATTCCTTCTGCATTCAGAGACACAGGACTTTGTACATTCTTTGTAAATAAAAAACCCTGCATTATAAAAATACCTACCACCTACTTCTATTCCCATCTGGAACACCCACAGGGCCCCAAAATTTGAATACTGCACGGGTCAAAAAGGGGCAACACTACTGAGGTTGGCAGAAGTATGTTAGCATTTGTTGCTACTATAATTCATAGCTTGTTTGGCTGATAGGGAGTTTACCATTGTGAAGAAGACATGAGTCCCAATGATTTAATCTGTACAGTGAAGGAGTTTATGGAACTGAGAATTGTGAATATAAATATTATCAACAACAGCTAGGAAGTACCTTTGTTGTGCTCTATTTGTGGTTGGTTAACTCTTTTGCTGTATGTCTGCATCGCCTCCTTTTGTTCATAGGTTAGAAATCTTTTTAGAAGTGAAAAAGTTGGAGAAGTGAATTGCTATATTGATAGCAAATATAAAATGATTGGTATAGGATCACACAAAATCTGTTCTGAAAAATATCTGTATTAGAAACACAAACATGCAGACTAGCTGCAATATTGAACTAGGGTAACTTTAACCAGAAGGGCAACAGAATATGTATATTTCAGGGATAGGAAATATACATCTTGTGGGTTTCCTTTTTCTTTGTCCTGTTTTTGTGCAGGGGTGAAGAACCACAGAACGGATTTAGGGAGATTGGAGCGCAGGAGCAGTCCGATATGGAGCATTGTGTTATACTGAGCAATTGGTACAAACACAGGTCTAAGGATCAGTTACTGGAACAGACATAATGTCTTCCTCTTTAGAAGCCTTTTGGTATTTATTAAATACTTCTCTTTGTAATGGCTGGTGCTCACACCTTGTTTCCCTGTCATGGCAGATATAGTTCATCATAAGTTCTTTGTTGTCCTGCTTAAATCTACTCTGCCTTTCTAACAGTCCTGGTTTTTTCATCTTCAAAGCAGAGTAACTAGAACATTCAATCATAGTCCTGTTTCATAGTGCTCTTTGTATCCCTGGCCCAGGCATGCTTATTATTGTCCCAAAATTAATTGAATTGGACCTTAAAGTCAGTCTCGCGCTGCCACTGCTTGCCAGAGTGATGCTATACTCAGCGAGGTGCTTCAACAGCTGGTCGTAGATGATCGCGTTCCCAAAAGAGTTCAGCTGCAACAAAATCGCCTTATCTTTCTCTGTGGTCCCCAGTGTCTGCATGTCTGCCACTGACTTATCCTCTTCTTTTTAAAACTGAGGAAGCTTAAGGAGGCCCCAAGGCCCATTTTGCTAGGCATTGTATACAAATAACAAAAAGATGGCCCTTGCACTAAAGAGTTTACAATCTAGCTGGCAACATGCTCATAGGAAAGCTTTCTCTGAAACAGGATTGCTGTTAATTAGATTGTAAGATCTTTAGGGCAGAAACCATTTTTTCCTCATGTGTGTGTGTATAGTACCAACCTAGCACAGTGGGGCATCGAGGTGCTACCACCAAACAAGTTAATAATACAAATAATAAATAATAAAAAAGGAGTGGATCATTGGATAGTAAATATGGAAGAAACTGATGCTGGCAAAAGTAGCACACAAATGAGCTCTGGCGTGTTCTGTATTTTTGCACAAACTTGCCCCCTGTCCAGTAGAGTGCAGAATACAGATGAGACAGAACACTTAAAGCAGTGACTGATGCCCTGTGTGTTGGTAGCAGTAAGACTGCTCACACAACTGGGCTATTATACCAGTGCTTCCCATCCACACTAGCACTGTACTGATGGAGATAGTATAGTGGGGGACCACAAGGTGGTTAACTTACCTCAAAGCAAGACAAATTCCAATGGTGGTGGAAAGCCATGCACTGATGGGGCGTGGGGGGACGGGAGGAGAGCTATTTCCTCCCCTCCCCCAAGATATGCAAAGGATACTAAAGAGATTTTCATTCTAGGTTTCTCTAATGTAGACACGGCCATTGTTGGAGAAATTTAACAAATTCCAAGTTTTGTTTCCATATTTGTAAATTAGGAATAACATTAACTTACCCACCTGACAAGAGTGTTTGTGAGGTTACAGTTAATGTTTGCAAAGAGCTCTGTTAGGGGGAAATGATGTAAGTGTTAAGTATTAGGAAATGTAACTGGTATGCATTATAAAAAGAATAAAAATATGCACTATAAATATTGTATTAATTCAGAATAGAGGGTTTTCAACTTTTGAGATTTATAAAAGATGAAGATTGACATATAAAAAAGATAAAAATTACGGAAGGGCTACAAGTATGTGATTGTATGAAAATGAAAAGATGTGTACTGTTCACAAGTACAAATAGTGAACATTATAAAATGTATATAAATGTATTGTGGCCGGTCTAGAAAAATGTCCTTTTCTCCCCCTTATAGATGCCTGTAAAGCTTTATTTATAAATTTGGGAACTGGAAAAAAATGATAGTAAAATTTTACAAACTCTACATCAGGGGTAGGCAACCTATGGCACGTGTGCCGAAGGCAGCATGCGAGCTGATTTTCAGTGGCACTCACACTGCCCGGGTCCGGGCCACTGGTCCGGGGGGGCTCTGCATTTTAATTTAATTTTAAATGAAGCTTCTTAAACATTTTAAAAATCTTATTTACTTTACATACAACAATAGTTTAGTTATATATTATAGACTTATAGAAAGAGACCTTCTAAAAACGTTAAAACGTATTACTGGCATGCGAAACCTTAAATTAGAGTGAATAAATGAAGATTCGGCACACTTCTGAAAGGTTGCCGACCCCTGCTCTACATGTTTTTTGATGCATTGTCACAGACTTCCCAGCCTTTTAAACTTAATATTTTATTAGCATTTAAAAAAAGACTAATATGAACTATAGGTTTTAATTTCTCTCTCTTTGGATAACTAACTTCTCCATCTTCGGACTGATTAAACCCTACAAATGTGATTGCATTCTCATACTCACTAATCACTACCAAGAAATCCTAATCAGCAGCAAAAGAACTTTAACTGGAGTCCTCAGATTGTTAGTCCTTAATTGTTAAAGCCACAAGCCTGACTATTGGTTTACATTTTTAAAATGGAGCTTTAAACTTTCAGATTTCATCTACTTGTGCTAGATTTCTCTTATCTTTGTCCCTAAATAAAAACTTAGGGTCAAACCTAAAGTTAGCCTACTCAGGCCTTGGGCTGCTACCTAGGGTTTCCAGTAATTCCTCTGTGCAATGAAGGTATTTAAGGACTGTGACTTCTTACCCCATTCAATTCAAATGGATAACATTAATCAGCCTTACAATTTATTTTGAACTTGTTTATGTACTTATGTATACAAAGGACAAATACAATTATAGTCTGAAAATGCAATTAGTAAGTTAAAAATAGAGAGTTATCATGTACTCATTACCATATAAGTGGGAGTAAAAGCTTCTGATTCTGGAAGGAAAAAATGTGAAGCTTCAAAGCTCAAGTGGGGGTAGACAGCACTAAAGAAGAGGCCATAAAACTTACAACTGCCAATAGGGTGGATTTTACACTTTGAATAGCTCTAATGCTACTGTTAAAAGTTATTAAATGCACAATGGCTGTATAAGTCATCACAGAAATGTAGGACTGGAAGGGACCTTGGTAAGTCATGGAGTCCAGTCCCCTGCAATGAGCAAGGACTAATTATAGTCTAGAGCTTGTCCAACAGCTGTTTGTCTAACCTGTTCTATGATGGAGATTCCACAACCTCTCTAGGTAATCTGTTCCAATGCTTAACTACCCTTACAGTTAGGAAGTTTTTCCTAATGTCTAACCTCAATCTCCCTTGCTGTAATTTAAGCCCATTACTTCTTATCTGTCCTCAGTGGTTAAGGAGAACAATTCGTCACCTTCCTCTTTATAACAGCCTTTTATGTCCCTCTCAGTTTACTCTTCTTCTTGCAAAACAATCCAATCCCTCCCTCCCCCAATCTTTCCTCATAGGTTATATTTTATAGACTTAATATTTTTTGTTACTCTCCCCTGGACTTTCTTCAGGTTGTCCACATCTTTCCTGAAGTGGTGTGCCCAGAACTGGACACAGTACTCCAGTTAAGACCTTATAAGTGCTGAGTAGAATGGAAGAATTACCTCTCCTGTCTTGCTTACAACACTCCTGCAAATACATCCCAGAATGACGTTCTCTTTTTTTGCAACAGCATTACATTTTTTACTCAAGTTACTAGTGTTTGTAGTGCACTATAATCCTCAAATCCTTTTCTGCAGTACTCCTTCTCATGCAGTCATCTACCATTTTGTATTCGTGCAATTGATTCTTCCTTCCTAAGTGGAGTACTTTGTATTTGTCCTTATTGGATTTCATCCTATTTATTTCAGACCATTTCTCCAGAATTTTGAATTCTAATCATGTCCTCCAAAGCCCTGGCAACCCCGCCCAGCTTTGTATTATCTGTAAACTTCATAATGTACTCTCTACGCCATTATCCAAATCATTTATGAAGACACTGAATAGAAATGTACACAAGATAGACTCCTCCGGGACTCCATTTGATATGCCCTTCAAGCTTGACTGTGAACCACTGATAACTACTCTTGGAGTACACTTTTCCCACCAGTTGTGAACTCTCCTTATAGTAGGCTCCTCAAGGCTATATTTCCCCAGTTTGATTCTGAGCAGGTCATGTCAGATAGTAAGGTTTTTGATACTAAGTCAAGATATACCACATCGACTTCTTCCCTCCTATCCACAAGGCTTATTATCCTGTCAAAGAACAATATTAGGTTGGTTTCACATGATTTGTTCTTGACAAATCTATGTTAACTATTACTTATCACATTATTTTCTTCTAGGTGCTTACAAACTGATTGATTAATTGCTCCATTCTCTTTCCGGATACCAAAGTTAAGCCAACAGATCTATAATTCCCTGTGTTATCCTTATTCTCCTTTTCATAAATAGGTACTATATTTGCCCTTTTCCAGTCACCTGGGATCAGTCCAGTCCTCCACAAGTTCTCAGTGATAATCACTATTGGCTCAAAGATCTTTTCAACCAGTTCCTTAAGTATTCTAGGATGTATTTCATCAGGCCCTGCCAACTTGAAGACATCTAACTTGTCTAAGTAATTCTCAACTTTTTCTTTCTTTATTTTAGCTTCAGATCCTACCCCATCTACATTTATGTTCACTATATTAACCTCCAATCACTGCTAACATTTTTGGTGAAAATAAACAAAAAAGGCTTAATATTTTGGCCACAGCTGTGTTTTCTGTTATTGTCTTTCCCTGCTTGATTGAGTAATGGGCCTACCCTGTCCTTAGTCTTCCTCATTGTAAAATGTTTTGTTAAATAAATCTTATAAAATAAATATTCCTTCCTTTAAACACTTGTATTAGTTATTAGCTTTTGCATTCAAGTTTGGTACAAGACAGTTTTTAAATGTTGTCATGATACTAATATATAGCACAAGAGCCTGGTAAATAGAGAGACAAAGATTTGTAAGAAGCTCAAATGAAGGTCAAATAAAGTTTATGCATTAACCTGGCAGTCTCCCAAGTACAATTCCCCTAAGTCACAGTAACATATATGAAACCAAAACAGGTATATTATTAGTAGAAATATTTATATTATGCTTGTACCCGAAGGCCCTATTTGGGATTGGGACTCAATTGTACTGGGTAGCATACAAACAGAAGAGAAAATTCTGTCCTGGATGATGTATCCTCTAAAGATACAAACAGACAAAGAATAGAGGATGGGTACAGAATATACAAACAAATGAGTTTGAAGAACTGGCTCAGCATCGTTAGTTACATGTATTGCTGCTTTTATTTATATGGGGGTGCAGAAGGGAGTAAAGCAGCAGGGAAAAGAAAGAAGAACAGAGGGGCAATTGTAGTTCATTGTCTGCCTAGCCATTGTCAGCAGGTAAGGTTTTGTAGGCTCCACAGCAGAGGAGAGTCTTAAGCTTGGACTTGAAGGATGATGATGTAATAGTAGTTGTATGGATTTTATTAGAGAGTTTTCCCCATGTACAAGGGTCACCATGAGAGAAAGCATGGAGGTGTTTGAGCAGCTGATTAATCGATAGTAAAGCCAAGAGTCAAAATCATGAGAAGTTACTAACTCAGATAGCAGCTGAGATGATGTGGTCAGAATGACAAGCCAGAAAATTTATTTTAACAGACACATTTGTCTACATTTGAGGAGAATGAGGTTGCCTTAGTCAAGATCAGAAAGGAGGAAGTGGTAGCATCACAACATAAAATGAGGACTCATGAGAACAAGACTTTTGACTGAGCAGATAGACAGGAAAGCCCAGATTGATCAGGATACGCAGGCAAACAAACTACAGACACAGGGATGGATTTAAGCAGCAGGCTGCAACTTTAGTAAATTAACACAGGGGAGAGGTGCTACATGTCCACCTCTGTTCTCATGTATCAGACATTTAACTAGTCCAGTGCATGGTTACAGAACTTTTAAGACTCAGATCACTTCTCAATCCTCTCGCCCTCCATCCACATGGGAGGTGGGAGGGGGATATCAAGGAGAGATCTCAAGCCATGAAGACTTCAGGTCTTCTCTTCTTCTGTAGGTCCACCAGTGAAATCCTTAGTCATTTGCTTCTGGGAGTTAGGTTTTTTTTAGCTTTTATCCACACTGGACACCAACCACAAGTTGCAACAAGCTAAACAGTTTTACTATTCCTAATATTAAACATTCAAAATCTATTCCATTCAACCCAATCATGCCTCCACAACAATGTGAGATAGGCGAAAATCTCCACCAGATCTCGGACAGTCTGATCCAATGGGAAAACCTACTTCTTGATCCTAAAACAGGCCAGCCAAATCCTGAAAAACACAACTCTTACACAACAACTAAAGGGAAGACAGGGGCAACTAAATGGGACTAGAGGCTCTTCAAAAGCCCAGGCAGAGTTTAAATATGCTGGGGAGGCTGGAGGAGAGGATAAGGGCCAATCAGCACATCCAGTCTCCAAAGCCTGGCTAACAGGAGGTGCAGGACCCGAGAATAAGTGACCAGTTCCTGCATCCCCACTTGTCTTCAGGCACTATGCCTCAGTCCTACTGGTCTGATCAACAGACTCGCTGTTGATGGTGAGGGGGAGGGCATGGCAAGACTTAGTCATAGTAAGACCATGCAGAAAACTAGTCATACTGGGGACTTATCCCTGCTTTATCTACTTATTGAAGGGATCCAGATTAAATTTTGCACAGGTATTAAGAACATAAGAATGGCCATAGTGGGTCAGATCAAAGGTCTATCCAGCCCAGTATCTTGTCTTCTGAAGATGGCCAATGCCAGGTGCCCTGGAGGGAATGAACAGAACAGGTAATCATCAAGTGACCCATCCCCTGTTGCCCATTCCCAGCTTCTGGCAAATAGAGGCTAGGGACACCATCCCTGCCCATCCTAGCTAATAGTCATTGATGGACCTATCCTCCATGAATTTATCTAGTTCTTTTTTGAACCCTGTTATAGTCTTGGCCTTCACAACAGACTCTTGCAAGGAGTTCCACAGGTTGACTGTGCATTGTGTGAAAAAATACTTCCTTTTGTTCATTTTAAACCTATTAAATTCATTTGGTGACTCCTAGTTCTTGTGTTATGAGAAGGAGTAAATAACACTTCCTTATTTACTTTCTCCACACCAGTCATGATTTTATAGACCTTTATCATGTCCCCTCTTAGTTGTCTCTTTTCCAAGCTGAAAAGTCCCAGTCTTATTAATCACTCCTCATATGGAAGCTGTTCCATATCCCTAATCATTTTTGTTGCCCTTTTCTGAAACTTTTCCAATTTCAATACATCTTTTTTGAGATGAGGCGACCACATCTGCATGCAATATTCAAGATGTGGGCGCAGCATGGATTTATACAGAGGCAATATATTTTCTCTCTTATTTTCTATCCCTTTCTTAATGATTCTCAACATTCTGTTCGCTTTTTTGACTGCCACTGCACATTGAGTGGATGTTTTCAGAGAACTATCCACAATGACGCCAAGATCTCTTTCTTGAGTGATAAAACCTAATTTGGACTCCATAATTTTATATGTATAGTTGGGATTATGTCTTCCAATGTGCATTACTTTGCATTTATCAACACTGAATTTCATCTGCCATTTTTCTGCCCAGTCACTCAGTGTTGTGAGATCCGTTTGTAGCTCTTTGCAGTCTGCTTGGGACTTAACTATCTTGAGTAGTTTTCTATCACCTGCAAATTTTGTCAACTCACTGTTTACCCCTTTTTCCAGATCATTTATGAACATGTTGAATAGGACTGGTCCCATTACAGATCCCTGGGGGACACCACTATTTATCTCTCTCCATTCTGAAAACTGACCATTTATTTCTACCCTTTGTTTCCTATCTTTTAACCCAGTGGGTCTCATACTTTTTTACTGGTGGCCCCTTTCACACAGCAAACCTCTGAGTGCGACTCCGCTGGTAAATTAAACACATTTTAAAATATATTTAACACAATTATAAATGCTGGAGACAAGCAGGGTTTAGGGTGGAGGCTGACAGCCTGTGACCCCCCATGCAATAACCTCACGACCCCCAGTTTGAGAACCCCTGTTTTAACCAGTTACCTATCCATGAGAGTACCTTTCCTCTTATCCCATCACAGCTTACTTTGCTTAAGAACCTTTGGTGAGGGATCTTGTAAAAGGCTTTCTGAAAATCTAAGTACACTATACAGTAACTCCTTGCTTAACGCTGTAGTTATGTTCCTGAAAAATGCAACTTTAAGCGAAATGATGTTAAGTGAATCCAATTTCCCCATAAGAATTAATGTAAATGGGGGGGGGTTAGGTTCCAGGGAATTTTTTTTCACCAGACAAAAAACTATATATTATAGAGATGTACACACGGTATACGTTTTAAACAAACAATTTAATACTGTTCACAGTTATGATGATTGTGAAGCTTGGTTGAGGTGGTGAAGTTAGAGGGTGGAAGAGGGAGGGATATTTCCCAGGGAATGACAATGCTAAATGATGAACTAGCACTCGGCTGAGCCCTCAAGGGTTAACACATTGTTGTTAATGTAGCCTCTCACACAAGGCAGCACAAACACGAGGATGGGGAGACAGCTTAGCAGACAGACAGACACAAACCTTGTGTGTCGGGGAGAGAGAGAGATGCACATTGCCCCTTTAAGTAAGCTGACCCATTCTTAAGTGCACTGTCTTTTTAAGTGGATCAGAAAGTTGAGATAGCAGCTGCTGCCCCAAGCTCTCTATGTCTCTCTCTGTCTGTGTCCCCTCCCTGCTCTATATGGAGAAGTGGTAAGCGGGGTCCAGGCGCAGGGGAGAGGAGGACACCCTGACATTAGCCCCCCTCTTCCTCCCCTGCACAGCAAGCAGTAATCTCTGGGAGCAGCTAAAAGGTAGAGGGCAGGAGCAGCACATGGCAGGGAGGGGAGGGACAGCTGAACTCCTGGCAATTGATAGCCTGCAATTGATAGCCTGCTGCGCAGCTGCAGCACAGGGAACTTAGGGGAGCGGGGATCTGACGGGGCAGCTGATGCGGGGCTGCCGGTCCACCCTGGTTACAAGCCCCCATCAGCTACCTTCAATGGGATGCTCTCCCTGCAAGCAGTGGACAAAGCAGGCAGCTGTCAAATGATGTTAGAAGGGAGCATTGCACAACTTTAAATGAGCATGTTCCCCAACTGATCAGCAATGTAACAACGAAACAACGTTAACCGGGAAGACTTTAAGTGAGGAGTTACTGTATCCAGTGGATCCCCCTTGTCCACATGCCTGTTGACCCCTCAAAGAATTCTAATAGATTGGTGAGGCAAGATTTCCCTTTACAATAACCATGTTGACTCTTCCCCCAAAACTTTTTGTTCATCTATGTGTCTGACAATTTTTTTCTTCATTATAGTTTCAACCAGTTTGCCTGTTACTGAAATCAGGCTTACCGGCCTGCAATTGCCAGGGTCTCCTCTGGAGTCCCTTTTAAAAATTGGTGTCACATTAGCTATCCTCCAGTAATTTGGTACAGAAGCTGATTTAAATGACAGGTTACAAACTAGTTAGTAGCTCTGCAATTTCACATTTGAGTTCCTTCAGAACTCTTGGGTGAATATCATCTGGTCCTGGTGACTTATTACTATTTAGTTTACCAATTTGTTCCAATACTCCTCCAATGTCACCTCAATCTGGGACAGTTCCTCAGATTTGTCACCTAAAAAGAATGGCTCGGAATCTCCCTCACATCCTCAGTCATGAAGACCTATGCAAAGAATTCATTTAGTTTCTCTGCAATGGCCTTATTGTCCTTGAGTGCTCCTTTAGCATCTCAATCTTCCAGTGGCCCCACTAGTTGTTTAATAGGTTTCCTGCTTCTGATGTGCTTAAAACATTTTTTCCATTACTTTTTGAGTCTTCGGCTAGCTGTTCTTCAAATTCTTTTTTGGCCTTCCTAATTATATTTTTAAATTTCACTTGCCAGGGTTTATGCTCCTTTCTAGTTTCCTCACTAGGATTTAACCTCCACTTTTTAAAGGATGCCTTTTTGTCTCTCACTGCTTCTTTTACTTTGTTGTTTAGCCATGGTGGCACTTTTTTGGTTCTCTTATTATGTTTTTTAATTTGGGGTATACATTTAACTTGAGCCTCTATTATGGTGTCTTTAAAAAGTTTCCATGCAGCTTGCAGGGATTTCACTTTTGGTGCTGTACCTTTTAATTTCTGTTTAACTAACTTCCTCATTTTTGTGTGGTCTTCCTTTCTGAAATTAAATGCTACAGTGTTGGACTGCTGTGGTGTTTTCCCCGCCACAGGGATGCTAAATTTAATTATATTATGGTCACTATTACCAAGCAGTTCAGCTATATTCATCACTTGAATGAGATTCTGTGCTCCACTAAGAACTAAATCAAGAATTGCCTCTCGTGGGTTCTAGGACTAACTGCTCCAAGAAGCAGTCATTTAAGGTGTCAAGAAACTTTATCTCTGCATCCCATCCTGAGGTGACATGTACATAGTCAATATGGGGATAGTTGAAATCTCCCATTATTATTGAGTTATGTTTATAGCCTCCCTAATCTCCCTGAGTATTTCATAGTCACTATCACCATCCTGGTCAGGTGGTCGGTATTATATCCCTACTGCTATGTTCTTATTATTAAGTACATTCCATTGAACAAGCCAAAATCTAGAAGCATTTAAAAGTTACTTTTAAAAAAAATTTCTCTAGATTTTAACTTTTATTCTACTTTAGAATTGTTAAAACTTAAATCACTCAACTATCCATACTTACACATCTTAATGTCTACCATATCAAGTAGGATGAACTGCAAGAGACTTCATACACAATAAAGGAATTATTTAAATACTGTCAGCTATCCTATATTACCACAATGCCAAAATATACATGTGCACCAGGTTTCAGGTCAAATCTCCCCTTACTGTAATATCGAGTTTACACATGTGCAGCAGGATTCAGGTTCACTCTCCCTTTACCATTACATACGGCCTATGTCCACAGAACCGGTTTTACATCAACTCTCTCCTTATTAAAATGCCAAGACTATACAACTGTAGCTGGCTGCACATGGAATACATGGACTATATATACACAGCTGGTTTCACAAACTCTCCCATCACTGATCTACATACAACTGGTTTCAGATCTCGTCTCTTATACCAGTATAGCAGCACCATACACATACTGACAGTTTTACATCAGCCATTACCACTAAAACACCTCACAATAAAGTGTTAACATTTTTTAAAAATATTATGCACATTTCAAGCAAAATTAACAAAATCATTTTTTTTTCAAAACAGAGAGAAAGCGAAACAAATAATGGCATTAATGTGTTGTTAAGGTTCCTGGACTCCATTCATAAAAACACAACCATTAAAAATAAGGAACGCCTGAGTTTAGGTTCTCTTTCAAAATTTAAGAGTAACTTCAATAAATACTCACAATTTAAAAAACAAAGCATAGCAACTTTTAACTCTGACCACGTTCACGAAAGTGTTGTATGTTGCACTTATTATCAAAACAGATTCATATGGGCAAGTTATTGTATAGCATACATATGCCTGTAGGGAAGAAAATGAGTTTTAAAATGTCACTTTTAAAACAACGCAAGACAGAAATTATTAGATTAGTACATTGTTTATGAGAAAGATAATCTATTGTTTGGCAGACATGCAGTTATATGTTAAAACACTAACATAAGAATATGTTTCCAGCTATGGATTACAGATATCTAGTCACTGTGACATTTTAAATGAACTAAAGAATGATTAATGAAAACCTCAGCTACATACTTAAGCACAAAACCCCCCAACCCAACATGAATGGATATGCTGCATTGTATGTTTTCTATGAAAATTTTTGAATGCTACAGTGTTTCTTAAATTACATAGCATCAAGTTGTTTAAATATTGCAATGCATCAGCTATTAATGTCTTGTAGACCAGTGGTTCTCAAATTAGGGCCACCGCTTGTTCAGGGAAAGTCCCTGGCAGACCGGGCTGGTTCATTTAGTTGCCACGTCTGCAGGTTCGGCCAGTCGCAGCTCCCAGTGGCTGCGGTTCACCGCTCCAGGCCAATGGGAGCTGCAGGAAGCGGTGCGGGCCGAGGGATGTACTGGCCCCTGCTTCCTGCTGCCCCCATTGGCTTGGAGAGGTGACCGCAGCCACTGGGAGCTGCAGTTGGCCGAACCTGTGGACGTGGCAGGCAGGGCCGGCTCTGGCTTTTTTGCCACCCCAACCAAAAAAAAAAAAAACACCTGTGTGGGGGCCGGAGCAGCAAAGGGCTGCGGGGGGGGGGGGAACAAACCTGCCAGCCAGCCTGAACAGCAAAGTTGGGGGGAGGCAGGAAACCAACTGGCAGGAGCAGCAAGGGGGGGAGGGGAAACCTGCTGGCCGGTTGGAGCAACGAAGGAGGGGAGGCAGGAAACAAACCTCCTGGCCAGAGCAGCAAGGAGGGGGGGGGCGTGACACAAACCTGACGGCCGGAGCAACAAAGGGGGGGGGGTGCGAAGGGAAGAAAAAACAAAAAAACAAAAAAACAAAAAGAAAAAAATACCTGCGGGGCGGCGGGAGCACGGGTGCAGGGGGACTCCCAGCCCTGCAGACCCCGGGCAGTGGAGTGCACACCCCAGCTAGTGGAGGGGAGGGTAAGGGGGGGGGAGAGAGAAGGGGGGTGGCCAGGGCTTCCTTACACAGGGCGCTCGCCATGCGGCCCTCCCACCGCGCCTCCTGCTGGGAGGGCTCCACACCGCTCTGGTGGGCAGGTAGGGAAGGAGGCGGGCTGCCGTGCCAGGCTTGCTGCAGACCTGGCACCGCTCCCAGCAGCTCTGCGCCACCGCCCCCTACAGGGTGGCAGGAGCACCAAACCAAAAAGAAAAAACCTGCAGGGGCAGTGGAAGCGGCGAAGAGCAAAAAAGAAAAGATTGGACTGAATGCCACCCCTTGGAATCTGCTGCCCCAAGCACCAGCTTGCTCAGCTGGTGCCTGGAGCCGGCCCTGGTGGCAGGTAAACAAACTGGCCCGGCCTGCCAGGGGCTTTCCCTGAACACATGGCAGCCCTAGTTTGAGAACCACTGTTGTAGACCAATCCTATCTCCAATTCCTACAGTAATCCAATCAACATTCTCTCTCAAAGCCACTTGATAACTTTTTAAGAGCAAAAATACGTACATACATAAATTGACTGTGTATTCAGGATCTTGTGGTGCACAATCTATCTGTTCTACATAATTCTTCTTAGAATCATAGAACAGGCGGGTTAGAAGGGACCGCAAAGGTAATCTAGTCTAATCCCCTACCAAGATGCAGGATTTGTTGTGTCTAAACCATCCAATACAGGTGGCTATTTTATTTTCTAAAAACTCAAATAAAAGCACCTGTGAAGTATAGATAGAGAAGAAATTACATTGCTATCTTGTATAAATTGTGGAGAATTAATTGTGTAGATGTAGATGAAATATTTTGTATAGAATATTTAGTGAACTGTAATCTGTGATTTAATATTTTATTAAATAATGCGTGTGTATGGCAATATGAGATTGCCAGAGCTGAAGATGCTTTTTTGCAGGGCTTTGGAGTGGAGCCCGGAGCTGGAGCGCAGAGCAGTTCAGCTGCAGGTTTTTGTCTGGAGCTGGAGCGGAGCTGGAGCACAGCTCCAAAGCTCTGCTTTTTTGTTTTTATTTTTACCTACATGTAGTGAAATATGTGACAGATGAAGGGATTTTTAAATATTGAGACAATATATACATATGCACATGTGCACACAACTATTAGCTTTATAGAAAAACACACTTTGACGAACCTATGCGAAAAAATAAAACTGTAAGGGTGGTTTTAAATAAGAGATTACAGTAATAATGACACCATCTTTGTAAAGCTTTTTGAGATCTACTGATGAAAAGCCCTATATCGGAGATATATATTTTTTATTATTACTATTAACCAGCAAGGATGGCAAAGTACATACCCTAAGGTCCCAATCCTGCAAAATTTATGCACATACTTAATTTTAAGCTTCAGCTGGACTATTTACATGTATAAAGTGAAGCACATGTATATGTGTTTGCAGCACAAGGGCTAAAGAGTATAAGTTACCATCACTGTTCTGAACTACTGCAATATGCCCTAAATTGTGAGTATACTAGGAATGGAACATCGTAAGAAATTGGAAATAAAAAAAAAGAAATGTTTTAAAGAACCTGGTACTGTTCCTCCTATTGTTTTTCTGTACCACTACAAGCTACTATTCCACTAGGATGTGGTTGTATGGATAGAGTGCACTCTCTTTTACAGCACCATTAGAGGACAATATTCCATGCAATCAGTTGCTTCTGTCAACTAACTTTGCAGAACCTGCTTTGACAAATACATCTGATGGCAAGAACTGCTTCATACTACTGAAGTGAGCTAAGATTAAGATCTTACTCCTATTCTCAGATTCATAATGCTATATAATCAGCCATTACACTTACACATACATACACCACTAATGAATTTTAAAAAGAAATCTATATGAACACTTATTATTTATAACCAAGGGCAAGGCTGAACCTGAGAAGTGCAATTCCAACAGAACTTTCTGAATGACAGGATCAACAACTACTGTTTTAGACATCAATCTTCCCTTTTCAAGCACATCCTCTCTAGCTAACTCCTTTACATTACATGACATCCAAACAAGTATCCAACAACAACAAGACTGCACAACTGATTTAGACTTCCCTGGCTATTCATGAGGACTGAAAATCCTTCCTCCTATCAAATTATGCAACAATAAGGTTTTTCATTAGTAATCATTCTCCTCCCCACCCACCCCCACCAATGGATAAAAAACACTCTCCCTTATGATGGAATGCATAAACATATTGTGAGTTTCTTCCATCACTATTACAGAATATGGTAGCTTTACTTTTCTTGGACAATGTTATCTTTTCTGGTTTCCTTAGTATTTTCATTAATTGACCCATAGATAGTGTCTAATTAGAAACAAGAGTTTTATTTGGGGGTTTTAAAATTCTTAACTGGGATATCAGGAGAAGGCTAACAGACCCTTTTCCTTCTGAAAAACAACACTGTAATGGAAATCATTCCAAATGGTTCATAACTATAGTAAAACAATAATTCTTTCTTAAGTAGGCTGATAGTATGTTTAATGAACACATTTGTTTTCTGAGCCATCATATATGATTAACATTAGACTAGTTACAATGGATGGTCTTGAAATTTTCAGGTAATGCCAATCACCGTCTTATTTCAGGATTTAAAGTTAGTAAAGCAGGATTCATGATTTATAAGACCCCCTCCCCTCCAGCTGTTTGAAGTTAGGTGAGGAAAACTGGACCATAAGCTAACTCCATTCCTTGTCCTGTTGAGAGAGAGAGAGAGAGAGAGAGAGAGAGAGAGAGAGAGAGAGAGAGAATGAATGCTGGCAGTATGTTGGTTTCTTTCCCGGACAGCTTCTGAAGAAGGAGCTAGAACCAAGCCATGAGTTACACAACATGTATGGGATGCAGGACCCTGAGAAGCAATGGTTGCTTGCTTTGCTTATGCTTAAGGTTAGCCCTGTTAAATGAATATACCACATTTGCAGCACTCTTAATACTCTGCTGTCTAGACTCCTAAGAACTTCAATTTACAACAACAAAAGCAGGAAAGAGGAATCGTCAGGTATTTAGTGGCATAAAAAACTTGGTCAAAGTCTTGTTTGATATGCACTCAGTTTTCGTCTTCATGTTCAGATGTTGTTGAAACAGTAGACTTAAAAGAAATAATGTCAATGAATCCTCCCAAGCACTATACATGACCTCTGGGGTAATTAGCAATCATTCAAAAGCAACAAGACTAAAATGTTCTATTCTTTATTACTGTCAGCTCTTATCTTGATCAGCATTTTAATAAAGATGGTTCGTTTCGAAGACAGTTTCATGAATCAGTCATAATTACATTCTGACATGCAGTGAATAGTAAAGCAAAACTAAATATCACTTCATCAACCTTTCTAACCTTTATGCAAGTATTAACTGTAAATAATTTTTACACAATCCTACAACAGAAAATCTGCATATTTCTTAGCTTTGTATATATTCTACCCTAAGTGAATTTCCTGTGACCTATACCTGAAAAACACAATCAGCCATAATTATTTAGTCTTATGAGATATTCAGGTGTTGCCTTTCACAGCTCAAATCAACTTCAAGTACAAAAGACTACTTGTTCTGTATAATGGCACAATGCTTCAAAAGGGTTAAATGAAATGCTACTTTCTTTTTACAGGTTTTTTCCTCTTATTTTTCAATAACTATGGAATGATAAAACATTGCAGATTACTACAGTGCTAGAAGCATCATTCCTAATACAACTTTAAAAAAACACTAGAAAAAATAAATGTTGTGGACAATTTTCAAAATGTTACTGCGGTCAGATTTTGCATTTTAAATACAAAAACAATTAGATTTAGTTGTTATAGTTAAGACTGATCATGTATGACAAATGCAATTCTTATTTATGATATTTTTAAATTGTTATTCTAAACAGACAGCAAAAATCTAGGCAGCGAAGTGCTGACAAACAGAATTTGTAATATGGGTCTTCTTACATTTGTGATAGAAACATTTTCAGCTTTAATCCGAGTGGTTTAACAGGAAAATCATTGAGATGCAGAATTAAGTCTATGGAATTACACAGATTTACATCAGTTTAGGATCTGGCCCTATAATTTTAGTGATTAAAAATAAACACTTCTAGCTACTGCAGGAGAATACACAATTCATTTTAGAATCTTGCTTCAACTTAGTTTAAACCCTGTCTATAAATGTCTACAAATACAGTATCTAGTAAATAATTAAATTTCAAACAATGGGTAATGAGTGTAACATAAAAGATTCTAAAGTTCACTAGGATGTATAATATTTCAGATCTTTAGTTTCAAGAAAATGTTTTTTATTTGTTGGGGGAGAGAATGGGATAAGTGGCTGGGCAAAAAGTATCTTTCTTTTTCCAGCCTTTTGAAAGCGGGGGAAGAAGGATAAAGAACAAGGTGTGTGCAACAGAAACAACACTAAATTAAACAGCTCTATTTCACCTCACTCTTTTGAAGGTCACCTTGTCTCCAAGTATACATCATAAATCTTACATGTTGCTTTAAACCTATATATATTTGGTGTATGTGCATACATACACCACCCCGACTATTGTTATTAATAATGGTTCTTAATAGTCTTTAAATAATAAGTAGTGGTTTGCTGAAAGACAGAACCCTGGCAATATCTCATACTGGATTAGAAGTGTAATATTTACAAATTAATCCCTGATATAATTCTGTATACTTTAACAGAGTTACACCAAGGATAAAGTTGGCTCACCATGTTATGATTTTTTTCCTTTTTTAAATTCTGATTTTATTTTTTCCCCTAGTATTAGCCTTTGCTGTTGCAAGAGCTGCTAGCACGGAGGGGAAAAAAGGAGTGTTGATTTAAGAAACTAGATTTCCCAGAATAAAAAAAATGCGATTAAGATCTAAACAAAGGCTAAAGATGGCTTACGCTTAGCTCTGATGAGGTCCACTACCTCATTACCCACAACTGAAAACTTCTGATGCATTTTGTTTCAAGAGAATCCAAAAGTCTTTGCTGTAAAGCAGACTGGGGGGTGCAGAGTCCATTCACTCTTTCTGTATCACAACCATTATGTAAGAAGTATAAAACACTGCCTTTATGCTGCCAAACCACAATGACTCTTCTTACATCAAAGCATTTTCACCACTAGGGTTTTTTCTTCCAAATTTATTCAAGCCAAGGGCAGGCAGACAACAATTCATACACACTAATTACACCTAATTATCTATTCCTTTTTTTCCCCAAGAACTTCGGCCAGTGTTATTTGCTATCTGGGTTTCTCACAACCTCCCCTTGCCCTGTCCATCCAGCTCAACAGTGAAGTCTTTGAAGAAAACAGTTGTGGCTTTTTACAATTTTCACAATATAAGGTTCAATTCAAATTAAATTATTCTATTATTAGTTTTGACATGTTTATGTGTTAAATATGAAGGTCTCTTGGTTAATTTGACAAATTTCTCACATCTCTTCATGGTTAGAATCACTGGTAACACCCTCTCTTGTAGGAGCTTCTCCTCAAGCTTTCTTTTCATGATCTAAATGAAATGTTTATTGGATTAAAGTTCTTCTCTGCAGACCTCCACGGTGGCCTGTGACAAAGAGCTTAAAAGCTTTATTAATTGGCTCGGGCTTTTTTTGGGGAGAGGGAGGACCTTATTTCACATTACATCACAAGCAAAGAAAACTGCCACGTGTAATTAAACTAATTTATCCTGTTACATCAAGAACTAACTATAACATATCTGTAATATACTTTGATTTGCCCATTTTAATCAAAGAATTCATTCGCTGAAACAGAACTGAGGAAAGCCATTATGATTTAAGGGGAAAAAAGAAAAACAACACAAGACTCAGCTACAGTAGCAATTATATTTACTCTTGGGTGATAAAACCTAGGAGTCTGTATTTGAACAAACTGCCAGGGGAGGGTAGAATGTCAGATATGACTTGAAAAAAGGCTTGTAATATTATGTAGTTAATAGTATCTACAACACAGTGAATAGATCACAAGATTATAATCCCTAAAAAGTCTTTGAAGTACATAAATACAATTAATCAGTCCTTGCCTGTAAATATTTATCTCTCTCTCTCGTTACATATATATATATATCTATATATATATATATATCTATATCTATATATATCTCACATCTCTCTCACAAGCACACATAGGCTTATTGAAAGTATTTAGAACAAAACTGTAAACCTCTAATCAGGCACACAGTAATCTTGATGCAATGTGTTTTACTTGTTAAACTGTTCTTTGAAAACTAATCTGTGTCAAACAAAAACTGTCCTCAAACAATGCTGATATTAAGCACTGTAATTCATAACTGCATTGTAGATGATGAAGTTATTTTTATCCATTTCATTACTAGATATCTCACAAAAATAAAATAAGCACCTCCACAGCTTGCAAAAAAAGGGCCTTCTATTTAAGCGTTTGCTTGGTTACATAATAAGAAGGGAAACAAAAGGCCTAACATCTTCAGTAATGAAGAAGTCAATTGATAAACCAAGCCATCACAATATCAAAGGATTAATCCCACCAATTCTGACTCAGGTGACAGTTCAGCAGAGGTCAGAGTGGCTGACACTGACCTCAAAAGCAGGTTTTAACTATTCAATATACTGAAAGCTCCTGGGCTATCACAGCATTAGAATGGAACAAACTGACAAATCAATTTAATCAGCTAAATGACTTTTTTTAAAAACAAATTGGCAGATCAGCTAATCAACAAATGTGTGTGTTCCTATCACAGGTGGTTGGACAAAGCACAGCACACAATAAAAGAAATGTTATATCTAGCAATTCCTTTATATGAAATTTAAAGCCTACAAATCTCTCTAAGAGTTCTAAATTGGTCAACTTTTAAACACCTACATTTCTCTGATCCAAAACGAAAAAAAATACAGTAAGCTGATAAATATTTTAAAATTGCTCTGAAGATGGTTTTGTAAGAACAGATGTACATTTTAATAAGAAAACCGTATAGAATAACTGAAGCAACTTAAGTTGTTATCACTATATCACCACCAACCAATGATGCAAAAAGTAATACTGAACAGTACTGCTCCAGTCATTGTGAAAGCAGGTTATTGTGGTTAGCATTGAATTATTCAAAAATAATTTTTTTAAAAGTGAAATATTGATTTATTTTGACCCCAAACAAGGAAATGAAAAAAAATGATTTAATTGAAAGAAAATTTATAGTGGTTTAATATCTTATAAATCCCACCAATTATGGATTTCTGGTTTATATTTTGTTTATTTCAGTTTAAAAGATATGCTCAGCCAAAGTTCAAGATATTATTTTAAAATTGTACCTGTTAATGATATACCAATGCTTCAGAATTGCTTATTTTTAGTATTAATGGTGGCTTTATTGTGTGTAATAACAAACTTGATAGAGAAAATATTTTAGCTATATGATGAATTGCACTATGTGATTGTAATTTACATAGCATTTTATAAGAAATCTTTGGATGTTTGAGAATCACTATTTATTGATAGTATTTTTGCACATCAAAGTACGGTTCGTAGAACACCAATGGTCTGAGGAACCCTTCCTGCTGGTCCAAAGAATTCAATGTTGAACCAAACAGTGGGGGATTAGGTTGTTGGAAAGGGCAATAGTCTTTTACTAAGTGGCCTGCAGAATGAAAAAAGTTGGTGAACTACTGCCAAACCATGTATTAAAGAATCACTTCACCCCTCCTGCTAATAAAACAAGAACTCACTTTAGATCTTATGTCATCAAGTTTTTAAAGTACTGGTTACAACTCTACATGCAAATTATCTCTGTAAAAATGTCTGGAAATTTTTCAGAATAAATCATTGGGTACTTAGGCTCCTGAACAATTTGTGGAGTACTTGCATTCTCAAAACATTTGGCAAACTGAAGCTGAGCACTTGTTTGTGAGAACCAAGTAAGCTGTGCTGTTGAGAAATTTTTGTGAATGCGAAAAAACTTTGTCCCATACCTGCTTACTTTGAAAGGCCCCAAAACTAACAGCACCTCAGAAAAGTATGTATGCAATTATGGAATTAAGGGATTTTCACCAAAATATTTCATATCTGTGGTATATTATATTTAAAAAATAGTATGGACTGAAGAAGCAACCTGATTGATGGAAGATTACAAATCTATATGAATATTTAGCAACAGTTTTTTCTCTGAAATCCATACACCTACAAGAGGGGCAGGATTATGGAGGAGGCAATGCTGGGCAAAAATGTCCCCTCCCCAACTTCATATTTGTTTCGTTTTAGGACTGTGTAAAAATCTGTCATGAAAATAGATACTTCAATTTAAGCAATGCTGACATATTTCTAATGCTTTCATTTCTAACCACCACAGGCCAGACACATAATTCAGACAAGGAATTCTGTCCCAACAGATGATGCTCCCCACTCATTCCTTGTTTACATCACATTTTAAAGTAAGACTCTTGTTTCTTGTTGCTGAGGTTTTCTGAAGCCATCTTTTGGTTTGCTCAGAGAATTTGGCTTTACATTAAACTCTAAAAGCATCAAGATTTGGTTTCAACCTGATGTCCAGTGGTAGAAAACCAAGCCCTTTTATAATGAATACTCTACCCTGCAGAGTTTCAGCCACGGCACCCTTGGACAACACAGCTACAGCTGATAGTTGCCATTCACTCTGCATTCTCTGAAATAGCTAAGTCTTAACCTACTGACAGCTTTAAAGAATTGAACCCGGACTTCAGAATGGATCTAGAATTGGATAGGGAGCCAAGTGTACTCCGTGAAGAACTGCCAGTGTGATCTCATTGGTGAATCCCACTTGGGAAGCAGGCTCCCATAAATTGAACTAACTGGAATCTATATATAGTCTTTGCAAACAAGCCCAGATATTATTTATTATTTTTATTGCAATAGCTCCCGAAGACCCTAAGCGGGATTAGGGCCCTATTGTGCTAAGTGTTGTACAAACAAATGGAAGATGCAATCCATGCCCTGATGAGTTTACAATATAAAAAGGCAAGATAGACTAGCATATAAACAAAATGCCAAAGGTATCAATCTTGTGAATTACTTTAAAAATATGTTTTCCCCTGACCCACATCTGCCTCCCGTGTCCCCTGACTTAGGGGCCCAACCAATCTGCATCACTAATGTTGAACTGATATTCCTTCTTGCTCACCCCACAAAAACTGATTCAGGAATGAAAAAACATAGGTCTTGCAATAATACAACTTGGAGACAATGAAAGAAAGGATGAATGTGGGTTAAGTCTGTATCTGAAAATAAAGGGTAATTTGCTGATGAGCAAAAGATGGGGAAAGAGGTTTCTGGCCACTACTACTATCAGTGTGTCTAGGAGCAGCAGTGTCTAATACATTACAACTCCTAAATTGTGCACCACATTGACAACACGGTGGCAGATACTCTCAAAGGGTGAGAAGCTAGTTCCTTCCAATTATTCAAAATGCCTCCCCTGTCCCACCAGTCACAGGTCCCTCTTGAACATATTGAGGTTTAAAGCAGGCAGTTTGAAATTGACACTGTTTGGAAAGAAGCAGCTCTTTTCAGAAATACGCCATGGTACTTGTCCTTCCACTAAAGAGCACTCCCTAAAACCTGGTATAGGAAATTAAAGCCTCTTCTGCTGAGTCACTCTGGATTCGGGTGCTAAAACCTACATTATGATTCAGGGTAATTACTGCTGAGTTATGGCGGCAGGCGTGTCCAATTAGCTCCAAGCAGGATATATGAGACTGGGAGACAATCTATGTGTGTAAAGGGAATTGAGAACAGAAGAGACCCCAGAGAGAAATCCTAGATGCAGTTAGGGCAGATGATTTATGTTTTATTGTTTTTTAATTGTCCATAAAGCCACACCCTAGGGAGGGGCTGAGGATGAACTAACTCATGGTCTGTGGACTCAGTTGAAGATGGCGTCAGGATGAAGACCATTCATAAGCAACCAATTTAATATTTTCTCCTCAAGTTAGATTGTCATGGAAAATTTCAGGGAAGACCTTCAGTTTAATTTGTGCGTGTGTATGTTTTTTAAAAGCTCAAATAGCAGAATTGTGAACATGAACAAGAAAGGGTAGTTATAATGAGACAAGGTAGGTGAATGCAATGATATAGTTCACATACAAGCGTCATGCTTTTGGGAGGAATAAATTATGGTAAATGCCTATGGCAGCCCAAAAATTAGTTTATGTCCACACCTTCTGAACTGTATTCCACCACTTAAGACAATTTTTGTGTCTTATTTTTAAATTTATTCAATTTAAAAAAATGACTGCCATGCTCCCACAAGTGCCATATTAAAAATATGAGTTTTGAAGGTCATTATTTTATATACATTGTCACCATTGTTCAGTGTTTGTTATTGAGGACAGAATCGTGTTGCCTGCCTCCTATGATTTGCTTTGAAAGTTTTAAGGGGGATCCAAATTATTTACAAGTACAGTTATTACTAAAGTAATGTTAAAGATGGATTTAATTACAGAAGTATTTAAAAACAAAGTAACATAAAACAGACAAAGAACACAGAATATAGAAAACACAAAGATTACCCCAATAACTAAGCTCATGAGCAAGAAGGTATCTCTTAATATTCCATATGTAAAGTCCTGCCTAAAATCTTGAAATACCTTTAACAGTCAAGGCAGCAATCTGGTTTAAAAGCATGTAGTCATTACTTTTTTTGCTAGCAAAAAGAAAAGATAAATCTCAAATAAGTATGCAAGATAAAGTTTCCATAAACCCAGCAGTTACAGCAATATATATATATATATACACACACACATACTCTCAGTAAGGAATGAAGAAGGCCAAGAAGAAAAGACTGATTAATGGCAAGATAAAGGGAAGGTTCCAGTGATGCAAGCTGAACACAGTGTTGCAGTTCAGGAAATAATTAATTAAGTTACAACTACTCCTAAGAATTAGGGCCCTGCACGTTCTAGGAGCAAAGAATTTGCTGCAGAATATGCCCTTGGCTGCAGAATTGTGTTTGAGAACCTCAGGCCTGGTTCACACTTAAAAATTAGATTGACCTAGTTCTATTGCTCAGAGCTGTAAAAAATTTCACATCCTGAGCACTGTAGTTAGGTTAACCTAACCCCCAGTATAGGTGTCGCTAGTTCAACAGAAGAATTCTTCCGTCGACCTAGCTACCACCTCTCAGAGAGCTGGATTAACTACACTGATGGAAAACCCCTTCTGTAGATGTAAGAAGCCTCTGCACCGGTGGTTCTCAAACCAGGGCTGCCACTTGTTCCGGGAAAGCCCCTGGTGGGCTGGGCCGGTTTGTTTACCTGTCGTGTCCGCAGGTTCAGCCGATTGCGGCGCCCACTGGCCACGGTTCACTGCTCCAGGCCAATGGGGGCTGCAGGAAGCAGTGCGTGCTGAGGGACGTGCTGGCCACCCTTCCTGCAGCCCCCATTGGCCTGGAGCGGTGAACTGCGGCCAGTGGGAGCCGCGATCGGCCAAACCTGCGAATGTGGCAGGTAAACAAACTGGCCTGGCCCGCCAGAGGCTTTCCCAGAACAAGTGGAGGCCCTAGTTTGAGACAACTGCTCTACACTATGGTGCTACAGTGGCATAAGTTGCAGCACTGTAGCTATGCTGCTGCAGCAGCTGCAGTGTAGATGTGGCCTATACTTTTAATTTTTATTTAAATTTATAACTTTTATGGTTATGAAGAAAACCTTTCAACATTGCTTTCCTAACAGCATGAAACAGTAATTCAGAGACATGTGAACTGCCACATTCATCTCAATGAGATGTTAATTTTGAAGCCTGATAAGTTTAAATGTCAACACTGAATGGGATTTTCAAAGGGGCCTAAAGCAATTATGGTTCCTATTACCATTAAACTTCAACAGGAATTGAGTGTCTAACTCCCTTAGGCCTCATTGAAAAATCCCAGGCACTGTTAACTATTTCACTGCTGATCACTTTAGCAGAAATATCCAATTAATATATTTATCCCACAATCCCAAACTGTTTCTCACTGATCTGTAGATACCAAAAGCTCCAACTTTCCTTCCCTTAACTTCTGCAATACAATTACCTCTTGTGAATTAAAAAATCTGTGCCATACCAAAACCTGAAAGTGTCGATACTGCATACCTTCATTTTATTTATTATCAAAACAAACCAACCCCAGTGGTTACTCAACTGACTGCATTATTCATATTTACCCCAATGAAAACCTCCATTTTGAATTTAAATGAAGCTGTTGCAGAATTTCCAATTTGTCACACCAGAGTATGCAGACGTTAGGGAACTTCCTACAGAATTTAAATTCCCCTTGCCATGTAGTACTGGAGTCTTGGCTATATCCCCGCTCAGAAAGCCATTTACATAGAAGAAAATGTATTTACACATAAGATGGACTTGAATTTTGAAAAAGTGAGGGACAGTCAAATTCCAGAGAAACAATTCTTTTTCTGAGTGAGAAACAATGAGACCCAGCTATTAAAGTGGTGGTGTAGCAGAATGGTTCCCAAACTGTGCTGTATGGAACAATTGCTGGTTGCCTGCAGAAAGCTGAATGATCACATGGTGCTAATTCTTATAGTGCTTGTATAGGTGTCCATGGACATCACAGTAAAAGAAAGCTTGGCAATAAGGCGTTGAATCCAGCCATACACTAGCCACAAGCAAAATAAAAATGTCCACAAGCAGGGAGGAAAGAATGAAGCAGATTGGTAGTAGGTTGCTCTTCTCCCCTGATCAGCTGGATTAAGTGACAAGGAAAGCATATGAGGTGGGGGGAGAGGGGAGGAAAGGGTGAGACAAGCCAAGAAAGAAGCGTGTGTATGGGAGCAGAAATGAGAGATTAAATAAAAAGCAAAAGTAGACAATGTGATAACTTCAAAACATTAGTTATTGTATAATTGAAAATATAGGAGTAACTATTCCTTTACTTAGTGTAGTTTTTCAGTTGCAAAGCCTACATTGATGGAGTGATTACATTTTAAGATAACATCTTTAAAGAAAATGCCACTGGCTTGGGAAAAGTATGCTAGCATGATAAATCTAAAAAGTCAAAAAATATTGCAGCAACATTTGTATAATAATTACAGAAATATTACAGTCTCAACTTGCACATACACAGCTATAATAAAATTCTGTCCGAACAAATATTTCCTACTGTGTTACTTATAGAAGTTAACATTTTGCCCTGTTACATGTTCAGCTTTTCCATTAAATACAGATATTAATGTTATAGATGAAAAGTTGTTCCCCCCTCTATTACAATTTGCTTCAATCCTATAATAATTAAACATTTTTTCTGAAAGTAAGATTGAAGCAATCCTGTACAAAACCTTGATCATCAATAGGACAGGCGAAGAAAGAAAGCATTCAACAAGTGACTTTCCTTACCTTCAGCACAGTGATGAATGGTACAAAGTTAGCTCTCTGAAGCCCATTTTTATAGAGGTCTGAAAGAGAAAACTGGTACTAGTTTTGCTACTTAGCTTTGCCCCTTAATAATAATGCCAGCTTGTCTTTTAATCTGGCAAATGAAGCTCTATGCTGTTAGAGGGATAAAGGAATGAAAGGGAATTGAAATTGATTTCTATTCTTTTGCTGCATGAAATTCATTACATTCTTAATGGGGGGGGAGGCAGAACAGCTCAAGAAAATCTCAAAAGGGATTCAGTGAAATTAGATTTAAATCTCTAATGAGAACTAAGTTATTTTAGCAGAAGAGATACAAAACCTTTGTATTAAAATAAGCTCATAAAAGAATTGGAAATGTTATGTATCAATCAGTGCAAATATAAGACCAAAATAAGCATAGGCTTAATCCTATGGATTTTTTTTTTTTTTGTAAAAAGATTTGAACTACGAAGAAATAATGTCAATTGCCAGAGTTGGTAATGTCTTTATTTGGTTGATTAAGGTTACTCCCTTGGTTTTCTAATAATTCCCATCACATATACCATTTTTTTCAAGGCAGGAAAATACAATTTGATTTGTAGGCAAACAATAAAATATTACAAATAAATACATAACTTTTAAAAAAGTTTAATTTATTAAAATATTTTATAATTAAATGCATATTTGACATTTATGAAAGAAAATATACCTTAATAAATATAACTGGTAAAACAGAATTTTATATCTATAGTTAAAAGTTCTCTTTTCTGGAAACTATGTTAACTGTAGGGACAGGATAAATAGTTCCATTACAGCTTCATCATCATATCATAGTTATGATGTGCTACTTCACTTCATTAATACAAGTCTCCATCTGACTGCAAGGTCGTAACACTTTATTACAGGGCAGGTCAACAGAAGAATGTAGACACTGTTACAACTGCCCACCTAAATTCCCTGGCTTCTGACACAGAAAATATCAGATTATTATTATATAAGGATTAGATTTTTATCATTAAATGTTGGTATATGTTGATTTCACCGTACGCACAGGCAAACCAACAAAAAATTAAATCTATAAACATTTAAATGTATAGATCGGCAAAGTAAGAAAAATGCTGCTTGAGAAAGTATTAGGGTTTTATTTAAGGATATTTACATTGTATATTTTTACATGCAACGTTGACAATTTGTGTTTTAATGGTCATAAAGCCTTAACATGTATGCATTACCACTGTCATGAAATAATTACTGTCTGATCCCCCTCCCCATTGTCAAACTATCCCATAATTTCCTGCAACTGTGAAAATTTAATTTAATAAAATTTGAAAAAATGCTTAAACATAAACACCAATATTATCAGTTGAAATGATTAAAAAAACAAACAACACAAAAATTGAATTCTGCCATGCCTATATAAAACATTTCAAGTGCAGTAATGCCTGAAAGCCATAATTAGGCTGGGTCTCATTGTACTAGGTGCAGTATGAACACAATGGTGGATGGAGGATGCACTATGCGTGACAAATCAAAAGAGTACTGACGAAGTGATTCACAGGAACCATAATAGTAAGATGATCCTTGTAGGAAATCTGAATACTAGTGAATTAGATTCTGAAACCTAATTACTAACAAAGTTGTACACAGTCATGTGCCACTTTTCACACAGTTCTCTAACATTTATGGCAAAACACAATTTTTTAAATAAGCAATACATTTAAATGAATGCAAGTTTACAGGTAGAAACAGTGATCATTAAAAATTATTTTTTTGCCTGGAAATATTTTAAAAACATGCTGTAATACAAATAATGAAGTTATTTAAATTAACTCATCTATGAATTAAGAACAGCTGCAGAGGCCTTATTTTTATTGCATCATGTTTCCTTTTGGAGAGCACAAGGAAAATGTGGTAAGTGGATTTTGGCAGAGGAGTGAAGCTGGGATTCCAGAAATCACACCTTGACATTTCACTCATGTTCCAGTGGGAAAGCAGTAAATGTAACATTACTAAGTGTGGCACTAGTGTCTTGGCCAGTGTTTTCTCTAACCAGACTGCTATCTTGCCTCTTTGTATCCAGAAAGAGAGGGGAAAAAATCCTTAAGTCAATCCTGAGTTTGGATACTAGGGTTGCCAACTTTCTAACTGCAGAAAACCGAACATCCTTGCCCTGCCCCTTCCCTGAGGCCCTGCCCCTTCCTCCTCCCCTCCACCCCGTTGCTCGCTCTCCCCAACTCTTGCTCATTTTCACAGGGCTGGGGCAGGGAGTTGGGATGTGGGAGAGGGTGAGAGCTCCAGCTGGGGATGCGAGCTCTGGGGTGGGGCTGGGGATGAGGGGTTTAGGATGCAGGAGGGAGCTCTGGGCTTGGGGATGGGGCTGAGGGGTTCAGCATGTAGGAGGGGGCTCCAGGCTGGGGGAGAGGGTTGGTGTGTGGGAAGGGGTGAGCGCTCTGGGTGGGGATCTGGGGTTGGGCCAGGGATGAGAGGTTCGGAGTGTGGGTGGGAGCTCTGGGCTGGGACATGGGTTCAGAGTGTGGGAGGGGTTGAGGGCTCCGGCTGAGGGTGCAGGTTGTGGGGTGGGGCCAGGGATGAGGTGTTTGGAGTGCGTGAGAGGGCTCCGGGCTGGGGCTGAGGGGTTCAGTGTGTGGGAGGGGGCTCAAGGCAGAGGTGCAGGAGCAGTTTCAGGGTGCAGGCTCCAGGTAGGCATGACCTCAGGCAGCAATGACCTCAGGCAGCCCTGGTATTTGGTATCCCAGGGCTCCTAGACAATGGGAGCTACAAAGCCAGCACTTGGGGTGGCACTTGTTGGTGGGGATAGCACATGGAGCCCCCCTGACTGCCCCTCCACCTAGAAGCTGGAGGGACATGCCAGCTGCTTCCCGGAAGCTGCGCAGAGCTGGGCATGGAGCCTTCCACTTTGACCAACCGGACGGCCTGGTCAGGTGTGCTGACAGCAGCGGCCAGGCTCCTTTTCGACTGGGTGTTCTGGTTGAAAACCAGACACCTGGCACCCCTTTTGGATACCTTAATAAGAACAAATGTAGTGTATTAACCCAATGCCCTTTACTGGGGCATTGGGTTAATACACTACATTTGTTCTTATTAAGGTATCCAAAAGGGGTGCCAGGTGAGAGAATTTCATTTCAGACACTCATCTTTAGATGCTGGAATACATTCGGTGTGCACAGACAGAGGAGGGTGGGGTGGCTGCCCTAACCCATGGCACCATAATGCTATGAATGTTCCTCCTGATATCCCCTTTGGGCCAGCCCTATGCAGCTCCTGCACTGGGGCAGAGGTGCCATGTGGTGGGGACACAGAATCACATGCCCCCTCTCCCCCTCCGATTTCTCAGGAAGCCTCTCGCCAGGCTGCCCAGCAGCACAGGGGGGGTGAGGAAGCTGCTGGGTGGCTGACCGAGCTTCCCCCACACACACACGACATGGAGCTGCTTCTCCTTCCCTGCTGCTGGAATCCCAGTGCTTCTTACTGCCTCTTTGCAGACTGCCCACTGAGGTGAGTCGGGGGCATCTTTGAGATTGGGAAGAGGAGCTGCAGCGGCACTCAATGTGCCTCTCAAGGAGAAGGTGATTTGGGGGTGTCATATTTACCCCTCCAACAAAAAGTGATTGGTAAGTCTCCAAATTCTTGTTAATTGCCCCAAGCACCATCCCACCCTGGCACCATCCATCCTAATGGCACATAGGGGACTGCGCATTCCAACAGTGTTGCCACTTTTGTTGGTCTTGTTTTGAACAATTGCTAACTTGATTGAGGATAACTCAGGCAGAGAGGGATGCTTGCAAGCTCTGCAAGGGGCTGGGCAGTCAGAGGGACAGAGAGCAGGAGGAGGAAGAGGTAGTTGCCAGTGTATGTTGTCTACATACATATCAAGTTTCAAGGGACGGAGGCAGAAGCGATATGTGGGGTGGTCACATGATCCCACAGAACCTTTCAACTGTGCCCCCCACTATCCAGAGTTACATGTTGCCTCTGGCTAGGTGAATTCTCCCTCGGGCTATTGCAGTCCCTTTATGGTCCCTATACACCACGGGAGCAACATACGCTATTGGGGCGAGCACCAGAATCTAGCCAATTGTTCACAGACTAACATTTTGAAGTAAACAGGTAGGCCCAAGCCCAAACTCATGATCTACAAGCAGAACTTCGGGGTGTTTGAAGCTATCCTTTTTAGAGATGGCTTCCAACCACACTATGCACCCATCCAATTTGCCTTTTTCTCTTTCACTTAGCTGTGTTAATTATATCTTGACTTAATTACAATTGCTCAAAGAAGGATAAAAGTACAACAATAACTGAAGGTTGAAAGACATAACATTTCCTCCTCTCTATGACTATTAAAATAGAGAAAAAAATCTGTATTTTAAAGCTTAAGTGATTCTCTTCTAAAAAAGAAAATTAGTGCAACTTGAAAGCCTTTCGCTCTTGGATGAAACTTCATATAAATAAAAAAAACCCAAATATTATGCTAATTAATACCATTGCATTAATTGTCTCTTAGAAGTGTTATCTGGCTACCAAAAAATTATAAGATTAATTTATTGACCCTCTTTGGCTAAAGCCTTGTATAGTTAAGAGCTCCATGAAATGTTCATATCAAGCCTTCCTTTTATTTATTAAATATTATTGTGAAGAATTTTTTAAAAAGAGGTCTCTAAACCAATATATTGCAAGTTCTTGTGTGTGATGTCAAAGCAGTCGGGGACAGAGGTTCTTGGTGGATCACATCGAGCTAGCACAAGTGTAGCCACGGTAGTGGCACCGGAGGCGTGGCTGAGCCGTATCAAGTATTTACACATCAGTTTCAGGCAGGTTTGTATTTGGCACAGCTCAGCCATGCTTCCGCTGCGGGTGGCTACTCATGCTACCGCAGCTTCCTTATTTATACATGTGCTAGCACAATGAGAGCTAGTGTGAGTATGTGTTCACAAGAAGGGGAAATCACACCCTAAGCTCATAGCGTAGACATAGGGCTTGTCTATATCACTGATTAAATCAATGTAACTTATGTCACTTACTCAGGGGTGTGGAAAAGTCACCTCTGTGAGTGACGTAAGTTACACTGACTTAAAGTGGTGTCTACACCACACTATGTCAGCGGGAGATGCTCTCCCATCGATGTAGCTGCAGCGGCACTGATGTAGCACAGTAGGGAAGACAAGCCCATAACCTAAGAATGGGGAGAGAAGAAACAGTTACTCATTCCCTCTCCCTTCTGCTGGCCAGGCTCTGCCTGTGTCCCTGAGCCCACCCAATCCTGAGGCAGTTTATCAGCTTTTCTCTCCATTGTAGAGATAGGAAGGGTTAGAAACATCACTTAAAGAAGCTGTAGAAGTGGAGAAAAAAATTATTTGGGGTGGGGAGAGAAGAGAGGGTAGGACCCAGGATGGACCCTTTCTTCCATATATAAGAGAAAACTAGGAGGGGTCTGCATGGCAGGGAAAGAATACCACAGATCTTTAAAACTAGAGATTTTATCACCACTAAATTTGAATAAATGTAAAGTGGCTTTAATAAGAAATGTGTTAATTTCGCTGTACTTGTATCATACTGGTAGCATGTTTGTTTTTACCTTCAGGTGGCCTATTGGATGTTGCCACGACGACAATCCCGTTTTGGAACAGATTTTCAAAAAGCTGTTTCAGAATCATGGCATCAGCAATGTCAGTGACCTGTGAGAGACAACACAATTGTTTTTCTTGCTTTCAACTTCTGCCATAATAGATCTGCAAATGGTTTCATAGTCAGAAAAAAACTGGCTTGTTAGTAAAATCCTGTAGAAAGATTCTAATTATTGCTTGTGGGGGCGGGGGAAATAAAGGAGATAATAAATAAGCAGGGAACGCATGGCAATCTTTTAAAACTTGCCTGCTCTTTCTTACAGAGTCCCATCATTTCTTTACCAATTGCTAAATGATTCCACTTTAACTTCTATTATAAAACTACAGGTGGGAGACACAGAAAACAGACCTACACATTTAAAAGAGGCCTAATTAATTAGAACCAACATGAAAAACAGAAGATAAAGAAAATACACACCAGCTGTTTTACATTTCTATTACCTTTCTAGTAAAGGTTGGTAGAGGTGACTTTAAATGGTCATGGGACTTCAGAAATAAGGACAAGTAGCCAACTATACATAATCAGCTGCTGTAGAAAATAGAATGATATGACATAGATACTATTGTGTGATTGTTGTACAAAACAATTCAACAGATGGCCCATCACAAAAATAAGCAATTTCATTGTTCTTTTTAAGTGCCTTCTATTACTGTCCATGAATAATCAAAAGGCACTGCAGTCACTTCCAGCATAGTCAGCCTCTTCTAACCTTCAGACAAAACATTCACTTAAAAAAACATGAAAAAAATTGGGCGCTACAATTAATACTGAAAAAAATTAACAACAAGCAGCAAAGTGAAAATTCTTAGACAAACTATTTACTAAGGCCAGTTTTACCTAACTGTATGGTATCTAGAAACTGATACTATGGACTTGCAGTATATGTAATGTTATGTGTCAGAATGGAGAAAAATGTAATAAACTTTTCTGAACAGAAGAAAAATTAGATATGACAGTATACTATAGGGGTTACAGAATCTCACAGGCTAATGAAAAAAATCAGTGTACCCAATAACTAAACCATCTTAACTACTGTTATCTATGTTTCCCTCACACTTTCCCTCCTATTGTTCATTACATCAACTTGTTACGCTTTGTCTTAATTTAGGCCCTGATCCCACAAAGGGGTTTCTGCCTATCTGGATTGTAGGTCTGGAGCTGCAGGCTCCAATCCTGCAATAGATAACACGCGGGTGGCCTGCTATACTCACATAAAACCATGCTTTTCACAGGCCAAACAGTCCAGCTATGTGTTATCAATTAAAGGATTGGAGCCTTAGGCCTAGGATATGTCTACACTAAAAATGCTCCTGTTGGCACAAGTAATCTACTTCCCTGAGAAGCGGTAGCTAGAGACATGTCCTCGCATAAAATGCAGAGCTGTACTGCCGTGGTGGTGCTGGTGTAGCGCTTCAGTGAAGACACTACCTACATTGACAGGAGGGTTTCTTCTGCTGGCATAGATAATCCACCTCCCTGAGAGGCGATAGCTAGGTCAACAGGAGAATTCTCCCATTGACTTAGTGCTATCTATACCAGGGCTTAAGCCAGTATAGCCACATCTCTCAGAGGTGTTGATTTTTAAATTCCTAGTGCAGACCAGGCCTTAGTCTACATTAGAAAATGTTTGCCAGTATAGCCTCCTAGTGTAGATGTACCTTATACCGGCAAGAGTGCTTTTGCTGATATAGCTCATGCAGTTCCCCAAACAAAAGCACTTCTTTACCAATATAACTGTGCCTACAATAGGGTTTTTGCTGGTATAAAACATCATACAAAAAAACCCCACACCCTTAACCAACATTACTATACTGGCAAAAGTTTTATGTGTATATCTGGCTTTAAACTTTTGGGGGTTTGAGGGTTAAGTAGTTGAAGCCACTGTGGACTCCACCTAATCCACCAATTTGTGGTGAACCAAGGCAAAAAGGGGGAAAGGAGGAAAGATTCAGGCTTTGTCTACACTAGCACTTTTGTCACCAAAACTTTTGTTGGTCAGGGGTGTGAAAAAACACCACACCATGACCAACATAAGTTTCACTGACAAAAGTGCCGGTGTGGACCGGGCTATGTCAGTAGGAGATGCTCTCACGCTGACATAGCTACTGCCATTCGCTGGGGGTAGTTTAACTATACTGGCAAGAGAGCGCTCTCCTGCCAGCATAGAACAGCTACACAGGAGACCTTACAGCGGCGCAGCTGCAGCGGTACAGCTGTGCCACTGTAAGGTCCATAGTGTAGACATAGCCTTAGACTCTGCTCCTGACAGCTAGTTTGGAGACAATGAGGGAAAGCTTTAATAGAAGCAGTTTCCTCCTTCCCTGTGATCCATCCTTCAGCAACCATTCACCTAGTTCTTGTGGGAGGACTAATATTTAGCGGTTTTTTATTACATTTTCTTTTCTTTCTCAACAATATGTTCAGTAACACACTCCATGGAGTGCATGTATCATCCAGCAACCCTCTGGTGTGTTCAGGACAGTTATTATACTTCTATCAAGGTATGCATGTATTGGCTGAGGAACACACAACCTGTTGAGTGTAGCTGCTTACATGCCAGCTCCTGATGTTTTCCTGAAGGCTCTTCTGAATTATTAAAAAGTCAGAAACTTCCAAAGTTGTCTTCAAAACTCAAGACATGTAAAGGAAAGTGGTGCTTACATTATTTAATCTGAAAGTTAAGATCACTGTTAAATTTAGTTTCTGCACACTCAAACAGAAGCTTCTTTTCAACTGCTTGAAAGCCAGTGTTATTTCTGATAAGAAATCAGAACATAATTTCAAATCTAAAAAGAATTTGGACTTTTTTTATTGTGTCAGAAAAAAATCTCAGGAATTGGATTTTTAAAATGATGATATACATTATTTTACTACAAACTTCATATTTTTTTTAATTACACACATGAGGCAAAATATACTTTTCTAGGAGCAGAGTACAGAATGGAGGATTGAAAAGAATTATAACATTTATGTACACTCCAGTGCAAATGTTTACAATGAAGTAAAAGAAAGCAATGAATAAAGCCTGTTACTTGAGTTATTATTTGATGTTATAGAATTTTAGTGTTTTTGCCTTACCAGAATAAATTAACTTTTGAAAGCTATATAATTAATAAAGCAAGAGTCATTTTGTGTACTGAGGTGCCAATTTATTTTCTTTTGATCTTGTACAGCTTTGGAAGGGAAAGATAATTTTACAGTGTAAGCAAGCAGAAGACAATAACTGAAGCATTCTCATAGCTCAGGTTTTTTTCTGTACCCAGCATTCATTACAACCAGGAACAAAAGAGAAGGCTACAAATTACCAATAAGGGGAGTCTGCTAATGGAGAGAATGGAGAAATTTCATTAGCATTTAAGAGAAAAGATTTTTATGACCTAGTGCTGCTTTCCATTATGACTCACTTAAGTAAAAAAAGAAAAAAAAATCGAATAGTTAATTTACATGTGTAAGTGCTTGAGACTCAGTCATCCACTGATTGGTACTGCTCCATATAATGAATGACAAATATAAGCATGTATTATCAGTAATTAGTATTAGCACAAAAATAAGAGCCTACTTTTTTATTAGAGGCTTTTAATAGCTTTGCTGGCTTATAAAAACTGTTTAAACTGTAGTTCTTTTTCAAACCCAAGTGATACTGAATAGTATTTAAATATTATCTCTGCATGATCATTCTGCTTACCAAAAAGTAGGGATTCTATTTTCATTACCATTGCTACCTACCACAGGTATTACAAAATTAGAAGCCTAATTACTTTTATATAGAGTTATTTCAGCACTCAACAAAATAAAATAAAATCCAGATTTTATAAACCACCCATTAGGATATTGAAAAGCACCAAAATTGTAATTACAAATGGCATGAATCTCAGGTTTTTATATTTAGGGCCATCTATTAAAGGAATATACTATTTATGTGGATGCAAAAAAGATGGGTTGTTTTATTTATCATAAGCACTAATGACAAAAGATTGGGAAGAAAGAATACTATTTATTAATCCGTGAACAAGCAGATTATATTAAGACTGATCAAGCTTTCAGAAATATCTAGTTCATAAGGCATGCTCAGAGGCTTAACATTGGCATTTGTATAGTGGCACCCATACAGTACTTGCAACATGATACCTATTACATCTCTACTTTAAGATATCTGAATTCTTTCAGTAAGAACTTTAAGAAATAAAAAGTAGACTAAGTCAGTAGATTCTGAAATACTTTTCTAAGTCACCTAATCAATACGTTATTTTAATTGTGTATTTGTCTGTGGCTGTTTCTCACCCCCACTCCTACAGGCTCTAATATGATTTACTCCAGGGTGACTATGACGTGGCTTCAGCCAGGTGTTAAATGGAACTCAGCAACTTCAGCAACACTGTTGTCTTTAACAACTCTGCATTTGGTGGTCTTTGAAAAGTAAGCATCTTCATTGTTTTCTGCTGTCAGTGTCACAGAATCTCATCTCCTCTATACTACAAAGAACAACAGCTTCATCTTTTCTCCTATATGTAAAAGGTATCTAAAGGAAACCTTCAATATTTCAAGTAAATCTCAACAACTTCTCTGGTACGTCTGTCCATTTTCACAATGCATGATCATGGTTCTACAGTAGGAGTAACGACTTGCTTCCATTGTCATTGTCTGTTCTCAAGTAAAAGGATTTTCAGCTGTCATTGTGGACAGCAATTTTGTCTGCATGTCACAGTTAATATTTGTTCTGCCTCTTTTGTTTTTCTTCCAGTTGTATTTGTAAATCTAGTGTTTGCTTAAATTTGAGTAAATCAAGTCTTGTGTGAAGACTGCCAATTAGAATCTCTGCTGGGGAAACCAACTAGGGAAATGAAGGATAATGTGTGTCTTTCTTTAAGAGTTTGTTCCCCCCATCTGAACAGCTCTCCTAGACATCACATCACTTTGTGACTATTTAGGCAGGAAGACGACATATTCAGAATGAGAGGTCATAGCAAATTTCTGAAAATCGGGACTCACTCTCAGTAATTCAAGCCTATACAGTAGCACATGGCTCACACATTATATGACTTGCTGCAAATGATCAGCAATCTACTGTTTGTTTGATCATTTTGAAATCTCTGAATTCAGGAGTAGTACCAAATTAATAAATACATTTCTAAAATTGACATAAGTATTCAATGTCCTGGGAATACTAAATGTGTTGTATTTCCCTCCCATCCGCACCTTGGAGATAGAAAAAGGAAAAAGACGGTTACTCACCTTTGTAACTGTTGTTCTACGAGATGTGTTGCTCACATCCATTCCAGTTAGGTGTGCGCGCCGCGCGTGCACGTTCGTCGGAAACTTTTTTACCCTAGCAACTCCAGTGGGCCGGCAGGTCGCCCCCTGGAGTGGCGCCGCCATGGCGCTCGATATATACCCTTGCCGGCCCACCCGCTCCTCAGTTCCTTCTTGCCGGCTACTCCGACAGTGGGGAAGGAGGGCGGGTGTGGAATGGATGTGAGCAACACATCTCGAAGAACAACAGTTACAAAGGTGAGTAACCGTCTTTTCTTCTTCGAGTGATTGCTCACATCCATTCCAGTTAGGTGAATCCCAAGCCATACCTAGGCGGTGGGGTCGGAGTGAGAAGTAGCGGCATGGAGCACTGCAGATCCGAAGGCCGCGTCCTCTCTGGACTGCTGGACCAGGGCGTAGTGGGAAGCAAAGGTGTGGACCGATGACCAGGTCGCTGCCCAACAGATTTCCTGGATGGGCACACGGGCGAGGAAAGCCAGCGACGACGCCTGCGCCCTGGTAGAATGCGCAGTCACACGGCCCGTAGGAACGTGGGCCAGCTCATAGCAGGTCCTGATACAGGACGTTACCCATGAGGATAACCTCTGCGAGGAGATGGGAAGCCCCTTCATGCGGTCCGCTACTGCCACGAAAAGCTGGGGGGATTTGCGGAACGGCTTGGTCCTCTCCACATAGAACGCGAGAGCCCTACGGACATCAAGCGAGTGGAGCTGTTGCTCCCTGCCTGAAGAGTGAGGTTTCGGGAAAAAAACTGGGAGGAATATATCTTGGTTGATGTGGAAGGCTGAGACCACCTTGGGGAGAAAGGCAGGGTGTGGCCTCAGCTGCACCTTATCTTTATGGAAGACTGTATACGGGGGGTCTACCACTAGAGCCCGGAGTTCCGACACCCGTCTAGCTGAGGTGATAGCTACTAGAAAGGCAGTCTTCCAAGAGAGAGAGAGTAGGGAGCAAGTAGCTAACGGCTCAAAGGGAGGCCCCATGAGCCGAGACAACACCAGGTTAAGATCCCAGGTTGGAGCAGGGAGTCGGACGTTAGGGTACAAACGTTCCAGCCCCTTCAGGAATCTAGTCACCGTCGGGTGAGAAAAAACGGAGCGGCCATCCCCACCCGGGTGAAAGGTGGAGATAGCTGCCAGGTGGACCCGCAAAGATGATATCGCCAGGCCCTGTTGTTTGAGGGACCAAATATAGTCTAAAATATTGGCCACCGAAACTTCCGTAGGGCGGAAACCTTTCTCCACGCACCAACAGGAGAAACGCTTCCACTTGGCCGAGTATGTCGCTCTAGTGGAAGGCTTCCTGCTGCCCAAGAGTACCTCCCGTACCGGGGTGGAGCAGCGCAGTTCAGAACTGGTCAGCCACGCAGGAACCACGCCGCTAGGTGCAGCGACTGCAGGTCCGGGTGACAGAGAGTCCCGTGTTCCTGGGTGATCAGGTCCGGGTGAAGGGGCAGGGGAACTGGGTCGGCTATGGCCAGGTCCAGCAACATGGGGTACCAATGTTGCCTGGGCCACGCCGGGGCTACCATGATCACGCGAGCCCTGTCCCTGCGCACCTTCAGAAGGACCCTGTGGACCAGTGGGAACGGGGGAAACGCGTAGTACAAGTGGGTCATCCACGGGATAAGGAAGGCATCTGCTATAGACCCGGGCTCCCTGCCCTGAAAGGAGCAGAACGCCTGGCATTTCCTGTTCCCCTCGGACGCGAAGAGGTCCACACGGGGATAACCCCACCTCTGGAAGATTGAGAGGGCGACGTCTGGGCGAAGGGACCACTCGTGTGAGAGGAAGGATCTGCTCAGGCGGTCCGCCAGCGTGTTCCGTATTCCGGGGAGGAAGGAAGCCGTGAGGTGAATGGAGTGGGCTACACAAAAGTCCCAGAGTCGCATCGCCTCGTGACATAGGGGAGAGGATCTGGTGCCGCCCTGCTTGTTGATATAGTACATGGTCGTCGTGTTGTCGGTAAACACCGCGACACAACGACCCCGAAGCTGGTGACAGAACGTTTGACAAGCAAGGCGGACCGCTCTCAACTCCCGCATGTTGATGTGTAGCTTCACCTCCTGCGGGGACCACAGGCCCTGTGTTCTCAGGGATCCCAGGTGGGCCCCCCAGCCGAGATCTGAGGCATCCGTCGTTAGGGACACCGAAGGCTGGGGTGGGTGGAAAGGGAGCCCCGCACACACTACGGACTGGTCTAGCCACCAGCCGAGAGAATCTAACATCCCCTGGGGGATTGTGATCAGCATGTCTAGTGGTTGCCTTGCCGGCCGGTAATGTGCGATAAGCCACAACTGGAGGGGCCTCATGCGGAGCCGAGCGTAACCGGTCACAAATGTGCATGCTGCCATGTGACCTAACAGGGTTAGACATGTCCGTATTGATGTTAAGGGGGCTGCCCGCAATCGCTGAACGATCGCCGACAACGCCTGGAACCTCGGTAACGGCAGAAGAGCCCTGGCCACGGTGGAGTCCAGGACGGCCCCGATGAACTCCACCCTCTGCGTGGGGAGCAGGGTGGACTTGTCTATATTGATCATGAGGCCCAAGGTAGCAAACAGGCCGGTGATCCTGCGGACGTGGCTGCAAACCTGTAGTTCTGACGTGCCCCGAATTAACCAATTGTCTAGGTAAGGGAACACGTGGATACGACTGCGCCGAAGATGTGCCACAACGACGGCCATGCATTTTGTGAATACCCTCGGGGCCGTAGAAAGGCCAAATGGGAGGACTGCAAATTGGTAGTGAAGGCGGCCCACCACGAATTGAAGGAAACGTCTGTGGTGTGGCCAAATGGCAATGTGAAAATAAGCGTCCTGCATGTCGAGGGCGGCGTACCAGTCTCCCGGATCCAGGGATGGGATAATGGTCCCCAGGGATACCATGCGGAACTTCAACTTCACTAGGTATTTGTTGAGCTCTCGCAGGTCGAGGATAGGCCTGAGGCCTCCCTTGGCCTTGGGGATCAGAAAGTAGCGGGAATAAAACCCCTTGCCTTTCTCGTTTTCCGGAACAGCCTCTATAGCTCCTTTGTTGAGGAGCGCCTGTACCTCCTGTCGAAGGAATTGCTCGTGAGAAGGGTCCCTGAAGAGGGACGAGGAACGGGGGCGGGAAGGAGGAAGTGATATAAACTGCAGGCGGTATCCCGTCTGCACCGTGCGTAAGACCCAGCGGTCCGATGTTATTTGGGTCCACGCTGGGAGGAAAAACGAAAGGCGGTTGGAAAACGGGGGGGAAGGATCCGTGGGGAAAACTGTTACTACGCCCTCGGGCGCACCTTCAAAATGAAGGCTTGGGCCCAGGCGGGGGCTTAGAGGAGCTTTGATTCTGCCCCCCCTGGTTCCCCGAATGTCTACGCCTTCCATTCCTGCCACGGCGCCTATTGAGGTCCTGCCGTTGGCGGAACTGGGGGTATGGCCTGCGCTGCTGTTGCTGCTGTGGCCGGAAGGGTCTGCGCTGCGTTCCCGGCATGTGCATCCCGAGGGAGCGCATAATGACCCGATTATCTTTGAGACTTTTGAGTCTGGGGTCTGTCTTTTCTGAAAACAGGTCCTGGCCTTTGAACGGGAGGTCCTGGATGGTGTATTGGAGCTCCGGTGGAAGGCCAGAGACCTGAAGCCAGGAGATACGGCGCATCGTTACCCCCGAGGCGAGGGTGCGGGCAGCCGAGTCTGCAGCGTCCAAAGAAGCCTGCAACGAGGTTCGTGCAACCTTCTTGCCCTCGTCCAGAATGGCCGCAAACTCTTGGCGGGCCTCCTCTGGCAGCAGCTCTTTGAATTTGTCCGCTGCCACCCACGAGTTAAAGGCATATCTGCTGAGCAGGGCTTGCTGGTTTGAAACCCTGAGCTGAAGGGCCCCAGCTGAATAGACCTTGCGGCCGAGGAGGTCCATACGCCTGGCCTCCTTGGATTTGGGGGCTGGAGCTTCCTGTCCGTGGCGCTCCCTCTCGTTCACCGACTGCACCACCAGGGAACACGGTGTCGGGTGGACGTGGAGGTACTCGTAGCCCTTGGAGGGGGCCATGTACTTCCTCTCGAAGCCCCTCGCCGTAGGGGGGATGGAGGCCGGTGACTGCCAGATTGTATTGGCGTTGGCCTGGATCGTCCGAATGAAGGGTAGGGCGACCCTGGTGGGAGCATCAGATGAGAGGATGGTGACGATGGGGTCCTCGATCTCAGAGACCTCCTCGGCTTGCAAGCTCAGTGTTATAACCTTAGTCCCAGATTTGGACCTTAGCGTCCAAAATATGGGGGTTAGCATGAAAACCTCCAAGCTTAGTTACTAGCTTGGACCTGGTACCTGCTGCCACCACCCAAAAAATTAGAGTGTTTTGGGGCACTCTGGTCCCTCTGAAAAACCTTCCCTGGGGACCCCAAGACCCAAATCCCTTGAGTCTCACAACAAAGGGAAATAATCCTTTTTCCCTTCCCCCCTCCAGGTGCTCCGGGAGAGATACACAGACACAAGCTCTGTGAAACTACACAGAGTGACTTCCCCTCTCTGTTCCCAGTCCTGGAAACCAAAAGTACTTTCCTATTCCCCCAGAGGGAATGCAAAATCAGGCTAGCAATCCAAACACACATCTCCCCTTGATTTCTTCCTCCCACCAATTCCCTGGTGAGTACAGACTCAATTTCACTGAAGTAAAGAAAAACTTCAACAGGTCTTAAAAGAAAGCTTTATATAAAAAGAAAGAAAAATACATACAAATGTTCTCTCTGTATTAAGATGATACAACACAGGGTCAATTGCTTAAAAGAATATTGAATAAACAGCCTTATTCAAAAAGAATACAAATCAAAGCACTTCAGCACTTATATTTATGCAAATACCAAAGAAAAGAAACCATAGAACTTACTATCTGATCTCTTTGTCCTTACACTTAGAAACAGAAGACTAGAAAGTAGAAAGTACTTCTCCAAAGCTCAGAGAAAGCAGGCAGACAGACAAAGACTCAGAGACTAAATTCCCTCCACCCAGAGTTGAAAAAATCCGGTTTTCTGATTGGTCCTCTGGTCAGGTGCTTCAGGTGAAAGAGACATTAACCCTTAGCTATCTGTTTATGACACGCCCCCCAAACCCTTAGCTATCTGTTTATGACACGCCCCCCAAATTGCAGACAGTGGGGAAGCTCACTGGCTGCGATTTCCTTCTAGAACATTAAAATAAACAGATTAATACAACACATACACCTTTACATATACTCCTAAGTATATAACTAACAGACTTCTACATTTTAAGAACACTTTTTAACTACTGAATTCTGGGAAACTCTCACGGGAGAGTGCATCAGCTACTTTGTTAGAAGCTCCTGTGATGTGTTGAATTTCAAAATCAAAATCTTGGAGAGCTAAACTCCAACGAAGAAGTTTCTTGTTGTTCCCCTTGGCAGTATGAAGCCACTTTAGTGCAGCATGGTCAGTTTGTAGTTGGAACCGCCGTCCCCAAACATATGGGTGTAGCTTTTCCAGGGCGTACACAATGGCATAGCATTCCTTTTCACTGACTGACCAGTGACTTTCCCTCTCAGACAGTTTCTTGCTGAGAAACACGACAGGATGGAAGTTGTGATCTGTTGCTTCCTGCATGAGCACCGCTCCTATACCACGCTCAGATGCATCTGTGGTTACTAGGAATGGCTTGTCAAAATCCGGGGCCCTGAGCACAGGGTCAGACATGAGCATCGCCTTAAGCTGGGTAAAGGCCTTTTGACACTCATTAGTCCACTGAACGGCATTTGGCTGGGTCTTTTTGGTCAGGTCGGTCAATGGGGCAGCGATTTGGCTGTAGTGTGGTACAAATCGCCTGTAGTATCCGGCCAAGCCTAAGAAGGATTGGACCTGCTTCTTGGACCGTGGGACAGGCCACTTTTGGATAGCATCCACCTTGGCCTGTAGGGGGTTTATGGTTCCTCGACCCACCTGGTGCCCCAGGTAAGTTACTCTGTTTTGGCCTATTTGACACTTTTTGGCCTTAACAGTTAGTCCTGCCTGCCTGATGCGCTCAAAGACCTTTTCCAGGTGTAGTAGGTGTTCGGGCCAGGAGTCTGAAAAAATGGCCACATCATCGAGGTAGGCAACTGCAAATTCTCCCAGTCCAGCTAGTAGACCATCTACCAGCCTCTGGAAGGTGGCGGGTGCATTTCGAAGGCCGAAAGGAAGGACATTGAATTCATACACCCCCGCATGGGTGACGAATGCTGACCTCTCCTTGGCAGGTTCATCTAGCGGTACTTGCCAGTACCCCTTGGTTAAGTCTATTGTAGAGATGAACTGGGCACGTTCCAACTTTTCCAATAGCTCATCGGTACGTGGCATTGGATAGTTGTCCGGACGAGTTACAGCATTTAGCTTACGGTAGTGCACGCAAAAGCGTATTTCCCCATCTGGTTTGGGTACCAGAACCACTGGAGATGCCCATGCACTGGTAGATGGGCGGATTATACCCATCTGTAGCATGTTCTGGATCTCCCGTTCTATAGCAGCTTGGGCATGAGGAGACACCCGGTAGGGTGGGGTTCTGATTGGGTGAGCATTACCTGTATCAATGGAGTGGTATGCCCGTTCAGTCCGTCCTGGGGTGGCTGAGAACAATGGGGCGAAGCTAGTGCACAACTCCTTGATTTGTTGCCGCTGCAGACGTTCCAGGGTGGTTGAGAGGTTCACCTCTTCCACGCCACCGTCTTTTTTCCCGTCGTAGTAGACACCGTCAGGCCACTCAGCATCCTCTCCCTGGACTGTAAACTGACAAACCTGTAAGTCTCTGGAATAGAAAGGCTTGAGAGAATTAACATGGTACACTTTAGGCTTTAGTGAGGAATTGGGAAATGCTATGAGGTAGTTTACAGCTCCCAGGCGCTGTTGGACCGTGAATGGCCCTTCCCATGATGCTTCCATCTTATGGGCCTGTTGCGCCTTCAAGACCATAACCTGGTCTCCTACCTTGAAAGAACGTTCTCTGGCATGTCTGTCATACCAGGCCTTTTGCTCTTCCTGAGCATCCTTTAGATTGTCTCTAGCAAGGGCTAAAGAGTGTCGGAGGGTGCTTTGCAGATTGCTTACAAAGTCCAGAATGTTAGTTCCTGGAGAAGGCGTAAACCTCTCCCATTGCTGCTTCACCAACTGTAATGGCCCCTTAACCTCGTGACCATACACAAGTTCAAATGGTGAAAACCCTAAACTGGGATGTGGTACAGCCCTGTAGGCAAACAGCAACTGCTGCAACACTAGGTCCCAATTATTGGAGAATTCGTTGATGAATTTTCGTATCATGGCCCCCAAAGTTCCATTGAACCTTTCCACCAGGCCATTGGTTTGATGGTGGTACGGGGTGGCAACCAAGTGATTCACCCCATGAGTTTCCCACAGTTTTTCCATGGTCCCTGCCAGGAAATTAGACCCTGAATCTGTAAGGATGTCGGAGGGCCAACCTACCCTGGCAAAGATGTCTGTTAAGGCCAGGCACACAGTGTTAGCCCGGGTGTTACCTAGAGCTACTGCTTCCGGCCATCGGGTAGCAAAGTCCACTAAAGTCAGTACGTACTGCTTTCCTCTGGGCGTCTTTTTTGGGAAAGGGCCCAGAATATCCACAGCTACTGGCTGAAATGGGACCTCAATTATGGGGAGTGGCTGGAGAGGGGCCTTGACCTGGTCTTGAGGCTTTCCCACTCTTTGGCATACCTCACAAGACCGGACATACTTGGCAACGTCCTTGCCCATCCCCTCCCAGTGGAAGGACTTCCCCAACCGGTCCTTGGTTCTGTTCACCCCAGCATGGCCACTGGGATGATCATGGGCTAAGCTTAAGAGCTTCCCCCGGTACTTAGTTGGAACCACCAACTGTTTTTGCGGCTGCCATTGTTCCCGGTGTCCACCAGAAAGAATTTCCTTGTATAAAAGTCCTTGGTTTATAACAAACCGGGATTGATTAGAAGAGCTGAGAGGCGGTGGGGTGCTCCGTGCCGCCGCCCAAGCTTTCTGAAGGCTGGTATCTGCTTCCTGCTCAGTCTGGAACTGTTCCCTTGAGGCTGGGGTCACCAGTTCTTCCTCAGACTGTGGACTTGGGCTTGGTCCCTCTGGAAGCGATGTAGGTGATGGGGTTGTTTCCGTTGCTGGTGAACCGCTCTCCGCTGGTGCACCTGAGGGTATTTCAGGCTCTGGCTGAGCCTTTTGGGTATGGCTGTCTGTTGCTTCTGCCAGTTGTGGCTCGCTGGCGCCCTCTGGCGTTGAGTTTGAAGATGGGGTTGCAATGGCTGGTGCTGGTTGCTGTTCCAGTTCCGGGCCTGGGACTGGAGGTGCTGTGGCTGTTTCAGTGGTTGGCATGGAATCTGGGTCCACTACCTCTGTCTGGGTCTCTGGTAACACAGACGGGGCGTCTGTGGACGGCTCAGGAACAGGAATGGGTCTGGAAGCTTGCCTGGTTTGGCTACGTGTAACCATTCCCACTCTCTTGGCCCGCCTCACCTGGTTGGCCAAGTCTTCCCCCAGTAGCATGGGGATAGGATAATTGTCATAGACTGCAAAAGTCCACATTCCTGACCAGCCTTTGTACTGGACAGGCAGTTGAGCTGTAGGCAAGTCTACAGCTTGTGACATGAAGGGGTAAATTGTAACTTTGGCCTTCGGGTTGATGAATTTGGGGTCAACGAAGGATTGGTGGATAGCTGACACTTGTGCCCCCGTGTCTCTCCACGCAGTAACCTTCTTTCCGCCCACTCTCAAATTTTCCCTTCGCTCCAAGGGTATTTGAGAGGCATCCGGGCCTGGGGATCTTTGGTGTGATGGTGGTGTAATGAATTGCACTCGCATGGTGTTCTTTGGACAGTTGGCCTTGATATGTCCCAGTTCATTACACTTAAAGCATCTTCCATCTGATGGGTCACTGGGCCGAGGTGAGTTACTGGAGACTGGTGAGGTTGAAGGGTAGGGTATCTGTGGCTTTACTTGGGTGGTATGTGGGGTCTTTGGCTGTCCTCGGTTGTAGGGTTTATGGTCTGTGTGCCCCCTGGGGTAATCGTTTCCCTTGACAGTAGCTTTCTTGCTTTCTGCCAGTTCCATTCATTTGGCTCCAATCTCCCCCGCCTCAGCGATATCTTTGGGATTTCCATCTTGTATGTACCGTGTGATGTCTTCAGGAACACCATCCAAGAACTGCTCCATTTGTATGAGGAGGTTCAGTTCTTTCAAGGTTTGAATGTTGTTTCCTGTTATTCAGGCCTCATAGTTTTTCGCAATGTAGTAGGCGTGTTTGGGAAATGACACCTCGGGTTTTCACTTTTGGGTTCTGAAGCGCCGACGGGCATGATCTGGGGTTATCCCCATTCGGTATCTGGCCTTGGTTTGAAAAAGTTTATAGTCATTCATTTGCAGCTTAGGCATTTCAGCTGCCACCTCTGCTAAAGGTCCACTGAGCTGTGACCTCAATTCTACCATGTACTGGTCTTCGGGGATGTTGTACCCAAGACAGGCTCTTTCAAAATTTTCCAAGAAGGCCTCGGTGTCATCACCTGCCTTGTAGGTGGGAAATTTCCTGTGCTGTGGAGCAATATTTGGCGCCAGGTTGTTAGGGTTGGCTGGCACAGGCAGCCCAGCTTTTGCCAAGTCCAGTTCATGTTTTCTCTGTTTTTCCTTTTCTTCATTCTCTTTTTGTTGTTTTTCCATTTCTTTTTGTTGTTTTTCCATGTCTCGGCGGTGGGCCGCCTCTTCTTCTTCTAGTTTTCTTTTGTGTGCTGCCTCCTTGGCTGCCTCTTTGGCTGCCTGTTCTCTTTGGTAGGCTTCCTGTTCTCTTTGGTAGGCTGCCTCTTTGATCTGTTCTTCTCTTTCTTTCATCTCCATCTCTTTTTGTTTTATTTCCAGTTCCTGTTTGTGTTTTTCCATCTCTCGCCTGTGTTCAGCTTCTTTGATTTGTTCTTCGGCCTCAATTTTTGCCTTAGAAGTCATGGTTCCTGTTTTCTTGTGTTGGGGTGCCCTCCGGTGTTTATCTTTTGAACTGCAGGTTCTCTGTTGCCTCCTGAAGTCTGCCTAGCAACAGTGCTTGTTTCCCTTTCTCTCTCTAGCTAATGTTCAATGAAAGTAAACCAGAAAAACCACTTTATTTGCATGCATATAAGTGCTGGTACTTGCCTCCTAATGGGAGGGCTATTGCATGACAAAAGACCCTTAACAGTTTGGTAATGGCTTCTTGCTTAACATGCAAGCCACAAACTGCCAGAGAGAGCAGAAAAAAAAATTCTCTCTGGTTCCTTTTTAAAACCAACTGTTTCTCTCTGCTAAAAAGCCCTTAGCAGAGAAGAGAAAAATATAATATTCCTACTGGCTTCTGGATTCTGTCTATATCCCACCGCTGCCACCATGTTATAACCTTAGTCCCAGATTTGGACCTTAGCGTCCAAAATATGGGGGTTAGCATGAAAACCTCCAAGCTTAGTTACTAGCTTGGACCTGGTACCTGCTGCCACCACCCAAAAAATTAGAGTGTTTTGGGGCACTCTGGTCCCTCTGAAAAACCTTCCCTGGGGACCCCAAGACCCAAATCCCTTGAGTCTCACAACAAAGGGAAATAATCCTTTTTCCCTTCCCCCCTCCAGGTGCTCCGGGAGAGATACACAGACACAAGCTCTGTGAAACTACACAGAGTGACTTCCCCTCTCTGTTTCCAGTCCTGGAAACCAAAAGTACTTTCCTATTCCCCCAGAGGGAATGCAAAATCAGGCTAGCAATCCAACACACAGATCTCCCCTTGATTTCTTCCTCCCACCAATTCCCTGGTGAGTACAGACTCAATTTCCCTGAAGTAAAGAAAAACTTCAACAGGTCTTAAAAGAAAGCTTTATATAAAAAGAAAGAAAAATACATACAAATGTTCTCTCTGTATTAAGATGATACAACACAGGGTCAATTGCTTAAAAGAATATTGAATAAACAGCCTTATTCAAAAAGAATACAAATCAAAGCACTTCAGCACTTATATTTATGCAAATACCAAAGAAAAGAAACCATAGAACTTACTATCTGATCTCTTTGTCCTTACACTTAGAAACAGAAGACTAGAAAGTAGAAAGTACTTCTCCAAAGCTCAGAGAAAGCAGGCAGACAGACAAAGACTCAGAGACTAAATTCCCTCCACCCAGAGTTGAAAAAATCCGGTTTTCTGATTGGTCCTCTGGTCAGGTGCTTCAGGTGAAAGAGACATTAACCCTTAGCTATCTGTTTATGACACGCCCCCCAAACCCTTAGCTATCTGTTTATGACACTCAGATTCTGTGCTACTCGCCTAAGGAGGTCTTGGTGCGCCCTGAGATCCAGCGGAGGAGGGCTACTGGAGGAAGTGCCAGCCACCGCTTCGTCGGGGGAGGAGGATGAGGAGACCCCTGGCAAGAAAGTGTCCAGTGGGGGGTCCCCCTCGGCTCTCGCCTCTGTCTCAGGAGCAAGACCAGGGTCTTGCTGCTTCGATCCTTCCTCTCCATCAGGGGAGGGAGGGGGGCGAGACAACGAAGCCTCTGGCACCCTGTGCTCCGCCGTTGCAGGCCTAGCAGGAAGCTGTTGGGGGCCCTAGGCTTGATGGTATGCCCAGGGTGTCCAAAACCCCCACTGCTGCGGACCCTGGTCCTGTTGCGGAGGGTCTTGAAACAATGCTGCCTGCCTGTCGGTGCCCAGCGCATACACGCTGTCCGCTTGCGACGACACCGAGGGCTGTCTAGAAGGCCATGTCGGGGCCGACCGCGGCTGATAAGCGTCTGCGCTGCTCGGCACCGAAGATCTTCTCGGTGCCGGGGATCGGTACCGGGAGTCATAGCGGCGCCGGGATCGGGACCGGGTTCTGTCTCGGTGCCGGGATCTGGATCGGTACCGGCCGCTGCTTCGGTGCCGGGATCGGGACCGGGACCTGCCACCGGCGTGGTGCCGGGAGGTTGACCGGGACCGGGACCTGCCACCAGCTCGGTGCCGGGAGGTCGACCGGCGCGGTGAGTGACGGCGAGACTGGTTCCTAGAGTCACGGTGCCGGTAACGACGGCTGGAGTCAGACCGCGACCGTCTGGAGGTCGATCGGTGCCGCGAGTGCGACCGGTACCGCCGAGGGGAGCGGTGCCGGGACTGCAAGCGGCGGCGGGATCTTGAGCGACCGTGGCGTCGGGACCTCGATCGCGAGCGCGAGTCCCGAGACGGTGCCGTCATCATTGGCTTGCCCCTAGATGCTACCCGCACCGGAGGTACCGGGGGTGGCGGCTGAGTAGACTCAGTCAGGGTGATAAGGTCCCGTGCCGAGGCGAAGGTCTCCGGAGTGGATGGGACCAATAGCTCAACCCCAGATCTTAAGGGGGAGCTTGGCGGTACCGGACTCGACGGAGCCACCGGGCCCGGAGTCGACGGTGCCGGTAGCGCCGCGGCCGATGTCGATGCCGGGCGCTCCACTCGGGTCTGCCTAGCTGGAGTAGCAGACGTAGACGGTCTCGCTTCTGCACCCGGTGCCAGGGAAGGTCGGTGCCGGGGAGTCTTTCCGGTGCCGGTGCGATCCGGTGCTGGCGTCGAGATCACGGCCTGTGAAGCTGTTGGGTCAAGTGCCGCCTCCATTAGGAGAGTCCTGAGTCTCTGGTCTCTCTCCTTCTTTGTCCTTGGCTTAAAAGCCTTGCAAATGTGGCACTTGTCCGACCTGTGCGATTCCCCCAGGCACTTCAGACACGCGTTGTGGGGGTCGCTGGTTGGCATAGGCTTTTTACAGGCCGCACACTGCTTAAAGCCCGGCGAACCAGGCATGAGCCCGGTGCCGGGAAGGGCTACAGCCCAGACCGGCGAACACTATATACAATACTATTTACACTACAACTAATTAACTAACTATACTTAACGACCTAACTAACAACTGTAATAATAACGGTAGTTAACAAGGAGAGCTAGGGACGTGGAGGACAGCTATGCCGCGCTCCACGGTTCCAACGACCGACACGGCGGTAAGAAGGAACTGAGGAGCGGGTGGGCCGGCAAGGGTATATATCGAGCGCCATGGCGGCGCCACTCCAGGGGGCGACCTGCCGGCCCACTGGAGTTGCTAGGGTAAAAAAGTTTCCGACGAACGTGCATGCACGGCGCGCACACCTAACTGGAATGGATGTGAGCAATCACTCGAAGAAGAAGTGTTATTTTATTCAGTAAAATGACTGTAGCACTTCTCTCTTGACAACAGGGTGATGAGGCAATCATAAGAACGGCTATACTGGGTCAGACCAAAGGTCCATCAAGCCCAGTATCCTGTCCTCTGACCGTGGCCAATGGCAGGTGCCCCAAAGGGAATGAACAGACAGATTATCATCAAGTTATCCATGTCCTGTCACTCAATCCCAGCTTCTGGCAAACAGAGGCTAGGAACACCATTCCTGCCCATCGTGGCTAATAGCCATTGATGGACCTATCCTCCATGAATCTATCTAGCTCCCCTTTGAAACCAATTATAGTACTGGCCTTCACAACATCCTCTGGGAAGGAGTTCCAGAGGTTGACAGTGTGTTGCATGAAAAAATACTTTCTGGTGTTTGTTTTAAACCTATTAATTTCATTTGGTGGCCTCTTGTTCTTGTATTAATCAACTTAAAAAAAAATTCCAGAAGGATCTGAGCCTACCTTTGAAATGTGGAACAAAAACAGAAAACTCCTTAGTACTGGAGTAACCAAGCAGTGGGTACCCATACGGGAAAAGAGTTATTTATATCAACATATCCTATACTGGAATTAGCAAACAAGTTCCTTTATCAAGTGTTTAAAATGTATATCTCTGGCATATCATGTTTACTCAAAAACTTCACATTGATTAGTAGCATAAATACAACATGGCGTGTAGTTGCATTATGTATCAGTTTCTGCAGAGCTCTGTTTTGCGATACTGTTCATACTCACTGGATGAAGCAAATATAAAATTACCAGCAAACAATTAGGTTAAGAATCAGAAATAGTACTTCATTCAAAGCAAAGAGTTAAAAACCATAGAAGAGGAAAAATATGAGTAAGCTTGGTACAAGTAGTTTCTTTTACAAAAGGAACACAGGGAAAAGCAAGCAAGCATGCAGTACAAAAACTAAAGCAAACTGTGAGGAGGCATAATGTGCTGGTGAAATCCTTGTGCCTAACAAGGAGTGTAGAAATGCACTTGCAGTGTTTTCTAGGTGGAAGAGGGAGATTGGGAATAATGTATAAGACAAATGAACTCTTCTCCCATCTGGCAACATGACTTAGAATCATAGAATATCAGGATTGGAAGGGCCCTCAGGAGGTCAGCTAGTCCAAATCCCTGCTCAAAGCAGGACCAATCCCCAGATAGATTTTTGCCCCAAATGGTCCCCTCAAGGATTGAACTCACAGCCCTGGGTTTAGAAGGCCAGTGCTCAAACCACTGAGCTATCCCTCCCCCCATAGCCCACATTCCACTCCAAGTCTGTGCTGCTTAATCAGAATCCATATTAGAGACTAGGAAGTAATAGGAAAGGCGTGTCTTACTCCCAACCCTATTTCCCTATCTAATTCATTGAATAGATTGTAGAGTTACTAATTAATCTATTTCTCTTTCAAGTATTGTTAGTTTAGGTCTCTAGTTGCGGCAGACCAAGTTACATTAGGAACACAGAGCATTGGTCTGATCCAGTATGGCAATTCCTACTTGGTGCAGTATCAGGTCTCCAGCTGTAGTCAGTATCAGCTGCATTAAAAGGTGCAAGAAACCCTGCATAAGGCAAATATGGAATAACTGACCCTCAGAGAAAGTTCCTTCCTAATCTTCACTAGTTAAAACAGTTCGGTTTATTAAATGAAGCATGAGGGTTTAGATCCTTTCCAAAACTCTTGTTAAAAAAATCCTCTCCAGACATATTTTGCTAACTCTGGAAATCAGTGTTATTCATATAAGTGGCAAAAACTTGTGCATATAATGTCATGGTGTACTTCATTGCCACGTGATGTTAAGGCCAAGAGTTTAGCAGTGTTCAGGATAGTATTGAGTTTCCTCAATTTGCCACGTCTCATACTCTTTAAAATGTCCCATAGTTATTGTATTATGAGAAAGGATAAATAAAAGTGCCTAGTCTACCTTCTCCATACCACTCATTATTTTCTATGCTTTTATCATGTCCCTTCTTATTCATCAGTATGCAGCCTCTCTTCTGCCTGTGAAATAACTTTAAAACATAACCAGTCTTTTGCAAGAGAGGGAAAAGGCACATTTTCACTAAACTAAAATGTTACTTGTCTATTACAGAGTGTACTTGTATTTGCATAAGCCGACTAATCGGCCGTCAAGTATTTTTTGACACTTTTGCATCAATGGTGATACACATGCACACCTCCCCACAAGTCTTTTTATTTACAATACCTACACACATAAAAAGATTGTGACAGAGGTATCTTCCTTAAAACTTTACAAAAGGCAGACCATTCATAGCTAAAGCTGAAACTTTTTCTTGACTTCACCTTGTTGTCCTCAAGTATAGCCCAGGTTGTCACCTCCACTCATAAATGAGCAACCAAAGTTAGAAGCAAAACAAAATCCCAAATCAAAGGCTGAACATCTCAGGCTTGCAGAAGCTGAAGGATTTTATACTACTGTGTAGGCAACAAAGCCATTATTTGAGAGTCTTCTGAGAAAGTTCGATCAGATTAGAGAAACAGTATTCTACTCAATTTGCCTTATTATTATACTTGAGTATTTTTTAAAACACACCACCACCACAAACACACAAAGGCCTGCCACCTTGTCAGTTCATAAATTTGCAAAATTGACCACATTACATCTTTAAGGCCACGTCCAGACTACCCGCCGTATCAGCGGGTTAAAATCGATTGCTCGGGGATCGATATATCGCATCTAATCTAGACGCGATATATCGATCCCCGAGCGCGCTTATATCGATTCCGGAACTCCATCAACCCCAACGGAGTTCCGGAATCGACACGGAGAGCCGTGAACATCGATCCCGCGCCGTCTGGACGGGTGAGTAATCCGATCTTAGATATTCGACTTCAGCTACATTATTCACGTAGCTGAAGTTGCGTATCTAAGATCGATTCCCCCCCCCAGTCTGGACCAGCCCTCAGTGTGTGTGTGGGGGGAAGGCTATTGTCCGACTTGCTGGGGAAGAGGAAATAGCTCTTTAAGGCCAGGAGGGGGAGCAAACCTCAGAAGCTGCTGCAAAAGGGGGAGCGGGTCATTGTGCTGACGCTGACTCATCCCCAGGGACCGAGAGGGTTGGGAAATTCAAAAGGGGTAAATCTGGCGGGAGAAGACCCTTTTCCCTGGACCAGGTGGAGCAGCACCCACCCTGCCTCCCCTTGAGAGGGCAAAATACCAGGTTTGGTCACGACCTGCTGTGGGCTTCGTGCTAGCTGCTTCTTTCTAGGTGAGCTGAGAAGAAATTTTTCCCTCACCACCAGATTGGAGTAGGTGGAGTGGGAGTGTTTTCACCTTCCACACAGTGGGTTCAGGAAAGGGTTTGTTATCGTGAATAGGGAAGGGAGTTAGGCTACGATGTCACAACTCATTATGCAAGGATGGGGCAGATGTCCAGTGCAGGGCTCCACAGGGAAGGAACAGCGTGACCAAATAGCTAGCTTGGTAAAGGACTTAAAAACAGAGACGACCTGTGTCTGCCCATGATGGGGAGGAGGGGGGGAGACAGAATGAGGGCAGCCGGCTTCAGCAGTGCTACTGAGCATGCTAAATACAAGCCAAGTAGCAAATCTGGGGGTTCACATGACCTCACATGCCCCCCCCATGTCACCACTGCTTAAAAAGGAGCAGAATGGGGTGGGGGGCTCCAATGACTGGTACAGCAGGGAGACAACCCCCTTACTTATAGTCAACCTTAGCCCTCATTCAAGGGGGCGGATTGTAAGGTCTCAGCAAAGGGTTGACTGAGGGACCAGGATGGAAAAAGACAGGGGTTGGCGGAAGCCCCTCAGGTAGATATTGAATGAACATGGAATTACCTGCACTGTACATTTTTATCTGCTGAATAGTCCCAGACATCTAATAATAAAGTCGCGACCTGATTAATACCATATCAAGTGTCTCCTGTCCTTCTTTTGGTATAGCCAGACAACAAGTTTTGACACAAAAGCCAAAATAAAACACAGTAGTCTCACTCCATGTCTCAGAGACATATCATAATATCCAGGAATTTGTAAAAATTCAACTACAGTATATAACTAGCGTACGAAGTGATATAATTAAAACAATATTTGACACAATATTGAGCAAAGGATATTCTGTGATGCAGAATCCTTTACTGGAGTTGTTTACTTACTCATTAATTTGCATAATTCAATAATGTGCATTTCATCCTCAGTCACTAGAACAAAAAACAAGTGCTACTCTAATAAGAGACCAGAACTGGCTTTTACCTATCCAAAGATATGCAAGATATTTTCTTAAATAGAATTTTCTTTATTATTACAAACATTCCCATGAATTACACTGCTCCACAGCAATGTCCTTGTGCATTCTGCAGCCATACAGTTTACTAAAGAATTCATTCTTGCTGCAGAATTATACTCTAGAACAGAAGATTTAAATTTTTTTAATTAGCTTTATAGCATTCATGGTTGTAAAAAAGCATTCCAATGTGAACTGAGTATAAACTGATGGAAATAAACAATTATTCGCAGCAGTCACTGAAGGTAGGACAAGCAGCAATGGGATTAATCTGCAGGAAGGGAGATTTAGGTTAGATATTCAGAAAAATTTTCTAACTGTAGTTATACTCTGGAATAGGCTTCCAAGGGAGGTTGTGGAACCCCCATCACTGGAGGTTTTTAAGAACATGCTGGAGAAACACCTGTCAGGCATGATCTAGGTCTACTTGGTCCTGCCTCAGCATGGGGGGTTGGATTTGATGAGCTCTTGAGGTCCCTTCCAGTCCTACATCACTACAACTCTATGATGCAGTGTGGTCTTCTCAGGTCAGCAGACTGCCTGAAATGATGGCTGAAAGGTGTAAGCTTCTCCATTCATCTCAACAGGATATTAACTTTAAAAATTTAACAATGACAATTTAAGTGTCAACATGGATAACTATCTAATTGCTGGTTGTTTTAGCAGTAATACCCAGCAAATATCTTTATCCCAGTCTGTCTCCTATAACTTCTCAGAAGCCAACCAGCCCCAATCATCTCAGGCTACCACAACCTCCAGCTTCCAGTTGGTGTGTTTTCAACATAAATTTGTAAGGCACAATGAAAATTAAGAATTCAGGGGCAGTACAGAATAAACTGAATTAATCAAGGTAAGTTAAACAAAGAATATGTTATCAATTTATTATTCATTTTCTTATTAATTCAATAAAAGTTTAAATTTTAAAATGTATCTGACATTGCCACAGAATTTAGGTTTAATTTGATATATTGTTCCCATGTCCTTGATCTCAGTGAGTCAAATTATTATTTTGTTATTTCAATTGCAGGAATGCTGTGGAGGGAGGGGATACCAAACATGGACCGGTGTACCACTGTGCTAGACACTGTACAAACTCATCATAAAAAGAAAGTCTCTGTCCCAAAGTGCTCATAAGAATGTCATCAAATTCTATTTGTCCTCTACAATGAGCTTTAATGATGTTGATTAGAGGAGATAACTGAAAGTGACTCAAAGTAGACTGAAGCAGTCAACTTCCACCTCTTTGAAAAATATTTTTTTTCACAGTCTTGGAAACAATTTCTATTTCTGAACTTTTATCTTCTACAGTTCACCATGGGCTAGTAACTTGAATCCTACACTAACAACAAAGGGCATTATATTTAAGATAAAAGATCAAACAATACTTTAAATGTTTTATTGAAGCCAGGAAATTCTCTCTAAGTAATTACTTACTTGAAATTCATCAAAACACAAGAGACAGGCCCCCTCGCTTATTTCCTCAGCTATAGGGGCTATTGGATCATATGACTTGGCCATTAGTCCTGGCTTCCTTTTAGGCAAGCTCTGTTTAAGACGATGTATTCCTGAAGTGAATAAAATAGAAAAATAAACAGTGGATGTGCTGCATTTAACTCTGTGGAACATATAAAGCAATAATACACACATATGTAGTTTAGATACAGAAATACAAAAACCACACGCATTATGATTTTAAAAGGCACACTGGGTAATTTTTCAATCTTTTAAACCAAATTGCTAAAACCTCACAGATTCAGTAACCTGCACTTTCTTGTTTACAAATAAAGTAAAGTACTGCCCTGTAGCCCCGCACGGATGCCTGCTGTTATATACTTTTTTTAAATGGTGTGTTTATCCTATCTTTGTTTCAAAAAACTTTGATATTGTAATTGGTACTCTATCATTTTGTCTTGCGTTAAATTTATTACCTTGATTCAGTTGCATTTCTTTGATATTGTACCTACTCTCTTCTAGTCTATGTTCTAATCATCAGAACCATTAAAACATTTAGAAGTCAACTGCAAAACACTGCACGTTCCATTTCCCTAAAGCATGTTTACAACCTGTAGTGAAGCTCAGAAATAGTAGGGGAAAAATCAGAGAAACCAACCCCTGTGGTTTTAAAAAAAGGAAAATTGACTAAGATGGCAACGATTGTACAAAACAAGTATTACAGTAAAAAAAAGTGTACTATAAGGTGTTAGAGATTGTGCTCTATGTATGTATTTAAGATAAAGTGAGTATTTGGAAAAGAAAGGCCCTGTGATGGGAGGTTAGCTTTATTAAAAGTAGATGTAAAGGAACACACAGATAACAAGAGATATTGTCACTCAGGCCCGCCGACAGGGGGGGCAAACAGGGCAATTGCCCAGGAGCCCAGGCTCCTTTAAATCACGTGGGTGGGCCGCACAGCTCCTAGGCACACATGACTGCTCTGGGCCCCATGCTTTGTGTGACTGGCCAGCGTGTCAGTCCTGGAAGTGACGGGCAGTCCCTGAAGTGACATATTTGTCACTTCTGCCCCAGGCCCCGCACTCTCCTAGACGATGGCCCCGGAGCCTGGAATTGCTGTTGGTAGGCCTGTTGTCATTGCAGAATGAATTTATTAAAATTTCCAGAATATGGATCTCCACTAAGTGAAAAATTGGTCATGTATCACAGAAGTTATTGCTGTCTTGGAGTAGGTGTAGCATAGGGTTCCAAAGATGTCAGATCTTAATATTTTATATCTGAAGAAGTTAAGTTTTGAGAAACAGTTTAGGGAAACTCTAACTGGAAAAGAGGAGACTAAAGAAACATAACTGAGTTAAAAAAAAGGTTACTAACCTTTTGTAATTATTGTTCTTTGAGATGCACTGCTCATGTCCATTCTGTTATAGGTGTGTGTGCTCACCACATGCACTGGTGCCAGAAGATTTTTCCTTAGTGGTATCCATAGGGGACTGGCTCTGGTGCCCTCTGGAGTAGCATGCGTATGCACCGGTAAAAGGGGCTCTGCTGGCCTCTCCCTCCTTCAGTTCCTTTTTGCCAGAACTCTGACAGAGGGGAAGGAGGGTGAGTCATGGAATGGACATGAGCAACACATCTTGAAGAACACATTACGAAAGGTTAGTAACCATTTTTTCTTATTCAAGTGTTTGCTCATGTCCATTCCATTGTAGGTGACTCCCAAACAATACCTCTGGAGGCAGGCAGGAGTTTATGGATGTGTCGATTACAACACAGCTCTGCCAAATCTAGTGGCATTTCTGGCCTGCTGGGTAATGGCGTAATGCGTGGTGAACGTGTGTACCAAATACCACATCACAACCCTACAGATGTCCTGGATAGGGACATGCACCAGGAAGGCAGCCAAAGATGCCTGAGCCCTAGTAGAGTGAACCTTCACTATCGGTGGAGGGACAGCCTGTGCCAACTCGTAACAAGTGTGGATGAAGTTTGAAATCCTCTGAGGGGACACCAGAAGGCCCTTCATCCTGTCAGAAATTGCAGTAAAGAGCTGAGTTAGTCTGCGAAAGGACTTGGTGCACTCCAAGAAGAAAGCGAGGGCACGTCTGACACCTAGAGTGTGCAGGCTTCTCTCCTTATTGGTTGCATGTGCCTTTGGATAGAACACTGGGAGGAAGATATCCTGGTTGATATGGAAGTGCAACACCATCCTCGGCCGGAAGGCTGGATGGGGCTGCAGCTGAACCTTGTCCTTGTAGAACACCATATACAGGGGCTCTGAAGTGAGGGCTTTAATCTCGGAGACTTGCCTTGCCGAAGTAATGGCTACAAGGAATGCGACCTTCCATGACAGGTGCAAGAGACAGCAAGAGATAAGGTGGTGTTAGTACCATTATACAAGACACTGGTGATACCTCATCTGGAATATTGTGTACAGTTCTGGTCTCCCATGTTTAAGAAGAGTGAATTCAAACTGGAACAGGTATAGAGAAGGGCTACTAGGATGATTCGAGGAATGGAAAACCTGTTTTATGAAAAAAGACTCAAAGAGCTTGGCTTGTTTAACCTGCCCAAAAGAAGGCTGAGGGGAGATATGATTGCTCTCTATAAATATATCGGATAAATACCAGGGAGGGAGAGGAATTATTTAAGCTCAGTACCAATGAGGACACAAGAACAAATGGATATAAACTGACCGTCAGAGGAATGAAGTTCTGGAACAGTCTTCCAAGGGGAGCAGTAGGTGCATAAGACATATCTGGCTTCAAGACTAAGCTTGATAAGTTTGTGGAGGGGATGGTATGATGGGATAGCCTAATTTTGGCAATTAATTCATCTTTGACTATTAGTGGTAAATATGCCCAATGGCCTGTGATGGGATGTTAGATGGGATGGGATCTGAGTTACTACAGAGAATTCTTTCTTGGGTGTCTGGCTGGTAAGTCTTGCCCACATGCTCAGGGTTTAGCTGATTGCCATATTTAGGGTCAGGAAGGAATTTTTCTTCAGGGCAGATTCGCAGAAGCCCTGGGTTTTTTTTGCCTTCCTCTGCAGCATGGGGCATGGGTCACTTGCTGGAGGATTCTCTGTACCTTGAAGCATTTTAAACCATGATTTGAGGACTTTAATGGCTCAGACATAGGTTAGGGGTTTGTTGCGGGAGTGGGTGGATGAGAGTCTGTGGCCTGCACTGTGCAGGAGGTCAGACTAGACGATCATATTGGTCCCTTCTGACCTTAAGTCTATGATTCTATGACTCTAAGTGGCTAGAGGCTCGAAAGGAGGATGGGTAAACCTGGAAAGGATTAGATTGAAATCCCATTGGGGAACCAGATACCTCTAGAGGCACTCGAGGAACCTGACCATCATCTTATGTGAGAATACTGAGAATATGTGCAGACGAAAGGCTGATATGCCCACCAAGTGCACCTTAATCGATGAAACTGCAACTGTAACCTTTTTCGTATTTGTTCCTACTTATATCCATCTCTATTCTTTTACTGTAATCATTCATTTCTAAATAATTATTATTTTGTTTTCAAAGATTTACTGCTTACCTGTCTATTCTTGATCGGAGGGCTGTATCCCTGTCCTTTCAAGGGAAAGCAAGCTATCTGCAGCTTTCCCTGGCAATTCCTTTAGGGCGGGCTAAAACCTTGGTTACCAGTTTAACTAGTTAATAAAAAAGGTTTTAAATTAAAGGCATCATCTTAGAGCACATCATTGGTTTAATATAATTGAATTCAAATCTTTCGGTAAAAACAACCAGGCTCCCCCTTGTCTGTTGTTGTAGAACATGGAGGCCGTGTTATCTGTCAGTACCTGCACCACATGACCAGATAGATGGGGAAGAAACACCCTGCACGCCAGGCGAATGACCCTGAGAGCTCTCTGATGCTTACGTGAAGTGACAGCTCCTCCTGCAACCATAGTCCTTGAGTTATGAGGGAACCGAGGTGCACTCCCCAGCTGAGGTTGGATGCATCCGACACCAGCACACTGTGGGCAGTTGAGTGACAAACAGAACCCCTTCCATCGCTGGATTTGGATTGCACCACCATTAGAGGAAGGTGAGTAACTGAGGCGGTGTCGTGAGGAGCCTATCCAAGCAATGTCTGGCTGGGGAATAAACTGACAACAACTTGTGTGTCAGACTATGTAGATGCACGCAGCCATGTGCCCTAGGAGTCTGAGACAGACCCGAGAAGTGGTGAGCAGCTGTGCAGTGACTTGGGCAATCAGATCTGACGTTGCTCTGAACCTGGCTTGTGGTAAGAATGCTTTGGCTTGGGTAGGGTCGAGGACTGCTCCGATGAACACTATCCTCTGAACAGAGACCAATGTTGACTTTTGTTCATTTGTCAGGCTCAGGGCATGACAAGTGGCTCATAGCACCTCGATACTGCACTGTGCCTGCCCTTCAGAGGGGCCCTTGATGAGCCAATCATCCAGATAGGGATAGATTTGGACAACCCCGACGCCTGAGGTAAGCTGCAACTACTGCCATGCACTTTATAACTCTTGACCTTATTGTTAGGCTGAACAGGAGCGCTGTGAACTGGTAATGTGTCTGACTGACGACAAACCGTAGAAATCTCTTGCATCCAGGAAATATTGAGATGCGAAAGAAAGCATCTCTTAGGTTGAGGGTGGTATATCAGTCTCCAGGATCCAGTGAGGGGATTTTGGAGGCCAGGGAGACCATGCAGAACTTCAGGTTCTTGAGATATTTGTTGAGGTCTTGCAAGTCCAGGATGGGGTATAGGCCCCCTTTGGCCTTTGGAATGAGAAAATACTCTGAGTAAAAATCTTTCCCTCTTCATCCTGTGGGAACTTCCTCCACGGCCCCAGCCACAGGAGGGCTTGCTCCTCCTGGGCAAGCAATTGCTTGTGAGAAGGATCCTTGAAGAGGGACAGAGAAGGGAGGGTGGGAAGGGGGGATAGAACAAAATTGGAGGGTATACCCTGCTGCCACTGTATTGAGGACCGAGCAGTCCGCAGTAACAAATGGTGGGAAAATAAAGTGTGAGACAGATCCTGGTTGCAGGCTGGGAGGTCGTCCTCGAGTGTCCCCTCAAAATGATTGCCTGGTTTGGGGACGGGCATGGCTCAAGCCTGAATGAGCCCCTGCCGCAGGCAGTTGGCCTTGGCGACATCTATGTCTGATGACTCTCCTTTCTGGTCCAGGGCTTGAATCCCTTGCTGACAGGGCACTTTTCACAAATGTGGGACTCACTCAGACACTTCAAACAACTAAGGGCAAGTCTTCACTAGCAACGTTAAAGTGCTGCCACGGCAGCGCTTTAACGTGGCTTGTGTAGCCGCGGCACCAGCGCTGGGAGAGAGCTCTCCCAGCACTATAAAAAACCCACCTCCATGAGGGGAACAGCTCCCAGTGCTTGTGCACTGACTACACTGGCACGTAACAGCACTGAAACTTGCAGCGCTTAAGGGGGTGTTTTTTACACCCCTGAACCAGAAAGTTGCAGTGCCGTAATGTGCCAGTGTAGACAAGTTCTAAGATGTGGATTGCTGGGCTTGAAACCTTGGGGAGTGGGGCATGCCCTGTCCCTGGGGGTACTATGAATAACAAAGTACACTAACACTATTAGGAACTGATAACTACCTACAACTGTTTACACAATAAAAGTTCAAAGAACCAGTGAAAGAGAAACCCCTTGCTAGAGCAAGGGGAGCGTTCCAGCACTGTCATTGGCAGTAAGAAGGAACTGAAGGATGAAGGGGGCCAGCAGCGCCCCTTATACTGGAGCATATCTGGATCAGTCCAGAAGACTCCAGAGCTGGTCCCCTGTGGATACCACTGAGGAAAAAGCTTTCGTCACTGGTGCATGTGGCAAGCACACACACCTACAATGGAATGGACATAAGCAATCACCCGAAGAAGAAGAATTAGATACATTAGTGGCAGATAGGTCCATCAATGACTATTAGCCAAGATGGTCAGGGACACAACCCCATACTAAACCTCATTGAGAATAACTGATTCCTGTTCTCTCCTAACATTCCTTTTCATGTGTGTAAAGTTATGTTTCCTGGTGATGGAAGATGTCCCAACTCCTAACCCTTCCTCATAAATCTTATTTTCCAAACTTAATTTTGTTTGCTGTCTTTCTTGAATCGTTGTACCTCAACTGAACACAGTATGCCAAATGAATATCAAATAATTTAACTGCTGATTTTACACAAACTATATTTTTGGGACACCATCACATTATTTATGTCATTCAATGTAAAATTCACTATTAGCATCTATTTTCTTCCAAATGGAGTGTAAGTTAATTGACAAATTATCGGTGTTTAGTTAAGGGGTAAATTAATCCTGAATATACATCTCATTTCACATATACCACACACTACATTATCTTTTGAGTGGATATTCCTACGGTTATTAATAGCTATACTGGAATAACAGAAGATTCTAACAATGCTTTAATAAATGTATTTTTGATTACTTCTGCAAAAGAAAGTTAAATAGGTTCATATGCTTGGAAGAATAAACCAGGGTTGCTTTATAGATTATACACTCAATGCGACTCGTGTAAATGTCAGAATATTTGCACTTACTTTTGTGTACATCTAGCATGAAACCATGAAAATGGACTCTCTTTTTCCTCTCTACTTCTATATAAGAATAAAATATGTCCATCACCATTGTCTTTCCTGTGCCTTCAAATAAAAAACAAACAGACCCAACAGGTAGTTAATTTAAAAACAGTATCTACTGATTACAGTAATGATTGTTCATTAGCTTTGAACTAACGAAACTACGCTTTTCTGCTGAACAATAAAAGGCTTGCTTGTTTGGGAAGAGAGATTATATTTTATGTTAAAAGAGCTAGAAGGAAAGTTGTATTTTACTTTATAAAGGACAAATTCTGAAAAAATAAAGTATGACATTTTGAGCCAATAAGTGGCCCTATTGACTCCATCTGAAATATTCCAAATATTTTCTTATTCTGAATCAAGACATTTTCATGGTATACTGACATGACTAGAATCAAATCTTCATCTTTCTGCCTCCCCCTCCTCTTACTTAACCAATATTTAACAATATGGGTAATTTAGAAAATAGCATGCCACAAACAGAAATACATTAATACAAATAGAAATCTGTGAGCAATTGGATCTATACTTAATACCATTTCACATTCTAAAAGAAACAAGTCTGAAAAGTTCATTAAAATAAGTAAATTATTATACAAAATAAAATAAAAAACCTTTGACATAAAAGGATACATCAGAACTTGAGTAAGCCCTCTGTAGAAGGGCATGCCTGTCCTGTAGCATCCTCTGCTGGCTGAGTGTGGCCCTGCCTCAGTTTCCCCTACTCTCAGCATCCCTTAAGAATTCCACACAGACCAAAAGGTATAAGACAAAATAGCTATCCTGGGGTTCTACTTTACTAAGTCCAAATAAACTTGAAATAAAGTCTCTTTTTTCCAGATTCAAAATAAAGTCTCCCTGAGCTTTTTTCTCTTCCCTCAGGTCCAGGGGGTGGCAAACCCATCCTTTCTTGGGGGTTATGTTTCTGGGCTTTCAACAGCTACCCTAGCGACTTTCTTCAGGAACCCTTCTAGTACCTTTCCCCTGCCTTTCTGGGCTGAGAGCGATCCATGGGCAGCAGTCCTTTCCTTGCTGCTATCTTCCCCTTTGTAAGGCCTAGATTCCTTCCCTTAAACCCAGCTGGGCAGCAGGCAATCAGTCACAGGTGCACTGGACCCTGCTCCCTCTTAAATGGAAACTCTGTGAAACCCTCATTTAGACAAAACTTCCAATGAAATCTTTACTGAAACTTACCAACATCTCCATAGATGTAAAGACCTTTCGGAGGTTTGCTTTTTGCAAAGAGCTGCAAAAAAAGAGAAGGGTCATTTTACACAAACACAGTGTGTAATTAATGCAAGTCTGTTGCTGAGGGAATGAAATCAGGTGGCTGGATTTAAATAATTAAGTAGGGCTACCATAAAAATATTATAAATAAAACAGTTACTAACCTTTCCATAACTACTGTTCAAGATGTATTGCACACGTCCATTCCACTGTAGGTGTTTGTGTGCTCCAATGCATAATTGTTGGAGAGTTTTTAATTTTAGTGGTAACTGTCACAGCAGCCAAAGCACCCTCTGCAGTTTGCACACACCATGCAGGCATAAAGGGCTGAGCTGCCACTGCCCTCCCTCCCCTGCAGTTCCTTCCTACTGGAACAACTCCAATAAAGAGGGGAAAGAGAGTAGGTTGTGGAATGGACATGTGCCACAGATCTTGAAAAAGAGTCAAGCAAAAGTTAGTAACTGTTTCTTCTTCCTCAAGAGATTACACATCTAATCCATTGTAGGTGACTCATAGGCAGTCCCATCTGCAGGTGGATTTGGAGTCTATTTGAACAGGGACTGGAGGACCAGTCATCCAAATTTAGCATCACCTCTAGATTGCTTAGCGGTTTTGTATCCGGTTGGAAAAAAGGGAGCGATTATCCACAGGAGTGGGAAATGCCAATATAGCTGCTAGGTGTACCTTGATCGAGCTAACTGCCAATCCTCAATTATTCAAACACAAATGATATTCTTGCTTTTATTCAGAATGTGCTGGACTAGGGGAGACCCCTTTCAGCCTTGCCCAGGGTGGAAAACTTAATTTTCTTTCTCAAGGTAAGTTGACTCATTGATGGTTTTCTACTAGTCAGCACTACCTTCTGCACCTTTCCAGAGCTGGACTCCTTTGCCAATGTTAAGCATGAAGTCTCCAGGTTATCATGTGAAGAGCTTGAAAGTTGGGATGGAGGAGGCAGCTGTGATTCTCTGAAAATAGGTGTGCATGAAGTGTGAGTAACAGTGAGGGACTGATTGAGAGGTCCAAGAGCTGTGAAAACCAGTACTGATGGGGCCATGCTGGGGCAAACAGTATAAGATGGGCCTTGTTCTGCATGACCTGGCAGACAACCCCAAAAGAGGGATAGGGGAGAAAAGCATACTGCAGACCTTCTGACCACAGCAGTAGAAAAGCATCTGTCAACAAACCTGGGTTGTGTCCTGCCCCCCAGAGCAAAAAAATTGACCTTGCTATTTCTGGGTAAAGGGACCACTCGTGGTGATCAACCTGCTCAGTCGATCTGCCATTATATTCTGAGTCTCTGGGACATGGGATACTTTCAGAAGTATAGTTACTGATACACAAGTCCCAGAGCCAGATTACATCTCGATAGAATAGTGAGGACCGGGTTCCTTCCTGCTTGTTTACATAAAACATGGCAGTCATATCGTCAGTCAGCAACAATATGGTGCTTCCTACTTGGATGTGAGAAAGGAATGCCATGCAAGCTAAACAGATAGCCAGCAATTCCCTCATATTTATGTGTAGACCGAGATCCTGTGGAGACCAGAGACACAGCGTTGGAAGGGGTCCAAAGTGAGGCCAGCACCCCAGGTCCAAGACATCCATGACTAACGTAAAAGATTGCTGAAGTGAGGTGAAAGGAACTCACTTGCAGATATTAGTCGGTTCTATTCACCAATCCAGGAAGGACAACATGTGACTTGGTACATGCACTAACATATCTATGAGATGCCTTCTTGAAGAGTATACACCTTGGCCATCCAGCCCTGAAGCAGTCCCAGATGCAGTCTGGCACACTGAATCACATAAGTGCACGCTGCCATATGCCCCAGCAGCCTTAGGTAGTTTCTCACCATGGTGAGAGCAGAAGCCTTTTAGTGCAGAATGAGGCTTTGCATTGCGTGAAACCTCGCCTGTGGTAGTAAGGCCCTGGCTGTTGTTGAGTCCAGGATCATTCCAATAAATTCTATTTTCTGTACTGACAACAGGACTGACTTGTCTGTGTTGATCAGCAGACCTCGCGCATCAAAGGTGGATCAGATTATGTGAATGCCAGGCACCACCTGTGCCCTAGATCGACTTCTTATCAACTAGTTGTTCAGGGAAAGGAATATTTAGACCCTTAACCTCTGGAGAAATGGTGCTACCACCATCAGACACTTTGGAGCAGCCAAGAGACCAAAGGGGGGGACTATGAACTGATAAAGGCATCGGCTGACAAAGAATCTCAGAATTTTTCTGTGGCTCTGATGAATTGCCATGTGAAATTAGGCATCCTTTAGGTCAAAGGCAGTGTACCAGTCCTCTGGCTCCAGAGAAGAAATAATAGAAGCTAGACTGACCATCCAGAATTTCAGTTATTTTTAGGAACTTGTTTAGCTGCCTTAGATCTAAAATATGAGTGAGACCCCCTTCTACCTTCAGGATCAACAAGTTTTAGGAATAAAACACCTCTCCCCTGAACAAAGGATGAACCTCCTCTATAGCTTTTACAAGGTGAAGTGATTATATCTCTTGCAGTAATACTGCCTCTTGTGAGGAGTTCCTGAAGAGAGATGGGGAAGGGTGTTAGAGATAGAAATAAAATGGAATGTATATCCCACTTCCACCAGGCTTAGAACTCACCGATCTATTGAGACATGGGCCAAAGCACAACAGAAGTAGGACAGGCAGTTTGAAAAAGCTGGAAAAGGAAAAGATAGTACTCTTGTAAGAGGTGGACTGCTCTAAATCCACCCATAAAAATGAGCTCTTGGAAGATGCTGTCTGTCTCAATGAATCGGTGGCTGTGGACACAGAGGCAGTGGTGGGCATCATTTGTAACCTCTGCACTTGGTAGGTCTTGGGGTCAAGGGACAAATCCCTGAAAATACTGGGACTGAGGAGGATGAAACCCCTTCCACTTCTTTGTTGGGGTGTAAACTTTGCATAGTCTCATCCGTCTTTTCTGTGAAGCACAATGGCACTTCAAAAGGTAAGTCCTGGACTATCTGTTGCACCTCCGGAAGGAGGCCACAACAGTGTAACCAGGATGAGCGCTTCATTGTGATAGCAGAGGTCAGGCTGTGCACTGCAGAATTTGCTGCATAGAGACCTACCTGCAAAGTTCTTCTGGTAACCAACTTCCCCTCCTCTATGAGAGGCTGGAACTCCTGTTTCACCTCATCTGGAAGTTTGTCTTTGAAATTCAAACTGTATACCACAGGATGAAATCATAGTGCCTCAACAAAGCTTGCTGGTTTGCAGGACAAAGCTGTAATTCACCTTCTTGTCCTCTCTATTTTTTGGCATTGATGTCTAGTGCTCCATCTTTCTTTTACATCAGCTGCTGCAACTACAAGGGAGTCTGGAGAAGGATGGTTATATAGGTGTGTGAACCCCTAGAAGGGGACATAATACCATCTCTCCACTCTTTTTGCACTTGGAGGCAGGGAAGCTGAGTCTGCCAGAGCACTTGGGTAGGATCTAAGATAGCTCTACTAGATATATCTATATGACGCTATTCTAGCCAGAGCTGCAGATGTCAGAATGTCCACCAGTTTGTGGGATTTTTCCTGGATGTCCTCTGGGTGGATATCTAGGGTCACAGCCATCCTCCTCAACAACTCCTGATGAGTCTTCAAATCATCAGGGGATGAAGAAATAGGCTCTACCACAATTGGCTCATCAGGGGATGAGGACAAGGCTGCCAATGGTACCAGGGGCTGATCCAGTTCCTGCTCCTCTTGCAGCTGTTTGTGAGAGAGATCCTGACTGCTTGGTGCGGGGCTTGGTATCAACACTGTGGTGTTTGAGGTGTAAATGCTCCTGATGCCCAGAAGATGGAGCCAGCTGGGGTGGCCATGGGGATACTCTTGATTGAGAGAGGAAGCCCCATGGTTCCAAAATGGCCACTGGCGCAGCATAGCCCAATTATGCATAGCCCAAAGGGTCCAGCTGGAACTGAGACTGAAACCAGGGCAGGCAGGTGACATATCCCCTCGGATGGGACCAACTAAGAGTTTGACGAAGAAGCACTTCTTGTTAGTACGTTGGTACTGTACGCAACAGTACCAATGAAGAGGGCTAACTCTGAAGAAAGGGGAGCCAAGGAGATCATTTGTAGATTTCCCCTATATCAGAGGTCGGCAAATCTTTTGGCCCAAGGGCCACATCTGGCAATAGAAATTGCATGGCGGGCCATGAATCCTCACAAAATGGGGGTTTGGGTGCGGGAGGGGGTGAGGGCTCTGGTTGGGGGTGCGGGCCCTGGGGTGGGGCCAGAAATGAGGTGCGGGAAGGGGCTCCAGGCTGGGGCGGGGAGGACTTCAGCTGGAGGTGCGGGCTCTGGGGTGGGTCTGAGGATGAGGAGTTTGGGGTGCAGGAGGGTGCTCTGGGCTGGACTGAGGGGTTCAGAGGGCAGGAGGGGGATCAGGGCGGGGGCAGGGGGTTGGGGTGTGGGAAGAGATGCAGGCTCTGACTGGGGGTACAGGCTCTGGGGTGGGGCTGGGGATGAGAGGTTTGGGGTGCAGGAGAGTGCTCCAGGCTGGGCTCAAGGGGGTTGGAGAGTGGGAGGGGGATCAGGGCTGAGGCAGTGGGTTGGGGCACCGGGAGAGGATCAGCGGTGCAGGTTCTGGGTGACGCTTACCTCAAGCAGCTCCCGGTAGCAGTGGCATGTCCCTTCTCCAGCTCCTATGTGGAGGCACAGCCAGGTAGCTCTGCATGCTGCCCCGTCTGCAGCACCATCCCTGCAGCTCCCATTGGATGTGGTTCCCAGCCAATGGGCGCTGCAGGAGCAGCGCTTGGGGTGGGGGCAGCGTGAAGAGCTCCCAGTTGCACCTATGCATAGGAGCTGGAGCGGGGCCATTCTGCTGCTTCTGGGAGCTGCGTGGAATGGCCCTCAACCCTATGCCCCAGCTGGAGCAACGGAGTGGGGCAAGCCCCAGACCCCACTCCCCAGTGGGAGCTTGAAGGCTGGTTTAAAACAGCTGGTGGGCTGGATTTGGCACACGAACTGTTGTTTACCCACCCCTGCCCTAGATGGTACCGGCCCAATTGGTATGCAGGAGCAGAGGTGAAGGCGTTCAAGGTGGTACCTTCAGCACCAGTGCTGGATGAGTCTCTTTAACTGATGGTGACAGTGGCACTATGAGATTTAACAACTCTCTCGCAGCCTCAAACACCTTAGGAGAAGAGGGCATCAGTGGCATCTCAGCTCTTTATGCCTGTGCAATGTGTGTGAGACTGCAGAGGGCGCTCAGGCTGCTGCAATGGGTACCACTAAGAGTAAAAACTCTCATATCTGCACACGGCTGTGCAAAAACATCTACAGTGAAATTGACATGTGCAATCACTTGAAGAAGAACCTTGATAAATTACTAACTCAAAAGTTTGTAACCAATCTAATATTACAACAATATGTGGGTTGCGCAAAGGGGAAAAAAGGAAAAATATGTACAATTTTATTTAGAACTATTTAAAACAACCATATCTCTAGCCATGTATCAGAGGGGTAGCCGTGTTAGTCTGGATCTGTAAAAGCAGCAAAGAGTTCCGTGGCACCTTATAGACTAACAGACGTTTTGGAGCATGAGCTTTCGTGGGTGAATACCCACTTCGTCAGATGCATGTAGTGGAAATTTCCAGGGGCAGGTATATATATGCAGGCAAGCTAGAGATAATGAGGTAGTTCAATCAGGGAGGATGAGGCCCTGTTCTAGCAGTTGAGGTGTGAAAACCAAGGGAGGAGAAACTGGTTCTGTAATTGGCAAGCCATTCACAGTCTTTGTTTAATCCTGAGCTGATGGTGTCAAATTTGCAGGTGAACTGAAGCTCAGCAGTTTCTCTTTGAAGTCTGGTCCTGAAGTTTTTTTGCAGCAGGATGGCCACCTTAAAGTCTGCTATAGTGTGGCCAGGGAGGTTGAAGTGTTCTCCTACAGGTTTTTGTATATTGCCATTCCTAATATCTGATTTGTGTCCATTTATCCTTCTCCGCAGCGACTGTCCAGTTTTGGCCGATGTACATAGCAGAGGGGCATTGCTGGCATATGATGGCGTATATTACATTGGTGGACGAGGAGGTGAATGAACCGGTGATGGTGTGGCTGATCTGGTTAGGTCCTGTGATGGTGTCGCTGGTGTAGATATGTGGGCAGAGTTGGCATCGAGGTTTGTTGCATGGATTGGTTCCTGAGCTAGAGTTACTATGGTGCGGTGTGAAGTTACTGGTGAGAATATGTTTCAGGTTGGCAGGTTGCCTGTGGGCGAGGACTGGCCTGCCACTCAAGACCTGTGAAAGTGTGGGATCATTGCCCAGGATGGGTTGTAGGTCCCTGATGATGCGTTGGAGAGGTTTTAGCTGGGGACTGTATGTGATGGCCAGTGGAGTCCTGTTGGTTTCTTTCTTGGGTTTGTCTTGCAGTAGGAGGCTTCTGGGTACACGTCTGGCTCTGTTGATCTGTTTCCTTATTTCCTCATGCAGGTATTGTAGTTTTGAGAATGCTTGGTGGAGATTTTGTAGGTGTTGGTCTCTGTCTGAGGGGTTAGAGCAGATGCGGTTGTACCTCAGTGCTTGGCTGTAGACAATGGATCGTGTGATGTGCCTGGGATGAAAGCTGGAGGCATGAAGGTAGGCATAGCGGTCGGTAGGTTTTCGGTATAGGGTGGTGGTAATGTGACCATCACTTATTTGCACCGTAGTGTCTAGGGAGTGGACCTCCCGTGTAGATTGGTCCAGGCTGAGGTTGATTGTGGGGTGGAAGCTGTTGAAATCATGGTGGAATTTTTCCAGAGATTCCTTCCCATGGGTCCAGATGATGAAGATGTCATCAATGTAGCGTAGGTAGAGAAGGGGCATGAGTGGACGAGAGCTGAGGAAGCGTTGTTCCAGGTCGGCCATAAAAATATTGGCATATTGTGGGGCCATGCGTGTGCCCATAGACTTCAAAGAGAAACTGCTGAGCTTCAGTTCATCTGCAAATTTGACACCATCAGCTCAGGATTAAACAAAGACTGTGAATGGCTTGCCAATTACAGAACCAGTTTCTCTTCCCTTGGTTTTCACACCTCAACTGCTAGAACAGGGCCCCATCCTCCCTGATTGAACTACCTCATTATCTCTAGCTTGCCTGCATATATATCTACACCTGCCCCTGGAAATTTCCACTACATGCATCTGACGAAGTGGGTATTCACCTACGAAAGCTCATGCTCCAAAACGCCTGTTAGTCTATAAGGTGCCACAGGACTCTTTGCATCTCTAGCCATGTTTACCCTATTTAACATCACACTTCCAAACTCCATGCTTAAACTTCTCCCAATCCACCATCAAAACAGACTCTGTCATCATCCACTAAACCCTTTGACCACATAGCCCAACAAGAACTTGGGAAAATAGATTTTGTTATATAAACCAGTATCACAATATTTGCAAATATATACTGTAGATTATCAGCAATGTTTAGGATGTGAAATTTCTTGGCTTTAAAAAGGAGGGAGGGTTGCATGAAGGATAGTCTTAATCTCCATCCTCTCTCTACCTAAAGCTTCATTCAAGACAATGGAGTTACAATAGGTATAGGTCTGTCTTTTTATGTCTAAAAGTGTTTCACTTCAAAACATGTATTTTACTAACTCACAGTTTATCTAGTAAGTTGCATTTATCTTGAACGAATGTTGCTGAAGTGTTTTCAGCTTGAGTGGCTGTTACTTGAGACATACTGTGTTGTATTTGAAGGTTTGTTTTCTAAGTTTCACTCAATAAAGGCATTCCTACTTGGAAATATTTCCATGCAGATGATTTTGCTAAGCAGTTTGCATTTATCTTAAGATTCACAATTCACTTGAGTTTTTCAAGTAACTAAGCAGAAACATTTACAAATGTATACATAATTTCAAACAGAAATTAGTTTCTAAAGTAGAGAACTGAACAAAAGTCTGATCAGCTTATGAGGCTGGACTGACATCCACTACAATATTTCGCAAGGGTACTTGTTTGGTTATTTTAAATGCTGCAATTTCACAAAGCAATAAAAGCTAAGCAAGAAAAGAGGAAAATTAAAATTACAACCCTGTGGTCTCATTTGGAGTTGTGTAATTGCTAAACAACTTGAATCTGGAGCACATTTGAAAACACAGTGCTACATTGAAGAAACAGTAGCTTCTGTAGCAAAAACATTCATTAATGGGCATACAAAAACATAATACATGACCAAAAACAGCAAGATGCATGTCTCAGAATAACATGCCCTTTTAGTACCAATATCTTCAACAAATATGCAAGTCTAACTATAATGGAACCACTTATAGATTTAATTTAGAGAGCTATATTAATAGAATGCCCCCAAATTTTATTAATTTAATCTGTAGTTGCAACAAGGTTTCAGATGTTCTGAACAGTTCTGCTAAAAGATTAATAGATTCCAAGGCCAGAAGGGACTCCTGTAATTATCCAGTCCAGGGACGGGCAAACTTTTTGGCTTGAGAGCCACATTGGGTTTCTGAAATTGTATGGAGGGCTGGTTGGGGAAGTTGTGCCTCCTCAAACAGTCAGGCATGGCTCACTCCCCCGAATCCAACCCCCCCTGCTTCTCGCCCCGACGGCCCCCCGGGACTCCTGCTCCATCAACTCCCCTGTTCTCTGATAGCCCCTGGACCTTCTGCCCCTGACTCCCCCCCGGGACTTCTGCCCCATTAAACCACCCCTTCTCCCTGACCACCCCCAGAACCCCTACCTCTGACTGCCCCCTGCTGCCCCATTCAACCCTGCTCTCCTTCCTGACAGCCCCCTCAGAACTCCTGCCCCCATTCAACCCCCCTGTTCACTGACCTCCCTGACCCCTATCCACACCTCCACCCCTTGACCATCACCCTGAACTCCCCTGCCCTCTATCCAACCCCCCCCCCATGCTCCCTGCCCCCTTACCACGCTTCCAGGAGCACCGGTGGCTGGTGGCGCTACAGCCGTGCTGCCCAGAGCACCAGGACAGGCAGCCATGCCACCTGGCTGGAACCAGCCACACCACTATGCAGAACAGAGCACCAGGTCAGGCAGAGCAGCTGCAGAGCCGTGGCTCAACAAGAGCTCGCAGCCCTGCAGCCTAGAACATTGCGCCAGTGGCGGCAGTGAGCTGAGGCTGCGGGGGAGAGGAGACAGCAGGGAAGGGGCCGGGGGCTAGCTTCCCGGGCCAGGAGCTCAGGCAGGAGGGTCCCGCTGATTGGATATGGCCTGTGCACTGTAGTTTGCCCACCTCTGATCTAGTTTGACCTCTTGGATAACACAGGCCCATAGAACTTCCCCAAAGTAATTCCTAGAGCACATCTTTTAGAAAAACATCCAATTTTGATTTAAAAATGATCAGTGATGGAGAATTCATCACCACCCTTGGTAAGTTGTTCCGGTGGTTAATTTCTCCTACTATTAAAAAATTATGCCTTATTTATCTAGTCTGAGTTTATCTAGCTTCATCTTCCAGCCACTGGATCATGTTATACTTTTCTCTGATAGACTGTTTGTTCCCCATGTAGATACAGACAATAATTAAGGGATCCCTTAACCTTCTCTTTGTTATGTTAAATAAATAGAGTTCCTTGAGTCTATCATCACAGGTCATGTTTTTCAATCCTTCAATAATTTTCCTGGGTCTTCTCTGAATTCTCTTGAATTTACCAATATCTCCTTGAATTGTGAACACCAGAACTGGACACAGTATTCCGACAGCAGTTGCACCAGTGCCCAATACATAGCTAAAATAACCTCTCTACTCCTGTTTATAAATCCAAGGATTGTGTTAGCCTTTTTGTCTACCGCATTGTATAGGAACTCACATTCAGCTGATTATCCACCATGACCTCAAAATCTTTTTCGGAGTCACAGCTTCTCAGGATAGAGTCCCCCGTTGTGACAGTATGGTCTAATTTCTTTGTTCCAAGATTTATACAATAACATTTATTCATAATAAAAAACATATTGTTAGCTTGCGCCCAGTTTACCAAGCGATCCAGATTGCTCTGTATCAATGACATGTTCTCTTCATTATTTACCACTCCCTCTGCAAACTTTTCCAGCGATGTTTTCTTCCAGGTCATTAGTAAAAATGTTAAATAGATGTAGGGCCAAAAACCAATCCCTGTCATACCCCAACAGAAAACTCATTTGATGATGATTCCCCCTTTACAATTACATTTTGAGACCTATCATTTAGCCAGTTTTTAAATCCATTTAGCATGTGCCATATGAATTTTATCTTTACAGTTTTTTAATCAAGTACCAAGTAAAATGCCTTATGAAAGTCTAAGTATATTACATCAACACTATTACCTTTATCAACCAAACCTGTAATAGAATTGTCTGCAACTGTTTGCTTGGGCTTTAAACATATAGAAAGATAATTTAATTGATGACTTTTTCCTGTGTACATTTGTGCATATTTTTAAAAGGGCTTTCTCTCAATATAGTTGCTGAATCTCAGAACGGTACAGCTAAGGAACAACAACAACAACAAGGATATTTGTATGAAAATATATATCTACAAATTTCTTTTTGAAAATAAAGAGATTTCTTTAGAGTAAATTTAGGATTAATGACCACACTCCTGGTCATTCTTCATTTTTTACAAGGCAAAAGATATAATATTTATTAGTGAATAGAAAAAGTCTGCATTTTAAAAAAACCTCAGGTTCCACATCTTTTTTTTTTTTTAAATCTCTCTCTCACATACAAATAAAAATCAGGAAATGCAAATAGGTCAACGCAAAAATGAGGGTGCTGTTGCACAAATGTTTCCATTCTAAATGGTTTGTCTCAGTTGCTTGTAACTTCCTTAAATTTCAACCTTTTGGGCAGTTACCTCTGTTTGATTCTCACTCCAGGAGTTATCATCTCTGGAAAGTCTAAGGAAAAAAACTGTTTTGGGTCAAAGGAAGGACGCATAATTGCTTGGACTCTCGGAAATTCCAAGACTGACTTTTGGGGATAAAAGCAGAACTTGTCTTCACAAAAATTTATGACTAGTGAACGATGTATCCCTCTATCACATCAATTCTGTTACTGAAGTGGTCTGAATGGATGTTCAGTGAGAGCTTCTGAAGATATATTTAGTTCCAGGAAAGGGGCCTACATCCTTGGAGGAATTCTAGTGGTTTAGGGGATCTTTTCAAATCCAAGTGAAATGAGGTTCTCTTTTATTTGATGTTTCCAGGAAAGAAGACACTGTAGTAACCTTTAAGACAGCTCATTTTATAACCAGCCGAAAATTATAAGAATGTAAGAATGGCCACATTGGATCAGACCAATGGTCCATCTAGCCCAGTATCTTGTCTCTGAGAGTGGCCAGTGACAGACACGTCAGAGAGAATGAACAGAACAAGGCAATTTTGAATGATACAGCCTGTCTTCCAGTCCCAGCTTCTGGCAGTTGAAGGCTTAGGGACACCCAGAGCATAGGGTTACATCTCTGATCATCTTGGCTAATAGCCACTGATATCACTTATCTAACTATTTTTGAACCCAGTTATACTTTTAAATGCTTTTAAATTCTAGCATATGGTTTACTAGGGCTAAGAGTGTCGATTTAAAAAAAAATTCAATTTTCTCCAAATTAAAAGAATAACTCGATTAACAGATTTCCAGCATTGCCAAGCCTAAACATTCAAACACCATGAGTCAGGCCTCCAAAATCATGACACAGTGGCTGGTTTTCAGGCTGTGAACCACAGCAGCATAACATTTAAGGCACCCAAAGATGCAACACATATGTTGACTGAACACTTTATTGGCCTGAATGAACCCCAAAGCATCACAGCATCCAACTGCTGAAACAACCAGGCCAGGACCATGCAAACAGAGAGGAACCACACACTCTCCACCCTGGAGCAGAAAAGAAATATTGGATCTCCTGGGCCTGTGCAGGAGAAGAGGCTATACAAGCACAGCTATGGACCAGCTGTAGAAAACGTACATCTAATGGGCAGATTGCATGGCAGTTGCAGGCAAAGGGATACAATGGGAATCAGTAGCAGTGCTGTGTGAAAGTGAAGGAACTTCACCAGGGACACCAGAAGGTGAGGGTGGGCAACAAGATATGTGGTGCTACCCTGTAGATCTGCCGCTTTTACAACAAACTGCATGCACTACTTGGTGGGGATCCCAGCAACACTCCGTGTATGACTGCAGGCACTTCATAGGAAGCTGAGGCAGAAATCCTTGTGGTGGACAGTGAGGAGGGAAGAGCATGTGACATGACAGAGGACTCAAACCATGCCACAAGCCAGCTCTTTGAAACTCCCGCAGAGTCAAGCCAGTCCCACCACACAAACACACAGGAACCCAGTGATAAAAAGGAAGAAACCTTGGATATATTTGTACAGGAATTACTCCTTGTATTAAATTTTCCCCCTTGTTGCTCAAAACCTGATCTCTCACCTTCTTCCTGCTTCCCACTGCCCTTCTTCGCCATTTTAAAAAATGGCACCCATTCCATCCTGAATTTTAGAGAACAAAGGCATTTACTTTTGACTGGTTATTGATAAAATGTTAGCAAACATAGTGTTTAACAATACATTCTAAAAAACAGTATGGCACTCAGGGCACACAATTCACACCACATCAGTGTCCTGTGCTCAGGTGGAGGTAGAGAGAAGAAAATAGTTATCCACATCTGCTTTTCAATACTTTGGCTTGTTGGGTTAGGCTGAGAGGCCATGCAGAGTACTACATCTGAATAGGGATGTCTCTTTTGTCCTGTTGAGAGTTCTCAATGAAACTTTAATGGAGATGCTCTGTGACCCGCTCTGTGACCCTCTCCTGAACATTGCTAGGGATGGCAGCCTTGTTTCTTTTCCCACCATAGGAGGCTTTCCCATGATACTCTGTGATGAACTCAGCTGGCATCACTACAATAAATAGGCTAACAGTATACATGCCTGGACGGCTTCAGGACGACTGTAGCAGCTGGTTCTCTGTGCCTTTATCTTCCTCAGGAAAAAGTTATCAACAAAAGTGACCTCTGCCTGTGAAAATATTGCCAATAATCACTGCTTTTCTCCCACACCCACAGGCACTTAGCTTTTAAAGCTTATGTGCAACAGAAGCCCACCCTTTTCTCCCCAGAAGGCTAGCCCATGCTCACAATGGTTTAAGCTGCAGAGTGGTTCTGTACCCAGCCTCCACAAAGCAAAAGTGACCATTAGCATTTGTTAAAAATATTTATGGGAATAATGCAAGGGAGTTTTGAGACTTATCTTTCCCTTTTCTATTGTGACTGCAAATCTAACAGGGTGTCTGTTTGTTGTAATCATCAGCCTTCCGCATGGTGGCTTTGAGAGGTCCCGCCTCACGCCTGCTAAACATCTGACTCTAATCTAGAGGAGAAAGAAGAGGATTCAGGAGGATATGATTGGCAAGCTCCTCCAATCCTCTGTGGCCTCGACCCATGAAAATAGGGTTTGTAGGGCCATGATCACACAGAAGGTATAAGAATGGTGAGATCAGTTGCTGAAGGAGAGGGAAAAGAACTGAGAGGCACATGAGGAAATGCACTAGGATATAATGGGTCTGCTCAGGTAACAAATGCAAAAGTTGTAGAGCACCGTTGACTTACATGACTCACAGAATACTGACTCCATGGACTTTCCAGTCCCTGGAGAACTACTTGGTCAGTGGTCCCTACACCCCACAACACAACAGATGGCATCAGGGTGTGCACCCATCCCCTACCACGTCACACTGGGGGAAAACAAGGAGAACCACAGTTACACATACACAGACCTGTGGAAACCACAGGCTCAGACAATACTTGTTGCATTTCATATTGGACTGGGGTTTTTAAAATATGGTTCACCCTGTTACACTTTTGCTAGATTGATTTTACTGAGTTTTTTCCACATTACTTTTGGAGGCTGTTGGTTTGCAAACCATAGAGTTCAATTTTTTAAAACTCTGAATATCTTTATTATTACAGGCAATAAACAACCCATAGTCATAAGTTTAAACAAAGCATTACAGATATTACAGCTTAAGGCAACAACCCTTCATATTAAATAATGTACATTGAATTCATAGTGACACACAATCCATGCTACCCTCTCCGTTTTAAGTAGTTTACACTAGGCATTACAGATTCCACAATGGGAGAGATAGTAACCCATTCCTGAACTCTGTTTCATAAAATGTTCATCAGACAACACTACTGTGCCTCCCTGCTACAATAGTCCTTTAAGCCTCCTTCAGCGATGCAGCTCTGTGCTGAGCTCTTCTAATGGTTCATGTGTCTGGCTGTTCAAATTCAGCAGACAGCCAATCCACCTCACTCCTCCACCACAGGATAACTTTTCTCCCTTCACTTCACAGATATTGTGCAATAAACAACATGCAGCGATAACAATGCCTCACTGAAATCCAATGTAGTTGGCAAACATCTCCAACGACTCCCAAATCTACCAAAACCACATTCAACTGTCATTCCTGCTGAGCCAGTCACTGAATCTTTCCTTGGTGCTGTAGAGGTGGACAGTGTATGGCTTCATGAACCAGGGGAAGGCTAGGGCACCCAGAATCGCTCTTGGCATTTCAACATCCCCAATTTGAATGCACTAGTTGAGGGTGAATGTCCCTGTTTGCAACTTTTTGAATAGTCTTGCGTTCTTAAAGATGCGAGCATCATGCACCTTCCTCAATATCAGTGAAGCATCCTGCTGCTCCACCTCTCCTTGCATAACCATCGAAAAGTAACCCTTTCTGTTAATATACTCAGTGGTGACATGAGTTGGTGCCAGAATAGGGATATGTGTGCTGTGTATTGCGCTGCTGCAGTTTGGGAAACCCACTGCTGCAAAACTATCCAATATTTCATGCATGTTGCCAACAGTCACAAGCCTGTGTAGCAGGAGAAGATTAATGGCCTTTCACATTTGTGTAATGATGGCCCCACTGTCAATTTTCCAACCCCAAAATGTTTGTCCACTGACCAGTGGCAATTTGGTGTTGCAAGTTTCCAGAGTGTGATCGCCACACACTTCTCTACTGTCAGTGAAGCCCTCATTTTGGCATCCCAGCACAAGATAGCCGGGGCAAGCTCAGCACATACCTTTTTGCACCCAAAATTTCTGAAGCCATCACTCATCATCCCACACCTGTGATATGATGAAATCCCACTAGTCAGTGCTTGTTTCTTAGGTGGCAAAGTGGTGATACATCGTGAGGAGCTGCTCTGTAAGCAACCAGGCATTTTCCCCCCGACTGTGTCCAATCAGTGTGGAGAGATTGAGCCCAAACATCTCCGCAACTTCCTCATTACACTCCCAGTTGTAGCAGTATTCATTCAAGCTCTGCAAACACAAGAGAATCATGCATCTTGTACTAGAAGCTCTCATGATTACACAGCTCAGCGGAATTAAATCCATGCTTCTGCCAGAGAGATAAGAGAAACCTAAAATGGCATGCAGGACTGTGGGAGATTTAAAAAATTGTTCCAGTACTATGGGATGGAATAGGTATCACAGTTCAGAGCAACTGCATCTGTCAGTGGCATAGCCAGGTGGAGGGAACAGGGGGAGCAATAAAAAGGCGCCACCCGCTGCGGCAATTTTACTCACCCGGCGGCACTCGGGTCTTCGGTGGCAAGCCCTTCACTCGCTCTGGGTGCCTTCGAAGGTCCCGCTGCCGAAATGCCGCTGAAGACCCAGAGCACCACCGGGTGAGTAAAATAAAAGCGCCGCAGCAGATGGCACCCTTTTTTTTAAAAAAAAAAAATCGCTCCCCTGGGTAAGAACAAAGGCGCCAGGAAATTGACAAGGTGCCGATTGTACTCAATGGGGGAGCAGCCTCCCTAGCTACACTACTGATATCTGTATTTCCCTAGTAGTCCAGCAAGGGCAACCACGCTCAGGCTTCTCTCCCCCCAGCTGTTGCCTTTCTTGGGTGGAAACTCAAGTCTCTCTCCCTCCCAACTGGGCCATTTCCAGGCTGAACAGTTCCCTGCCTTCATTGTGTTATGCCCAGCATAAGACCTAAGCATTGGCACTGGCCTAAGCAAGCCTGCTTTGCTTCTTCCCTTCAGTGTTGACACATGGTGTAACTGCCAACATTTATAAGTTACCCCACACCACTGCCTACGAAAGCTTATTTTATTATTAAGGTAAAAGCGCTACAGACAAAATATTAACAATAAAGTAACTTACATGCATGGTAATAAGCTTACTAGCCATCACTCCAACTATCTCTGGCAGCGCAGTTATTCAAATCCCCAAAAGGGGTCTCATTTGTGGTCATTAGTTCATAACAGCTCTAGCTCAAAACTAGGACATCATGAAAATTTAATCCCTCTGTTGTACAGTTTGGAGATCTTTGAACTGGAGATTTCAGAAGCAGGTAATCAACAGATAATCAGTTTCCTTCCTCAGGGTGTAGCTTCGAAGGAAAGGATTCAATGTGGGTTATTTGCATTCCCCCCGCCCCAAGTAATTCCTGGGAAATCCATTTCACACACATTGTCCCAAAAAGTCCTTTGGAATTCCATACATCTCCCAGAGATTGCATTAATCCTGTCTTCCTGCAAAAGGAAATTCCATACAATCCCACAACAGTACATTAACATTGCATTTTTAATACAATTGACCCCAAGTTATTAAATGCAATTCAATAAGATTTAACTTAAGATTTGCTCAAGATATTCACACTAGGCATTATGGGATGGAGAAATGATAGAAACTCAATCCCTACTCCCAGAAATCCCTGGGTGAACTGTAGGCATCCCAGGAATTAAGGTGGATGATGGCTCTGCACACACTAGGATACCTACCTGTTTTGCACTGCATTTTATGTCAATGCAACCATTCACAGTGAGGACTCACACTGCTTAGGCAAGCGCCCAAGTGTGCACGTGTATGAGCGACATACTACAGTTGGCAGCTATTCAGCAACATAACTTATGTTGACCAAACTTTGTACTGTAATGTAGACATGGCCATAAACTGTCAGGTGGAAGTAGAGTGAACTGGAATCATAGCGCAGTGCTGCAGCAAGCCAGCAGAGTGTCTGAATTCAAAGTAGAAATGACAGAAAGTAAAAAAGAAACTTGAATTTTGATAGAGTGAACAGATGTAAGCCAAAAAGTAGTATCCAGACCAAGGGATGCAAATGAAAGAGAAACACTGTGGAGAGCAGTATAAAATTGTAGTTGGCTTATTCCATTCTTCAATTTTACATGTACACTCCATACGTTTACCAAAAAGGCAGTTCATGTAGCAGGATTTTTTTTATACTGCTCAGCAGCCAGATCTCCTGATGAATATGGACTGAGTTAGAATGGATCTGTAGAGTCCTTCTGGTCCTCTTTTATGGATATTAACCACTTCATGGGGCTTTGAGTCATAGAGAAAGGGGGGACAACAAGATAAAACAGTGACTGCACTCAGATGTCTAGTAAAGATACTTAAGTCCACCTCTCTCTCAGAGAAGATCGATTCTTAGACAGCTTTGTTTTTGCAGTGGCATCATTTAAAGCTAATTATAAAACTAACACTTAACACTTTCAAAGCAAAGAGATTAAGGCATACCACAAAAGCTGACTTGCAGAAGGAATGGTCAAAAATCGAATAGACTATACCAATATGCTCCCAATAGCCTTCCCAAGAGATGCAGTCAGTACATTACCCTACAGTCTTAACTATTTTCTTCTTTAGACCCTGTGACATTCAGCCCTGTGACAGATTGCTAATTTCTACTCCTCTGCAATATTCATAAAATACATTATACTTAACGATACCACATAATGGATAGAATCACTGGAACAGGCACATAGTGTGGGATACATATTTTCTTTTCCTTTTTTAAGTTGCTTTAAAAAAGTTTTGAAAATTGTTTTATATTCTTTAAAATATTATTTTTTCCACAGAAGAGGTAGAATTTCAAACTATGTTCCCATACCAAATTAAGTTAATTTTGTTCTCTATTACTGAGATCCTTTCTAAAAAGTAATTTGTGCCTCTCACAGTGTGTTCTACGCTGGTTCAGACTGGATTTTTTTCTATTCCTTTTTTAATGTCTCTGATTAATCACTATTCTTTCCCAAGTGCTAATATGGTCAGAATCTTTCATTTCAGTCTGAGAACTCTCCATTCTTTCTTGAGTATTTTTGAAAGAGTCTGACAATTTTTTCTGTCTTGGATACTACAGTACTTGATAGGTGCCTTAGAAATACCTAACTGCCAATTTTAAACATATATGGATCATAATGTATTTGCCAATATGAAATTAGTGTAAATATCCAAAATTTCAGATGCAATTCTCTATATTAGCAGATTAGATCAATACAGGCAGTATCAAGTTAAAACATATTAGAGAATATTCCTTATTTAAGAGCAGATCAGTCTCTTTCTCTCCCTCTTTTCAGAACTCCTTTTGGTTGCAGCTATATATGAAGATATTTTCAAGGTCCTGAATCACATTTATTATTGTTCATACCCTATTTCAAAACATGACCTCACTTAGCGTTGAGCTTATTTCGAGTCATTAATATAGTAGCTCAACAACCCTTAAAACGCCCCAGTTGGTGTTTATTCTGAAAACCTGGAGATCTGAAACACTTATACAAACTCTTGTGGCCTTGAGCCTCAGATATTTTCAGATCCTCTGAATTGAACATACACAGGGCCATTCCTTCATAAAAGTAAAGTCATTGTTTAAAACTTGAGGCTAATTTTGAAAAATAGGAATTTATTCTATTTGCATCAATAGACTTAATAGTTTTTCTTTTTAACTCACGTTCATTTTGAACTAATCCAAAACAAGCATATTAAGGACCAGCAAATTTATATCTATATTTTCATAATGGAAATGGCTTTACATATTTTCAAAATCGCTCTTTTTTTAGGAATTGCTCACAAACTGAAAGTTAATGCAAGTTTCCCAGCCAAAATGTTATTTCAATCACAGATAATAATAAGGTTTGTACTCAACATCTTATGTTTGTCATATTTTAGTGAATAAAGCTATTTGGACCACAGGCATCCATTAAATTAAATATACAACAAAAACCCCCAAATGTGTTGTGTTTAGCACGGCTCATGTCTCCAAGAAGTTCGTAAGTTATCTGCACTGCAGAAATGGGGCCAGATTATTCCCTGATTTCTAGTGGTATTAAACCTGGACTAAGTCCATGATTTCAAGAGTTACTCCAGATTTCTGCTGCTAGAAGTGAGGGAAGCAGTCAGACCAGGAAATAAAGTGATGTTGCTCAGACTAAATGGGATTGTACTATCAACTATTTGTGCCTGCTTCTCTCCTCATCCTCTTCACCACCATTCCCCAGATACATTATCTCAAAAAATGACAGAATCAAAGACAATGATTCCAGCTGGACTGCTGCATATTATTACTTCTTTTAAAAGACCTGGTATTATATTGCTCTTAACAGAAGGCATTTCTTGATAAAAGCAGATCACTTCAGCTTTTTAGTTCTTAAAGATGTTCTTAGAAACCTGAACTACATATTAGCACCCTCCAACTCTTGCTGAATAAAAATCCTTTTGTATATAAAAATACTTCAGCTAATTTGCAAAAAGCATCTCTGTAATCTAAAATACACCAATCTGTTCAATTTAATTCCACAATCAATCCTAATTTAAGTATCTCAATAAAATAAAACAAAAAGAAGTCCGGATTTTAGCATAAAAGTAACTGAATACCCTTGCCTAGGTTTACCTTGATCTGTAAACATGTCAACACTACAAATGATCTCTTCTTCACTAGGATTTTACCTCATGTTAGTTACTGCATGTTAGTTAATGGATGGTAAGAACACACCTTTGTTCCTTGTGAAGATGAACCTTTGAAGACAAGATCATACAGGTCTGTCGCATCTTACGCGCATTTAACATGCGCGTTTTCTGCTTTACGCGGACAGCAAAAACAAAACAAAAAAGAGAAAAATAACAATTTTAATACTGTACTTGTACTGCGGGCGATTCCGCCTGCCATTCAACTCAATGTAATTTTGACTATATGTAGTTTTCGCTTTACGTACTAACTGTGGAACGGAACCCCCCACGTAAGATGAGACTCGCCTATACTTGTTAATTACTGGCACAAGAGCTGGCTCCACCCAATCATGAGTTTTTTCAGAGTTATGATACACTAACAATCCCAATCAGACAAGTTGTTCTAACTCAAACTATATAATAAACCCAGACTGAATGACCATGACAGAACACCCAACTAACTCCACCTCCGACGAGGGGAATAGCGCTGAAATCGGCCTTGCCGGGTCGAATTTGGGGTAGTGTGGATGCAATTTGACAGTATTGGCTTCTGGGAGCTATCCCAGAGTTCTCAATTGTGATCGTTCTGGACAGCACTTTCAACTCAGATGCACTGGCCCGGTAGACAGGAAAAGGCCCATGAACTTTTGAATTTCATTTCCTGTTTGCCCAACGTGGAGAGCACAGGTAACCACACAGAGCTCATCAGCACAGGTAACCATGATGGAGTCCCAGGATCGCAAAAGAGCTCCAGCATGGACCAAACGGAAGGTATGGAATCTGCTTGACGTATGGGAATCTGAATCCATGCTAGCTGAACTCCGTTGCAGTAAATGAAATGTCAAAACATTAGAAAAAGTCTCAAAGGGCATGAAGGACAGAGGCCATAACAGGGATGTACAGCAGTGCCACGTGAAAATTAAGGAGCTAATGCAAGCCTACCAAAAAACCAGAGAGGCAAACAGAAGGTCCAGGGCAGAGCCGCAGACATGCCGCTTCTACGCTGAGCTGCATATCATGCTCGGGGGTGCAGCCACCACTACCCCAACCCTGTGCTTTGACTCTGTCAACGGAGAATCACACAACACGGAAGCGGGTTTTGGGGACGAGGAAGATGGTGACGAAGAGACTGAAGATAGCTCACAGCAAGGAAGTGGAGAAATCAGTTTCCCCAACAGCCAAGAAACGTTTTTCACCCTGACTTGGGGCCAGTAACCCCTGCACCCACCCAAAGCATGCTCCCAGACTCTCAGGGCGGACAAGTGATCTCTGATGAGTGTACCTTTGTAAATAGTACACATGGTTCAAAAGTAAGCATATTTAATGATTAATCTGCCCTGGCATTCGCGGCCAGTACAGCTACCAGAAAAGTCTGTTAACGTGTCTGGGGATGGAGCAGAAATCCTTCAGGGACCTCTCCATAAAGCTCTCCTGGATGTACTTCCAAAGCCTTTGCAAAGGTTTCTGGGGAGAGCTGCCTTATTCTGTCCGCTATGGTAGGACACTTTACCACGCCAGGCCAGTAACACATAGTCTTGAATCGTTGCATAACAAAGCATTGCACCATATGGTCCCGGTGTTTGCTGGCATTCAAACAACATCCGTCCCTTATTTCTCTGTTATCTCCTCAGGAGAGTGATATCATTCATGGTCACCTGGTTGAAATAGGGTGCTTTTATTAAGGGGGCATTCAGAGGTGCTCATTACTGCTTGGCTGTGGCTGAACAGAAACGTTCCCTGCTGCTAGCCACGTGGTGAGGGGAGGGGTGAAGTGATCATCCCAGAGAATTGCATGTGTGTGGGGGGGGCGGTATTTGGGTTTGTGCTGCACTTTAACCCGCAAACTGCAGCCGCTCCTTTTAAATTGCAAACCCATTTTAAATGGCCAACCCAATGGCCGCTTGGTATGGGAAATGAGGGCGCTGCTGTTTGAAACCATTCCCACATGTTATGAAGGTTAAAGAAGCCAAAAGACTGTGGCTTACCATGGCTGTCTGCAAGCTGAATTCCGTTGCCCGGCACTGCGTGAGTGATCTCTCACACCACACTGGCAGGCCCTCAATATAAAGGCAAAATGCAACCTTGTAACGAAAGCACATGTGCTGTGTAATGTGAACAGCTAGGTTTAACGGGAAAGAATGATCCCATTGTTCTCTAAAATGTGTCTTTTTCACTACCAATCTCCCCTTTTCCCCCACCAGCTGCAAATGCTTCTCCTTCACAGAGGCTAGCAAAGATTAGAAGGTGAAAAAACCGCACTTGGGATGAGATGTTCTCAGAGCTACTGCTGTCCTCCCACACTGACAGAGCACACTAGAATGAGTGGAGGCAGACAATGTCAGAGTGCAGGAAATCACAACAGGAACACGAAGAGAGGTGGCATGCTGAAGAGGATAGGTGATGTCAGCTTGCTGACAGAAGGCAAGAGTCGATGCTCCGACTGCTGGAGCATCAAACTGATATGCTCCAGCGCACAGCTGAGCTGCAGGAAAGGCAGCAGGAGCACAGACCGCCGCTACAGCCCCTGTGTAACCAACCGCCCTCCTCCCCAAGTTCCATAGCTTCCTCCCCCAGATGCCCAAGAATGCGATGGGGGGGCTTCCGGCCACCTAGCCACTCCACCCCAGAGGATTGCCCAAGCAACAGAAGGCTGGACTTCAATAAGTTTTTAAGTTTTCAAGTGCAGTGTGGTCTTGTCCTTCCCTCCGCTCCCACTCCTCCCAGGCTATCTTGGCAGTTATCCCCCTATTTGTGTGATGAATTAATAAAGAATGCATGAATGTGAAGTAACAATGATTTTATTGCCTCTGCAAGTGGTGATCGAAGGGGGGAGGGGAGGGTGTTTAGCTTACAGGGAAGTAGAGTGAACCAACGTGCGGGGGGGGGGGGTCATCAAGGAGAAAAACAGAACTTTCACACTGTAGCCTGGCCAGTCATGAAACTGGTTTTCAAAGCTTCTCTGATGCACAATGCGTCCTGCTGTGCTCTTCTAACTGCCCCTGTGTCTGGCTGCGCGTAATCAGTGGCCAGGCGATTTGCCTCAACCTCCCACCCCGCCATAAACATCTCCCCCTTACTCTCACAGATATTGTGGAGCACACAGCAAGCAGTAATAACAATGGGAATATTGCTTTCCCTGAGGTCTATCCGAGACAGTAAACTGCGCCAGCGCACTTTTAAACATCCAAATGCACATTCTACCACCATTCTGCATTTGCTCAGCCTATAGTTGAACAGCTCCTAACTACTGTCCAGGCTGCCTGTGTATGGCTTCATAAGCCATGGTATTAAGGGGTAGGCTGGGTCCCCAAGGATAACATAGGCATTTCAACATCCCCAACAGTTATTTTCTGGTCTGGGAAGAAAGTCCCTTTCTGCAACTTTTGAAACAGACCAGAGTTCCTGAAGACGCGAGTGTCACGTACCTTTCGTGGTCATCCCACGTTGATGCTGGTGAAACATCCCCTGTGATCCACCAGTGCTTGCAGCTCCATTGAAAAGTACCCGTTTTGGTATTCAAACCCCACTCAACCTGGCTTAAACCCAGGTCATGTAACAGAAACAGCATCATTTGCACTGATGGATAACTGTTTCACCTCTGCCACCACTGAAGAAAAGGTGGTACTATGTGATCTACTCTGCCATCTGCCATGGATCATGAGATATTGCTGCCAAGGTACATGTGCTGGCAAGAGTCAACAGAATCATACTAAGCTCATTATACTCATAATTTTCCAGTAGATCCTAAGGAGTTAAGATAGGCAGCTACTGCTCCTGACCAAGAGTTTGAGCTCTGTGAGGCTCCACACACCGAGTCTTCTCACTGCTCTTATTTAATATTTCCATTCCACATTAGAGAAACATTTTGAGATGAAACAAGTTGCAACACAAATGATATGCCAGTGACACACAGCTCTATTTACCTTTTTTCATCCAGTGCAGACAGCATTCCCTCCCAGATACCGAAATGGATGAAGGAGATAGAAGCCTGAAATTGGAACATGTGGCTCAACTGAAAGACTGAAGTGAGGCTAAGTAAAAGAATTCTAAAGAAACAGTAAACACCATGGTCTTACTCTGCATCAGGGGCATCTGATCAGATTAAGAAAATGTGTAGTCATGGCGTCCTACTGGAATCAGCATTGTCACTGAGTAATAAAGTACCAGATGCTGTCACAGGCACCATTTCCAACTAAATGACAACTGCAATCATTCCTCTCATACAATAGCTCTACCACAGTACTTCGTGCACCTGTCACCTCAAGGCTAGACTACTGTAGCTCAACCAAAAGCTTCATAAAATGTTCAAAAAGAAACTATAACTGTGTAGTCTACTAAGCAGGATGAGCCAAATACAGCATATCACTTCTGTTCTCAGCAACACATATCTGCTCCCCCATTCACTACCAGACACACTTAAAGATTCTTGTACTGAAGCCCTTAAAAGACATATACCTTAACAGTTGCAATCATTAAGTACAGTCTAATTAACATAATTAGGTATAAACTCCAGGAGACAGAGGTAAAGCTCTTTCAACAAGACAAGAGGTTCAAAAACCTTGGAACAACTGCCCAATGGAGATCAGAGTCCTAACCTTCCTAACCTCAGGTTATACTGTTAAGATTCAACCCTTTTTCCCAAAGGACCACAGCAGAAGATAGCCTGGAAGCATTCTCAAGAGGAGGGAAGCTAACTGTCTGCCCTTCTGGACAGTTCTGACTTTTTTTATATATAGTTCTCTGGCCAAATGTTGAGGAACTAACTGGAAGATAAAGATCTCTTGGAAATGAGCTGACCTCCTCTGGTTTTACCAGATCTTTCTCCTTTAAACTTCACAGATGCAACCATTCTGCAAATGGGCATTATGTCAGCTTTAGAAATGACAAACTGTCTAATGACACTAGAAATGGTGTATGTTTGGAAAACACTGAGGAAAACTGACTCCAAAGATCATCCTCACAAAGGCCTGTGATTTTGTTTGCTTTAGTTTAAAAACAACTTGAAAATTTAGGTGAAGGAAGGTGAATGTATAGACACTCACACATGGCCAGGGTTTTTATTTTATTAAAAGATACTTGATACATCTTCAGTTCATGCATGATCCCTTCACTGTTGTTTATCAGTTGACTGTCTGCTTTTGTAAGGCTGAGCCATTTGCCTCTTCATTCTAATCAATAAAAAAAGTGGGCAACCCAATATCAAGAAGGCTTGTTAGCAAGGGAAGAAGACAGAGAATCTGAAATTTCAGCTGTGGTCCAATAGGAAGTAGTTTTCCTCTGATTACTGGCTACCTCAGGATGCCTATGATACTCTCAGAACATGTTGAGTGTATATTCTGTTAGCTCTCCTCCCCAGATACACTCAAGAAAACATGTCCCATACATGACAACTGGACTGTAAGGACTCAGACACTGTGTGCTGCTGGTAGAGAATGCATAATCTGATATTTCATGGCTATATTCTCCCAACTAACCAGGATTAGCCTACCCAGCAGTGGAACACACTAGGGCTACAAAGCTCTTGTGGGCCAGCAGCTAAAGATGTTATTTTTACAAGATTAACTCCTTAAAATTGCAAACAATTCCATGATTATTATTAAATCAAAATCACTGTAAATAGGCTTATTGTTGTAAGTCAAAATACTACCTTAAGCCTTCTAAGGGTACATCAACACTCCAATTAGACACCTATGGCTAGCCTGTGCCAGCTGACTCAGACTTGACCTAAGGGGCTGTTTCATTCTGGCGTGGGCTGCACTCTGATCTTTGGGACCCTCACCGGGTCCTAGAACCTGGGCTCCAGCCGGAGCCCAAACGTTTATACCACAATTGAATAGCCCCTTAGCCTGGGCCCCACAAGCCGCAGGCTTTTAATTGCAGTGTAGACATACCATAAATATAACCTTACAGCAAAGGTCAAGTGCATCAATCATCTCTGACTTTACATGCAAAAAGTGCTTATGAAGAGAAGAAAAAAAACATCTGACAGTGATGATAGTGGAGTGAATTCTCCAGTAGGTTCTACCATGCTATTAAGATGTCAGACTGCCAACCAAGGGAGTGAACAGTTGTCCTCCTTCTTGAAGATGGGTGCTAGCTAAATTGAGGAGGCAAACATGCCACTGACAGCATAGCCAGCGGGTGGCTGAAGAAATGGCTAAAACAACACAAATAAACGGGCCCCAGTTCCTTGCGCATCCCTTGATCTGTTCTACAGCAGCAGCGTGAAGTTTGATCAACAAGAGGCTGCTAAGAATCTCAGGGGCCAGAAAAAGGATTGCCCTCTCAGTGTGTATCTACAACTGTAGGACACTGATGAGGGATGACTTGATCAACCATTTAATGGAGGAGAAGGCAATGCCAGCCTGCAACATCCTTGGCCTCTGCGAAACAGGATGAAGAAAGAAGAAGGAAGCACCATCATGTTAGGAAAAGGAGAAAGTGTGAGAACAATTGGAGGAATCTGTTTTAACGTCAACAAGGAATGGTCTTCAAAAATCATCTCCTGCAAGTTCAAGTCATCACATATCAAAGTGCTACACCTCCAACTGAACAAGAACAGCACCCTCAAGATTATCCAGATCTATGCTCCCACAAGCACAAATGAAGATGATGATGTGGAAAAATTCTACCAGGAGCTTGAGGAAACCCTCGCTCAAAAATCCACATATATGATTGTGAAGGGAGACATCAATGCCAAGGTCAGAAGAGGGAAAGAAGGTAAAAAGTTCATTGGAAGGTATGGCATTGGCAAACAGACTTCACGAGGAGAGCGAGTGGCAACTACGGTGGAGATGAAAGAAATATTCATTGGTAACACTGGTTTAAGAAGGACAGGAGGAGGTGGATCACACCCAATGCGAAGAACAAGAACAAGATGTGCTGCTTATCGATCAGAATATAGTCCATCGTACAAAACATCTCAGTAGTTCAACCATTCAACACTGGCACTGATCATCGCTTGCTTAGAGCCAGGTTCAACTTCAACGAAAAGATGAAGAAGAAAGAGCTACTGATGGCAAATCAGAGACAGCGGCCGAAAATATTCTACAAGGCAATCCTGAAAGCGAACATTTCCAAGGAAGACTGGAGTCTCATAGATAACTGTTATGCAGGAGCACTGGCAGCCTTTTTTGTGCCCTAGGCAGTGGAAAGTCCCACCCCCGAAACGGCACCCCCGACAGAGGTGGTGGAAGGTCCTGCCCCCGAAATACCAATGACGACCGCGGTGGCCGAACATCTGGCCACCGCAGTCGCCACCCCCAAAATGTTAGTGCCCTAGGCGACGGCCTAGGTCGCCTAATGGGTTGCGCTGGCCCTGCTGTGATGAGGACTATAAAAACTTCACTGATAAACTGAGGCAATGTGTGAAATTAGCCAAGAAAGAAAGACCAAAAAATGCAAAGGTTAAGAATCTCGGAGGAAATGAGGAACTTGATAGAGAAACAGAGGAATATGAAGAGAAACAATGGCAACAAACTCGAGTACTCCCTCCTCTGCAAGCTGATATGAAGAAGACTAAAGCAGGACTTTAAGAAGTACCAAAATGAAAGGCTCTTAAAGATGGCAAAAGATCGCAGAAGCTTCAAAAAATTCCAACGGGAATTGACACTGTACAGGTTGACAATAATGGTGTTGAAGAACAAGGATGGAAAAGCAGTAATTGACAGAACAGGGATGGAAACAGTCTGTAAAGATTTCAAATAAAATGTCACACTACCAACACTTCAACAGACCAATGACCATATACTGCCAGTCCTCATCAGCAAAGTCTGACATGCAGTTTATCAAATAAAGGAAGGAAAAACTCCAGGAAAAGCTAGACTAACGACTGAAGTAATAAGAACTGGAGGCCAAGACCTCTGGGAAATTCTTGCTACGAGGTTTATCTGTTACTTGGAAATGCTTAGCTGGAAAGAGTTCAACACCATTTTGCTGTATAAGAAGGGTGATCATGAAGACCTAAAGAACTACTGTCCAATATGCCTGCTTTCACATGTTTATAAGTTGTTCACCAAACTAATAAACTGACTCTCACAAAGTCTGGATGAGCAGCAGTTAAGAGATCAGGCAGCTTTTTGAAGGAATTTCAGCACTATGGACCACATCTTCACTATAAACCAGCTATTGGAGCACTCAACACAATATAAATTCCCTTTATGCATTGCCTTTGTCGACTATGAAAAAATATTCAACAGCGTAGAGATCAGTGCAGTGCTGAAAGTTCTTGCAGAGCAGAGCATCGACACAAACTACATCAAACTATTGAAGGAAGCAAACTCTGACTGCACTATGGATATAACTCTGTTTGACACTCCCTTTCATACCCCAATCAAAAAAGGTATGAAGCAAGGAGACACGGTTTCGTCGAAACTTTTCGCAGTCTGCCTCAAAATGGTAACGAGGTGGACGAACTGGAAGGGTGGAATTAGCGTCAACGAAGAGCAGTTAAACCACCTCAGATTTGCAGACAATATCATACTGATTGCCAAAAACACTATCAAACTATAGAAAATGCTTCGAGAACTTGACACAAAAAGCAGCCAAGTTGGACTAAAAATGAACTGCTCTAAAATGAAATTTATACAGCCTGATGCTTTGCCAAAAGCTCAAATAATAGTTAAGGGAGAACAAATTGAAGAAGTCAAGCATATATTTATCTGGGCCAAGAAATTAACATGCACCACAATCAGGAAGGCGAACTCTCACAAAGAAAGAAAGCTGTTTGGCATGCATTCAATTCTATCAAGGATGTCTTCCAAGAAAAAATCAACATGGCAACACAAGCCAACCTCTTCAACTAAACTGTAATGCCAGCAATATAGTACAGCAGCAAAACATGGGTGCTGACAAAGGTAGTGGAGCAACAACTGGCTGTCATGGAGAGGGCAATCAAAAGAAGAATTTTGGGGATTTAAATCTGCAACCAAATCCCCAATGAAGTGATCAGACAGCAGAGTGGAGTGCAGGACATCGTTGTTGAAAGCAGGTATAGTAAAATGTGATGAGCCGGGCATATAACTAGGCTCACTGCCAGTTGATGGACTGCAGCTGTCGCCAAGTGGCATCCACGGGAACTGAAACAACCACTTGGCTGACCTCCAAAGAGATGGGAAGATTTTATCATAAAAAGGCATGGCCGCACATGGAGAAGAAAGGCCAGGATAAGAGAAGAATGGAAGGTATGTTGTGATTGGTGCAATCTATATGAGGGCTGAAGGACCGATCAATCAAGGTGAGATAGGAGGCCAAACTCATCCAGTAAAGAAGTTATATTAAACTTTTAAAAGTTCACATAGGCACAGGTGTATAAATTATTATTCTAGAATAAATTTCGTTGCTCTTTTATTACTGTACCTATTTAATATATACAATGGAACATCTCATTTTGTTCAACAGAATACCAAGCAATTCCCAACCTTTATTAAAAATGCATATAGATCATTAAATTAAAAACTCCTGCATACAATCCTCATGGAGAAGGCAAAAAAAATCCCAGTTTATTCCTACATCAACTGGCCTCCAGATATAGATCTTTGGCATCGTGGAGTATGTCTACAAAGGATTTTCCCTGACCTACACTAGAAATGGAAGTGCATTAATTCATTTCCCTGCATCTATGTGAAAACATGATCTAAGTACCACAGCACATGCTCTCTGGATATGGAATATAGGAGATACTCTTTGAGGGTAATTTTAGATGGGGGGATCCCTTCCTCTGCTGGTAGCCCAAATACTGATTTTCAAGTGTCTGCTTTTGGACTCAGAAGCAGAATTAAAAAGGTATTATGGAAATCTAGATACCTAAGTACACATCCACATACCTAGAATTGCAATAGACGTTTCAAAATAGAGGTACGTTTTCAGGTAGTCCCTCTCAATTTGGAAACAGTCTTCCATTTTTTAATTATTTTATTTATTTTATATTTTTAAGAAATCCCAGAATTGGCATTTTTCAAAGAAAAGCCCTGGAAAGTGATGGGTTAGTCCACAAGCTGGAGAAGGTGAAACCATGATCTAGTAAATAGTAATGATGTAGGTCCAATATTTAAGTTTTGTTAAAAAAAATAACAAATTTTACAAATTTTAATTTTACAAAGCTTAAAATTAATTAGAATCTTGGCATTAATTGAAAAATATTAATTACAAAGTTTGTTATGACAAACGTTTGCCTACAGTGTTTACAACTCAAGCACTCCAGCGTTATGCCTGTGCACATGGACGAGAAACTGACTAGGCCTTTTTGCCAAAGCTCAGTGAAATTCAAAAGCAGACAGCATACGTGACAAAAAAAAAAAGTGACATCTGATTTAGTTTTATAATTCTTTTAGTTTTAATAACTTGATTATTATTATGGTGTGGTTGGCTTTGTAGGGGCCGTCCATTAACCAAAACGTGTTACATAGTTTTTTTCATGACCCAATTTCCTCCCCTTGTAACACTGCAAACATGCAAAACATGCAAAATTAAGCACTCACCCACCCCTAATGTGTTACATAATTTATGGACAGCCTCTTATAAACTGAAAGCAAAGAACGGCGCTCCATGCAGGAACAAGAGTCTGACTGCAGAACTAGGGACAAAAGTTAGTAACAAAGAAAGATTTTTTTTAAACTTGACAGTATCTCTTTAAACATACCCATGTAGACAGAACATTTATATAAAAAAAAAATATAAGTTCTGAGGACAAACATTTAAAGTGGTTTTCTCTTATCACCATAAACCTCACCTTTAACAGAAGATTGTTCGGACTGATACTGTAGCCTTTAAGGTTCTCGTGTAACTTCTGTAAGCATTGTACAACTCTTCGTTGTTGTTCATCATTCCGCAGCTCTTCTGCTTTGATCAGAAAGTCATAGTGTTCTAAAGGTCCATTGCAAACCAACAAGGCCCTAGAGTTAGCATCTGCCAGAGTATTAGGGGCTATGTTCTCAGCTGCCTGAATTGTGTATGCTGTAAAATAAGAAATAATTAACTGTTAATAGAAAGGTTCTGAAAGTTGTCTTATTATATTCTTAAACAATATACACAAACTATTTTGTTTAAAAAGGGCTATCTGCTACTTTAAATAAGTTGTAACAGAACAGTATAGATTAGCTAAATATGCACCAATATATTATATGCAATCTCTTTGTATTTCTCTAAATAAGCTTTTTTAAATCTAGTTCAAAACTAGAAGTTGCTTAGTACTGGGGGGAAGGGTTAAACATTTATTTATTTATATAAAATTAATTGAATACACAAAATTAAAAAAAAAAATTAGAGCTGGTCAAAACTTGCAATTTCCATTCTGCAGGAAATTCTATCATTCAGAAATCTGGCTTTGTTCCAAATTGGAACAAAACCAAAAAATTTCAAAACTTCCCACAAAATGAATTATTTTTAAAAAATTATTCAATTAAATTGAAACATTTCATTCTGATTGACTTTTTAAAATTTTATATTTAAACTAAAAATCAAAACGATATGATCCAATACAATAGAAATGTAGAAACCAAACGTTTTGACCTTATCAAAATACTTTTTTCAAACCAAAATTTTGTTGATCAACATATTTCTGTGGAAAGTTTTGATTTTGCTGAAAATTTTCTGACAGAAAAATTTTGACCAGCTCCACCCCAACAAAACACTGACAACTAGACAGGTCTCTATATCAGGGCAATCCTCAGATCAGTCTGGATGGTCCACTAGAAATCACCATCACTGGAGGCTAGATTGGACCTGTGAGTTTGAATCCTGTGAAGTTTCATCAGAGCTATCTTCCCTCTACACTATGTGGGGGGAGTTGGTGCTATGGGAGTTTTGATTCAAAGGGAAACCAATGCCCCCATCAAACCCACAGAGACCCAGTTCCTATTGGATACCCCAAGATTACAGAACAAGTAGCAGCATGAAACCTAAATTTATGGAAGGGAAAGTAATCTGGTGCCGTACAATTCCTGAACACAGGGCTGAAGACATCTGTAGTAGAGCTCTCCCTTAGTAAACCACAACAGGCTCTCCTTAAAGATGGGGCATCTGTGCCTTGGACTTCACCTGTTCTGTCTTGCCAAACAGCAGCAGAAGTGGAATGTAATAAATCCCCAGGCAGTCTCTTGGGATGGAAAGGAAAAGGCTTCCTCATTTACATACATGGGAGATGGAGAGAATGTGTAAGTGCTGATAGAGGGTTCTGTGGGAGAAACCGCTCATGGTTGTCCCAAAATAAACATTCAAAGCTGAGGTTTATGAAAGAGGAGCACTGCTACATCTTCACCACCAGATGGACAAGATCTGGTGGGTGACAGAAGAGGCATGGCTAAGCCCCAAAACTTGGGTGACATGTCTGATGTTGGGACTGCTTCCAGTATCTACAAGAAAAGATGTAATCCCACTAGAAACAGATTCGGAGAGAGGTGAGGAGCCAAACTATGTCATTCCACTGCATCATCCACCCTACTACAATAAGTTGATACACAGGGCCAGAATAGACTTCTCACTCATCTAGTATAATACTCTGCATTTTGCAGGACTGATCCACATAACATTAACACTGCTTCTCTACTGTTATCTGTTCTTGAACAGATTCAGAGAAGGGGATTCTTCATTATTATGAGCAACATATAGCAAATATACACCAGAATATTCTTCTTTCCTTATTCTTATGCTTCTCACTACTTATTCTATCATTTTGAGGCAATGTCAACAATGCTTTCTTCATTTATGATATACATCACTTCCCTGCAAGCTTTTATTTTCCAGAGTGTAGAAATTGGGCTCTGTCCATTTCTCTTCCTGTCTCACCCTCTAATGCTTGTATTATATATCACAGTTCTGTGCGTGTTTTCTCTATTTCCCTCCACACTCACAAGTATCCTTCTTAAACTGTGAGGATTACATGTAATATTTCTGATATGGTCACAGCTGAGTGCAAAACCATATCATATTCCCCTAAATTTTACATAAAATCTGTATATTTATATAAAAACAGAATTGGCTTTTTTCACAAGAGTGCTGTATTCCAAGCTTGTTTGTTTTGTTACACACAGTGTCACTCTCTCTTCTTAAATTTACTGCTTTCTAGAGAGCTGCCTCCAGTTTGTATCAATATTTTTATTTCTATTCCTAAAATATATGTATTCAAATTGAATCTCATTTTATTGCATGCAGCCAATTTTGCTGCCCTGCTGGCTGTCTACTACTCAAATATTACTGATCAACATGCCAGAAGATATTGATAATGAAATAAAGTGAAAGAAACCTCTTACTAACAGAGAATAAAAAAACCTGAAGCAAGCAAGAATACATAAATGTAGGGCTTGAAACATCCATTTACAAGTACAAAAATTTTCTGGCAAGCAAAGAACCTAAGAGCAACTTCTGCTGCATCTAATCTTTTGTGATGAAGTTCCTCCTCTGCCTTGGTGGGTTCTGCGCTTTCTGGCGGATTGCTTGCCTCACCAGCTCTTTGGCTATTGTTTCAGAGGCTGTGTTCTGCAGTGAGACGGCTTCTGGGTAACGCGTAACGTAGTCCAAAACAACCAGCATATATTGGTGACCCCGATCCATCTTCTCCAGAGGTCCCACTAGGTCCATGGCTATTCGCTCAAAGGGGACCTCTATGATGGGAAGGGATACTAAAGGTGCCCTCAAGTGGGGACGAGGACTGTGCAGCTGACACTCTGGGCAGGACACACAGTACCTCCGCACTTCTTCATGTACTCCGGGCCAGAAGAACCGTCGTAGGCAAGACTTAATACAGCATTCTGGTGTTTTTGAGGTACTAGGATCAGCTGTACCTTCTGCCCCTGTACTGGCGCAACCCGGTATAAGAGATCCTTCTTCATTTTGAAATAGGGTCCTGGTCCACGGGGACCCCATCTATTTCGGTCATCTCCTTCCTAATGTACCTTGGGTCTTCAGCTTGGTCCAGTCCAATATTCTCTCTCTCGGGGCTAATCTGCCCAAGATCTAGGGGGCCAGTCTCTGTCACCTCTCCTGGTTCAGAGGCATTAGGGTGGGGGTCAGACTCAGGTGCTTCTCCCTCCTGGGTGGCCTCCTTTTCAGCTGCTCAGGACCACCTACCCACAAGAGCTACCCTCTGGCTTTGGGTCAGTATTTGGGTTCCCAAGGCCTTAGCTGCCCTTCTTTTCCTTTTCGTCTTTCTACCCTGCCTGGGAGTGGAGAACAAATCTGGGGATATTTCAGAGAAGATTAGGGGTTGACAGTCTACTGTGGATGTCTCACTAACTTCAAAGTTTCTCCCTTTCTCCAATCCCCCTACCGAGAGTAAGTCTCCAAACCCTGGAAAGTCCCTCCCTATGAACAGCAGGTATGGAAGGTTAGGGACTACATTTGCTGCTACCGCAGTAGTGTTACCCTGGATTTCAATTTTTACTGGGATGGTGGGGTAATAACTAACTGTTCCATGGACGCATGTCACCCCTGTGCGCTTTGCCTGCAGCAGCTGACTACACTTCACAAGCTTCCCTGAAATAAGCATGATAGCACTCCCCAAATCAACCAGTGCCATGGTTTCTGCCCCATTTAGTTTTACTGGTCTGGTGTACATATGGGGGGTTAGTGCAACCCCCACCAGGTGAGTTAGGGAACATGTGTCTGCCCAGTTCCCCAGGTTACACTGCATAAGCTCCACGGCATTGGGACACTGTGCAGCTATGTGTTCCGACTCCCTGCAGACAGTAACATCTGTATGGGGCCCTAGGCATTTCCCAGTCTCTTGGTTTGGGCAGTCTAATGACACTATCCTCTTCCTCCTCAGTGCTCTGACTCTTTGTGGCCTCTGAGGGGCCTTCAGACTCTCTCTTTTTCCACATAGGCCCTCCTAGGGGCCCAGTCGCCCGAGTTCTGGGGCTTGGTGCTGCTAGTTTAACCAGGGTCCCTCCTCCCTAAGTGGTCGGGTCAGTTCCCTTGCCGTCTTTCACTTCTCTACCAATGTGACAACCTTGTTGTCGGTTGAGGGTTCATTCTGGCTTACCCAGACATGAAGGGCTTGTGGTAGTCCCCTCATGTATCGGTCGATGACCAGAACCTCTAGTATCTCTTCCGGACTCTGGGACTCAGTTCATAACCACTTTCATGTGAGATGGATGAGATCATATAATTGGGTCCATGGGATTTTGTTTTCCTGGTACCTCCACTCACTAAATTAAATAGAACATTGTCAGTTTTTCCTGCTGCTATTCAGAAACTTGTAGCAGCACCGAAATGATCAATCAGTTTTGATTAGGGCTGTAAAGCAATTTTAAAAATTGTCATTAATCGCAGTTAAACAATATGAAAATACCGTGTATTTAAATATTTTTGGGTGTTTTCTACATTTTCAAATACATTGATTTCAATTACTACAAAGTGTACAGTGCTGCTCACTTTATATTTATTTTCTATTACAAATATTTCCACTGTAAAAAACAAAATAGTATTTTTCAATTCACCTAATGAGTACTGTAGTGCAATCTCTTTATCATGAAAGTTGAACTTTAAAATGTAGAATTATGTACAAAAAATAACTGCATTCAAAAATAAAACAATGTAAAACTTTAGTGCCTACAAGTCCACCCAGTCCTATTTCTTGTTCATTTCTTGTTCAGCCAATCGCTCAGAAAAACAAGTTTATTTACATTTGTAGGAGATAATGCTGCCCACTTCTTGTTGACAATGTCACCTGAAAGTGAGAACAGGTATTCTCGTGGCACTGTTGTAGCCAGCACTGCAAGATATTTACATGCCAGATGTGCTAAAGATTCATATGCCCCTTCATGCTTCAGCCACCATTCCAGAGAACATGCATCTATGCTGATGATGGGTTCTGCTCGATAACAATCCAAAGCAGTGCGGACCAACGTATGTTCATTTTCATTATTTGAGTCAGATGCCACCAGCAGAAGGTTGATTTTCTTTTTTGGTGGTTTTGGTTCTGTAGTTTCCGTATCAGAGTGTCGTTCTTTAAAGACGTCTGAAAGCATGCTCCACATCTCATCCCTCTCAGATTTTGGAAGTCACTTTAGATTCTTAAACCTTGGGTGGAATGCTGTAGCTATCTTTAGAAATCTCACATTGGTACCTTCTTTGTGTTTTGTCAAATCTATTCTTAAAATGAACATCTGCTGAGTCATCGTCCAAGACTACTATAGCACCTAGGAACCCTAATCATGGACCAGGACCACACTAGATAAGGTGCTGTACAAACAGAACAAAAACCTGTCCCCAAACACTTACAATCTAAAGGTAAGATAAGCGACAGCAGATATATACAAACAGATGGGGATGTACAAGGAAACTCTGAGACAATATTGATCAGCATGCTAGGCAGTGATCTAAGTATGCCAGTGGCTATTTTTTGTAGGCATCAGTAAAAGGAGAGTTGTGATAAATGAAGGGGGAGGGAGGTAGCTCCCTTTTATGGACACCCAGCAAGCCAGTAGCTATAAAATCTCTCTCAGTAGCTGTTCTCTAATTGCTCTACATGTAAAGAGTTAAAAAGTCTCACTGCTATGCATAGGTAAAAGGAATTGACTGGACACCTGGCCAAAAGTGCCAATGGGAAGGCTAGAACCTATTAAAATTGAAATAAGACGCCCCTTTTGTCTGTCTGTTGTTGTTCTCCCGGGAAGAGGCAGACACAGCAGAGCTATGCTATAAGAGCTTGGGCCACGTATGAAAAAATCATCAGTATCATACCCAGAAACTACTCATTTAAAAACCCAGATATGTAAGTAGATCAGGAAATGTCTAGGAAGACACAATTACATTTATCCCTTTTATTTCATTATGCTTGTGGATTCCTCTGTGCTAATCCCAGGTGCTTTTGTTTTGCTTGTAACCTTTAAACAGGACCTCAAGAAAGCTATTCTTGGTGCTTAATCCTTGTATTTGCTCTTTTAAAATCTAGCAATAGCCTGAGTTCCCAGATGTACTTTTTTTTATTATTATTAATAAAATTATCCTTTTTAAGAACAGAATTGGACTTTTGCGTCTTAAGAGATTTGTATACATGTTGTTTAATTAGCTGGTGGCAATAGCTGATTAACTTTCCTGGGGTGTGTGTGAACGAGATTGAGGGTACCCCACAGGAAGGAACTCCCAAGTGCACCTTCCTGGGTTCTCAAAGGGGTTCTGCACTTGGGTGGTGGCAGCATCTACCAATCCAAGGTCAGAGAAAAGATGCAACCTTGGGAGTTTAATACAAGCCTAGAGTGGCCAGTATTAACTTTTAGAATCCTTGCGGGCCCCCATCTTCTGCACTTAATGTGCCAAAGTGGGGAATTAGCCTTGACACGACAGTTTTAAGGAGGAATTAGTTTTGCAGCTGTTTATGGAGAGCGCGTGCCTCCCTAGCATGAAGGGCAGGACAGGACAAAGAATGACTATGAAAGTGTAATGAGTGGACAATGGAGGCTGGCATCATGGGCTGACTGGAGGTAGGAGCTGACATCTCAATAGTGAGCGACAGTGAATGAGGGGCAATAGGTAGGCTGGGGATAGTCTGTGAAGGGCCTAAGAGAAGCCAAATAGCTTATGTTTGATGTAATAGAGAAGGGGGAACGAGCAGAGGGATGCAAACAGAGGGATGACATGGTCAAAGATGAACTAGGAGAATGATCTTTGCAACAGTATTCTGAATGGTAAGGCAAGACTGCATTTATCCAGGCCAGAGAAAAAAGAATGTTCCAGTAATTGAGATGAGAGCCTGGATGAGTGTTTTAGCTATGACTGTTCTTTCCCCTTCAAAAGTCCCTTTATTAATTTGTATTCATTTATAAATGTGTCTGTATGGGGATGGAATAAAGGTCTATTTATGGAAACTTAGTTCATCTTCATTAGTTCACAACATATGCTGGCTGAGTCTGATATCATTCACAGATAATAGTAATAGGTGCATTTGGAATGTTATATTACTACACTCATTACAATGTTCATACCAGGGTGCAAAAGAACAATGCCAGGTAGAGCACACAACACCACACATAACTATGACTCACTAATGAAGTGGTCTTTCAAAGCCTCCCTGAATCAAATAGCTCCCCATTGAGCTCCTGTTATAGCCCTGGTATCCAGCTGCTCAAAATCACCAGATGGCCATTCCACCTGCACCCTAAATCCCAGCAGAAACTTTGCTTCACATATATTATGCAGGACACAGAGGGCAACTATAACCATTGGGACATTTTTTTCCACTAAGCTCTAATCTCAAGAGTAGACAGCGCCAGCGACCTTTCAAATAACCCAAAGCACATTTAACTGTCATTTTGCATCTTCTGAGTCTGTAGTTGATGCACTCCTTGGTGCTGTCAAAGTGGCTGGTGTGTGGCTTCATGAGTCAGAGGAGTAAGGGGTAGGCTGGGTCTCCCAGAATCACTACTGGCATTTCAATATTCCCATTGGTAATCCACCAGTCTCGAAAGAAAGTCCCTGTTTGCAGCATTCTGAACAGTCCTGTGTTCTTAAAGATACATGTGTTATGCACCTTCCCTGACCAGCCCACACCAATGTCGGTAAAGCATCCATGGTGATCCACCAGTGCTTACAACAACATAAAGAATCAGCTCTTCCTGTTGGTGTACCCTGCAGTAAGGTGGTCTGGTGCCAAAACGGGAAAATGCATGCCATCGATTGCCCCACTGCAGTTTGGGAACCCCACTGCTGTAAAAGCATCCACTACATCCTGCACATTGCCCAGAGTCACAGTCCTTCATAGCAGGAGGTGATTAATGGCCCTGCACACTTGCATCACAATAACCCCCATGGCGGATTTCCCAACTCCAAAGTGATCTGTAGCAATTGAGTATTGCAGGTCTCCATAGAGCAATCACCACTCACTCGCTTCTCCACTATCAGTGCAGATTTCATTTTGGTGTGGCTATGCAAGAAGGCTGGGACAAGCTCTGCACATAGATCCAGGAACGTGGCCTTGTGCATCCAAAAGTTTGGCACATGCTGCTTGTTATCCCAAAACTGCATTATGATGCGATCCAGTCAGTGCTTGTTTCTTCAGCCCAGAACCAGTGCTCCACCATCTGCAGCTGCTCTGTGAATGCTGTCAACAACTTTGAATAGTTTTTTCTATGTCCCTTAACAATCCAGACTCCAAGGAATTGTCATGTTCCCTGCGGCTCCTCTTGTGGCTCTGCAGGATCAGGTGCCCCATGCTCACAACGCTCAACATAATAGTGCAGAGGTGCGCAGGATCCATGTTTCTGACACAGATGGCACACAGCAAGGAGGGACATCCAGGTTTGCAGTGATATTTGAAAAAAAGGTACAAAACATTATGGGATACAGATGAAATTATGGAATGGAGAACACTGCATTACAGGATGTTGAAATCATGTTCCCAGTCATCCCTGGATGACTCATTTGGCCCGAAGAGGCACTGCAAAACCATACCAAAACACCCTGCACTAGATAGTGGTGAGTTCCATAGTGAAATAGCTACCCATCTATGCAAGCGCTGCTAGTGAGGACGCACATGGTCAACACAAGAAGCGTAGCGTAGACATGCAAAATCAATTTAATTATTGCAGCAGCTATATGCCGACGTACTTAGGTCAACACAATTTTGTAGTTAGACATGCCCTTAGAGTTGTTATGCAGAAAGACTGTGCAAGATTTAGACATAACCTGGATGTTAGAACCTAGAAAGAAATCAAAGTCAAAGGTGACACCCAGGTTATGGGCCTCAGTGGCAGGCAGGAAGGTAGTGTAGTCTGCTGTAATTGAGAAAGGAGATTGCAGGGAGGATATTGGGTGTAGGGAAAATTTAAAAGCTTGTTTTAGTCATGCTGATCTTGAGCTGATGCTAGATACAGAGGATAGGACAAGAAACAATGGGTTTAAATGGCAGCAAGAGAGGTTTAGGTTGGACCTTAGGAAAAACTTCCTAACTGTCAGGGTGGTTAAGCACTGATATAATTTGCCTAGGGAAGTTGTGGAATCTCCATCGTTGGAGATTTTTAAGAGAAGGTTAGACTCCTTGTCAGGAATTGTCTAGATAAAACTTAGTCCTGCAATGAGTGCATGGGACTGGGATAGAGGACCTTTCAAGGTCCCTTCCAGTCCTACAATTCTATGATTCTATATCCACGAGGAGATGTCAGAGAGACAGGCTGAGATTTTAGTTGAGCAGATGGAGAAAGGTCCAGAGTAGAGAGGTAGGTCTGTGAGTTAGCTGCATAAAGATGGTAGGTGAATTTGTGGCTAAGATTACCCAGAAATAAAGTGTAAAGAATGCAGAGAAAGGAACCAAGAACAAAGTCCTGTGGAATCTCAGACAAAGTAGGGGGATGGGGGGAGGATCCTCTGAAGGACACACTGAAGGAGTGATTTCAGAGGCAGGAGGAGAAGTGGGGAAAGGACAGTCACAGAAGCCAAAAGACGACAAGAATCCAAGAAAAGCATGCCTGACTGTGTTAACATGACTGACAAATCAAGACAATTATGATGGAGTGCTGGGTTCTGAGCTTTGGCTAGGAAGAGGTCATTAGGGACTTTGGCAGTGAAAAGGACAGAACCAGGACTGGAGAACAGTCTCAGATAAAATTGGAGGAGAGCAACTCCAGACAATGATTGTAAACAGTGCATTCAGTGAACTCAGAGAAGAAAGGGAGAAGAGAGAAAGGGAGAAGAGGGCAGTAGTCAAAGAGGCAAGCAGGGGCAATGCTGTGGATTTTATTTATTTTTTTTAAAGATGGGAAATACTAAAGCTTGCTTGTATTGTGACAGAAAAGAGCCAGAGGAAAGTGGGAGGTTAATGCGAAGAGCAAGGAAGGGGAGGAGAGTGGATGCAAGAGAGACAGGATGGGATGCCTGCAGCATGCAGAGGGGTTAGAATACATAGGGCCTTGCTCATAATCCTTTCCACTCATGCGAAAACTGGTAGGTATAAAAAAGCATAACCCAACATCATCTTCCTCTGTTTCATTCTGAAAGGAAATTCAGGCGTGATCTCCTCCGCTGCTATAGGAAAAAGGTACAAATAAAAATGAGAGGAAGAAAGATAATTAAACCTCTGCTTCTGGTACATATTTCCCCTGTGGCCAAACAAAAGAAGTAAAATGAAATTAACAGGAATAGTCAGTTACACTTGACTGCTGCTTCCCCCAGACCCTGTTGCAGAAACATTAAAAGTCAAAGCACAGATGCAGGAGAAAAGAAAAAAAATGCTAAAATAGGATGGATTGTAGGAACAAACAGAGGCTTGAAGAACAACTGTGGAGACTACAGAAATCTGGCATACAAAGCACCACTTTGTCCATTACATATCTGCACAAAAAATGCTCATAATGATGCAATTATGCTGTTTGCATTAGACATCCTTTCGCAAGGTTAACCATTGTATGGTCTTCCACTATGCCAGTCTTCACTTGTGCAATGTGGACAGAAATTGCTGGTGTAATAACACCAGTTGTGCAAAGAGTCTACTTTCCCACGGTGCATTGATCATTACTTAGCCAGTCTGCCTGTCCTATTTTCTTTATGGCAATACACAGAGTCATGTTTGACGGAAGCAACGTATTGAACAAGTCATACTGCACACACAGCAGCTCATTTGCATATTCACAGCAATCAACTTCTTTAAGTATCTACTATAAGAAGCCTTCTCCCCATGAAGATATCCACAAATCACGATCAAATCATTTCTTAAGCTTCTCTTGGTTACGCTAAACAGGGTTGAAATTCTTACGATTCTCACTGTAAATCATGTTTTCCAGATCTCAAATAATTCTTACAGCTCTTTTCTGAACCCTTCCCAATTTTTCACCAGCACTGGACACAATATTCCAAGAATTCTCTCACTAATGCTGTTTGAAAAAGTAATACTACCTCCCTTCTACTCAATCTTCCCCTGCTTATACATCCAAGGACCATGTTGCCCCCCTTAACCGAAGCATAATACTGTGGGAAGTCACGTTCACTGGGTTTGCCTACCATGATTTCTAAGTCCTTTTCAGAATCAGTGCCTTCCAGAATACAATCCCCTATCCCATAAATGTGATCTATCTTCTTTGTTCCTACATATATGATGTTATGTTTGACTGTGTACCTACATATGCTGTTCATATGAGCCCCGTTTACCAAACAATCCAGATTACTCTGTAAAACTGACCTATCCTTATTCTTATTTATTACTCCGCTATTTACAGTTACCAGCTTCTGTTCTCCAAACTTAACAGGGTGTGATAAAGAGGGCAGTTCCTCATCTCCTGCGGCAGCCTCAGCCGGTGATCAATCTGTGGCTCACTGGTCAACAGTGTCACTTTGACAACCTACCCACAGTTTGTTAGACCTGAGCTTGCTGCTGGCAAGCTATGAGTGATCACCTGCTGAGGAGTTACAGAGATGGAGGCTTTACTGGCATGGGGGGGGAGAGGGGAAGGTACAAAACAGCAGCAGGCAGAGAATGCAGCCTCACTTACTGATCCATAACTGGATCCAGACTTGCAAAGGTATAGTAGGGGGATCAAGACAAAGGAGGCCCATGGCTAAACCATTTCTGGGGAGGGGTGTTAAAGATGACAGGGCAAGGAGCAAAGAGGAGACTCAGCCGGAGAACTAAGGATGTTTGCCAAGGGAGCTGTCAGGTTGACAGATGTCAAAGACAGTGTACTGTTAACTCTGACAGCTATTGATTGTGTCAGTGGGAGGTGACCATACTAGCACTTAGTTGATTGAGATGCAATCAGGGTTTTACCACTACAAATTACAGGGGTAACTCCATGATTGCAGCTGCCCCGATAATCAACTGAAGCATTTGTGTTTGGACACAAGTGTATTTCAATCGAGAGGGAGCAACTGGTGTTTATGCTGAACGTATGAGTTTAGGAACAGGGACCTCATCTCCTTATACGTTTGGGGCTTGGAAAATGTCCTCATCCACATGCCCGAAAACTTCCCCTGGCAAGCAGGTGAGGGCAGGTACACCAAGCCATAATGGGACACTGAATGAGAAAGTGGTTTGTTCCTTGTGAGCAGGGCTACAGCTGCCCACCAAGTGTCAGTTACACAGACTCATTCTTTCCACTGCTGGGGGAAGGAGACACTGTCCTTTGCTCCTGACTCTCTCTTTCCTTCTTGCACCAAGGAGTGAGCTGAGCCTCCCCGCCACTCTGCTGCTGCTGCCTGGGGGTAGCTCCGTGAAGTTTATGCGAATCTGAGCAACTTACCTGTTGCTCAGACAAGGGAGAAGCCCCCGACCGCGCTTCCGTCCCAGCAGCCGCGGGGAGGGCAGAGGGCAGCGCCACTCACTTTACTCCCAGCCGCAGGGAAGGGAGCGCCCGCAGCCCAACAGCCCGCCAGAGCCAGGGGAGCGAGCAGCGGGGACACACCGCAGCGCTTCCCCCTCAATCTCCGGCGGGGAAGGGCCGCGTGGGGCTGCCCAGTGCCCGAGGACCCCCCGCGGAGCGATATGACAAGAGCCAACGCTGGCCGGGGTCCCCCAGCGGCAAGGCGGCGCCGCCTGCGCCCAGTCTGGGCTTCCCGCCCCCTCTGCGGCGGGCACTGACCTCTCCGCGGGGCCGCGGCCCGAGCCGGCAGCAGGCGGGCAGCGTGTCTGGCTGCGGTAACCAAGGGCGACACGGGCGCCGCCATCTTTCCGGCAGACTCCGTCGTCCCCCCGCCCTTCAAAATAACGTCGCTCAGAGGCCGAGCCGCCGCCGCCGTGCGTGACACCGCCCCCCCGGGCGCGCGGAAGAGCCCTCCGTTTGAGACAGAGCCGCGTCGAGCAGGGACTACAAGCCCCAGCATGCAACACGCCGTCTCGGCCCGCCAAGCGACGGGGAGCGATGCGTGCTGGGAAACGTAGTTTGTTCTGGGCTGCGGGAGGAGCGGCGTGGGTCTCTGGGCCCAAGGTGAATCGCATCCCTAGGAGTTATCAGACCCCCGCCCGTTCATTTGCTTGGTTACCCCTAGAAGGCTGGGACTGGTTCAGCTTGTGGTGACTAGCTGTCCCGATTTTATGGAGACAGTCCTGATTTTGGGGTCTTTTTCTTATATAGGCGCTTACTACCAGGGCCAGATTAACTTTTTGTGAGTCCCTCTGGGGAATGATTGTAAAAGGAGGCAGGGTCAAAAGCACATTGGGGTAGGAGCTAGGGTTAGTCCCTGAAGCAAGGGAGAAGCCAGGTGTAAACTGCAAGCGCAGGAGCGCTGCAGAGGGGGTAAACAGGCTCCCCTCTGCCCCCCACCATCCGCATAGAGCAGGTACCTACCTGGTTTTAGCCCATTCTCTTTATCTCTCTTTGCACTGAGCTGCCCCTCCTCCAGCAGCAGAGCTGATTATCTTCCATCCCTCTGGAGTAGGTGTTGGGAGTGGGAGGAGCAGAGGCTAATGTGGTTACTCCTATAACCGGACCAGGGCCGGCTCCAGGGTTTTTGCCATCCCAAACAGCAAAAAAAAAAAAAAAAAAAGCCGCAATCACAATCTGTGGGAGCTCTACCGCTGCCGCTTCAGTCTTCAGCGGCAATTCACGCCGCCGAAGAGCCGGACGTACAGCCCCTTCCCCGTGGCTGCCCCAAGCACCTGCTTGCTGGGCTGGTGCCTGGAGCCACCCCTGAACTGGACTTGTAGTTTCCAGTCAGCACTGCTAACTGGACACTCAGGTCCCGTTTTCTACTGGACTTCTGAGTCTTAAACTGGATACCTCGAACAGGGCTGCGAGAAAAGCGCGGAGGGTGGGAGGGGAGCAAGTGCTGGGTGTGCTAGGGAGTGGAGAGGAGCTAGTGAGCAGGGCCATGTCTGCTGTACTGCCCAGGTAGATTGGAGACTATGGGGATCAGCTGACACAGTATCCCCAGCCCAGGTGACCGTGTCTACACTGTAGAATTATGTTGACTTATGTTATGTTGACTTATGTTATCTTGGTGTTAAGCCGCTGCAGATATTACATCACTTGTGTGTCTCCACACTACAGTCCTTGTGTCAGCAGTGCATGTCCTCACTAGGAGCGCTTGTATAATGCTGAGAGCAGTGTACTGTGGGTAGCTATCCAACTGTGCAACTTGCCACCATGTAGCATGGGGTGTTTTGGGAAGGTTTGCAATGCCTCATGGTACTGAAATGAGTTGCACAGTGATGACTGGGAGCATGGGTTCAATTTTATATAATGCAGTGTTCTCCATCCCATAATGTTTCACTCCTCTTTTCAAAATCACCCACACAAACCTGCTCATCCCTCCTTGCTGTCCACTATCTATGACAGAAGTATGGATCCTGCACAGCTCTCCACTACTGTGATAAGCATTGTGAGCATGGGCTGGCTGATCCTGTAGTATTTGCAGAGTGACAAGAGGAGGCACGAGGACCATGATGATTCCTTGAAGGCTTGATTGCTGTCGGACATAGAAAGAAACTATCCAAGATTGTTGGCGGTGTTCATGGAGGAACTTCAGATGATGGAGCACCAGTTCTGGGCCTAAGAAACAAGCACTAATTGATGGGATCACATTGTGATGCAAGTTTGGGATGATGAGCAGCAGCTGCAGAACTTTCAGATGACAAGGCCATATTCCTGAATCTGTGTGCAGAGCTCACCCCAGCCTTCCTGCACAGCCATATCAAAATGAGACCCACTCTGACAATGGAGAAGCAAGTGGCAATTGCTCTGTGGAAGCTTGCAATGCAATCTGAAGTTGGGAAATCCTCTGTGGGGGTTATTGTGATGCAAATGTGCAGGGCCATTAATCACCTTCTGCTGTGAAGGACTGTGACTCTGGGCAATGTGCAGGACATAATGGATGGCTTTGCAGCAATAGGGTTCCCAAACTGCAGTGGAGCAATAGATGGCATGCAAATCCCCATTTTGACACCAGACCACCTTGCCTCTGAGTACATCAACAGAGAAGGCTACTTTTCTATGGTAGTGGAAGCTTTGTAGGATCACTGGGAATGCTTTACTGATATCAGTGTGGGCTGGTCAGGGAAGGTGTATGACGCATGTAACTTTAAGACTGTTCAGAAAGTTGCAAACAGGAACTTTCTTTCCCAACTGGTGGATTACCATTGGCAATGTTGAAATGCCAATGTGATGCTGGGAGACCCAGCCTACCCCTTGCTACCATGGCTCATGAAGCCATACAGCAGCCACCTTGACAGCACCAAGAAGTGCTTCAACTATAGGCTCAGCAGGCGCAGAGTAGCAGTTGAATGTGTCTTTTGTTGGTTGAAGGGTTGCTGGTGCTGTCTACTCAAGAGATTAGACCTCAGTGAAAAAAATATTCCAATAGATATAGCTGCCTGCTGTATCCTGCATAATATATGTGATGCAAAGGGGGAAAAGTTTCTGCTGGGGTGGAGGACACAGGTGGAGTGGCTCTCTGGTGATTTTGAGCAGCTGAACACCAGGACTATCATAAGGACTCAGTGCAGATCAATATGGCTCAGGGAGGCTTTGAAAGACCATTTTAATAGTGAGCCAGATTAGTGTGTTGCTGTAGTTTGCTCTACCTGTCCTTGGTCTTTTGCAGCCCTGTATGAACCCTTTGGTGAATGCTTGTGTATAATAATATAACATTGCCAATGCACATTTTAATAATGTCTATAAATGATGTCAGCCCCAGCCAGCATATGTTGTGAACTAATAAAGATGAATTATGTTTCCATAAGCAGACTAATTTTTCCCCATGGGTGCTCCAGCCCCTGACCACCCACAGAGCTGGTGCCTCTGAACAGCTTCTGCAGGCATCTATCTGCTGCCTGAGATCATATGCTGCTAGCGTATGTGCTGGAATGGTTCCTGCTGAAGTAATCTCTGAGCAGTGTGAAAAAGCGTCCTACCGCGGTAGAAAAAATAAGGCAGCCCTCCCCAGAAACCTACAGCAGAGGATTGCAGACTACTGGCAGGAAAGTTTCACTGAGATCTCTACGGAGGATTCCCAGGACATCCCAGTGCACATAAACCAATTGTTCCACAGGGCCACCTCTGCCTAACTTTAGACGTGGGTGAGAAGCAGATAGCAACTCTACTTCTGTTGTTTGTTTCACTACTTCTAGCATAAGTAAAAAAAAAAAAGAGTAAATCAAGAGATGTGACCTACTGTTTTGGGGATTCCTTCCCTGTAATTTTAAAGCAAACAGCATACTTACCAGAGGTTCCTTCCCCTGCATCAGGCTTGACCATGCTGGACTGTAGGGACTATCTGGACTGTGCTGGAGTCAAAAACATGTCCTGGGTCATCATGCAACTAGACCGCCAATTGCCTGTTCCTCATATTCCTTCTCCTCGCTGTTCACAGAAGTGTTGGAGGGGCTCTGACCAGGGCCGCCCAGAGGGGGAGAGGAAGTGGGGCAATTTTCCCCAGGCCCCAGGCCCCGCAGGGGCCCCCATGAGAGTTTTTCAGGACCTGGGACCCGCTGCCGAAGTGCTGGGTCTTCGGTGGCAATTCAGCGGCGGGGGGCCCTCAGGTCCCCTGAATCCTCTGCGTGGCCCTGGCTCCAACTCAGGCTCCTTCAAAGAATCCTCATGGTTCTTGGGGGTGGCAGTGGGGTCTTGTCTGAGGATGACATGCAGCTCTTTGTAAAAGTGGCAGGTCTGCAGTTCCACACCAGAATGATTGTTAGCCTCCCTTGCCTTCTGGTACACCTGCGGCAGCTCCTTTGGCTTTCATGCAGAACTTCTGCCGGGTCCCTCTTGTAGATCTTTTCTTCCACGCCCCAAGCAACCTGCTTGTAGATGTCAATGTTTATGTGGCTGGAACTGAGCTGTGTTTGCACAACCTCCCACAGACCCAGAAGATCCAGCACCTCCTGTGTACTCCAGGCAGTAGTGTAGCTGCAGCATATAGCCGGCATGGTCAGCTGAGCAGTTGCTAGATGAGCACTCCAAGATGGGCAACCACAACCAGAAAATGGAATTTCAAAAATACATGAGGCTTTATAGAGGAAGGGTGGTTCCATGCTAGATGGTAGCTGGGCTGTGGAGTTCACAATGATGACCAGAGTGGTCAGGGTGGTGTATTGTGGAACATCTCCCAGATGCCACTAGCATTCAATATAAGTAACACAGCGTTTCAACCTAACTACATTACCCTTGACTCTGTACTGCTCGGGGAGGCGGTGTTAAGTCAGTGTAATGGGGCAGCTATGTCAACGGGAGCAAAACTTAAATATAGATGCATACACAGCTATTTCGATGTAAGCTGCCTTGCATCAACTTAACTGTGTAGACCAATGAGACATAACCATCATAAAAACATGAGCAACATGGCACCTCACCTGCTGCTTTTCCTTACTACCATTTATACTAGCGTGAAGGCCATGGTCCAAGTATCAGAGCACATGCCTACCTTTAATATAACTGTGACAGGTTGGTCTGCCCTCTTAAGGATAGTGGTGCCTAATGGTCGGCTCACCCCATTGTGTGGCTTGGCCCTTTAAGGTTTGAAATGTCCTTTAAGGTTTGAAATTTAAGGACCTTGGAGTTATTGATAAAGTAGTCCTGGGAATAAGTGGTGCTTGGGAGAAAATCTTGACACTGTATCTTTAAAGGCCTGGGGCCAAGAGACTGATTCCTCTCCCCCTCAATCAACTGAGCAGGGAGAAGGGAACAGCATAAACGCTGCCCTCTGCTTCATAGTAGGGCAGATACCAGCAGGAGAAACCTGACGATTAACTGAGGAAAAGGGCTAGCTGAGGAAGAAGTTGGCTAAATTATAACCCAGCTCCAGGAGGAATACTGGGACAACTAGCAAAGAAAGCCAATCTTTGTAGAAAAAATTAGTAAATCAAACCCCACAAAGGGGGTTCAGGTTTTTGAACCAACTCGAGTCTGGTAATTATTGAAAGAACCCAAGGAAGTGGTGAGTGAGATAAAGTGGGATACTACAAGGGGGCTTGTTGGAGACACTCTCCCCTTGACAATATCCCCTGAATACAGCTCATCAAACCTGAGCTGTAGTTGATGGAGCCGCATAAGGAGCCTTTGCAAATGAAGGAAAAGCATTAGCAATAGTAGTCCCCAATGGGTAAAACTTCTTGTGGTGGTTCAATCAACTGAGGCGCCACTGAGAAGATGCACTTCTCCTTCCATGCCCTCTACCAATGCAAGAGGAATGTAATATCATCCAGCCAGAAAAGCTTAGCAGTCAAAGAAATTCCCCTAAATATGTTATAAAGGCAAAGAGAAGGTGGGTCAAGTTCAGAGGCGAGTCTAAGTAAATCTAGAGAAAGTCTAAGTTGAGGTAACTTACATCTTTGTCACCCAACTACGGACAATATTAATAGCAGCTTAGGCTTCCTTACATTTACTTACACTAATTTGCTGAGGTGTAAGTAGTTTTAAGATAGTCTTACTGCATCTGTAGAAATTTAGGTCTAAGGGGGTCTATGAAGAAGTCTAACACTATCATACATGTAACTTCTGAATCTGCTGCAGTGAATCTGAGAGCCAATAAGGAGGCTCTAGAATGAAGACCTGCAAGGGGAAAGAGAAGTGTTGTCTTTCCATCTTAGATGGCCTCCTTATCATAGTATCTGAGTGTGTCACAATCTTTAATATATTTATTCTCAGAACACCCTGTGAGGTAGGGAGAATGCTATTATCCCCATTTTATAGACAGGGAACTGGGCTGCAGAGACAATAAGTGATTTGCTCAAGGTCAGACAGAAAGTTTGTAGCAGAGCAGGGAATTGAACCTAGGTCTGCCCAGTGAACGCCTTAACCACTGAACCATCCTTGCGCTCATTGTCAATTTCTACACCTTTCCAAGACTCTGCTTTTTATATTTCTCTGGTCTGTCTTTCTCAGTCTATGTTAAATTTTCCAAGAGCTCTGAACTCTAGAGCAAGAGTCTTGTTTGACCTCAGGAACAACCATTTTTGGTGTGATTTATCTGATTCCATCCCCATGCTTCCTAGGAGATGGAGTTTATCACCAAGAAAGCAGTACAGGAGTGGGACTCCCAACTGAGAGTAGCCAACTATTTGGTTTCCAACATTAAAGAGAACTAGATAAAATGATGTGATATAAAAGGACAGTGGGAATCAAGGAAGGAATCATCAACCAGAACGTGTGCTTCTAGGTTATTTGCATTGCTCGCTGTTAGCCCCTTGCTTGTCCTCCTTTTTGGGGGGCATGGATCAGCATTCACATCACACTCCCCGTCAGTACCTGGCCCAGGCTGGGGAAGCTAATGATCCAACCTGCGGACCCAATTCGGTGATGAATCCTGGTCCCATACCACCTGAGGCCCAACGTGCATACGCTTAGGAGAAATGGTCAGTGGGTTCATTGCAAAACTGACTTTCCCTCTTTTCTCTGTGCTGAAGTGTGGAGAGTGTCTGTAGTGCCCTCGTGTAGGCTCTGCTGATTGTCCTTCCAGCATAGCAGAAACACACCCAACAAGCAGATTCAGGCTTCAAGAGTGTTGCCCTCGTAGTACTTCGTATGCGGAAAAAAGCTGAGATAATTTCACAGTCTTCTCATCCTAGAAACATGTAGGAAATACTTTTGATTATCACAGAGACATCAGACTGTTTTTATTGATATATAGGTTTGTGACATCAATTTCCCATAAATTACTTCTGAGGTAAATTTCTGCATTTCATAGAAAAGAGAAGTCATTTTCATCGTGCACTGATAAATAATTTCTTCTTATAAGACTGTTTACAAACTGTACTTTAGTGCCTTAGTTTGCATTTTTGCTAGAAAGCAAAATATGTCCTTAATGCAATTATTAATTTTTAAATAATTATTATGATATTGAAAATACTAATAAAGATTAAAGTGTACTTTTTAACATACTATTTTTAAATCGTACGGTTGCTCAAATCACATTTTCTGTGCTATAGATACCTAGTTTAGTAGTGATCTAAAATGCCATTTTTATCACATCTTTAAAGAGTTGATTTTAGTGTATTTCCTTTCTACCCTGCCTTTATTGAGCAGTGATTGGACTTGACTCATTCTAGCATGGTATATACATCAACACCTGTGCCCATTTAGCAATGAATTTCAGTATAAATCACAGTGAATTGAACAGACATCTCAAAGAAGCACTACAATTGTAGCGATATATTTAGAAACTCAAACAAGGAAATAAACAACTTCAGTAAAAGTAATTTAAATAACAAATAACTTATCTTTATAAACTGCTTCTCTCCTTGAGAACAAAGGAGACAAGCTTTTTTTCCCTCCATTATTAACTCAGATCACAATATGAATGGGTGAAATGTCAAGAATAATTGGACCAAATCACAGCATAATCTTCAGCAAAAACATGTGATTTATTTAAATTGTCACTGCTTTTCTTAATGATCCTCTGTTTAACCTTGTTATCCAAGACAGCATGTAAAAAAAGGCACATTTTGATGTGTTCTGAAATTGTCAACTTAAAGGCATGTACTTTACTGTTCTGTTGTGAACCATAATCTAGGACACCTTCATGTTGTGAAACATCAATATATTGTATTGTGACCCTGAGGTGCTGCAATTACACCGGTGCATGCCTTCCAAACAGTATTTTTCCATTCAGGTAAGAGTATTTTGCCATTCACGGTCATGAGGATTCTCTTGGCTAAGACCATGTAATGGGTACTGTAACGAGAGACTTTGCTTTGAATGTTCTGAGATACCGTGCAGCACCTTAATAGAGGCTTGCAGAAAAATCTAGGATGGGGTTTAAAAACACTGTAAAACTCACTTCTCCCCATTAATATAATTAAGGTGGTGATAATGTCAGGACACTTTGACTAGCATAAAACAGCAGTTAATTTTAAGATTAAGACTTTAGATAAATAGTAATTAGTGATAGTTTAAAATTAGAAATCCAAAATGGTGGACACAATAATCCGATATGAAAGATACAGGGTTAGGGTATGGAACGTTCCAGCAACTCACAGGGAGGAGCTTGGCTATCTTAAACTAAGTTAGAGGGAGGAGCTCTACCCAACATGGCATGGGGGCGGAGGATGGGGAGAGCTTTACTGTCTAAAAATAGGAATGATTAATAGGAAGGATCTAGAACTATGCTAATATCTGGAAGCTGATTGGCTGAGATAAGCTAACCTTGAGGCTGTAACCAGTGTATAAGGCTGACAGCCAGCAGACTTAGTTGTGGGGGTCTGTGATGAGCAAAAGCCACAAGCAGCAGCAGCAACTGCTGCTGAGACAAGTGCAATAACATCTTAAGAAGATTCTGGAAAGCAGCTACCTGCAGATGCAGCAGCAGAACCTCCTAGAGAGCAGCAGCTTTAGAATATAGTAGCTACGGAAACCTCTAAGGCAGACAGCCTGCGGGAGATGGTGGTGGTGGTGGCGGCAGCAGCAGCAGCAGCAGCTTTAATTGCCACTATAGCGCAGTAGCGTAGCTAGCGGGGTGCAGGGGAAGCAGCCGCTTCCCCTCAGTACATTTTCCAAAAGTGGCACCTGCTAGGCTGGCGGCAGCACGGCTGGAGGATCCATGGGGTGGGGTGGCAGGCACGGCTGGAGGAGTGAGTGGGCCAGCTCCTCAGCCATCGCACCCCACACTCGGCGCTACTCCAACATCACTGCAACCACCATTAGCAGGCCCCAGCCACACCGTAGGATCATACACAGTGCCCCGGCCACGTGTGCTTCCCTCCCCACGGAGCCTCCTGGCCCACCCTGGGCACATGTGGCACTTCCTGCCACCGGCAGGGAGCCCTGTTCCTCTCCTGCTTGGCTGCGCTCCAGCGGCTCCTTCCCGCTCGGGTGGCCGCTGCCCCGCCAGCAAGGAGCCACTGGAGTGCAGCTGAGCAGGAGAGGTTCGGGGCTCCCCGGCAGCGCCGTGGAAGTTTATCGGTTCACAGGACCCTGACTGGTTCCTCGCCCCTGTCCGCCATCTGCCCTGCCTGGGACAAATCTTGCTCCTGCAGCCCCTCTCCGCTATGTGTCTCCGGCGGGTGGCCCATGCCCCCGGGCCGTGCTGCCCACCCGGGCCCTGCCCGCTCCGTGCCGCCCTGAGACCCACCGTGCTGCCCCATGGGCTGCAGGGCTGGAGCAGCCTCTGTGCTGGACTGCAGCACTCCCGGCCCCCGCTGGCCATGGCCCGTGCGCCCAGGCTGCTGCACAGCGGCGTCTCCTCCTCAGACCCGGCTTGGGATCCAATGGGGCAGTGAGGGGGCGGGGCTGGGGGTGGGGATTTGGAGGGGGATCCAACTTCCCCTACACTTAGAACCTGACTACACCACTGCTACAGCATCAGCTCCTTCAGTACAAGCAGCTACCTCAACTCTGTGGCGACACTACCAGCCATTATTTCTAGTGCTAACCCCACCCAACGGACAGAACAGAAGGACCCCTGAGATGAGTCAGAGGGAATTAAGAAAGAGTGTAAATCTGACTTTATCATCTCCTGTTAGAGGATATCTGGGTGTGCCTGTTAATAAAGCTGAATGCCTGTATTTAAGTGAGCTCTACCCCACCTATCCTGCAACTGGCTGATCACTGCTCACAGGATATCAGTGTTAAGCAAATGATTTAATTAAATCTATAACACTGTAATAGTCTCTTGTATGTGCTAGTAAAGGTCATGCATACCACATTATATTAACTCTAAGGCTTTCGTGTATAAAGGGTCTCTATATGCCTATTACAGTGTAACTGCTATATGGTCTGTGTATCCTGTATATTCTCAGTTTGTTTTTTGTTTGCACTGCTTTATTATATGACTTTAAAATGTAATTCTATTGTGTTTTACTATGTTTTATGTATTCTTTCTTGCTTTATTAGATACACTTGTAACCACTTATTTCTTCTAAATAAATACTTTGTTTTCTAAGAATTACTGCTTCTGTGTCCATCTTTGAGCAGAACGCTGTATCCATATCCTTCCAAGGGTTAGCAAGATTAGCTTGCTCTGTGAAGCCCTTTGTGGGCCAGAGACAACCCTCCTGGCAATTCCTCTAGGGAAGACCACTATTTATTAGCTCTTTTGGATAAAGCAAATTGCATAGTCTTAGGCAAACCATAATTGGAGTGCCTGAGATTTAAATTTTGGGGTAATAGTACAGGTACATTCTTACCTGCAGTAGTTTGGTGTCAAAGTTAGACTCAGGACTCACAGTTTGTCAGACCACTCTGTTTTATTAGCACAGAGCTCTGCTAATACACCCAGATAATGTGAGCACCATGCAAGACACAAACTATGCATATCCTACTCCCTTACTAACTCTTATCGATCTAAGGCTAATACTTCACCAATTGCCCTTAAACAGTGCAATTGTTCTATGCTAATGTCTGTATTCCTGACACCTGGATTGCAGCATTCCAACAATTCTGTTAAAAAGGTACAGACAGCATTTCTTTAATCCTTTCTATTTTCACAATATAATTCATTCTACTTTCACAGTGGTATACCTCAGCCATACTGCTTGTCTCTCTCTCTATTCAATTTCAAAGAATAGGATTCAAGTGGGCAAAATGTAGGTCATCATTAAGGGGCCACTCCCAGGTTTAAAATTATGGAACAGATTCACTCTTGCTTGTCCATGGAGGTATTAATTATACCTCTCTGTGCCAACCTTATCCACTGACCCCCAAAGGGGACTGGTTTGAGTGTGGTGTGGCAGCACAATCTCCACGTGTCCTTTTCTGGGTTTCTGCAAGAGGAGAGCAGGGGGGAGGGATAGCTTGGTAGTTTGAGCATTGGCCTGATAAACCCAGGGTTGTGAGTTCAATCCAATCCTTGAGGGGGCCATTTGGGGCACTGGAGTAAAAATCTGGGGATTGGTCCTGCTTTGATCAAGGGGTTGGACTAGATGACCTCCTGAGGTCCCTTCCAACCATGATATTCTATGATCATATTTGTGCTTGAGGCTCTGTGGTAGCCTCACCAATGGAAGCTGATCTGGCCATGTCCCCTTTCTGTCCAGTACTTCTCCCATTTCAGGCTGTGCTGTATGCCTATTGGCAGAAGAGAATTTATAGTTGCTTTTCACTACTGCAGCTTCCTCCAGAGGACATCCTGTTGCAGGGTCCTGTGCCTATGTTTATGTCATCAGAATCTGGGGTAAATCTGGGCTGATTTTAGCCAAATATATTACAGAAATAAATCAAATATTATTATTATTAATCTAAGTATCATAAGCAACACAGGTTAGTAAGAATTTTACAAGTCTAGTTGACTTTTTTCACTATTTAGGCTGTTTTGTTTACATCTTCCATTTCACTCGGCTTGGATGGTAACACTGGTCAGAGCTGTCCCTGAACAGTGAGCAGGAGCTTTGTGGTATTTCCTGGGAGGAACAAGTAAACCACTGCAGCGTTAACACTTTGATGCCCTGTCCACAATGGCACTGCAAAGGTGAAGGATGTAATGGTGCTTAGCTTTAGTCAAAGCCAGTGCCTAACAGTAGTGGTATGAGTGCCTCTGGATAGCTGGAAGAAGTTTTATGTGGGCACAGGAAGCACTTCATAGTCATGCTTTTAGATGTAAGCAGGGTCTGAATGAACTCTCCCCTGGCAGTTAATTAGGAAGGGGGAGTGATTTCAGAAGCAAAATGTATTTACATGAACCACACCTACTCTGCATATGTATCTAGCAGACAGGAGCTGTGTAGCTCTAAGTGATCAGCTTTGGCTGGTATTGAGTTACAAATCACTTTAGTACTGACTGCAGGGGTAGTGAAATATTGTTAGCTATATTATCTTCACTGTATGAGTAAAGGTGAACAGAACTGTTCTGAGCTGAAAGGAATTCACTGAGCCAGAGACTCAAATGCCAGCCCCCTGTGAAAGTAAAGGGTTGGGGACAGGTGGTCCAGCCAGAAGGTGTGGACTCTCCCTAAGGGTCCCTGGTCTATTCCTCCCCACTTCTCAAAGATAGAGCTCAATAGGCTTCATTAGGAGCCTTTTGTTATTTTAAGTACTCAATAAGAGCTGAAATCATTTGTGGTGGGTGTGTTTCTGCCTAGCCTGCTGAGAGCTACAAATCATTAAGACTGACCTACAGAGGTCACAGCAGAGAGACAGGTGGCAGCAGAAGGTGACTGCAGGCAGCCGGCAAAAGTGGCAAGCAGTCAGCTGGAAGGGCAGCCAGGCAGTGAGGAACAGCAGCCAGTGGGGTGGCAAGGTATTGTGGCTGGAGGGGTAGCTAGCCAGAGCAAGTGCTCAGATAGTGGAGCAAGCCAGGCGCCTTCTTCTGCTAGTGGGAGGTGAACTCACACACATGCACTTTTGAACCCAGAGTTCTCACTAACCAAGGACAACCACGGTGAGTGGGGTATGCTAAGGGAGCAGAGAGAGGCACAGTAAAGGAACTTTTAGTTGTAGAACTCAAGAATATGAGACAGAAGACTCTGCCCCATGCACTCAGGGGTTGGTATCCTGCTCACAGTTTTGTTTATGAAGCTTGCTTGCAGCATTTTCCCTAATTAATGTCAGGTGACTTCTCTCCTTTCATTAAAAGTTGTGGGGTAGTGGTTGTTCTTTTTTCTACACTCAGAATCCGCTTGCGAGTGGGGAAATATTGTCTCTCAGAGACACCCGGGGTGATGTTTTAATTTTTCCAGGTTACTGGGTGGGGGCTCGAGCTGGTTCTATGTTCTATTGTTGAAAAGGAATTGCTAGATATTGAACCCGGTCCTAGTTGCTGCTGGCTCCACCTGACAGAAGGGTTACATATATAGACTAGTCAAATTAGACTTCCTTAAATCCAGTTTATCAATGTGCAAGAGAGTCTAATTTGGTGTAATTTTGACATCAAAGAGTCGGAAGGTGAAAGTAGCACCTAGAGCACATCCTGGAGGAGATGTCTGAAAGACTGGTGGAGATATGAGAATGGATCAAGTGACAGAAGTAAGGGACAGAGAGGTAGATTTGGGAATTATCTGTGGGAATGGATGAGGCTGAGTAAATACAGTGATTTTTTTCTCTAATTTTTTAGTCCCTGTGTCTGTTAGTTCATTTTTCTTTTTTCTTTGAAAGATGAGGACAGGATAAGGGCATTCAAACCTTAAGCCTCAGAGCATTAGCTGTCTAGTGCAGGGATTGGGAACTCATTTTTCCATGACACTCTGTGCAATCGATTCAGTGTATTATGCTTTTTTTTTTGTCTTCCCCTGAGTCAGCATTCTCCATGATTGTGAAGAATCCTCAGCCAAATGTGTCATCTTGGGCAGCTGTCAGAATGCTGGAGAATCCTGAGTGGCTAATGAAGAAGTTTGGTTTCCTTTCTTATTAAATGTGACTGGATTATTGTCTCTCTCTCCCCCCCACACACTTTTTTTTTAAAAGAGTACTACTGTAAAAACACATTCAGGGGATGAATAATATATTAATACATAATATTAGGGATATTATGGTATAAGTCTCCTCTGTATGTATGCCAAGGCAACTTAGTTTCTGTGTAAAGTAAGTAATAATGTAGTAAATCAGGGTTTCATGATTCCACGCTAAACTCTTCTTTTCTCCCAGATAACTGGTGTACCTACAAACACAGCTGATCATACCCTAGACCTGAATTGTGGACCAGATGTGGAGACTGTGAACACAAACATTTCTCTTTTCCTGGAATGACCACTACCTTCTCCAAGGTGATATGAGAACCCTTCTAGTTTCCAGACAAGAAGAAGCAACCAGAAATAGTTCATCCTCAGAAGCTCATTGACCTAATCAAATTCAAAAACATCCTTGTGGATAAATTCAATCCACTGAAAAATTATAGACTAGAAATCCTAGCAAATCACTTTTACCACTCACTTACCCTAAGCACTGACACACTAGTACTGAAGCATTCACTCCCTCCCAGTTGTCTCCACAGACCGGTGTCAGAAGAAGCAGGAAAAAAAGAAAACTTGAGTGTCAGTCAGAAGACAGAGTGTAAAGAAGAAAGCTGTTGAATTCTTATCTGTTATCAGAATTCAGTTGTAAAAGGGGACAGTTTATTTTCCTGATTTATCATACACAAAAATATTAGATGCCACTTCTTTTTTTTTATTGAATGGAGAGAGAAATCAGATCTTTAAAAAAGGGAAGAAGGAGAATCCAGGGAACTACAGACCAGTCAGCCTCACCTCAGTCCCTGGAAAAATTATGGAGCAGGTCCTCAAGGAGGAGAGGAAGGTGATCAGGAACAGTCAACATGGATTCATCAAGGACAAGTCATGCCTGACCAACCTGATTGCCTTCTATGATGAGATAACTGGCTTTGTGGATATGGGAAAAGTGGTGGACGGGATATACCTTGACTTTAGCAAAACTTCTGATACAGACTCCCACAATATTCTTGTTAGCAAGTTAGCGTGGATTGGATGAATGGACTATAAAATGGATAGAAACCTGGCTAGATCATCAGGCTCAATGGGTAGTGATCAATGGTTCGATGTCTAGTTGGCAGCTGGTATCAAGTGGAGTGCCCCAGGGGTTGGTCCTGCGGTCAGTTTTGTTCAATATCTTCATTAACGATCTGGATGATGGGATGGATTGCACCCTCAGCAAGTTCATAGATGACACTAAGGTCAGGGGGGAGGTAGATATGCTGGAGGGTAGGGATAGGGTCCAGAGTGACCTAGACAAACTGGAGGATTGGGACAAAAGAAATCTGATGAGGTTCAACAAGGAGAATGCAGAGTCCTGCACTTAGGACAGAAGAATCTCATGCACTGCTAGAGGCTGGAGACCAAGTAGCTAAGCGGCAGCTCTGCAGAAAAGGACCTGGGGATTACAGGGGACAAGAAACTGGATATGAGTCAACAGTGTATCCTTGTTGCCAAGAAGGCTAATGGCATTTTGGGCTGCATTAGTAGGAGCATTGCCAGCAGATTGAGGGAAGTGATTATTCCCCTTTATTCGGCACTGTTGAGGCCACATCTGGAGTATTATGTCCAGTTTTAGGCCCCCCACTACTGCTGCAGGGGAGACATGGTGGCCTGGCCAATGGAAACTGCAGAGCTGGTGCTCGGGGCAGTGCCTGTGCCACAGGCAGGGGCAGCACACAGAATCCCCTATGTCACCTCAGGACAGGATGCAGAGATAAAATTTCTTGACATCTTAAATGACTGCTTCTTGGAGCAGCTAGTCCTGGAACCCACAAGAGGAGAGGCAATTCTTGATTTAGTCCTAAGTGGAGCACAGGATCTGGTCCAAGAGGTGAATATAGCTTTACCAAGAGGTAAATTTAGCATCCCTGAGGCGGGGAAAACATCACAGCATCCCAACACTTAGCATTTAATTTCAGAAAGGAGAACTACACAAAAATGAGGAAGTTAGTTAAACAGAAATTAAAAGGTACAGCGCCAAAAGAGAAATCCCTGCAAGCTGCATGGAAACTTTTTAAAGGCACCATAATAGAGGCTCAACGTAAATGTATACCCCAAATTAAAAAACATAGTAAGAGAACCAAAAAAGTGCCACCCTGGCTAAACAACAAAGTAAAAGAAGTAGTGAGAGGCAAAAACTCATTCTTTAAAAAGCGGAAGTTAAATGCTACTGAGGAAACTAGAGAGCAGCATAACCTCTGGCAAATGAAGTGTCAAAATATAATTAGGAAGGCCAAAAAAGAATTTGAAGAACAGCTAGCCAAAGACTCAAAAAGTAATAGCAAAAAATGTTTTAAGTACATCGGAAGCAAGAAGTCTGCTAAACAAGTGGGGCCATTGGAAGATTAAGATGCTAAAGGAGCACACAAGGATGCTAAGGCCATTGCAGAGAAACTAAATGAATTATTTCCATCAGTCTTCATGGCTGAGGATGTGAGGGAGATTCCCAAACCTGAGCCCTTCTTTTCAGGTGACAAATCTGAGGAACTGTCCCAGATTGAGGTGGTTTTGGAACAAACTGATAAACTACAAAGTAATAAGTCACCGGGACCAAATGGTATTCACCCAAGAGGTCTGAAGGAACTCAGATGTGAAATTGCAGAACTACTAATTGTAGTCTGTAACCTATCATTTACATCAGCTTCTGTTCCAAATGACTGGAGGATAGCTAATATGATGCCAATTTTTTAAAAGGGCTCCAGAGGTGATCCTGGCAATTACAGGCTGGTAAGCTTGACTTTAGTACTGGGCAAATGGGTTGAAACTATAGTGAAAACAAAATTGTCAGATGCACAGGTTAACATAATTTGTTGAGAAAGAGTCAACATGGTTTTTGTAAAGGGAAATCATGCCTCACCAATCTGCTCAAATTCTTTGAGGGCGTCAACAAGAACGTGGACAAGGGGGATCCAGTGGATATAGAGTACTTAGATTTTCAGAAAGCCTTTGACAAGGTTCCTCACCAAAGGTTCTTAAGCAAAGTAAGCTGTCATGGGATCAGAGGGAAGGTCCTCTCATGGATAGGAAACAAAGGATAAGAATAAATTTTGTCAGTTTTCAGACTGGAGAAAGGTAAATAGTTGTGGCCCCTGGGGTCTGTTCTGGGACCAGTCCTATTCAACATATTCATAAATGATCTGGAAAAAGGGGTAAACAGTGAGGTGGCAAAATTTGCAGATGATACAAAACTATTCAAGATAGCAAAGAGCTACAAAATGATCTTTCCAAACTGGGTGACTGGCCAATACAATGGCAGATGAAATTCAATGTTGATAAATGCCAAGTAATGCATATTGGAAAACAATCCCAACTATACACATAAAATGATGGGATCTAAATTAGCTGTTACCCATCAAGAAAGAGATCTTGGAGTCATTGTGGATGAAAACATCCACTCAATGTGCAGTGGCAGTCAAAAAAGCGAACAGAATGTTGGGAATCATTAAGAAAGGGATAGAAAATAATGCAGAAAATATCATATTACCTCTATATAAATCCATGGTACACCCACATCTTGAATACTGTATGCAGATGTGGTCATCCCATCTCAAAAAAGATATATTGGAATTGGAAAAGATTCAGAAAAGGGCAACAACAATTATTAGGGGTATGGAACAGATTTCGTATGAGGAGAGATTAATAAAACTGGGACTTTTCAGCTTGGAAAAGAGAAGACTAAGGGGGGATATGATTGAGGTCTATAAAATCATGACTGGTGTGGAGAAAGTAAATAAGGAAGTGTTATTTACTTCTTCTCATAACCCAAGAACTAGGGGTCACCAAATGAAATTAATAGGCAGCAGGTTTAAAAGGAAGTATTTCTTCACACAACGCATAGTCATCCTGCAGAACTACTTGCCAGAGTCTGTTGTGAAGGCCAAGACTATAACAGGGTTCAAAAAAGAACTAGATAAATTCATGGAGGATAGGTCCATCAATAGCTATTAGCCAGGATGGGCAAGTATGGTGTACCTAGCCTCTGTTTGCCAGAAGCTGGGACTGAGTGGCAGGAGACGAATCACTTGATGATTCCCAGTTTTGTTCATTCCCTCTGGGGCATGTGGCATTGGCCACGGTTGGAAAACAGGCTACAGGGACAGACGGACCTTTGGTCTGACCTAGTAGGGCAGTTCTTATGTTGGGCCCCTGCACCTAAGAGCCGGTGGGATGTGCTGGCTGCTTCTGGGAGTCACACAGAGCTGGCTCCTGCAGCCAACTGGACTTCTAGCAGCCTGGTCAACGGTGCTCTCCAAAGCCATCCGGGTCCCTTTTCGACCCAGTGTTCCAGTTCAAAACCAGACGCCTGCAACCCTACCTATAAATGAAAAAAGAGAAGTGATTGAGGGGCCTGCAACTCCCCCTTCCCCACAAATGCAGAGACTATGAACTCAATCCTAGGCTTAGTGAAGTTCCTGGCAGTTTTCCCATAACTATTATTGGGCCCCAACTACTGATCTGGGCCTCCTACCCCTGCCCCCGTTGCTTTTCATTTCTCTCTGCGGACGGGCCAATGAAGATAATTTTTTTCAGAGTACTGCCTGTTGCGCCCTTTCCCGGTGCAGCATGGGCGTTGTAGTTTTCTCATCTCTTTCCGTGCTTGCTCTGAGCGAGTTCGGCGGCAGCGAAAGGACTACAAGTCCCGGGATTCCCTGCTCGGGCGGTGGGCGCATCCGCTCGTGCCGGGCTGTGGCCGGGTCGCTGCGCGTAGCTGGGGAGTCAGCTGTTTGCCGGAGAATAAAAGGGCGAGAGGGGAGTGAGGTTGGCTCGCTACGTCCCTGCTGTCTGTGAGGGGGGGCGGGGACCCGGCGCGGGCGGGCAGAGACATGGCTGAAACAATCGCGGACACCAGGCGGCTCATGAGCAAACCGCAGAACCTGAACGACGCCTACGGGCCGCCCAGCAACTTCCTCGAGATCGACGTGAGCAACCCGCAGACCGTGGGGGTCGGCCGGGGCCGCTTCACCACCTACGAGATCAGGGTCAAGGTGAGGGGGGCGGTCGGGCTGCTGGTGGGGGGGTCTGTGCTGCTGCCCAGTGACCCCCAGGGTTGCGTCTCCCTTCCCCCGCCGTGTGCGTGGGGTAACGTCTGCGCTGCCTACTCCCAGTTGGACCTTGTCCCCATCCCCTCGGGGCTGTAACCGTGACACGGCCGCTGGGCTGAAGTCGGACTTCACCCCCGCGCCGTGCTGGGGCTGCGGATCCCCCGCGGTGGCGCCGCGTCTCATTCACCGTCTTGCGGCTGGGAGGGCCCGTGCTGGCTGGTGGGCGGGCCCGAGGCCGGGCTACGAGCCCTGCGTGAGCAGCTGAGGTGCTGCTGCCTAGCTTGGTGCACCAAACCTCCGCTGTTAGACTGTGTTCGCACCAGGTGTTAAACCAGTGGCTCTCAAACTTGTCTCCTGGTGGCCCTTTTCACACAGCAAGCCTCTGAGTGAGCCCCCCCATAAATTAAAAACATTTATTATATATTTAATACCATTATTAATGCTGGCGGCAAAGTGAAGTTTGGGGTGGAGGTTGACATCTTGTGACCCCCCCCATGTAATAACCTTGTGACCCCCTGAGGGGTCCTGACCCCCAGTTTGAGAACTTCTGTGTTAAACCTCCACCTCGCTCATAGTACAAACATGTCATAACAGGGGAAATTTGAATCTTCCTTCCCTCCCACTCCATCTTTTGTGGGGTTAGCACTGAGAGGCCAGAGTGGGGCTTGGATCCAGTGTGAGCCAGTCTGCCTTATGGAACTAGGGGAAAGCTTGATGATAGCCTTTGTATGGTTTAGGTTATCTAACTCTCCTCTGCAGGGCACACCAGTTAGCAGGAATCTCATTTGTGATAGTGACAAGTTCGTAGTGGTGGTGTAGCTGTGGTGGTCCTGGGATATGCAAGAGACCTGGTGGGGGAGCCAAGATGAGCAAGGTGTGAAAAAATTCTTTTATTAGACAAATTTCTGATGATGAGGGAGACAAGCTCTTGGGCTTACCTAGAACTCTTCTTCAGCTCTGTGTAGCTTCAGTGCTTGTATTTCTCATCAACAGAAGTTAGTCCAATAAACAGTATTACTTCACCCACCTTGTCTCTAAGTGAGACAGGTCAGGTTCACTTTAAGGAAGATACGTAAAACATAAAATTATAATTAAAAAAAAAAAGCAGCTTGTCCTATGTCTGGGTGTCAATAGTTTGTCAGGCTACTGGAGCTCAGGCCTTCTGTAGGCATATGTTAGCCAGGAAGATTACTGATGTCTGGTAGGTGTGTGTTTGTCAGGGGTGATAGTAGTGCTGAATATATCTTATTGGTGTAATGGGGCTTAGCTAATAGAAAGAAGCGTGGGAACTTCTTTTAGATAAGCTATTCCTGAGAAGTGTATGAGAGCTGTGTGGTAATGGATCCCATCCTTATGCAGAGCAAAGGAGCTAATTTTTTTGGGGGGGTGGGGGAGTGAGGGGAGTCTGAGCTGGATACAGGCTTATTGATGGAAATAAAATGCTGTAAATAAAACTGCAACTGGCTTTTTGCTCTTGACTAAGACAATGAAGAGACAACTTACAAATAAAGTGCTGTCTTGTAAAGTGTTAATGTATGTGGGTGCTAACTAAATTTTTTTGTTGTTGCTCTAGTAAATGGGGCAGTTGAATTGCACAGTAGCAATGTAATGCTAATATCAAACTGAAATATCTTACCAAACCAAATGTCTAAAAGTGTCTATACTTGTACTATCAAAACAATGGGCTGAAGTAAACTTCCTAATAGTCTGAATTACTACTTAATAAACCACTGTCACAAATATGCTAACTGAAAATGGTGCCCACCTTGACATATGAGCAAAATATTGAATCTTTAGCTTGAATTGTAATTCAAATTCATCTTTACTGATGAATGGTATGTATAAAACAGGATGGGGAGAAGTAGAATTTGACACTTTTCAGTTACCTAATGTGTATTCTGCATGTCTGTTACACTCTAAATTGGATTTTAAAGTTACTAGAACCTAAATTCTGAAATGCCTGTGAGTTTGGATGTGTCTCATATACTTACTCTTCTATGGAATACCCTCCTCACTCCCTTTGATTCAGAACTATTATCTTAAAACATTGGTCTCACTTGTCTTGTCTAACAGACACATGTAAAATCATGGCCCTAGTGAAGTTGATGGGAGGTGGATTTTTGCCTACAATATTGATGTAGTGCAAGACTTTCTTTTTAAAAAAAGTACTAGCTGGCTGCTTAAAATTTACAGGAAGTGGAGAGGGGTGGGGTGGGGGTGGACCATATGGGTCCCACCAGCAAGGGGCAGTGTTCTCCTAAACCCAGCCTTCTGCCAGGTTTGGTGGAGAGGGAAAGGGAGAATGCTAGGATTTTTACTGGAGTATTGTCCTAAGACTCTGTTTTGAGGCTTAGTTGCTCATAACTCTTTTTGAGTAGTAAATGGCTAGTATGTGTCATGTGAAGCTCTACCTCTTCTAAATGCTGGATGGTAAAAGGAACCTTGTCTAGTCTCTCCCCTCCATAGCCTCTTGTCTACTGTTGGGGAGGTAGAGGAATAAACCTGTGCTACTGTACTCCTCCCTACTCTCTTCTCCCCTCCTAGGGGTGGGAGAGAAATCCTCTCTTGAAGCTGTTCTTGATGGCTTCACTACTACCCACAGGGTTATAATTAGAAGAAATGAAACTAACCATTTCTCTCAGTTTTACTCTGCAGCTGTCTGGGTAAGCAGCAGTGATGGTACTGGAGCTGCCAGTCTCTAGACACAAGAAGATAACATTGTCAACCTTGCAAAGTTGACAATGCATGTGAACTTTAGTCTCTAAGGTGCCACAAGGACTCATAGTTGTTTTTGCTGATACAATCTAACTTATCTTCACAAACAGTGACTAGAAACTTTAACTTTAAATGAAAGCTTTAATTATGCAGAAGCTGCTGGCTTAGTTCTCTGTACATGTACAAGAGAGCTTGCTGCCAGTCAGCAGAGGAGACCTGATACAGTAGTTGGCTTTTTATGAATTTTTACAGCTTATCTACAGTAGGCCACTCTTAGAGCTTGGAATCCAAGGTTCGAATTACTCCTAAACTACACTTTATCTGAGAGCTTGGAAGCTTTGGTTGGCAGTGTTTGATATGACTGTTGTATAGAATCAAGTTTTGAGTTCACAGCCTATCCACCTCTTGTTTTAAAATGCTTATCACTTAACCAGCTAAAAAGTTGGTGGCTGAATTTCAGTTGGAAGGATCAAGTTATTTCTAGCAAGCATAAACTTCTGATACTTAAAAGCCACTATGCATTAATAACCCCACTTGCCAGTATTAACTTTGTGTTTCTTAAAGCATAGAATATTCTTCCAGCATCTACAAATTAAAAAGGCAACTGTTTCTGGGAACACGTCTCACAAATAAAACTGTTAGCTAAGTTCTCAGTCATGCTTTTTTGTGACTAAACAGAACTCTATAGTAGTCTTTCCGCTTCTAACATTTCGATTGCACTGACCATGACATTGGAGGTGAATAAGTGGTAGAATTTCATGTTTGTTCTATTCTTGCAGCACTTCAATCTTTTTTCCCCTCTGAAATCCAGACAGGAAAATAATAGTGACTATACTTGAAGTGCATGTCTTTAATGGGTGTGCTGATATGATGCATACAGCTAGGTGAGCACTTTAGCTTTGAATTTGTGAATGCTTAACCAATGGCTCAGGATGTTTCTTCATAAGCTATGTGTGTTCAGACTCCTGTTGAACAGTACCACTTGATTTTGGGTGAAATATTTGAAAGGGTATAGGTCTCATTGTCAGTTGACTTAAGCACTGAAGGTGGATAATCTATGCTTCAAAAAAATGTACAGGCTTTTTTAGAAAAATACACCTAATGGAAATTGACCATGGTCTAAACTTGAGACAATGTTTCAGCTTCCAGTACTTCAGTTTTTGCAGATGACTTAGGCAAGAAGAGTTTACATTGTAGATTTTATGCCAGGAGGATTAATATGTTGGGGTATGTGATCTGCCAACAGCTTGAACAATACTTGTGGGGCTCTGCAGTATGAAATATAGTATTGTAATATTACTGCATTCTTTCATAACTAGGCAGTGAACATGTAGTGTTGTCTAGCTTTTATACATTCTTTGCAAGATATTGTGTGTCTTAGAGAAATAAAGAACTCAGCTATGCTTCCTGTTGTAGTTTTATTGTACAAGAAAAGTTCCATGCTATAAGAATGTTGGCTTTAATTCTAGTTCAGTTCTGCCTTTTAGTGTGTGTTGGAGGGGACAAGAGAAAGCAGAAACATTAACACAATCCACTGTAGTGGTGTTGTGTTTTACCCTTATAGGCTTTTCAGAAACACTGATTATCGGAGGAGGAACAAATTTGGTGCTTTTTTAAATTGTATGTGACTTCCTTTTATTTTCTGTCTCCTATAGCTTTTTACTTAGCTGGAAGTTTTACTACTTTACTTACAATAAAACTGCGTTCACAACTCTCCTAGATTTGCTAAAAACATACTGTTGAAAGGCAAGTGCAAAATTGAAAATATATTACAGGATGCTAGCTTAGGAGAAATGATTAGAATTTCAACTTCTGAAAGGGAAGGAGACTTATGAAGTAGTAACCTATTTCAGGACAATGGGAAGCGGACAAAATATGCCCATCCATTCATTTCTGAATGATTTGAGTATGAAGTTTTCATTAGGAAAATTACTTGCATTAACAATCAGGATATTGCGGTGTTGTCTCCACATTCAGAATCCTATAAAATCCAGGAACTCCAAATCTTTAGTTAGCGGAAGCATTGAAGAAATGCAATTCATCTACTCCATCATTATATTGATTCTGAACACTTCGATTTGGTTTACACAAATTGATGCAGGTCTTAATGGTGTTCATATAAATACTTCTACTTTGTATGTAAAATGCAGTTTTCTACTCATGTTCTGTCCTATACTGATTAGAACTTAGTAAAATTAATCATTGTTACATTTGCTAGGGCGAGTAGGCATGTGATACCAGAATATTTCATATACATTGTTTTTGGCAAGCCATCTAAATTCTTGTCAGCCTGAATGTCATACTGTCATATTTATCTTTCCCCAAACTCAGAACACCCAAATAGAAAATAAAGAAGCCTTGTAATATCAGATGTCCTAGCTAGGATACAGCAGTGTCATGATGCAGGGAGGGAAATGGCATGGATACCATGACTTTCCTGTTTGTCCATGTCTTGTCTTTGTGTCTATGATTTTAAAACACAACTTGCAGAGGAAGCTCCCGTCCCATGGGGTTGGAGCTAGCTCACCACACTGAGCATTGTCACCTGGCACATGGGTTCACAGCACTGTTAACACAAATTCAGCCTGGCCATCCCCCAGCCAGGCCTACTTTGAGTGAGTGGTGCTGCAACCACTTGTGCCAGGTCACAATTCCTAGAATAGTGAGCCAGGCCTGCCTCATGGGATGGGAGACACAAGAGCTGCCCCAAGGAGTGAGTATGGGGGCAGGCTCACTCTCCATCTCCTTCCCCTTTCTGCTCTTCCCCCCCCCCATCCCTGTCTCATTTGTCACTTTTATCAAAAACCCATAACTGTTATTAAATTTATTAGACTGCTCCATGATTTTCATGTTTGTGGGTTTTTATACCAGGACAGATCTGAATCCCTACTCAACCTTATGAAAACTTGACTTGATATTGTCAACTGCTTTATTTTAAGGGAAATAAAACTTAATTGTAAAGGAAGCACTTTCTCTCTGAACTAAGTGACCATTGTAGCATCAGAAAGCCCTATACTTGCAAGAAGTAACTTTGTGCCTCTGCTGTCTAGCCATTTGAAAGACTTGCAATGATTACTACTCCTTGATATCAATCTTTGTGCCTAAACTGTTGTGTGAGGAACTCCCAGAGTGCCTGTAACGCAATCCTAACTGCACAATGGAGGATTAGCCTAGCATGGGAGAATATTCAAATGGCATAATTAGTACTTCCATCTCTGTACCCTCTGATGTAGAGATGAATGTCCAACATAACCTGGAATGTGTAGTTACAAGGTAGAACAGTGGAGAGCAGCCCCAAGACTGTTCTAAACCATGTTGGTGACAAAGATAATGGAAAAACTGGCTCCAGGATCAAGGAATTGGAAACAACTAAGTCCTTTTTTGGGTCTCAAGCTGTACCCAGCACTTAAGCCCTAAGTGAACAACCTACTGGAAAAGATACCAAATCAGTGCCAAAGAATTCATTCCATAGCTGATACAAAAATAGGTAAAATCCCAGGATAGTTATGAAATAACAAACTGATTATCACTTTACTCTAGAGCAATCAATTTTTGTCAAGTCAGTCAGTTGGCTGGCTAAGATTTTTTCTAATTACATAGATGTGAAGGGAATTGCTTAGTTTTTTAAGAATTTATGAATACCAACTAACTTTTGTACACTAATAGTTTCTCTATCTCCAGTTAGCTGAACATTTCATACACTCAGATTCCTATGTTTGTAGGCTCATCCTGAATGCAGTAAAGGCATATGAAAACTTCTGGCCTGTCTGACTGGTATAAAACACTGTAGTACTTCATAACCTGCAACCATGTACTCTAGCTTTATATTTAATAGCAATGGACAGCTGTGTAAAATCACTTTGTTTGTTTGATCATTATTGAGAATAAAACATGTCTTGATTTAGACTGCTGAAGATGCAAAACTGCTGCTCCCTTGTGACATAAGTGATGTCCTTTCAGTCTTTGGTTCTCCTGAAAGCTCTTGCTATCTCAATTTATATTTGCCTTGTGTAATCCTGCATTGGTGACAATCTTGTATTTTAGTGGGAAAACAAACTTTGAGGCAGTAAGATCAAATGTAGAGGTTAATGGACTAAATTCTGCCCTCAGATGTTTGACTTACACCAGAAAAATAGAGTAGCACTCTATTTATAGAGTATGTTTTGGGAGCACTGCACACAATGGTACTCCCAGAACATACCAAACTATATACAAGTAGCTGCTATAAAAGCTTGTTGTTTTAAAACTTGGGAGCTGATGTAAGCAAAGGACAAACTACATAATACCAATCTAGTTCATATTTTAGATACTCAAGTCTTCTCTTCTGAAGTTAGTGTTGCTAACTCTCATGTGGAATAGAGGCAGCTTGTGATGGGAGACTGCAATCCGTGGGTGCTGGATATGGAGAGACTTCTTGGTTTGGTGTATCATGTGGAACTATGCTACAGAAGCAATGTAGCTTATACACTTTTGATACTCCATTCCACAAGCTAAACCCCTCTGACCGATCAGCATTCTGTGCAAGCCTATAGCAAGTGGAAGTGCTAGGACCTCTAATGGGACTATGCCTTCCACCTTTTAGGTGGGCTTCTGGCTCTATCTCTCAGCTTCTGGGGAGAAGCTATTTGATAAAATCACCTGGGAGAACAGTTTGCTGCCTTTTGGCACCAGCCACCCTAGAGTTCGACTCTACTTCACTGAGCCTCCTTTTTGACCTCTATGAATGTCAGTGCCTGGCTCTGCTATTGCGGATAGCTTTATTTAGGAGCAGCAGACTGAAACTGACAATTCTTAGCAGAATATGCTCTCAACAAAGTTCTGATCTAAGGCATGTTTTTTCATACCTCAGGCAAGAAGGTTGTAGCGCTGTAAAGCATCAGTATAGACAGTGCACCAGTGCTGAGAGCCATGCCCCTTGTGAAGATGGACTTCTTTAGAGTGCTGGGAGAGCTCTCTGTGCTGTGCTGCGACTAAAAAGCCACGTTAAAGTGCTGTTGCAGTAGCACTGTAGTGTTGCTAGTGTAGACTAGCCTGAAGTTAGTGTTTAAAGCTCTGAGCAGCACCATGAGCACTGAAATAATCTACAGTCTTAAAGACAACAGTGCATTTGTAAGGCTTACTCTGCAACCAGGTGGACTAGAAGCTTATCTTAAGGGAGTCTCAGTTCTGCAGAAATTGATAGTAAGTAGCTTAACTCATCAATGACAAGTTGAAAACTTATCCTGACAAGCAGGCTTGGGGGGGGGGGGGGGAACCCAATGCCTTAGTCTAATGTGCCATAGCTTGAAGTATGAAATTCAATAGTAACAACATTAGTGGGTGTATCCACAAGCAATATTCTTATGAAGTTGAACTCTGTATTTGAACTTAAAGCAAAATGCTTTCAATATAGGAATGTCTTTGTAAGACTACAGCGCAGTAAAGTTCTTGTCTGACATCGCTTCTCTTTATATCCCATTAAGTGGCAACAAGGGGAAGAAGAAGATTGACGCAGGTGTATATAACACTAGTTCAGAATGTTCCGAGCAAGCAAGTGTTCCAAAAAGTTAGTCTTGCATTACCTTACTGGACTTATATCTAATTGGATTTTGGAATCCAAATGCAAGACTCTTTTCTGGGGAGTATATTTGGTAAAGTAACTCAAGTGTAAAGGCAGGTCTAAACATCTTGGACAGTGGAAAAACTCCTGGATTTTGAGTAACAATCCATCTATTCTTGAGATTTTCCTAGGAGATCTTTTACTGTAGCTTCTGACTTTGATTTAATAACTTGATAGCTTTTGCCTTCCTACTTCAGAACTCTGGTAATGTCAGTATCTTCTCTGGATGTTTGCCATAACAATGAATGGGCTATATGTTAAAGCCCTCAATTCTCCAGAAGTTGGCTGGCAGAAGGTAATGGAAGATCACAACTCCAGGCCTGAATGTTCCTGCTTGACAGTGTCAGAGCTCCCCTGGGATGATGCACCTTTTGTTGAGGGATGATGGGAGGCTTTTTGTTGATGAAGAAAATGTTAGTTTTTTTTATGGGTCTGAATTCAAAGCATTTCAGTTTTTTCCATAAAACTCAAACTTCTTTGAAAGTTAATGGCATATAAGCTTATGCCATCAAAAGTGAACTAAATCCATTTTTATCAAGACCTACCATAGCTTACTTCAAAAGACCACATCCGAAGAGGTGCTATGGCAACAAAGCAGCTCAGTGCTCCTGGCTGTTAAGAGGAGAGTGTATGGTGGGGGACAAGTACTGCAATGTTTGAATTCTACTTGCAGATAATTTTTATTTTTGACTAAACAGGAATTTTGCATTTCCTTCAGTATCTAACTCATGCAATTGTGGTGGTGAGCTGCCAGAGCATGCAGAATGACTTACAGATGGAATGTCAACTTCGGCTTTCCTTCCTCTCTGAAGTAATCCAAACAGTATGCAGATTGTCTTGATGTCTTTTGCACGAATGTTTTCAAAATGCATACTTGTAGTAGGAACAAGGGTGGCTGCTGTGGAAGGGCTTTAGATCAATTGAGTACTTACTTAAACACTTCCTAAAAAGCATCTAAAGCTTGATTACTTTTACTTCCATAATGTAAACTTCTGTTTACAGGCTAAATTTTTAAACCTCTAAATTCAACTCCTACCTGATTTACCATATGTATAATATTGGTTGGTTCTTTTTTTAAGCCTGAAGGGGATTAGACCATATTCAATGGCAACAGTTGGCCAAATTTCAGTTCAATGATCAGCCTTTCTAAATTAGTATTCAGCTTTTCATTTGCATAACATAAGTGCTGCTCTTTTTAAAAAAGTGCTTAAATCCTAGGCTGGGCATAGCTGTTAACCTGGGTGACTTTTTACAACCAAACTAATTGCATCTTGAAAAATCAGGCTTCTGGTATTGTCTCCTCATAACCAAGAACCAATTCTGAGATGTGCATGAGACCTGGAACTCTCATTGAACTTGAAGTTGCAGGTGCTTGGAACTCTGTAGGAGTTGGCCCATAAGTCACTGATTAGTGCACATGCCACTATGTAGCCTTTTTGAGAGGGGAAATTGATTGTTCAAGTACACAAATCTGTCCTTGGCCTAAGCAAACATAATCAGGTTCATAGCTATACTCCTGCTTCCCATATGCTGCTAAGGAAATGTTTCTTAGCAGAATTAATCTGTTAATATAGTAGAGAATAGGATTTTACTAAATTCCATTTGACTGTAAGCTAGCAGAATGGAGCAGAGCAATGCAACAGGAGATGAGTTATAGCTGATGCACAATGGATTGGAATGGAAGAGACCACTGAAGTGCTAACAATGGCAAATCTGACAAACCCCTTGAGTGAATGAAACTAAATGATGGTAGCTGGTAGCTACTCTTGATTATAATTTATTTCCTTTGAAGTTCTGGTGTACTGGCTCAACCATATCAAACATCAGATTGTTTGTAGTGCAAATATAACTTACTGGCTCTCCATAAACTTCTTGCAACAAAAATGTAAGCACTCTTCATACTTAAGTTGAAACAAAATACTGCAGGTATGACTTGCTACATATTATGCCTTTTTAGGCTTGGCTTTGAATTTTATAGCCCTTCCATTGTGTGTAAGTGGCTTATTACTTCAGAGAACTGCAGAATAAATATTTATTTGTATTCCAAATGCTCCAATCAGGACTGGGCATCCAGTGTTTTGGATGCACACCACAATCCTTGACCTGAAGAGTTTACTCCTAAATAGAAGGTAGATGAAGGGTTTGGGAAGGAATGCAGTTTGATTAATACAGGTATCTAACTTGTTTTTGGTCCTTTGTACATTAGTGGAAGACAAAGGTGGGAGGGAGTGAATCAATAGGAGTGAAGGATATAGAGGGTAGGGGGAGCTAGAGTTCAGCAGGGCTGTGAGATTGGATGTTCATACCAATTTGATCAGCAAATAAGAGAATACTCTGGTAATTTCAGGACCTTTTTTCCTCAGTTTCAAAGGTGCCTCTACATTTTGCCCCATCACATGGCTGTCTTAGCTTCCAGCTCCTACCAAGAGTGGGGAGTCCTTGTGCCCTGAGGTCAAACTCTGCCCTTGGAGCAACATGGGCTAGAGGAGGGAGTATGGATTACAAAGGAGCTGGTTATGAAAGATATCCAGAGGCCAGAAGTGCTGCAGATTCACATGGATGCAAGTTGAAACACTATTGGTGATAGTTTCTTTAACAAAACTCATTCCATGAGTTGAAATATAAATTCTTACCAAGACTGCTCTTCTAATGAAGGGGAAACAAAGCACTGGTTTGAACAGTCATATCCTGTGTACACTACAATGAACATCTGATGGTCTTTCTCAAGGTAGATGGACCCATCCAAAGTAAACTGGACTCCTTTGGAATCATGAGGGTTACAATCTTTAGCAGAATAACTCCTTGATGTAATTCCTTTCTGAAGTAACTTGGAGTCCAAAGATGCCTTTGTTTTTTATCTGTCTGGTTAGACACACCTTTAGTTCTTGTTAGTCTTGCAGAGCCAATCTTGCTCTAAAAGAGTGAGATGGATTGTGGTTAGTCTCTCCCTCACTGACTCAAAGTCCAGATTGCAGAATATCTGAGTGACCCAGAAAGAATGTATTTGGACTCTGATTCTAAACTGAGTTTGTGAGGCTGACACTTTGCATCTATATCATCATCTCAGAAGCATCTGATTGCACTTCTAGTATTTAGTTTCTTTTAGAGAGCTGTGATGCTTTGGGGAATCTGTAGAATTCATGAATTCTGGTTTATATTGTGATTTTTCTGTATGAAAATTGCTGTATAATGGAATATCTGTGTATACCTATATGTATCCACCATTGCTGACAAGCTTGTAACCATGTCTCTCCCAGACTAGATACAGTGGAGAGGAGTTACCCCTAATGACTACTCTGGGTTAATAGTGATACTAAGGAGGCTGGGTACAGCTGGGAGAAGCCATTTCCTCCAACTTGCCTGTAAAGGGCTGGAGTTTGGTGAATGGAAAATTACCAGAAGCATGACTAAAGTTGCACCAGTAACAGCTGAGTCCTTTTGAGACTCTCAAAGCCACAAAGGAAGCTTAGGGCAGAGGCAGGAATGCTTTTTGTAGCAGTAGAAGCTTGGTTTAGCTGTGGGATCAACCAAAGTCAAAGTACACTGGCAGAGAGGGGTTCCATAACTAAGAAAAGCCATGCGCTGTAGCAGGACCCTATACAGTCCATTGAGGGCCCTGAGTGCAGTCCAAAGAATTTTTCGGAGTGGTGAATAAACTCTGTTATACAGAAATACCCCCTTCATATATTTCTCATACTTAAGTGAAGAGCAAGGATGGTCTAGAATCCTGTACAAAGTCTCTGACATCTCACATTCCCTGAAGTTAGCCGTAGACCCTGAATGCCCATGTGGATGGGTTCTGGGAAATAGTATGTTTAAGCTATGCAGGAGTCTGGGGGGTCAGTACTGATTCTAGGGGCTGGGCAACTAGACCCTGAGGTCTAAACTCTCAAGATGGAGTGCTGGATGGGGAGTCTTATCTCCTGAGCATGTCCTTAGGGACCTTAAGCAAAGGGCAGTGTGACATTCCCATAGTGTTATCTGGGCCAGTGATCTGCAAGGTCACCAATCCTTGACTCTGGGAGCCAGCCTTACCCTGCTCTGCTGTGAGAACCCCTGCTCCTGGGCTGTTCATGTTCAGCCTCTAGCATGTAAGCTGCTCCCAGCATGTGGGTGAGCACTTTTGGCCAGCCGCTGCTTGGATTCTGCAACCAAATGACGCTAAACAATATCTCCAGTCCCAGGCACAACCCTGGGAATCTCCATCTTGCATTGTCCAGTTAAGCTTGCAGCATCCAGCGGGCATATGAGTTCATCAATTTAACAAAGAAATTGATATGGACCAGGCTTGTTCTCCCAAGGGGAGTCTCTGACATGCTTCAAACACATTGCTTCAGGTAAACTAAACCAATGAATTAACTACAAAAGAGATTTTTTTAAGGGATTATAAATCAAAGCACAAGTAGTCTGATTTGATCAAATGAAATAAAAGCAAAACACATTCCAAGCTGATCTTAACTTTTAGTGCCCTTACAAACTTAGATGCTTCTCACCACAGGCTGGCTGGTTGCTCTTCAGCCAGGCTCTCTCCTTTGATCAGTGCTTCAGTCTCTTGGTGGTGTTTGTAGAAGGAGGTGGAAGAGAACATGGCAAACATCTCTCCCTTTTCATAATCGTTCTTCCCTCTTGGCTTTGCATCCCCTTTCCCCCCACTTCAGAGTCAAGTGAGTATTACCTTATGGTAGCCCCAAACCCCCCAAAGGAAGGGGAGTGACTCCAACAGATCCTTTCTTACTGCCTAGGCCAGTGTCCTTTGTTCCTGTGAGGCTGGGCTGGCTTTGTTCCATATGTGTCCAGATGAGGTGTGAACTGCCCCTTTGCTCCTGGAGAGTTTTTTGTCTGGGCTTGTTTTAAGCCATGAGTACACATTTTCAGCCTCAAACTAAATACATGAAATTACTGTAACGATGCGCAGTGCATCATGAGCCTTCCTAAGACACTTAATATATGACAAACTTTGCGTTGGATGCCACACAATCATATAAGGATGAACATGGGGCTGCAGGTTATTCCCCTTGGGTACAGTGTCACATAGTGCATGAACCTTGTTCTGACTCTGGAGTTGTAAAACAGATGGAGGGGTGGTGAGGTGGGTCACACTTGTAGCAGCCTGGTGAATGCAATCTGACTATGCATTGGATAGCAGTTTGTAAGCAGTAAAGGGACCCAATAAGTATTTAGTTGACCCTTTTGGTCATAGATGGGGGGTGGGGGAATAAAATAGTCTTTTTTTTAAAAAAAGACTTCAGGGATTTAAGTACTTCAGCTCTTTTGTGGTCCCACTTTTTTAACATGAGCCATAGCCAGCCACACTTATGCAATACTATCTTAGACAGAACAGCTTTTTTGCATCATTCTGTTTTCACCTTTTATTAGACTAAGGTTAGCTTAATTTGATAGGTTGGCTCACCAGCCTTCATCAAATTTAATGAATTTTTCTTACAAGACTAGTGCAAACTTGTGCTGTACATCAGAAACAGTTAATTGTAACAATAGCTACTGGAATCCATGGCAATTCTGCCTAATCTCATGGGTCATGATGGCCTGTGGCTGTTACAATGAGTAAGTGAATGAAAGGTTAACCCTGCTGCAGCTCATATTAGCCAGAGACTCTGGTAGACTTGGTTTGAGTCTTTCTTGCTGGCATTGTTACCTGGTGCCATAGATTATGCCTCCTTGCACTGTTTTTTAGCAGGATCCCTCTTCATGAGGAATTGGGATCCCAGCCCTCACCTGTTGGAAATTACAACTTTAACATGAATCTTGTGGTACAAAATAGGCAGCTGCCTGGCTAGATCATCTGATGCCTGCTCTTGTTTCTTCAGCAAAGGTTGAAAGGGATGCATCTTATTGGAAGGGGTAAAATACCTTTTGCATCTTGGGACTTTGGGGTCACTCGAGCCCTTCTGTGCAGCTCCTGTAAAGAGGCATGTATAGCCCACTTCCACTGGGAATACAAGCCAGGTTAACAGAGGCCATAAAATGAGAGCTGGGTGGGTGAGAAACAAGAATGCAAAACAGTGCTTTCAGTCTGCAGACTTGCTTGAAAGGAGATCCATTTGGATGTATCAAACAGGTGTACTTCTGGGAAATGAGTACTGCTGTATCAGCACTATTTAAATGGCTGTTGCTGCTGCTGTGATTCTACTTCAGAAGGAATGTTACATGAAAAAGGGGTTAATACATTGCTAGTCCCTTTTCATAGCTTCCTTCAGGTTATGGATTGAAGAATAGTAAAAGGTGCACCTGGCTAGTACACTGTCTGTCCAGTCCACATGACTTATCCTCATCAATTTTCAGTTATGAAATACTTGCTGGATGTCTAACCCATTATGTTTCTCAGGTCTTTGAGCAGTAGATTTAACTAGTACCAGTAGACACTTTCACAAACACTGACCCTGTGGCTAATTGATGCAGTTTATTTCAAAATTGGAGGAATGGATGGAAGTTGGAAGGCACAGGAAACAAACTAAGTGTTGAAATAATTAAACTAATGAGTCAGATTTAATCACAGCTGTGTCAAAAGTTCAAAAGGGAAAATGTGGAAGGTAAAATGAGCTGAACTGGCCCTTTTTTACCCCAACATTGTACCTGTAAGCCTGATATGTTGTTTAGAGATTAACTTTTATAGACTTCCGTACCCAGAAGTATGAAAAATCTTAGGGAACTCTTTTCATAGGCTTGATCTTAGCATTGAATAAAAGAGCAGCTAATCCCTTTTGTTAAGTAACTTGAGAGGAGGGAATCTAAAATGTGAAATCTCACCTGCAGAAAACACTCAATATTGTAAAGGCCTTTCTATCTTTAGACACTTACAAAGACTTAATATTTTAATGCGGAAGGTTGAACTCAGTTAAAAAGCCAATAGGTGAAATCAGAGAGAAATAATCCAGTGCTTTATTTCTGGGAATCCTCATCCTGCACTCTGGGGGACCTAATTTATTCCCTGCTGGGGATAAGAATACTGTTCTATACAGAAAGCCAGCACCTTTAAATATAAGCCTGACTTTTGGTATAATAGTCTTGTTAGCTGCATTTTTGCTCTTAGTCATTTGTACAATAAACAATGTTGTGGTTACCTGGGAAAGAACTCAAGTGCTTTCAAAGGTCAGTGAGCTCAGATTTAGTGTATGAAACGTGCAGTGTTGTCCACACAAGCATCTGTAGAAGCTGCAAGGCTGTAAGTAGCAGTCTAGAAGTTCAAATATTTCAGCTTAATAATAAACAGAATTGCTTTACTACATTAGGCATAATACAAGCACTTTGACTGGCAGTTACACCTGTGTGTGCAGTGACCACTAAATAGCCTATTTCTCTTCTATATAGAAGCCGTTTCAGAAGAGGTAGTGCAATTATAGGCAATTAAACTTGTCCTGAGTGGCTGAACTCTTCAACCTCAATATCTCTTGGGTAGCCGTCAAGCTTAACTGCCCACTTCCTCTCTTTAAATGGAAGCTGTCTGAGTTGGGCCCAAAATTTAACCATAGCTTACTAGTTTATATAGTTGGTAACTGTCAACACACATTTCAAAACCAAAATGTTTCATCAGCCCACCGCTCATCTGTAATTTTAAGGTTGCTCACAACAGTGTATGACAGCTCTTCCTGTGTAGTACACCTGAGGTTCACACACTTAGTTGCTTGTGTAGTGTGAACTAACCATACAATTGGAGCAAATTATTAAGGTGCTGTCTGTAGGCAGCAGAAGGGATTGCCAGAGGATCTTCTACCTGCAGCATGGAATAGGCACTCCATGGGCCTGGGCCTGATTTTTAAATTCTCCTTCCTTCCCCTTCCCCCACCACTAGCAGTGTTCTCTCCCTTCCCCCATAGGGCTTTCCAGAGTTTAACAGAGTGTTCTAGGCATCAATAGGGAATTGATCAGACTTGTTGCATAAAAAGCCGTCAGGCCAAGTTCATGTGCTTGCAAAGAAGCCAGACTAGATCGAAGGGCATTAACAAACTGTTAATGTGTGTTAGCAGGGTGCATGTGGACAGTTAGAGTGCAGCAGGCTAATGAGGCAAAGATCATACCTTAGCTTACCCAAACATTTAGTTCAAGGCATCTCAGGTGGAATGCCCTGCCCTCGTCTCCACTAGGGCACTATCCACCTGAGGATATCAGAGCCTGAGGGAATTTACCCTTTCACTCTCCTGGACCAAAAAGACACCAGATTCATTAGTCAGTTCCTGCTTCCTTGATCCCCCTCCTGTTTCCTCTGCCCCAAGCTTCCCACCACCCAGGCTTGCAACCTCCATGTTGCCTTTTACTCCCCTACCTCCAGACTGCCATTGAATCCTATTTTCCATCACCACTAAACCCTGGTCCCTTGCCTTGGTCATCTCTCCCTGTGATTCTTGTAACTGTCTCTCTGGCTTTGCTCCATCTCCATTTGCCCCTCTACTCATGTCACTCACTATTTCAGATCTCTGCACAGCCCTCCCCTTGCTTTCTGCATCTAGGGCTGACTTCTCACCTGTAAGGCCCTACCCAGTTCTTTCTGGTCCCCTGCACTTTGTTCAGCCCAAGCTTCCCTTCCCACTATGCCTTCATATTCTTTCACCCAACACCTTTATGCTGCCTTTCATGCCCCTGCCTTCTGTGTGGAACAGTGTCTCTCCCTCTTTCCATATGTCACATTTCAATTCGTCCTTCATATTCCTCCCTACTGGAGCATCTGAGGTTCCTGCACATATCTCGTGGTGTATCCTCTGTAGGTCTGACCTGCTGACTGGATCTGCAATGGATCATAAAGCCCTTGGGGCAGGGACTTGGGTGCTGCAACAGCTTCCCCAGTGCAATTCTGAACTCTTGGTACAAACCTCTCTGCCACTCTGAAATGGAAAATGCTGTATTGCTTATGTAGGCTGAACTGTATACCCAATGAGGGAATAGCATATTAAGCTAAGTGTAGGCAGGAGCAGGGAATGCCAGATTCTTCTGTCTACAGCACCAAATAGGACCCCACCAGTAAAATCAGAGTGTTCCAATTTGCTAGCTTTTCACCAGAATTCTGCCCACTGGTACTTAGACCATTCCTTGAAATTTTGGAATTGATTGAATGCTGTAGTGAAAAGTTATCATGTTAGGCAAAGAGGCTGCCATCCAGTTGAGTGTAGGGGCCTAGCTTTGGTTGGCTAAACCCATTCATCAGTCAGTGACTCCCCCAGGATGGTGGGTGTATGTGAAACAGCAAAAGGGAGACCAAAATCTCAAGTGTAGCTGTCCAGTATCTGCTATTGTATATCAAGTATCAGAGGGTAGCCATGTTGGCCTGTATCCACAAAAACAAGGAGTCTGGTGGCACCTTAAAGATTAACAGATTTATTTGGGCATGAGCTTTCATGGGTAAAACCTCACTTCAGATGCATGGAGTGAGAGTTAGATGCAGGCATCCTGATGGAATTGGCCCTGTCAACACTGGTACTCCACTTGTGAGGTACTCCCTTCTCCATGTGCCATTATGTATTTCCTGCATCTGTAACTTTTCACTCCATGCATCTGAAGTGAGGTTTTTAACCCAGAAAGCTTATGCCCAAATAAATCTGTTAATCTATAAGGTACCACCAGACTCCTTGTTACTATTGTGTATGTAACTTTAGTATCTAGGCACTGCTGTTCTCAGCAATGAGATGAGCCAGGATTATTATTAGACAATAAGATGCCAGTAGGATTCAGTGAAGTAGAAAGAGCTCTAATTTAACATGTGTATCTAAATGTTGGCTCTGCTCTTGTTTATAAGTTCTCGGCATAAAAACATACAGAATCTCAAACTATGAAAGTAGGTTAATTACTCTGACTTGGTAGATCTCCAGCATTAATATTTCCCTTTGTCAGTTGTGAGCAAGTTGCTCAGTGCAAGTTTGTCTGATTAGTCTTGTACATGATGTGACTATCAAACTTTTCCTCCATGTCCACTCTGTCAAGTGGCCTTAATGTGGTGGTGGGAGTCAAGAATTCTTCCTGAGGTCTAATCCTTTGACACTTATGTGCTATGAGTCAGTCACACACCTCTGTCTTGTTTCCTCATCTATAAAATGGATACTGCCTCTGAAGAAATGTCAAGGACTAACATCTCTACAACGATCCAACTATGGAAAGTTCTAAGGGGAAGGTTATAAGTAGAGTGAAGACTTTTTTTTTTCGTGGTGTGTACCGGAGGCAAAGTGTCCAATTGCCACCTTAGAATCAAGTGCCACCTCCTGGTTAAAAATAACTGCACACAGGAAAACCTCTTCCTTATCCCTTCTGCTTAAGAGCTGTTGTGGGAATCCTGATGAACAAATACATCTTGCATTGGGTCTGAGTTTTGAAAGATCTGTGGGGATTCCAGTATTTAATGAGTCAGCTCTGTAGGCCTTCTCAGGAGCATGCCACAGCTAATCAGAGAACCTGTCCTTAGTCACTAATGACATATTGCAGTTCTTGACCTAGGAAGTGAGCACTTCTAATGACACTGAGGGTCAAGATTAAATATTGCTGAATGTGAACTGATGGGGACCCATTGCTAGGTCTTTCATATTTCACTGACCTTAACAATCACAGGTTATTTATGGTCTTCTGCCTTCTCTCTCGGTCCCTAGACAATTTGTTGGGACCTAAGTGATATTTGCTGTAAAACACCAGTCTTTAATACTAACTAGTAAATAATTATGTAGCCTATTACATGAGGAGTTTGTAGTTTTTGCTTATAGTCAAGCTTGTCTAAAGTATCACAAGACCTTATCAATAGCTTATAAGCTATACCAGGCTGAAACATCCTATGTTGTATGTCTGCCTTAGGCTGGATTTTGTGTGTGTGTCAGTCACATAACTAGGTTGGGGGATGGCATGGGTGGAAACACCCATGTCTAAAAATCTGTTTCATTGGGAGGCTGTAGTGCCTCCATGCTCTGGAAGGACTTCAGATTTGGCAGGGGCATCACCCTGGAGTCAGATACCTTTTTCACATCCCTGGAAAGCAGGGGTTCTCAAACTGGGGACCAGGACCCCTCCAGGGGCCACAAAGTTATTACATGGGGGGTATGAGCTGCCAGCCACTACCCAAAACCCCATTTTGCCACCAGCATTTATAAAGATATTACATTAAAAACATGTTTTTATATATTTATAAGGGGGGTTGCACAGAGGCTTGCTGTGTGAAAGGGATCACCTGTACAAAAGTCTGAACCCCTGCTGTAAAGTCTCTAACTTACTGAAAGTATAACCCTCTAAAAAATCAGCTAATGAGTGCTTGTGGGCTTGTTAAAAGCTGGTGGCTAAATTCTCTGAAGATTCAGTCTTTACTGAACATGCTTATTCTTCCCACTGCTCCCACATGTGACTGGTCTGCAAATGCTTTATCCCCGCTGAGCAGGACTTTCCTTGTAATTGCTGCATCTGGCTGTTGAGAGCCATTGTGTTGCCAGACACCAGAATAGAGCAGGGAGACTCTTCTGTTCCTTTTTTTTTTTTTTTTTTTTTTTCAGGAATGCTACTGATGTTGCCAAGTTAAGCACTTAAATTTCAGGACATGCTAGACATAAGGTTCCCTCTGCGATCTTAATTTGTATGCATTATGATGGTCCTGTGGAAAAAAATTGACCAGAGACTATTGCCTCATTCAGTGCACAGGATTGACTGCCCACTGAATGGGTAGCTATTCAATATTTTAATTGTCATTCAGTGTGTGGCCCCAGTCCTATTTACCATACACCATCCAACATGTGCAGAATAGAAAGTTATTAATTGTCTCATGGTCCACAGTATCTATTTGAACACCCAAAAAACCAAACCCACCTGTGAGGCTTTTGGTTGAGGTGACTTGCCTAGTATTGCATTACAGCTCTTTTTCAGAGGCACAGATAGAATACTGTTTACCACAGTGGTATTCAGCTGCTGTAGCCAAGAGCTTCTGCTCTGTTCCTGCAGTCCCCTGTCTTGTTCACTACACACCTTCCAACTTTCTGAGGCAGAGGTCATACAAATAACGCAACCATGATTGTTTCCCAGAGCTAGTCTGTCCTGTGCACAAAACTTTTTTGTGTTTTTGAGGGGTGGCAGGTGACAAAGTATGTGATCATGTAATAGACAGTATCAGTGCATCCAAATTTAATTTAATACTGGCATTTTCTAACTTGAATGTTTTGACATTGCACATCAGTAACTTTTTTCTTTAACTTAAGAGCAATGATGAGGGAAAACATTGACACCTTTCCCCCTTGTTTTTAAGGAAGGGTATTGGGGATGTCATGACTCAGAACTTAGCAAGAAACTTCTACCTATTTTTGTCATTCCCTCCCCTCAACTAGATCAGTTAATCACTTTGAAAGTGTAGTCACTTGATCTGTCTTGTATTTCAGACAAACCTTCCCATTTTTAAATTGAAAGAGTCTACAGTCAGAAGAAGATACAGTGACTTTGAATGGCTGAGGAGTGAACTCGAAAGAGAAAGTAAGGTGAGTCAAATGCTAAAAAGTAAATATACAAATCTATTTGGAAAGCTTAATTATCACAACATATTAAGCTTGAAATTATCTACTGGGGTGCTGAAGACCATATAAAAGCTGTAAAGGGTCTTCAGGTTTTAACTCCAAATTTAAATGTAGTAATCTTACTGTGTGACATTCAGGTATAGAATTGCTTTTCCTATATGGGCTAACTTTCTTCATTGCTTCAATGTAGGCAAACATTCCTTTTTCACATCCTAAATGTAGTGTTTCTTATTGAGGGGGTGGGGGATTGGTGTGTGTGTTTAATCTCTGTGCAGGCTGAGGTTATGGTTACCTTTTTGAAATATTGTTTCAGGTTGTAGTACCACCCTTACCTGGAAAAGCTCTCTTCCGTCAGCTTCCTTTTAGAGGAGATGATGGAATATTTGATGATTCGTTTATAGAAGAAAGGAAGCAAGGTCTTGAGCAGTTTATAAACAAGTAAGTTTGAGGTTTATTTCTTGTCTTATGAACATCTGAGTTTCATTAGCTTGTTTTCATCTTAGTGTTAAAAGGTGGCAACACCATGTTTTAGAACAATAAACAAGCTCAAACCACAAGTTTGTAAACATAAAATGTTAAAATCCATTTTTGAGTATCATGTCAGATATTCAGCTCTTACTCATTCAACCATTCAGGTGTATGCTGTCCAGAGTTCTGTTTTTTGCATAGTTAATGTATGCAAACTACAGCATTCAGAGAAGTTCTACTTGTATTATGATTCTTGGAAAAAGGTACGCTCAATCAGACAAACATTTAAGCTTGCAATGGACTTCCAGACACTTTGTCTTAATCAAGTAGTGTTTTTACGTCTTCAAAAGACCACATTTTAACATAAAAGAAAAATGTGCCCTAGGGCACGAGCTGATAACACCTCACGTCTGCAATCAACAGTCTGGTACATTATATTACTTAAAATATCAATTTGAAGCTACTAGTTTGAATCAGTTGTCTAAAAGCTAAAATAACCTAAAGGCTTGTGCCTTTAGAAAGTCTAAGCTTTCTAATACCATTTACTGTGAAACAAAGTTTCAAAGGCACCGTGTTTAAAAAAAAAAAAGTGTAAAAGCCCCACAGCACTCCCACCTGTAAAATTAAAGTGTACCTCATCTGTTCTCAGAACCAGTGATGACTAAAATAAAAAAGGTAATCTGGAAGTGATCATTCTGAAAGATGAGCATTTATAAAGGACAAACAATTACATTGACATTTAATGTCATTGAGACCTAAACTGCATGAAACTTTCAATGCTTGGGATTAGCACAAATGTCTGACACTTTATAGCAGATTGGTTAAATGGTTTGGTTTGCTCAGAGGCAAAATGTGTTCTCCCCTGTGTGTATGTAGATTAGAACACCACTTCAGAATTAACAGCTCAGGCTAGGAACTTTCAAATGTGGTCTGTCAGTTCAGCTGTACTCAAGAGGCATCAATACCTGCATTAAAAATCTGCTTTTATCTTGTTCTACAATTTTAAACTATTCAAGATGAATTTAATTTTTCCAGCAAGTTTGTGGGCCTCAATACTGTACTCACAGTTGGATTAGCTGTCTCTTGTTTCACCAGTGTGCACAGTGCAGACATCAACATTGATAATGCAGCCTGTACTGATTTAGTATCTACACAAATTCAAGGGAAAGAAGAGTGCCTGGTCCAGGTTGCTGCATCTTCTGGATGATTTGGTGTTTGTCTGTCAAACCTTTTTAACTCTTCCTTGTCCCACTTGGTGGAAAGGCTTTCTCATCCTCCATATAAGAGCGGGGTGACTGCTATTGCCAAAGAAAGGATTGTCAAATTCCTTGCACTGTGCACCAGAAATGTAAGGCTTGATGCTTGGATTTGTCTGGTAAGGTCAGCGGCCAAACTGAAGCTGCCAAGATAACAGCTTTTGCTGGTAGATTAGCTGACCTACATAGCCAAAGGTCACTTCAAAATGCGGAAGGATTGCTCTTGTGGAGAATCTTTACAGAGCCAAGAGCTGTGGAAGGCCTCTTGAGGCCATTGACCTCCCATGACATCAAGTTGCTTGCATGCAGTGGAAAGTGCTGGTTATCAGAATTACGTCCTAGCTGCATGGGGTGGCAAGTGTCTCTCTTCCATTCAGTTCCAGAAGAAGCTCTGACTAAATTTTATTCTAGAACATGTTCAAAAACAAGTACAGGCCATTTTGCAGGAAGTGAGACTAAGTCCTCTATAATCTCTCAAATGATCAAAAAATCCATCTATAATCAAAATTCACAGATAAGCAAAGTAAGAAATGCTGCCTGACTTATTTCTTTGATATAAGAATATTTACTTTGTATATTTGGACGTGTGGTGTTAGATTCAAAAAGTTAGCTTTATAACCTCTTATTAAAGAGTCTGATCCTCCCCATAATTTCTCACACAGTGAAAACTTTATCAATGATGCTTAAAACAATAATTTTGTTGTGGTTAAAATGTAAATAGATTAATATTTAAAACATTGAAATAACTGCCAAGCCTAGTCATGCCATAGGTCATCTGTCTTATCCTGGATATTGGGAATTTCTATCAATTCAAAGAAAAGTTAAAGATGGTCATTCTGGGGACTCATTCCTCTCCAAGAGAAAAGGGGAATCTGAACCTTCTGATCCCTGCTTGCATCTTCTGACCACAGGATGACTCTCCAGTTTTCAGTACAGTAGAACTACTAATCTTGGTCTGGAGTCAATGCTGCTCAGTAATGGTGGCCTAGTTCCCTGACCTGAATGATTGGGATGGAGGACACTACTATGGATGGTATTGAAGAATCCATCTCTTCCACCAGTACAGAGTGCTGAAATCTTAGGATGTGTACCCTGCAATAAAGCACCTACAGCTGGCCCATGTCTGCTGAGTTGGGCTGTGGGACTATTGAATTGCAATATAATCATTCAGGTGTAGGCTAGAGTAGGGCCTACAACCCTCTCCCCTCCCAGGGGCCCAGGCTCCAGCCTGAGCGCAAATGTCTACTCTGCAACTTTATAGCCCCTAAGCCCAAGTCTGCTGGCACAGACAAGTCATGGGTGTTTTGTTGCAGTGTAGACTAACACTGGTGTTGGTTGCTATATCAGGGACTCTAATCCTTACTGGACTAGAAGAATACCTACATGCACTGCTGGAACTTACTTCATCTTGCCCTGATGTAGGAAGGTTTTTTGATTTGTAGTATGTCTGAGGACTTGCCTGACCCAGTGAATCAGTCCTTGTTACAAACTTTGGATTTGGCCTTGTTAGACCAGATTAACTAACTAGTCTGTGTGCAGCCACTGTCCTGTGGAGATAATTAATAAAGGAACACATGAACATGCCTTCTGTAATCTAACTGCTTTCCCTCCATGTTTAAGGACACCTGGCTCACTGGAGAACATCCTGTCATGTGCTGCCAATATATGGTATAAACACAAATCTCCCAGGGGTCAGGATGGGAAATTGAGGAAACACTTGAAGTCTCATTCTTACATAATGTGGTGTGTGTTAGGTGTATGCATTTCTTATCTGGGGTTGGGAATTTAAATGTCTTCACATTTAGAACCTGAAGGGGGTTTTAGCAAAACGTATTAAGCTTTTATTTTACTATTTTTCTGGAACTAATTTTTTTCTTTTCTTCCTAGAGTTGCTGGCCACCCTCTAGCACAGAATGAACGCTGTCTTCACATGTTTTTACAAGATGAAGTAATAGACAAAAGCTACACGCCATCCAAAATAAGACATGCCTGAATGCTCTAAATACAACCTCAAAATAAATGTTAGTGATTAATGCACTTGGTTTAAGAGTTTATAGTTAAGCATGCTGCAGATACTGGCACAATAAGCCTCCACTATACTAACATGAGTGCGCTGCTCAGTCTTTGCATTAATTTTATGGCAGTAAAGAACTAACTTGCTTTAGCTAAATCACTCTGTGAATCTCATGATTATACTGGCATTAAAGCTATTTAGAGTCCATCCACACTACTGATGGAGTTCTTTCCACTCTTATCTGGAATGACCCTCACAGAGTTTACTGAGTTGGCCTTACTTGAACTAGCACTGTCCCAGTGTCACATGTTCACTTGCATTTGATTAAATCACTTGACTTGTTAAAATAACTGCTATATTATCTGTCTAACTTTTGTGTAGAGACCTGAGGCACTCTGTTTCAAATATCCCCATGTGTAAGATACACTTCTGCAATTGTCTTCAAGCTTGTAAGACACTTTATACTGAAAAATGAGGGAATTATCTTTATATTCTGTAAAAAGAAAAATCAAATTTATATACTAAAATCATTTGTCAAAAGTTGTTTTGAAATAAAAATGAAAATGCACTTCCAGTGAGTCTCTTGTTGACGCTGACATTGAGTGGAGGAGGGAGAGATGTTTTCTTCCCTCACATTGATTCATTCATCTCCTGAGCAAGCAAAATGATTAGCTCAGCTCTAATACAGTATAAATGTGAGACTCTTCACTTCTGGTAGTATCCCATCCAGTTAGCCAGTAATAGGTTACAAGTTCTTGCCTTATAGTAGTGCACCTGTAACAAGGTGGTGGCTCAGAATGCTTCAGCTGCATGAAAGTGAGTAAAAGGTCACATCTAGAAAACAGTTAACTTGAATTGCAGAGTTGGTCACTGGCTCTAGCTGGGCTAACTGCATTGCATCTACTGCTTTACAAGAAGGTGGGAGGGAGCAATGTTCCTACAAGGTTTTCCACTATCACTGATCTTTCCTTGAAAAAGGAGGCTGAGTTGTGACCAAACTAGATGGAAGCCAGTTCATAGTTGGATACAACTAGCATGCTTACTCCTTGTACTGAAAACTGAATTGTCCAGAAAAAATAGTTCCCTTAGCAGTGGAAAAGGAACCTGTTTCAGATGAACAGAACTGTAAACCTGGATAACTGCAGATACACCAGCCTACATGCTGTTAAATCTTTTTATGTATCAGCTTGGGTTTGTAAACCCTGCAAATCTTTGACAAGCTCAAAAATACTGAAATATCTTGCCTGTCTTGGCAACTTGGACTAGAGTAGGGGCTGGTTCCTAAAATGTAGGAATAAATCAATTTTATATACTAAGAATTGCCTATTAGTGAGTCATTTGACAGAACAGCATTGGTGGTTCTCATTCTGTTTTTTAGTGTTACACAACTTCTGTTTTAATGTAAATGAATTATTAATCTTGGTTTGCTGAAGATTAAGTCCAAGAACAGCCATGAGCTTCAAGTAATTCTCTAGACAGTTGCAAGGGAATGAGAATACTAAAACAATTGTACATAGTTGGTTTTTTAGTATAAAGATCCAACTTGTGTACATACAATCAAATTGCAATCTGTGTTGAAAATACTCAGTATCAATCCAAATTCTAACACCTGGAGTCAAACATACCAGCGTTCTAAGAACACAATGGGTTTGTGTGGTGGCTTTAATTTAAAAAAAAATTAATTAAAATCTTCATGGTTGCTGTTCATTATGCTCCCCTTCTGAAGCTATTGGACATTCTTTTAGCTGCAGAGTCATCTGTCTATAGAGCATTGTATAAGTTGAGCAGTTTGAGTAGCTATTACATCATTCCAGTAGGGGGCTCCATAGTGTAAGTTTGCATTAGTCTCACATTCTCCTCCCCATCGTTCCAAGATGCTGGGGACCATTCTACAATATTGCACAAGACTTTGTGGAGCTTCAGAGGCTGAATCATAGAATGTCACTCAAACCAATTGCCTCCTTGCTTAAGTTTTGTACATGTAGATCACTGGATTCTATTCTAGTAGTCTTTAATATTGGATACATGTTACTAGCAGCTGTCAAACCTTGTTTTCAAGTATGGTCATGGGAGATCCCAAAGGAGTTTAGTTCAACTCCTATTCAGTGTAGTAAAATGATAACATGCATCTTTAGGACAGATGCAGAGTAAAGATGTCAGTGTTACTCACCTTAAACTGTTAGTGTGTGTTGCTCAGCCCAAGAGGGCTGTTCATGGATAATGTCTAAAAGCCCCTCAACACACCCTTGTGCCCACCGAAGGGATCTTTAGGGAGCTGCTGAAAGCTCTTGTTCACCTTGCTGCACAGAGGTCTTCCTAAAGCTTTGCAGCTCTCTCCCAGAGGTTTAGGGGGCCAGCCTGTTAGAGCAGAGCCTCTTTATTCCCTTTTATTAGGGATCTGGCTGCCTTGCATGTGGAAGGAAACTGGGATGGAATTGATGCATGTGGCTTGTCTGAGTCCAGAAGAAAGGGCTGGAGGCTTGAGCTGAAATAAGAGCAGAGGCAAAAGTGACCCAATGATCTTATTGAAAAGCTAATTGAACCTCTACCCTTTCTATCCCAGCCCCCGAGTGCTTTAACTCTCTGCATGGTCATATCTGAGATCTGCCAAGGCCACTGACCTCCAATCCAAAGGATGGGGGTGGTGGTCTAGTCAGAAGGACCTTTATCCATCCCATGCCTATTGTCTAAAGCCTATCTATATATGAGGGGCCTGGCCATGCTTCATGTCCAGAAGGATGGGGGTTTCCCTCTGCTATATAATCCCAAATATAGCCTGGGGAAAAGTCCAGTCCTTGTCTCCCCATCTCCTGGCACATGAGTTCTGGGGTGGAGGAAACACCTTTACTCTGCCTAAGAGTATGGTAGCTGAATCCCTTTGCCTACTGCTTGAGAGGGTGCAGGGAGTAATAAGGAAGGTGACTGAGGTTGAGTTTTGGCTAAACCTACTGACTTAGAGGTGACTGGAGGCAGTGCCTCTGCAACTACCTGCCCTGCAAGTTGAGTTGTTTAGAGGAGCGCTGCCCTAAGAGCTGAGTTTAATTGGCTGTGGCCCCTGCAGCCTCCCATACTGCTTCACCTTCCAATCTACTCTGCCTGAAGCTGCATCATTCCCAAGGCAATCACTTCCTTCTGGGGCTGTTGCCACTTTTCCAAGCCAGTGTGTGAAGATCCCACTGCCCTCCCATGGGGTGTCTCCTGGCCAAGGGCCTCCTGGTCCCCAGGAGAAGCATCAGGGCCACAACAGAGGAGGGGGAAGCTCTGACTGATTTGGGGATGAGGAAGAAGGAAAGTCCTTGAGTGGGAGGAAAGACACTCTGTGCCCCAGAACTCTTCAGTTAACCAGGTTTTATGTACAAAAATAAGCAAGGACCAAATTCAGCTCTCCTTTACAATTGCATTGTCAATAGTATTGCACTGATTGATGTGAGAATGGAATTAGTCCCTTAAATATTTGTGTACACCAAACCTGGTGAGTTGCTGAGTTAGAGCAAACATCCTGTCATCTAACACCTTTTGAATATTGCAGTGCAGATATAAACATAATTAGCAGGTGTGAGACCATGGCTATCTTAAAACATGCACAATACTTGGGGAGAATCTCAACTGATTTTCCTCAGATGACCATAACATTTTTACAGAGAAGAATCTCAGGAGTTGTAATGAAAGCAGACTGGGTTTGGGTAAGCTGCTGCTGTGCTCCTTTTGGGTTTGGACTCTGGGGAAGTTAGTTTTTCCTTTCAAAGGAAATTGTTTACAGCTTTCCTCTAAAAGCCTTAATGAACATTAAGGTATAGAACTGCAGCTCCTTTTTGTGCTGCTTACAAATTAGGAGCACAATTTTCTAAATACTTGAAAAAGAAGTGTGTGCATGACCCTACTCAGTTTTCTATTGCACAACTATTTAAAAATATCATTTAGAAGTTGTGGTAAATCTTACCTATTTTCTCCAACACTATGAAACCATAACTCAGTAAACCAATGTATGGGTGCTTTATTATTTAAATAGCGCATAAAGACTTTGTAAATTTCCTTATAGTTTTTCAAAACTTCATTTAACATTAGTTATTGTTGGTCTGATCAGTAAAACTATACCATAAATTAGGAAATTTGAAGTCAAGGATTTAAAGTTTGCAAAGTCAAGCATGCTCAAGTTAGGAAATGCCAGAATGAGTGTTGCATGTGCAACCTTAATTCTCCTCCCTCACCCTACCACCTTTGTATTCATTATCATACAGTCTTTAATTAAATGATCCAATATTATCTTTACAAAGGAACACTGGTTCAGTCAGTGCATGGGATCAATCTGCTCTGGGGATGAATCAAGATTTTTGTATTGTGTATATAAGATTGTCTAGTTTATTGTAGAAGTTGAGACATTTGTAGTGAAGGAGATGGGACTGCAGGGAGAAAAAGGGTGGTTTCAAAGTTAGGGCACTTACATACCACCCTACAAACTTGGATTCTATCCTTGCCTCTGCTTCGGAGTTCCTATGTAACATTGGGTAATTCAATGGGCAACATTAATTCTGGCATTTCCAAATTTGAGAGTGCTTGACTTTGCCATCTTTTAATTCTTAACTTATTTCCTATTTTTATGGTTTAGTTTATTGATGAGAGAAACTTTAATGAATGTTTAAAAAATATTTTTGTAAATTCATAGAGTGCAATTCCAAAATGTTGGATCCTTTTATCCTATCAAGAACACTGGCTTCTCTGTGTCTCCCTAATGACTAGAAAACTAATACTACAGAGATGAAAAGTCTCTCAACATCCCCAAACAGAAGAGGGATTAGTCTTGTATACTTTGATTTAGCTGCCTTGGATAGGCTGCCATGCAAAAAACTTAGACTGAACATCTGGGAAACAGATAAAATCCTAGCCCTACTGAAGTCAAAGGGTGTTTTTGCCAGGATTTCACCCATGGTCTTTATTCCTTGATATTAGTTTATGTAAACCTCTATCACATTTCTAATGTATATTCTGTTCATTCACTGATCACCATATGGCCACAGTGCCTTTCCTTCATTGTTGCCTTTTCTGTTCCCACTGCCAGTTTCTTTCTTTACCTCTGGGAGTTACATTCTCTGATCTTTGGATTGCTGATATAATTGCACACCTAAAAGAAAAGTCATTTTAATTGGGGTGGGGGTGGGGAAAAGTGGTGTTCTCCTCCATCCCATCAACAGTGCCTTTTAGCTGTCTGGTTGGTTAGTTATTAACAATCACTTTAACATAGGAACATAAGAATTGTCCAGCTAGCTTAGACTCATGGTCCATTGAGTCCAGTACTCCAGAAGAGGTCTATGCCACTGCTTTAGAGAGAGGTTAAAGAAACCTTGCATTAGGCAGATATATATTTGAAGAATGTTTCTGTTCTCTGGCAAGCAGTGTACAGTTTTACTTTGAGAAAACTAATCCAGGACCCAAGGGAGAGAAGTGAAAGAAACAAAGTAAAGATAATTTAAATTCAATATATTTTTATTCTTTGTAAATACAATGAGTACAACTTTTTAACTTCACAAATCAGTTAATCCACTTTGTACAAGAAAAGTTTTACTCATTCTATGATAGTTCAAGTGCTGATTTTTCTCAGTGCTAGTTCCTAATAACAAATCAAAATTTGAAAAGTACAGCAGCTATCTTTAAATGTTTTTTCTACATTTTTCATAGGTATAGTCTTATATCAAATAAGCAGCTTATAACGTGTGTGTGTGTGTGTGTGTGTGTGTGTGTGTGTGTGAGAGAGAGAGAGATCAAAGCTTTAATTAGAAACCGAAGTTTTCTAAAAAGGCATTGGAGAGTCTTGGAGACTATTAGCATTGTATCAATTGACCATCTTTATTTCTTCATAATTAAGTTTTTTTCCGTTGTCTATTGTAAGTTATTTCACCTTTCTGCACATCTCATTGACACAGAGTTTGGCCACCATTGCCTTTGGTTTCAGCACTATGCCAATGGGACAGCGATCAGCTCACTGAATCAATCATCTCCATTTTATTTGGTTTTGCTGTTTTAGTCTTTCTTACTTGACTAGTATTCATTTTTCCTTTTTTGTTGTGTGTAAAGCTCTTCTGTCTTTGAGATGTTAACCAAACTGAAATTCTGATGATTTGCATCAAAGTTTATCAGTTCATTTTACAGGAAGGCCTGTCCTGTTGAATCCAAAATGTAACTGCCAGCATAAGCTACTTTTAAAATCAGTTCTGAAGGCCACATTATGATGTATTACAACAGAAGCAATGTTTTGGTAACCTGGTTTTAGACGTTGTCTATAATATTATGAACATATTCACCATATAAGCTACTTTAACAACAGATCTGAAGGCCACCTCATGACGCATTATAACAGATGCAATGTTTGGTTACCCAGTGTTCCAAATGAAAGAACTAAAGTACTTTCTTTTTAGCTCAGATTTCCCAGCTAAGTGATAGAATCGTAGTCTTTCTTAACTATGACTGACAAATGAATTGCCACCGCTCTGTACAAAGAGAAGCAGCCAAATTCCATCCAATTCACTTTTTCTGTAGAGCAAAACACTCTCTCCATGCTTTAAATCACTGTTCAAGGCAGCAAAATCATATCTAATGGGACTTTTTAAAAATTTCTCAATGAATTTAAAAGTTAAACATTCCCAGGCTTATACTTCCTGTAGATTTTGTTAGTTGAGGCTTATTCTCCATAGATAAGTTCTTATCAAACTGTCCATCCTGATTGTTTATTTTTAAGGTGGTTTATATATCACTGGATTTGTACATATCTGAAAGCAGTCTTGTAATTGGCACATTCCCAATGGTTTTTTTAAAAAACACTTCTTCTATTGTAGATGGACTAATTGAACGTAAAGCTGGCAAAAGCAATAAGAGTTTTCCAAAACGGCAGGGTTGTGTGGGGTACCTAGAATACAAAATGACAAAGAATGTTACTGAGGTGTCATATGTTTCTCCAAACAGCAAAATCACTTACCTTAATGAGCAACAAAACCAAAATTAAGCAAATTGTAGGGTTTGGTTCTGGCTGGGTGAAATCCTATTTGCCTTCTCACAAAAGTAGATATGTTGACTTTAATGGGAATGCTGACATGAGTGAGGTAAGCAGGCTTTGGGCCACTGTTTCCACATTTGTAGTTTGGCCATTTTGTTTGATCTCTCAGATGAATAACTTATAGAAGGCCAAACTCTGCCCTGACTAACACCTCAAACAATAACCTTGAATTGAGTGTAACTCAGAAGAATTTGGCCCATGTTAAATAAACCAGGTTTATTGGATTGGGAATTCAATCTACCCAGTATGCTGCAGATGTTTGAGTGCAGTGTCACTTTTAATAATTGACATTTTGAATACAAAATTCTGAGTGAGAAGCAACATTTCATTCCCCCTGAAAATATACATCTATAAAAGGCTATCTTCCATCTTTGTTAGCCACAGAATTCTTCCCAGCTTTTAAAGATGAAAACAATATGGGCCTGATTCTGATCTTGCTGGTGCTGATTTTTCACCAGTGTAACTCGGCTGACTTTGGAGGCATTACTCTGGATTTTGCACTGCTGTAAGTAAAAGGAGAATCAGGACCACTATCAGAAACATTTGGAGCCTGATTCTCTGATCTTCTATCACTTTCACTAATGTAAATCAGAAGTCACCCCATTGAAATCAAAGGACTTGCACTGGGGTAAAACTAGAATGAGAGCAAAATCAGGCCTCTTTCTTCACATGTCACATAATAAAAATACAGGATGAAATCCTGACTCAAGTCAATGGAGTTTTCTCATTAACGTCAGTGGAGCTAGGCTTTCACCTACAAAATTTCCAACATTTTTATGAAAATATATCAACGTACAATGGAAACTTCTAAGACATTCCAAGGTTATTGCATAGACAAAAGAAAATATCCTCATATGATGGGTCCTAGCTCCATCAAACACGGCCAACAATATTTTTTGCATGTCCACCTTTCCAGAAAAGTAGCAAAGACTTTGATATGCCTAAAACTTGTGGTGGAGAATTATGCTGTTCCTAATTGCTGCCTTTATTTAGACTGCCAGATTTATTTACAGTGCATAGTCATTCACTGCTTTTTACCCTTGTGGTGCAGAACTCAGCATTCCATTTTTGTACAAATACCAGTGGAAAAGTACTATCTATCTAGTCTGTAGTACATATTGCTTTGGCATCTATGCTGACAGGCAGCCTCTCTCTATTGTTCCACTGCTCTGTGCCTTATGTTTACCTCAGAAACATGGATCACTCTGGAACCATGAGACTGTAGATCCTCAGTTCATGCCTGTTCTCACAACCCACTTGTTGGTTCTCACAAGGCGGTATTCTCCTTTCACATCAGTGTAAATCACTAATGTAAATAGTTATACTGGTGTAAAACTGGTGTAAGTTAGAGGACTTCCAGAGCGTTTACCAGTGGGAAAGCTGAGTTTGGAAAGAGGACCATGTCATGTAAAGCAGCCGCTTCCTGGCTTCTCCCACTAGCTGGCCATGTAACCCTATCTCCCATTGAGCTCCAATGGCACATTATTCATGTGAAGGGGCTTCAATGGGAGTGGGAAGAGCATGCCACACAGCTGCTGCTTTTTCGTTTTTTAGTATGTACTGGACAGAACTGGCTGGTATTTTTGTTTGCTCACATCTGCAGTGAAGGATTCTATCTATAGTCTAAACAAAGGACATCAAAGATTTCTGCCAGTGAACATAGTTTTTAAGAGAAGGCAATTTTTTAAATGTCCTTAGATTTGCAAAATAAATGCAGATGGTGGTGGAACTTCAGTTTAGGTTATAGCTAGGCTTGGCAGGATTCATTTTTCCCCTACAATTTCAATTGATTATATTAATGTTTATTTGTAAGCATTTTTTATTTTTATATACTTAAATTTTCACAGTTGGATGGAATTCTGAGAGCTGGGGTCAACATACAAAGTAAACATCCCGAAAGTCAAACTTTGATAAGTTCTCAAGCAGCATTGTTCTTACTTTTGCCTATGTGTAAATGTTGATTATTATCAATGGAAATATTTTTTCATCGGTTTGTGTGTGTACAGTGAAATGGATATTTACTGATATTTATTGATTAAAAACCTAATCCTTTCAAGGCTAGTTATAGTAGTATTTGGTGCTGATGCCGGGGGTGTTTCCCTAGGAATACATTGTCATCTGGCTTCACACATGTAACTCTCAGATCACTGAATTACATCCTCTACTGGAGATTTTATTTTATTTTATTCTATATAGGTTCTTATACCATGCTCATCACCATAGTATTTGTGTGTGTTAAGCAATATGACTAATGTTTGTCATGGTATGTGTGTGTTCTCTCATCTTCTCACTGGGGAGAAGTGTGTGCAATGGAGTATTTTGTTTTGGATTTTATATTTAAATGATACATAACATATACACACACAGACATGTTGCTATGTGTTTATGTTAGAGAAGGCAAGGTCAAAGATGTGCCTAGTGCATGGAGCGGAAGGTGATGAGATTTGTGATGGTCCTTAGTTTTTGGGAAAGTTTGTACGACGGTCTTGTGTTGGCCCGTGAGAGAGCCCTGTCTCCCACACAGGCAGGCTTCACCCTTATTGTACAGAGTTTCATTGTGCCATAGGAGAAAAGTTGCTGGTGGAAGTTGTAGCCTATAAAATGGGTTAGGTCAAGAAATAAAGAGAAATTAGGCTTTGGCTTTAATTAGGCTAAGTATAGAGGAGTATGGGAAATTGAGTTTGTTAGTGTGAGTAAAAGTTAGACAGTAAGATGGGAAAATTGAAGTTAGCAAGGACGTGACCTAGGGTTATATTGTGCTGTGTTTTGGTTAGAACTGGTTTTGGAATGGTTTTTAATTAGCATTTTTGAGAATTAGGAATGTTTTACTAAAATGCTATGAACACCATTAGCATGGAAAGAACATTGGTGCAAATGTTAATTTAAATAATGTGTAATGTGAAGAGCCAATGTAGAGGTGAAGGAAATGTGACTAAGGTAATGGATAGGTTTAATGTTAATTAGTATTATCATGGGTTATGTAAGTAATAGCCTTTTAAATTGGATGACGCTCCAGCTAACACCAAAAGGGTACTATTAGTTTATAAGATAAGGCTGTACTTTATCTGGTTGTCAGTGGACTGATCGTCTATTGATACACCATTCCATCTTTGAATGTGAGTATAATTGTAGTATTGTGTAAATGGTAATTGTATGCCTGTTTGCTTAACTAATCATTTTTCTCTTTTAAAAAAGTTTGGTTCTATAATTCAAAGTGTCATCTAGGGTCCTCTACTAAATTAAATTGTCTAAGTGACCTTGAGGCTTGAACCTGAAGACTAAGTTTGGTTTATTATATTCTTAGCTTTAGTGATTTAACATTAATTGACAACCTTTAAAATTCAAGGTTACAAAAGTGGGAGGAGGCCCAGGTTGAAAGCATTGAGTCTAAGTGTTGTCCCTTTTCAGAATACTCATTTAAGAAGAGGCAGTTTGGTGATATTGAGGGAAGTACATCTGATCTATGACACTAGATAGAATCTGGCTAAAAAGTTCAATTAATATTTCAAGCTGACATTTTGGAAGGGACAGATGAGGGTAGGTGACAAAAGAATGGGTAAATGGAGATGCACCGACTGGAGGTTAGACCTCTTTTTTTTTTTTTTTTTTTTTTTTGGGTTCACCTCCATGTCCACGATGGAACCCTGAGGATTCTCCCTTCTCCCCCAATCTGGTGCCTCTACTCAAGTTCCCCCTGCTCCAGGCCTTGCATAACAGCCAATTTATTTCTAGCTAAGGACTGGACAACATGCCTTTCAGAGCTCCATCACCCATAGCTCCTGAAATGACTGGAGGAGTCACTATTGAATGAGATGCAAAGCACACCCTTCCTCTCTGTCTCCTTTCTTCCCCACCCAATTGCCTAGTGAGTTGCTTTGGCAGTAGTCCTCCTAACCCTTGTGGTTCAGGGCTGGAGGATAGTTTTAAAAAGTATTCAAAGCATGGTGCTCTAAAGTGTGGTCACATTAAGACAACTGCTCACATAATGAGAATAACAGTGGTTTTCTGCATAATACATTTCACACATTCCCGGTTTCACCCTTGTTAGTTTCACAAGGTGGCGACTACAGCTTTTATAGTTGGTGCAAAAGGTTTCTGTATCTCATATATTTTATACTGAACAAGATTGAAATGAGGTTTTCCATATAAACTATTATTTTCATCATCCTGGGTAAGATGGCACTGAGCTAGGAGTCACAAGATCTGAGTTTTTCTATTTCCAGCTCTGCCATGACTCACTCTATGGTCTTGGACAAGTCACTGCCTCCATTTCCTTATGTGAAAAATGGGAATAATACAATAAAAGATTTTGAGATTCTAAAATTTAAAGCACTGTATGTGATGTTTGTTGTTGCTATTAAATACAGTAAAAGACATGCAAAATCTCCAGTTTTCTAAATGTATTATGTTCCTTTTTAGGTGTGTCATACCATGAAAAACTCCCTTTTTTTCATTTTCCCACTTATTTGAATACATTCCATGTTCCCCATTCCGTTTGGATAACCCAAGTTCTACTATAGGCATACAGTCACTGTGAAGATGGTATGAAATCCCGGCTCCACTGAACTCAATGGACGTTTTGCCATTGACTTCACCGAAGTCAGGATTTCACCCAGAGTGTTTGAAAAAAGTATTCAAAGAAAATATTGATCACCTGGTGTGGATGTAACTGTTCAGAGTGAGCTGAGCTTCATCTTGAAGAGCTGCAATGGCGGCAGCATTTCGAAAACTTCTCAGTTCAGAACCACTGTGTGTAGGTACTGGAAAGCAGATCAGTAACTAGTCAGGCGGACTCTTAAGAAGGTCAAAATATTTAAGATTTAATGTAAAAATAAAAATGCATTTTTAAACATTTAATTTTTAATATTTAAAGTGTAACACTGCCTATCAGAATTCAACAGCAGAAAACCAATTAGCTGATGTTATCACATCTGTTTTAAAATGACAGTATAGACTTTGAAGTAGCTAACCAGCGAAATGGCTAGCTATCGAAAAACAAGAGATTATTTCTGCTTACCAGCTTTAAAAGTGACAATGCATTTGAGACAGGCAAATTCAGTAGCATCTAGCCGAAGTTGTCTAAATCTAGCCACAACCTCCTGTAAAGCCTGTATTTCTGAAATAATTTTATTCAGCTTCTGAGAATCTGTATTGTCACCATTCATGCCTAGAATAGAAACATATGAAAAAATACTCTTTATTAAGGCATTTGCATTAATGTATATCGATTTCTGACACAATCCTCTATCAATATCTATTCAATTGTCACTCTTAGATATCCGATTCCATGTAAACTGACTATATTGTATGAAAGTTAATATAAAATCTTCTCTTGGATGATAACAAACACAGTAATTTGCATTTAAATGACAATGCAAGCAGTCATGAATACAACAAAACAACATTATTTGCATTTAAATATAGATTTATAAATGACAGGTACGCTCTATTGTTCAGCGGGAATTTGTTATTCTTTACATGTTGTTCTTTTTTCAGTAATGTATTTTTATGGTAATTTCTATAACAAAGTCATTAAATTGTGCAATTCTTACCAGATACAGCCAGTAGAGTGTTAGCATCAACTGGAATGGCCCATTGTGCTATTCCTAGAACAAACAGTTCTCTCCAAGCATCTTCCAAAAGCATCAGCTGCCATACAATAGATGTACAATATAACATGGTGTATAATTTATAGATTATAAACATTTTCAATATGTAAATTTCTGTTATTTTAAAAACTGCTTTAAATGTCCGCTTTTGTATTTTCCCCTCTGAATATTTTAGCTCTTCCTTTATCTTTTTGATGAGGTGTATATGGATAAGAATATCCCTGGAAGAAATATTACTAGTATTAATTATTTGTATTACTTGAGAACCTAAAGTCCCCACCCACACTCACGGCCCATTGTGCTAGGTGCTGTGCAAACATAAAGAGGGAGAGAGACAATCCCTGCCCCAAAGAGCTTACACTCTTCATAAATATCTACTCATATTTTTCAAAAGCAGGCTTGCTCAATAAGTGCTCTCTTCTCCTCCTCAGTGTCAATAGACATGTGTATTGAGAGCAGAATGGATGCCAGATCGTTCTTTTAATAATTTCTGTACTATTAGACTTTTTTACCCTGAAAACATGTGATTTGTGAAATGAGTGGATTACTAAGTGGTGGCCTGAACTGGTACCTTTGGATAGAGTGTCCATTCAAAGCACTACTACACAATGACAGGCATGCTCTCCTTTACATTGAATCCACAGTTGGTTAAACAAATCTATGGTCGGTTAAAAGACAATATCAAGGTATATTAAAATCTTATTTGTTTTCCTACTTTTGCTGAAAAGAGCCCTTGAAAGCTGGACACAGAAATCTGGTTACTTTAGAGTGAGTCACAAATCCAAACCCTAGAATGTCACTGAACTTTAGGGAAGTTCGAATCAGGGTCCAAACATCTTGGATTGTCCCTCTTCAACAAGGGACGAACCCCAACTCCACAGCCAAACACCTGTGGAGGTTGGCGCCTCTCTGATTTGGATCCAGATGTTGCAACCAGTGCTATTGTTTGCTCTCCATAATCTTTCCACCCTCATTTGTTTTTGTAGATTTTTTTTCCTTGTGAGGGCTGAGTAGCGGACTCTGTGCCCAGTTCCCTTTTCTGTTTTCACTGAGGCAATCCTATTGATTTAAGGACAAATACACTGGTAGGCATGAGAGGAAAATTAGGGTCCTTAGGATTTACAGTGGCAAAGCCAGCAAAGAATAATTTAAGTGCACATGTGACGCTTTGGCTTAGCCTACCTCCTTTGCATGGACATAGAGGGGCCCTATACCCAGCTGAATCTCATCAGTTCCATGGCATGGTTTGAGGGGCACACCACAGAGAGCGCACACAGTTGGGACTCGATGCCTCTTTGTGGTCCACAACAAGGTGGAGGTGAGTTTGTGAGCAGAGCAGGACTAGGCTCAGGAAGGATTGGCTGGTGGCTTTATGATTATGATGATACATTACCCAAAACCCCTACAAAGAAGGGAGGCATCACACAAGGGCCTGTGGCTGCTACTGTCACCCTAAGACTTCAGTAGCAGTTGCAAAGAAGTTTTAATGGTGTTATGCAGTTGGCAGGAAAAGAGAAGAGGTCCCATTCTCAAGACTCAGGATAACACACACTTAGACTTATAGTGTTGGTCAAAGATTTTGCTGAGAAAACACTACATGGATTCTGGAGATGTAGGGTATACTGGGAACAAGGGAAGAATACATTTTGGAACTGTTGAGTATAATGATGTCCCTTTATAAAATAGAATCCTTTCAATAGAATTTTGTTATTCTTATACCTCTGAATTTAAAGAGATGCATTTCAGTTGCACTGAAATCATCCAACAATTGGAAATTTCTTATCTAAGTTCTAATTTTTAATACCCAGTGTTTTAAGCCATATTGTTTTAATTAGATTCAGAGAGAGCTCTCCCAGAGTCAAAAGTCATTACAGCGCTACTAGAGAGACAAGGTGGGTGAGCAGTACTTAATTTGTACTGAAAGAGATGCTGGGGCTCAATCAATTTTTTTACATTCATAACTGATGCCGCAAGCCCAGAGGTGCCAGGGCTATGACCTGCCAAGCCTAGAGGTACCAGGGCTCAGCCCTGGCACAAATTAAGCACTGTAGATGAGGTAATACCTTTTTAGGTCAAGTAAAATATATTACCTCACTCACTTTGTCCCTTTAATATCCTGGGACCAACATGGCCACACCACCACTGCATTCCAGAACTATGACCATCATGACATCACAGTTACCTTTCTGCACATCTGCTTAGACTTTGCAGAACTTTTATTCAACTCTAATAAAGAAATTGTGACTGAAATGTAAATGTGTGTGTCTGCACATAATATGGGTTTTAATTAATTGCATTGGCTTTTATAGTAACAGAAACTGCTCAGTGATATGAAATTATCTGAAGTACCATATCCATCTCAGATTTCTGGTGAGAGAAACAGAACTTACATTACACTGAAGACTACTAACCAGCCATTCCTTGTGCCTTATAGAGAACTGATATTTCATTTAGATATGCGGCTTTCTGTGTGGTATAAATAAACTGATTCTTAAGCATTAATTGGCTTTTGTAAAACTTTTTGTGACTTGTTTATGCAGACAGCAATGAACAATGATTCCTATATTTATATCAACAAGATGCAGTTAAAGTCAGAAGACTTTAGAAATTAAAGGAACTTTCTCCTCCAACACCACTAAGGCTCTCCTCATTCCTATTAATACGTCTTTAAAGCCTCCAGTTGGAATAGCTCGTGCTGACCTTAGTGAGGGTTTATAAATAGCCTTCATTCTTCAAAAGAATTAGAAAATCCCAGGTTTTCTAAAGAACCTACTTCTGTTTCAGAATCAGGCACAATCTATAAGGATAACCTACTATTGATTACTTGTGTTTTGTCAGCAGATGGGGTTCCACATTTTTCAAGACGGAAAAGTGACAGTCATAGAATTGTAATGTTTTAATTTTTCTAGAGGTGCCCAAAACAAAAGCAGATCCTAGGAAAAGATTTAGACTCTTCAGCTAGATGTCAAAAGACATGCAGAGGAAATGCAGACATTTTTATCTGTACTACAATCAAATTAAATTGAACAGTAGTACTATTGTAAGGCTCATCTGTCTGATTCTCTAACAATGGAATAAGGCTATTAAAACAAGAGTTATTTCCTTTGAGATTCTCCTGAATGTGAGAGGAAGCTGAGGAATCATGCTAGAGAGAGAGGTTCAAACCATAGTTCCATATCTGAACCTCTCTGAAATTTGGATCCAGGTCTAAACTTTACAGCTCAGACCCATCTTTACAACCTGGAGGGAAGAATGGTGAAGTTGATGTTGTTAGAACTTTAAAACAGATTCAATTGATGTCACAATTCACTAACACTTGCCTTTCATTTCAAATGTAAGCTACGCCGTTGGCTCATTTAAGATGACCGGATAAACTGATTTCTGTGAGGAGTTTAATGGGAAAAGTTCAATGAAATGGAATGTGCATTAGCCATTTCTACTGTATTGATGGGCCTCTCTCTTGAAAAATGTTTCCTCCTTCCCACTCCCTTCACCCCATTCCTCCTGGGGGGATGATCTCTTGGGGAATTTTTACATATTAGACCAAATTGAGCCCTGGCCTAGGTGGATGCAACTGCTGTTGATGTGAATAGTCCATGGCTGAATTTGGTGGTTGTGGCATTATGACAGAGATTGTTTTCTTTGAAATGAAAGTAGTTTTCAAAGCAAAGCCATTTCCCATGATGTCTGTGTAATAAAGTACACTCTAGGTCTGATTCTGCAGCTCCTTCATAAGCCTGATCCAGCTTCCCGATCCACAGGAGTAACTGATGAACTGGGCCCACTCCTGTTATCTTCCTGTCAGTTGTTTCCTGTTGACTGTTAAGCCTTTGGCTTATGCCAGCTCTGCTGCCTCTTTAAGATCCCACTCATCCAGTGGCCCTGAATGTATATACCTAGGATGACCAGATGTCCCGGTTTTATAGGGACAATCCCGATATTTGGGACTTTATCTTATATAGTTGCCTATTACCCTCCACCCTGTCCTGATTTTTCACACTTGCTATCTGGTCACTCTATAGATACCTGATTTGCTGGTGACAATACATAGAGGGAGGTGAATGAGGCCCCACATATCTAACCTCACAAAAGGGCTCTCAAAATTTGGGACTAGCTCTAGAAAAAGGACCGTTCCGTTTGTCTAAGCAAATGTCTTTTTGTGCTACATGTGATAAGTATTTAGGTAGAAAACTCTGTCATCCTCACAATCTTTTTTTGCTCACAATATGCATTTGTTTATGTACTTACACTAACATACCACAGACTAATATGATTAGTTGTAATATTTAAGATATGACTTTTTTCTTTCTAGTTATTGTATTGCAAAATTAAACACACTGATATCAAAATATTAGATACATTTTTGTGGTTAGGGCTTTGTGTAGTTTTTTCCTTTTATTATTGTCTGATTACTTTTCAGAATTAATGCATTATATTAAATAAATCAAGTCATTACAAAATTGCTTTAGTTACTATGGTTCACTCACAAATCACTTGAGGCAAAGGCAAGTTGTTACAGAGGAAAACAAGACAAATTAAGGAGGATTTTAATTAGGAGGGAAAAAAAGAGTAGGCTGAATTCTGCTCTGAGTCAGATCAGTGTAAATGTGGAATAACTTCATTCAAGTCAGTGTGACACAGAGACCCATCTGGCCAGTGTACACTAGTTGAGATTAAATAGTAAAAATGTTTACTGAGAGTGCACTTTTCATCCAGAGAGTTCAAAGCACTTTACAAAGGAGAATAAATACCAGTATACTCAGTTTGCAATTGGAGAAACTGAGGCACACAGCCATTAAATTAGTTGCAAAAGCTCAGACAGAATGTTAAGGGAAGAGCCAGGAATAGATCTTAAAGGTGAACTTTTAGCCCTATTTAAGTCAGTGCGAGCTTTGCCATTGACTTCAGAGGGGCCAGGATTTCATCCCTGGTCTCCTGACTTCCAGCCCAGTGTTCTGCAACATACTGCCTCTCATAATATTTGTCTTATAGCAATATCTATTTCCTATCTGAGTTTCACTATAAAATATCCATTTCAGACTGATGAAAATTGCTGTTAAAACAATATATTATTTTAGAGATGGGCCAGATCAAAAACTACGGGGGCCAATTCCTTTGGGGGGTGAAAAATCTGATCTAGATTTGAATTTTGTGAACCATCTTTAATATGGTTGTGAGGCTAAGGACAATTACTCATTATATAAGTCTTACCTGATCTTGTAAGGACAGAGTGGAAAAGGCTGGAACGCTCTTGGCCCATTTGATGCTCATAAAGAGAAGCCTGGCGGCAGATTCACAAACAGATTCAGTGGCCACTTCATAGAGGTACATAGGTGTACCATTGACTTCATGTGGATACTAATATAAAAAGTAAAACAAGGAATAATAATAAAAAGTGACTGAGATATCCATAGAGTTTAAGGTCAGAAGGAACCACCAGATCATCTTTTCACCTCCTGTTTATCCCAGGCCATCACTCATGCAGTAAACCCAGCAACTAACATGAGACCAAAATATCACAGCCTCCAGAAGACTAGACTATTATGCGCCACGGGCAGAGAACAGGAGGGACTGAGATGCAGCAGTGCCTGAGGCCCCTGCAAGGGTAGGGAAATGATTAAGTGAGATATTCCCAGATAATCCTGGCAAGTGACCCACATGCACATGTTGCAGAGGAAGGTAACCCACCCCTCCCAAGATCACTGCCAGTCTAACCTTCTCAACTTATAAAAATTCCTTCCTAACCCAGCATATGGTGACCCATTAGACCCTGAGCATGTGAACAAGAACCAGCCCCCTGAGCATGTGAGCAAGAACTAGTCAGCCAAGAACCTGAGAGAGAGAATGCTCTTTGCCACTTCTGAGTTCTGATCCACCCCGTCAATATCCCATCTCCAGCCATAAGCATCTCTGATGCTTCAGAGGAAGGAGATGAAAACAAAAAATAAAATAAACTACAAAACTAAACCACCCAAACAAACAAACAACAGTATACATTGGGGCAAGGAAGAGGGAGAATCCTCTGCAGGTGGCTGGCTGAAACTCTGAAACATGAGCTTTCAGGGACATAAACATAAAACAAAAACCAGGAGTGAGACCGCTGGCTGCTAAGCCCTGCCCTCTTTATTCTTCACCTCAGATATGCCTGCACTTCACTAGTCATTCCTGTATATAGATAACTGAAGCAATCCCGTCCTGCACCCACTGAAATTAAGAGCAAAACTTCTGTTGGCTTCTGTGGGCCCTTTATAAAGCAGGTTATTTGCTTTGCTATCCATGGGGATGAATGGGATCATATAAGCATAAGATCACAGTATGGCAGACATGAATTCTAACAATAGAAGAAAGCTATTAAAAATGTAGCTTGATTCCAGGTCCCTGTCTCATTACTTTATTCAGCGTTCTCTGCTTTCTAGAGCAATATAATTTTTTGAATCAATATTTTATATTGTTACCCTTAATTCACACCCAGATTCAGCAGTTTATTCCTATTCCTCAAAGCACATAAGCACATGCTTAGCCTTAGTCAGATGCTTAAGTCTCATTGAATTCAATTAGATTTAAACATCTGCTTAAGTGGTTTCCAGAAAGCACAGAGTAAAATGCATTTTCCTTCTAAATAATTTCTGGTTTAATATTTTTGTATTTACATTTTTAAAAATAGAAATATGATTGTTACAAGCAAGTGGGTTTCACCAAGCAATAAACCAGTTTGATTTACAACAATTTTTCTGTCATTTGTTACTCTAAATACAAATGTACTTATGAATATTTTGGAAAGGAAAGCATGAAAATATTTAAGTTATCAATTTAAATAACTCATAGATAAGCCTCATCCACCAAGTTTATGACAGCAATTTCCTATGCTGCTTATTAAATGTCAAAGTCCAGAAATAAAAATATAAATTACTAGATATTTGAATAGGCTGCGATAAGTTGCTTAGTACATTACAGAGCATTATGGGCTCAATCATTACGGAGCTGGGCCTTTTATTGTTCAGAAAGTCAATGATTCTCCAATCTTGGGTTATTTTAATAGTACTGTGTCCATGATTGAAACGTGTAGGTTGGCGGGTAGTCTGCAGGTGGCAGTGTCTATGAACTGTTCCCCTGTATGTAGGTCTTTCCAGGGAATGCACATGTATACATATACTATAACAGCTCACAAATGGTGTGTGCTTCTGTCTAAAATGGATTGGTGTGTATTTATCTCCATATAGCAAGAATTATTTTAACTTACAGACAAGTATTCTTTTACTCGCCACCAAAATAGTTTTTTAAGTATTGAGGGGGCCAATCATAAAGTTCTTATTCAAACAAAATTCTCCTTAAAATCAACAGGAGCATTTACACTTCATAGTAGCGGGTCCAGATTTGTATTCTGCTATAGAAATGACTGGATCTCACACAAACACACTCTCTGGAGACACGTAACAACCCCAGCTCTAAAACAAGACTTGCCAACCCCTGATTTCAGGTTCTAATATTTTGGCCATAATCTCTGAACACTCTCACAGTGCCCCGATTAGAACACAGAAGGCAGCTCTGACCTTTGGAGTTGGTTGTGCCAGGCCCACCAACGTCTGCCGCTCAGGGGTCGTAGATACAGCAGCCAGCTCTAGATTGTGGGGTTCCAGCTGCGTGACAGCAGTAAAGAAGGCAGGAGCAGGTAAAGCTGCTGAAGGGAAGTGTGGTGTAGCTCCATTTTCTTCCTTGTGTCCTCTGAAATACAGCGCGACTTGCTTCCTTATTGTGGATGTCCTTGGACCTCTTTCGTGTTGCACAGCTAGGAATAAAGGGCTCATTGAGTGAATGCATTACCCGGTTGCGGTCTGATCCCAAAGCCCATTGAAATCAATGGAAAGACTCCCATTAACTGCAAAGGACTTTGGAACAGGGCCTCACTGACTTACTATACTTCATTGTCCTCGGTTATTTAATGGTGCATGCAGAATTAAGTGCATGATATTGCATACCATATCATTACTTTCAGTGCCTAATATTAGATGGTTGGCCTTAAAATGCAGCATGAACATCCAGATTTTTTCCCAAAAACCAATTAAAATAGTTATCTGAAAGTTTGTCTGGATTTCATTTATAGAAGTAGTAGCCATCTCTTCAGCATGACAATATTATTCATTTAGTGGCAATAGGCATTTTATAGCCCTGATTTTCTTTTCCTGCGACGTCTAGTTTAGGATTGCTGCGGGGTTCTTTGTGGGGTAGCGTAGTAAGTAGTTACTGGGTCATATTATGTTGAGGAGCAAATCAGTAGGACGCTAAAGTCCTGTTTTACTAGGTCACAATATTCCACAACTTTGATTGTGCTATTCCCCAGGAAGTGTCTGAAATACAGGTTCAGTTTTGTAATCTGGACTCAGCGATGCATTAGCCTTGCCTAAATTTTATTGCCTGGGGTTTTATGGGCTAGCTCTAGTGAATCTGCAAGGAAATATTTGCCTGTCCCATCAGCAATAGGTTTGCCAATTTTGGTTGGATGTGTTCCTGGAGGTTTCATCACATGACATAATATTTAATTAAAGATTAATCTTTAATTCCTGGAGGCTCCAGGGCCATCCTGAAGGGTTGGCAACCCTAGTCAGCAGTGACAACACAATACTTTCCAGACTAACTCTGGCAGGCATTAGAACCCGTCCAACAGAAAAAAACAAAAACAAACCAAAAAACCACCAAAAATTAAACAAGTTTAATTCAGAATTATAATAGGAAATGGTCAAGACTCGATGAGAGTTTCAGCCTAATGAGTCACTTGGAGTGTTTGCCCGGTTAAACTCTGTTGCTGGTCTCCATAGGATCGGAATCGGATTCAAGTTGAGAAGATTTATGTCAGTAACTGTGGCAAGTGCA